>NC_046328.1:19436226-20136226 GCF_009819535.1 Lacerta agilis | reverse complement strand
TTCTTTCCTGGCCCCCAGTCCCCAAATTTAGTGTCAATGGAGATTGGGGAATATTTTTGTTTCGTTTTGCTTTTTTATCATCTACGTTTTTGTAACCCGTCTCTTGTAGACATTTCGCAAGCTGGCCTTGACAATCGTTCGCCCTTTGCGAGCACAGCGTGCTAGAAATGGGACGCCTTCCCCAGAAGGAATTGAGACTGGGGGGTGGAGGCTGGGGAGAGGCAAGAAATGGTTGCTGGGGACTAAAATAAAATACGAGATGAGCCCAGGTCCACCGGGAAGACTGGAAGATTCCGCTTCAGGATCTAGCTAGGAGGTAAGAGCGGGGTAGGGTGGGAAGAAGTCCCTCCCTTAGTCCCGGACCCCAAGTCGGACCCTTGAGGGATCCCCATTTCCAGACCGGCTTTGAGGTGCTGATGTCCTCTGTTGGCCGGCTGGATTCAGTCAGAGGCTTCGAAGGCTGAGGATTTGAGACAAGGCCCATCAGAGGGGCCTGCGTACCAGGCTGCTGAGGGGGGGGGGAAGCGGCAGGCGGAGGGAGTGAAGCACCTCAGAGTTGCAGATGGGCATCAGGTGAAAACCAGCCCATACCCCCAGGAAAAAACGGCCGCAAGGAGCGACTGAGAACAATCCGTCTCCTCTCTGTCTGCATGCCCTCGCTTCAAAGGATGCTTGTCTTCCTATTCCATCCCGTTGATAATTGACTAATAAGGATGTGGTGTGTGTGTGTGTGTGTGTGTGTGTGTTTTAAAAAAAGAAATACTCCTGCGGGCCCTTTAAAAATTGGAGGCCTGGGTAACTCTCAGAACAACATCATCCCTGTAATTAAGGACCGGTTCCCTCCTCTTGCATACATGATAGGCCAACGTTTATATTCTAGGCTGACGATTTGTGTGTGTTTGTGTGTTTATTTGCTCCTTTGTCCAACGTTTCCCCCACCTGATTCCAAAGAGAACCCCCCCCCCGTTTCTTATGGTTGAAAATAAATAAAATGTTTTACCACTTTCCATGTTGCAAAGCATTGAACCGAGAGGATCCTCTGTGTCCATTTGGTAAAGTAGGCAGAACATCACGACTAATATAAGTGAGTTTTGATTAAATTGCCATATTTGCCCAGGCAAATATCCGTAGAACTATGGCTGGGATCCGTAACACAAACAGAACTAAGCCTCGATGAGCTCTGTGGGGCTTGCTTCTGAGGAATTCTCCCGAAACAAGGAAGTTTCTTATTGTAACCCTCGAAAGCATTTACTCTAAAGCAAACCTACACTAGATAATTTATGTGGGTGACTGGTCTCCTAGCTAAACAGCTTAATAAGCACTCAGCTCGATCCTAAACATACTGGCTCAGAAGTCCCTTTGAGTTCAATGGGACATAAACTATAGGATGCGCACAGCCCGAAGGGATAGCAAATTTTAAAAAAAAACTATAAAAAACTGGACTTCTCATTACCTTGCGACTGGTTGTTCCTAATCAAGGCAATAATTATCTTTAAAAAAATTTAAACCTAAGCACACCCTGGAAGAAAGCCCTATAGGACACAACAGAATTAACTTCTTCGAAAATGTGTGTAACTTATTGCGCTGTAGGTTCGGGCTTCTCTCCCACACAATGGACCAACATAGCTTCCTGCAGTAATTGTACGTCTGTATTGTTTTCCCTCAATCGATATCTATTTGGGGCGAAGGGAGCGGGAAATTACATTTAAGAAATGCTTTTACGGCGGCGTGTGTGTGTGAAAGAGAATAAAACTGTATTTAAAAGGTGAACTTTTGCCCTGATAAATGAGTTTTCATTTGGAGTGCTGGTTATTTAATTATTTCAGATAAATATATACTGGGGTTGTGTGGGGTTTTTTTTGGGGGGGGGGGGAGAGAGCCCGAATCAGTTTACAGTAATGTTAAAACAAAACACCTCTCCCCCCTTTTTTTTTAAGTTACCCACAGGGCAGAGGTTAGACTTAAAACTAAAGAACTGAAACTATTGATAATAATCTAAAATCCGAGGGAAGCATGCAGAATTTCTCCCCCTTCCCTAACCAGAGGACAAATTCTGTGGCAGAAGCGACTGTCCCAAGAAACATCGAAGGAGGAACAAGCAGATGGCTCGTTTCCTCTTCCTAGTAATTTTCTGGTTTCTTTCAGTGCCCCCCGCCCGCTCTAATTTTCCTCTGCTTTCCACCGCTGCAGCAGTTGACAATCTTGCAAAGTTGCAATCCGAAGCAAATCCTCTCTCCTTGAAATCGGTTGGGCTTACTTCTTCCTAGGTAGGGGTGGGGGGGGCACAAGGCGACAGATTCGACAGCTGGAATTGCTCTCGTGGAGGGGGGAGTCCTTCGCCAGGCGAGCTGGCTCTTAAGGGGTTGCAGGTTCCATTTAGGGCTGGATTGCTCCCGATCCTTGACACCAGGCGACTTGGATGGATTTCTTCCTATTTCGGTGGATGAATGGGCGAAAGGGCAGCGCAGCCCGACCTCAGTTCTTCGGAGCAGTCCGCATGACGACTCCAGTATCAGGCTTGCTGACCCCCCTCTCCGCCTACCCAGTGGCCTGATTGCTGGGGAACGAAATCGGCGGAACTGGACATCTGAGAAATTGCCATGAGGACCGTATCCGTGCAACTGGGTTGAGGATCCCACCCATATAGCTTTGACTACATAAAAATGGGGGGAGTGACATCAAGGGGAACAGAGCCACATCTGTTAAAATAGGGCCATTTAACCGCAGAACCCTAGTAGTTATTTCTCAAAAGTCATGCCCACTGGGGATTGTTCCCTAGTCAGTGTGCCTTCAGTATACCGCCGGTTTTCCTCCTCCACTTTGCATCCTAGAGCTTTGTCGCTGAACGTGAAAGATTCGGAATCTCCCAAATATTTTTTTTTTAAGGGGAAAAAAAGAAAACACCTTATGTTTTGGAAATGAATCTTCTTTTACTGTACAGGAAGGCTTGGATCCAGGATCCTCATTGCTGCGAACAGTTCCATTAATTTTCACTACAGCTGACAAATGTGGCCTCCACCCTTTCCTGCAGATTCAGGTACCTGCCCAGACTGAGAAACCTTCATTACATCGTACTATAGTAAATAGCAAAGCGGCGAAGGCTTCATTAAATCTACCTAAACAGCTAGAGAAAACTCAGTTCGTAACACAGGTTTATATTTTTGGGTGGCATGGGTGAATAAATCTGCATTTGTTAAAAATACAAAGCTGTTAAAAGGAAAGCGAATATGGGGGCGGGGAGAGAGAAATTCCCTCTCAGCGGTTCACTTCCTCTTACTCTGCCTAGAACCCACAAAAAGTCTGCAGCAGCGCGACTTCTCAATAGGCAGCATTTACAAAAACGCTTAATACACACACACAAACACCACAGGGGAAATACTGGACTCGAAATTTAAGGGGAAATAATTATCATGAATCGCAATATGCCCCCAAAGCTCAGAAAGAATATTAATATTATCAATTAATTAAATATGATTAATCCACAATAATTAAGAATATAATAATAATTTTGCCCTTCTAGGATTCCCTGAGCTACTGAGCTGAATGACTTTTAAGTCTGCTCAGAAACTATTGCGGACTGCACCTATTAGCTTTCCTGCAGTCTGAGTTAAGTAGTACCCAGTTAGTTCAATGGGGCTTTGCTTTCAAATGAAAAGGGCGTTGCCGTCTTGGTTGGAAACCAATTCCATTCAAACCAGCGGGATTTACTTCTTGGTCAGGGAGTCAAAGGGGGGAGTCCTTCTCTTTCGTTCTGCCTTTCGATTTATATTTATCTTCGTTTCGCCGTGAAGTTTTCTTTATATACCATGCAAGCCAGAGGCGACATCTGAGAACCCGAAAGAGTTTCAGCAGGCGAATGGTAGGCCCGATCCAGCTGAAAGCAGACCCGCCTAGAAGCGAGACCCAACACTCACCCAGCAGGGAGCAAAACTCACCCAACTGCGCTGAGATATACCCGCAAAGTAAGACGCTTCAAGGTATCCCTCTGCCGTTCTGGTGAAGCCAACGGGGCCGGACTAAGTCATCTTGTTCCATTGATATCGATGGGACGTCCGGCCTGATCCTACATGGTCTCTTAGAGTCGAAAGCCCCGTTATTAAAGGGGCTTCTACTTCCCAATGAAATGATTTAGACACAGGCCTGCTTTCAGCTGGATCGGGGCCATCGCTTTCACCAGGAGTCGGTGCTATTGGTAGGTTGGCCCTGGGTGGGGACTGGGGTTTGACTGCAGTCGCTATTTTATTCCCTACCCGCACCCCCCAAAACACACCACACAAATAAATAACACACACAGAAACTGTTTGACGTCAGGCGCTGCTTTGAAGGAAATGAGAATTTCTTTTCCTCACCTCTAACCCTAACACCCCCGAAAAAACCCCACCCCACTGATTTTGAACTGGATTGCTGTGGGACTCAAGAACCCGGCGGTAGGATTACCCGGCCTCTAGTTTCTAAAGTCACAAACAGGTGGACACATTTTTTTTTAAAGAAAGTTATTTATTTTTAAACAGCTAGTTCAGGTGCTTTTTATTTTTCTTAGATGAAAACCCCATTTAATATCCAACCCCCCCCCCCCTTTCTCTTGCAGTCCATTAATCTCCCCCTCCACCTCAGGGTTGCATGAAATTGAAAGGCAAACATCGCAGCCTTAATAGCGCCTGCGTTTAGAAAGAGCATATTGTATTAGGCGGAGTAGAAACAACTTAGTTCTTTTTCCTCCTGAAGAAGTTGCTGCTGAGCGCCTTCTCCCCCCAGGCATAAAGGCAAAAAGGACGATTGCTATTTTCTGTTGTCTCTTTCCCAGCTCCTCTGCGGCGCTCCTCTAGGACGAACTGAAATGAAGCTCCCTCACTCTGCAGGCCCCGGTAAAGTTCCCCATGGGCCGTGGTGGCAGAGCAGCTACTTTGCAGAAGGTCGTTGGTTCTATCCCCGGCATGTCTAGACGAGGTGGGAATATCCCTTGCCTTGAAAGCCCTGCAGAGCCGCTGCCGGTCAGGGCCAACGATAGTGAACTAGATGAGCCAAGGGTGAAGAGAGGTAGCTAGTTAACTAGGGCGTCCGCTTGGCATGCTGAAGGTTCAATGCTCTGAAGAACAGCTGCCAGTCCGTGAAGATGGAGCAAGGGTCTGAGTCCGCCCAAGCCAGCTTCCTATTTTCTGCTGTTTAAAGAACAGAGCAAACTCTAATACTTTCATACTAGGAAAACAGAACAAAGAGGTTTTTAAAAAAACAATATTCACCCTGCAGGGGCGAGGGGTTGTTTTTTGCGGGGGGAGAAGCAACTTCTACTTGTAGGTAGACAGCTAGCATCTCAGGGTTCAACGTAAGCCGAATACTAATCTTCCGTTTTCATGGAGTGTTTTTGGTTTCGTTTGACCACGACCACACAACCTCCAGTGACTCAATCCGGAGAAAAGTTGTGCCCTCAAATGTGGATTTTGGTCAGTTCTACCCTTTTCCAAGGGAAGAAGCAAAGCAAGCAAGCGGACGTCCCAAATGGCGGTGTCAGTTGATGAACTTTCGAGTGTCACCGAGCTTTTCGTCGCTACCCCTTCTTGGGCTCCAAAACTTGCTCTCCTCCCACACAGCGAGGAAACCTGCATCGTTATTATGCTTGCATTGATACCCCAACCTTCCTCCAAACCAAGGGGCTTCGAGGTGGCGTACAAAGTTTCTTCCCCCACATTTTATCATCACACCACCCCTGCGAAGCAGGCAAGGCTAAGAGGCAGCGTCCGTGGCCCAAGGTCACCCCGTGAGCTTCGTGGCTTGAGTGGGGATTCGAACCCCGCTCTCCGGGCTCCTAGGCCAGCAGCACACCACACCTGCATCCTTTCTTCAGATTCAACCGGACGCCAACTGGTCCTCTCATGGAGCTCAGCTGGCAAAACCGTAAATGAATGAGCGAACAAATAAGCAAACAAATTTCCCACGCTAACGTCACCCTCACTTCGCGCACCTTCCTTAATCAATTACTTAATGGGCGAGAGCGTTCTCATTGACGCCAGAAGGCCCATGCTAATCTGCAATTGCCAAACATCACGTCAATCAACGCCCGATTGCCACCTAGAGAGGGGTGGGTTGACCCCAACCCCCCCCCCCCCAGCCGAGATAAGCCCCTTCCTTCGCGGACTCTGAAGAAACGGGTGCAGGCCGGGGCTTGCCTTCCCTTTCCCTTTCCAACAAGCAATCGCTCTCATTAATAGAGTTTCATTCACAGAACTGTAGAGTTGGAAGGGACCCTGAGGATCATCTAGACTAGCCCAACCCCCTGCAATCCAAGAATATGCAGCTGTCCCATACGGGGATCGGACCTGCAACCTTGGCCTTATTACCACCACGCTCTAACCAACTGAGCTGTCCTCTTGTAATGACATGGGTAGAGGGGTAGGTAGGGTGCCTGGGTGTGAGGCAAAAGCGAGAGAGAGAGAGAGAGAGTAGTGTAGTGGTTAGAGTGCTAGACTACGACCTGAGATACCGGGGTCCTAGTCCTCACACAGCCAGGAAGTTCTTTGAGTGACCTTGGCCCACAGTCACTTTCTGTCAGCCTACCCTACCTCACAGGGTTGTTTGTGAGGATGAGATGGTGAGGAAGAAATGTATGTATACCGGCTCCAGCACCTTGGAAGAAAGGCGGGATATAATTCTCATAAGTAAGCAAACTAAAGCGAGCCTGGGATGTTAGGCCCAACCCACTACCCTTCACCAGTAGATGGGGTGGCTCTTGCTAGGCCAAAGGAAGAAGACGGTTGTCCTAAGCACATGTTTACTGAACTGCTCCTTGTGAGATTCGCTTTTTCTCCCCACCCCTCTGTAGCCTTCTCCTAGGGCGAGTTTAAGACTGTAACCTCCTGGGGACAGAGGCTTCTCTCCTTTAAAGCAGGGGGGTGGGCGTAACTGTTGCCCTCCAGATGTTGCTGGACTCTAACTTGTCCATCAGCCCCAGGTCAGTGATCAGGGATAATCCAACCACATCTGGAGGGCCACAAGATCCCCCAACACGGATGGTGAAATATACGTCGAAACTGATAATATTTGGGAGGAAATAGATTCGAGGAGTTGCGGGGGGGGGGGGAGGGAAAGACCAGAAATAACTTTGCCTGTCTTTCAGCCATCCAGGGCTTAGTTCACCCACGTGCGAGTCCATCATTCCCCCCACCCCCCACGACCGCAAGATCGAGCGGTGGCTTTCACGTGTGAACGGGCCACCACGGATCTAACTTCACAGAGAACATGCGTGGCCTCCCCAACCTCACACGCGCTTTCTAAGAGCGTTTGGGACACCCGTTAAACTGCGCAGAATTCAGGCATCCTGTGTTGAACATCGCTGTGGCGCGGGACCTGGCGTTATGAACTGATAGGCTAGACTCGTGTGTGTGTGCGTGTGTAAACAATTCATAAATATTATAACGGATTTCTCTTAGAAATCCTGTGCAAGTTTATTAGGAAGTCTGTCCTGCTTTATTCAATGAGGTTCTCTCCTTCAAAGGATGGAGTAGTAGGAAACAGCTCTCTCCATTCTGTCCCCCTGGCGTCCCGATCCTAAAAAGTTTTCCAGTCCGCAAAAGAGATATTTAGAAGTGTGGTGTGTCCCCTGGTGAAATAAACCTCATACAATCGTGCGAGGGTTTTAGTCGATCCATCAACTGATCTGTCGATTGTGCACGCGCATCGTGGAAAACAGTCTTGGAAGATGCATTCTTTCCGACATAGGAGAAAGGGCCGGTGTGTGTCTCCATTAAAGATGGTGATCGCTGCCTGAAGTTCTGCAAGTACTTACGATTTTGTTGTTGCTGCTGCTGTCCAACTCCACCCCGCATCTCTGGTCCGATTTCTAGGAGCACCCCATTAGTCGGTTCGCTTTAAAACCAATTAACCCAGCCGATTAATCGGCTAGTCTTTGCGGCTCTGATATTTAGAAGCAAATGCCTGATCAAGCGTATAAGGCTGTTAATGTTACCGTGTTAAGACCATCCCGTGTTTCTTTCCAGTCGGATCCTAAACAAAGTAGGTTCCTCTGGGTTTAATGGGCCTTGATCCCTGTTGGGTGAATTTAGGCTGCGATCCTAACTCAGATTATCTGGGCGAAAGTCCCGTTTAATTCAGTAGGAGTTTTTTCTGAACAGGCATAGCTAGGATACACTATATGCATTGAAATCCCAGCATACCTGGACATAAATAAATAAATAATCCACAAGAGAGCGAAACATTGCGAACATGTGAATTGCGAAAATCTGGTCCTTGGGGGTCGCTCCCAGACTGTTGCTACTTCGGGGTGGGAAGTGAGTCCATAGCTAACTTGCTTCTTTGCGAACTTCGCCTGGGTTATCTCTTTTAAAAGTAGAAAAGCGACTTTTCCAGCTTTAAACGATGTCTTTATTCATGGGGGGGGGGGGTGCGAGGGACACGTTGCGGCAACGGCGATCGCTTCTCTCCCTTAGATATTTCCAAAATATCCTCTGCTTCGCGGGCTAGGCGGTTAAATTGATTCTTCAATTTTATCTTCACTGGGCAGTTAATGAATCCATCGGTTAAAAGCAAGGAGAGTAAACAGAGGCTTGGAGATAAGATAAAGGCAAATGTGCCCGCAATTTTGCTCGCGAAGTCTTAATAAACGAGAGCGGCCCTGGAACCTTAAATGTGGACGGGGTGGGGGCAGGATCTTAGCAGATCAGCAGATTAAAGAATCAGAAAAACAAAACGAACAACTAGTCTCGCAGTTAGGGGCAGGGTGGAATTCTGTGCAAATTTTCGTGGAAGTAAACTAGCGTGGGGGTGCGCTTGGAGATCCACCGGGCAGAATCCGCCATGCACGCTTTGCTTTAAATATTAAAGAGACAAAAGTGCAAGAGCCTATCCGCTCCCTCAAATGAAACTCCAGAACTCAAGCCGCGGTGGTTAGAGGAGACCCCCTGGCACCCAGAGTCAAGTCGCCCTGAAATAAGGACTCGAGGTTGATCTATTTATTTGACCAGTCAGGAATCTTTACTCCCCCATCTAGCCAAGATTTACATCTTTTAAAGTCCCATAGATTTAAAATGACCGAATTAAACAGACGCTTGAATCATCAGTTGAGACTTAAAAGCGTTGAGCTTTTCCGGATCCAGCCGGATCGCTCCCTCTACCGCTGCTTAAACGCCACCCCATCCGAGGAGAGCGTTTTCCAAAATGGGATTTTTTCTTCCCAGGAGGTTGGTTTCAAACCTACGGAGGGATTTAGCTAGCCAGCTCTCTACCAACCCCGAATTAAAGTTACCCAAACGGATCCACTGCCCACATGAATCTTGATCTCCCTGCGCTGAACAGAGGCATCGCTCCCTAGTTTAGAACTGGGTTCAAGGTGGACGCTTTTACTAGATTTCCTTCGGAAGTTCCAGGAAAGAAAGAAAGAAAGAAGAAAGAGAAAGAAAGAAGAAAGAAAGAAAGAAAGAAAGAAAGAAAGAAAGAAAGTTTATTTCCTATTCGGTTGTTGTAAACCGTCTAGGGTACGTTCTCCTGCCAAGGCTGCATATATGAATTTCTAATAAAAGCACTCTTAATGTCAATCATCATTTCTCAGAATTTCCATTATTATCGTTACGGATATTTCATAATTTATTTATTTGTGAGAAGTCAATCACCAGAATTTTAATTGAAAAAAGAATTAATAAAGAAAAACCAAGCAAACCAAAATAAAAAAACGGGGCGGCGGCCAATGATTTCAATAGCATGTTCCCATCATGGGATTCCGGAGATGAGACCCGATTTTAGGTTTGGGTATTCGAAAGTAGGTCCCTTTCGGTGTAATAGGACTTAATCCCAAGTGAGGATTGAATAGGATTGGTGCCCTAGACACTTCCCTTTTTCTAAAAGGGTAAAAAGAAATGGACAAATTTGTATGTGTGAAATAGAAAGCGAGGGCAAGAGAATGAGATTCTCTTCCCCCACCACGACCAACATGTGGAATTTTTCTTTTGGGGGGGGGGGGGGGTTGAAAATATACCCGGTTACAATGAGTTATTATTATTGCACCATGAGTGTATGTGGCGCCTCATATTCTTATTATTTCATTTATTAAATTTGTTAGTCTTTATCTTGCCCAAGGCAATAATAACAACCATAATGTTATTAGTATACCTCTCTCCCTCCTACGGGGGAAGGGCGGTAGCTCTGCGGTAGAGCATCTGCTTTGCATGCTGAAGGTCCTAGGTTCAATTCCCAATGGTAGGGCTGGGAACAGCCCCTTCTGCCTGAAGCTCGCTGGAAAGCCACTGTAGACCATACCGGGCTGCAAGGACCAATGGGCTGACTCGGTGCTCGTTCATAGAATTGTAGAGTTGGAAGGAATCTTCTCGAACCCACAGCCCTGAGATTAAGAGTCTCACGCTCTTCCAAATTGGAGCTGACTATTTAAAAGAGTCTATGTGTCAATATGTATATATACAGAATATATTAAGCTGTATTCCTTGGAATACAAAAGTTAGGTTTTGAATATATTCAAGATCGGGCCTTCGAACCTTGCTACGAATCTCGGCTATAATCTCGCCCAATTCCTCTCTTCTGAAACTTGTAATGGTGCCCCTAGTGTCCGCGAGGGAGAGGTGCGGAAACTTCAGGAGCACGACCGTGGCTCCTTTTTCCCCACCAGCCTGAGTTTTGTCAACATTTCCCACTGAGTAATCGCTGCTACCCAAAGCCAAACAAGCTAACAAGCCAAACACCAAAACACTCTTTGATTCCAGTGCTTGCTTGTTTAGTTTTTAATATCTCTGCCGCAGGCCAGCCAGGTTACTAGTCCTCTCGACAACATTGAGTTGCTGTTGGGTTTTGTTTTGGTTTTGTTTTGTTTTGCTTTTTCTTCTCCTCTCTCCATCTTATTAAAAGCGCACTCAACAAGGGATTGTTTGGGGTCCCCCCAGTCGCTGGTGGTTTGGGGAGGGTTTGTTTTTAATAGGCCGGTGGAACAAGACGGAACACATGTTAAGTTTAAGCAGGTTCATTGAATCACGGTAAATCAAATAAAGTTTACGACTTCAACAGGAAATGCGGGGCAAATGAGGAGGGGGAGGAGAAAGCGTGGGGGCGGGGAGAATACCCTTCGCAAAGTCAGAGAAAGCTGAGGGGAGGGGAGGCTGCTGGGGGGGGGGGTCAGGGGTTCTCTGTGTCCCCCCCCCCTTCTTCTCCCTGGAGCATCTAGAGGATAAAAGACCCCGGACCCTCACTGGCGGCCCTCGCTTGGCGCCCGGAGGAGTGTTCTCAATCATTTGTCCATAAGTCCAGTCCACATCAGGAAAAATTTAATCACTAGAAAGCCAGACCCAGCAGCTTAAAAGGGAAATCGCCATTTCCCCCCTCCCCCTCTTCTGCTCTTCCCCCCTCCCTCCCCCACCCCACCCCTCAGGTCCTGGAATGGCCAACACTTTTGCTAGACAGGCCAAGATTTTTGGTGGGCTGAAATCTGAGGAAGAGAGCCCCCCTGCCTTGGCGCACTTTACAAATAGTAGGACAAAAAATTGCAAAAGTTTTAGTCTGCATATTGGAACAACGCTGGCCTCGATCTGCCTATATAATAAGAAGCTAATAACGTCGGCATTTGCAGATAATCGTCGTCATAAAGCTGCTCCCCCACGAACATTTAAAACAAAAAGAGTTCCCAGAAATCTCGTCCAAACTTCGAGAACTGGCTCCCCACTTCCATCGACTCGGCCTTTGCGCTCCCCCAAGTCGTGGTTCAAAGACATAACCGAGGTCCTGTTTGTGCACCAAAACACACGCACACACGCCGCGCGCCCCTGGTCAGTCGCGGAGAAAATTTGCTGCCTGGACGGGTGTGAGCAAGCTTTCTGTGTAAATATGGGAAATCCGTAAAAATGTTCTTCCTTATGGTCAAAAAGCAAATGTAGTAGCCCTGGTAGACGGGAATCCAAATTAGGACTATGGGTGAGTTTTCATTTTGATCTTGCTCAAGAGTTGATCCATTGGAATTAATCAGTTTCAGCGGTTCTGCTTTGATATGACGGTTGAGCTATCACGCGAGCAAAAAGACTGAGTAACCTTTCAGGGTGTCCAGAGTCTTCACCATCCCAAACTATGGCTTTAGGAACACAAAATTGTCACTTTCTCTCTCTCTTGCACAAACAAACACAATTTACTAAAACATCCAAATATCCCCCCAATGTGAATAAGCTGGTTTGAGGACTCCGTTGTTTGTTTGTTTCAGAGTTTTCTAGGACGCTCTTCTCCGGATTGGTAGCACGGGGCGGCTTTCCAGACGGAGCGCAGACAGCATAGAAAAGAAAAATGGGTCGCACAGTGGTAGCCTATTCAAATCAGCAACCGCTAGTAGCAGCGCGATCCTAACCATGTCTACTCGGAAGTTAAGTCCTCTTAAATTCAGTCGGGCATCCCCGCCCCCTGTAAAATGGGGTGAAGATCGCAGCCTAAACCTCAGTTCCAACCATTTGCATCAGCACCATCGGGTTCCAGAAGCCCAGATAAATAAATATGCTTTCACCTGTCATGGAATGTGATAATTGGGGGGGGGGGCATTGTCCTATCTTAATCTCGAGGGAGTTTGAGCGATTTCTTAGACTCGCAAATCGGTCTTCCTTTTGGAAAACGTGCAAGAGAAATCTGCGCGCGTTTTCACAGAAGCAAAATTCATTCTGTGGTTTGATGGAACAAATTTATACTGAGTCAGAACTTTGGTGCATCTAGTCTGACTGGCAGCAGCTCTCCGGGGTTTCAGATAGGGGGGGGGGCTCTCCCAGTCCTACCTGGAGATGCCAACGGGGGTTGAACTTGGGACCCTTCTGCATGCAAAAGAGATGCTCTTCCATCCCCCTGGAAGCACCTCCCAAGTCCTTGTACTGCGACCTCAGGACGCGTTTCTGAGGAAGGCTCATGGAACGTCTCTCTGGTCAAGGCTGACAAGTTTTTGGCACCCACACTTACTTGCTCGCGGGAGAAGAACACGTGGCTCCCTCTCTTCCTAACCTTGAACTGGAGTTTCTGCCTTCGATTCTTAACACAGGTGAGGAGCCAAAGTGAGCACTTTTATTTATGGAAAATTAGTAGGACTCGACTGAGCGGCGGGGACAGGGGCTGTAGTGGCGAGAGATCAATTAACTTAATCGAAGGGGTGCGATTTCATATGGTGTCTAGGACACAAGGGCACGATGACGGGGGTGGTGAAAAAAATCTGGATCGTTCCCTAAAAACTACACAAAGTAGGAATAGCCAGCCTGCAGAAATCTTGCAAAATCTTGCAAATTTTTCATTCTGCATAAAATGATCCTTTTATTTATGACGCTATTGGGCGCGGGGGGCTGGCGTTTTCAGGCAGTATTCTTCGTTATTGCTCAGTAAGCTGGGCATTAGAGACTTTTAAACATATATCACATTGCATTTATGGTTTTAGTCCGTTAAAACATTTTCGGGTATAGGGTCTTCCCCCCGCGTTTTCCATTGATTTAAGATGGTATCACTGGAGTACACAGACACACCAAATTTGTGAATTGGGAGACGGAATTCCCCCTCTTAGTACACAAAATAAATTGGATTTTGTCTGCTGGGGGCAAATCGTGGGTGGTAAATTGGAATGTATCGTGGAAATAAAATTGGATCTAGAATCCCATGGGAGCGATCTAAGGCGAACGAGCCAGCGGGGAGTTCTCCTGCGCAAGCTCTACTGAAGTGAACAGGCAGCTCATCTCCCTTTTCAAATAGGACTGAGCAGCAGAACGTCTCGGGCAGATTGGGCCCAATTTATTTAGACGGGCTTTTTATATGTCTTTCATTTGCAAAGGGGAATCAGCAGCCTCTCACGTTGTCCTTCCAGAAATCCTGAACCCACCGACATTTCGTGCTAATTCGCATTTCCCTCGTGGTGCTGTTGTTGTTCTTGCTGGTATAATTTGTGTTTCTTTTATATATTGCAAGTCCCCAGTCCGGCCCAGAACTAATTTAAATAGGGAAATGTTTCTAAGCAACGAATAAATAATATTGCCCCAATGCAATAAATAACGCTTGGCACCGGTGCAGCAAACGTCCCCAAAGCGCTCCTTAAAACAACCCGGTATGGTAGGGGATATTATCACCGCACACACACAAATACACACACCCCTAATGCAGATAGCGAGCAGAACCTGCCTAAGGACACCTGCCAATATGTGTGTGTAATATGCAATATTACATATGTAATAATAGTACATATGCAACAATTTGTGTAATATATAATGTTATACTGAGGAGTTCAAGGCAGCGTCCATGAGTCGCTCTCTCTTTTATCATCATAACACTCCTGTGAGGTGGGGTAAGGAAAGAGAGAGAGGGGGAAAGAGATTGGTCCAAGATCCCCTCACTGAGCTAAGTCATCGCCCAGAGGAAGACTCGAACCCCTCTCTCCACTTTCCCCCTGCCTCTAGCGGGACTCTAACCACGTTCAAGAGGTATTGTAGTTTAAGCGCGCAACTGAAGTCAAGGCAAATAAATGCAGAACTTAGTGGGACTTGCATCCCAGCAGTAAGCATGGCTAGGGGCTCTGCAGTTCACAGAGATCTGCAGCTCTGGCTACGTGTTTCCTACATTGACTGCCAACGTCTGCCCAGGGTTTCAGGCAGGTGTCTTTCCCCGGGCCTACCGAGGATTGAACCCAGAACCTCCTGCATTAAAAAACTTCCGAGACCTTCTCCACAACTTGCGTCTTCTGCGACCCAAGAATTCGATGCAGTGGGGAGACGGGAGGAAAAGAACAGAACCCACGGCGCTTCAGACAAACCTGTGCCTTATGGGGGTAAGTGCTTCGCTGATCACAGCATAGGATCGGGCGCAAAAGTGGCGCAGATGACGCTCAACCGGGAGAATGGGAACTTTGGCTACTACAAATAACACACCCACACCCACACCCCGTCTGTTTTAAAAAACAAACCCGAGGGCGTCACTCACACCCAAAATATAGTGCGATTCTGGCAAATCTCAAATGCCGATGTTCTCTTATTCTCCCCGCTACACACACACGTACAATGTTTCATCGACGGGACTGGAGCCTTCTGGAAAGTTTCCCCTCTCCATTCCGTCCAGGGGACAAAAATCAAATTACAACCCAAAATTCAAGAGCAAGACACGTCTCTCTTCCTTGTCCCCTCCTCACATCGCCCCATGCTGCCTGCCCTATTTCCCTGCTTCCAGCTAAACTGGCTCCCGGCCGCCCCGACGGGGATGTTGCGGCCTCTCCGGGTCGGTTTGCAATCATATTCCTGAAGGGAAACGCGAGTCTGGTTCTAATGAGTTCTACATACCTATCAACAGCTGGCTTTGCCCGAGCACCGCATAAAGGCGTGTGTGGTGTGTGTGTGTGTGTGTGTTGGGAGGGTGGAAAGATCTCGCAAAGGTCATAAACCTGACTGACACGTAGCAATATTTAAGGGCCTAATTTGAACGAGCCTAATGTGGCCCGTTGATCCCAATGACGACAGTTGGGGTTCCTATTAGTTTCATAATTGCTGATCGCCGAATGTTGCTTATTTATATGCGAGAAGAAGCGGGGGGGGGGAGAGAGAGAGAGAGGCAGGTCGCTGCCTGGGGTTGCTAATTTTGGAAAAGAATTTTCTAAGGCCTTCCAGGAAAGCTGAAAGCGGGTGGGGAGGACGCAGAGAGCAGGCTAGTGTAGCGGGCGAGCTCGCAGAGGCGTTTTTAAAGCGTCTCCCTTCTCACAGAGCAAGAAAGAGGCTAGGTCTCGGGACTCGGGGTGCAGTTCCTCCTCAAACGGATAAAAGTTGCTAAGACACCCCGGAAGTCAAAAAACTTCAGACCCTCATAGTTAGCCTGTCTCTCTCTTTCTCCGCCCCCACCCCTGAAGCCCTGGTTGGGGAAGGCATTGCTTTATTTCATTCCTTGTTTGCAGATTTTATGGGTTGAACGCGTTTCCACCCGGAGTAAAGTGGCCGAGCGCATTTGCCACTGAAAAGCAACGGGGGGCTTAACACGAAGCCACAGCGAAACTCGTCGCCTCATCATGGGTTTTTATTAGGAGCAAGGCTCAATTCACATCGCCTGAATCCAGACCAGGGGTCCTTATTTATATAGCGTCCTCGCTGCGCGCGGAGCTTGATGAACAGGACGACGAGGAGGAAAGACAAGCGTTCAGGAAGGCAGGTCTTTGCCTGGAGGCGTTTACAAACTAAAACTGGCAGGTTCTGGAGCTAAACTCTGGAGAGATCCAGCTCCCACCATACCGGCATGGAGTCTAATCCACAAGATCCCCAAACCCACAAGGTGAAGGGGAAATTCCTCTCCCCCCCCCCCCGCCACCGCAGAGATCTACTGGCATATGCCAAATAGCTATACTGGTATCAATCCACCCATCTATCTGTCCTACATCATCAGTACAGTCACAATATGGAAAGTACTCAGGTTTTTTGTTTTTTTTAAATAGCCCCCAGTTCAAAGTCACAAGCTGCCCATATTTGGCGCGGGGGAGAGGGGAGCTGATTTGATCCCTGTCAGACAAATAACATACCCAGAAATCTATGGTTTCCGGTCAACTGCCCCGATCCCCCCCCCACAAAAAAATCTTCACTAGCACCCAAATTATTAGGGATCTCAGCAGTCTACATACAGCAAGCATAGGCAAACTGGGCCCTCCAGATGTTCTGGGACTACAACTCCCACCACCCCTAGCTAATAGGACCAGTGGTCAGGGATGATGGGAGTTGTAGTCTGAAAACATCTGGAGGGCCCAGTTTGCCTGTGCCTGGTCTACAGGGATAAAATGGCAGTTGCGATCGCAGGAATGGTAAAATAATTATCTAGCTCGTCAAGGTTGAACAGTAGCCCCCAATGGAAGAGTTTCTCCGGCCATGAGAGTCATGAAGTCCAAAAGCAAAGTTTAAGGAAGCCTGTTGACATTTCTTCCTTCTTTCTTAAATCGATATGGGCTGTGCTTAAGGAAGAAAGGGGCCACGTTAGCTGAGCCAGAGATCGTAAGAAGAGTAAAAGGTTAAAGGGACCCTGACCATTAGGTCCAGTCCTGTCCCACTCTGGGGTTACTGCATGAGGGAGCCGGCGTACAGCTTCCGGGTCATGTGGCCAGCATGACTAAGCCGCTTCTGGCGAACAAGAGCAGAGCATGAAAACGCCTTTTACCTTCCTGCTGGAGCGGTACCTATTTATCTACTTGCACTTTGACGTGCTTTCAAACTGCTAGGTGGGCAGGAGCAAGGACTGAGCAACGGGAGCTCGCCCCGTCGCAGGGACTCGAACCACCGACCTTCTGATCAGCAAGCCCTAGGCTCTGTGGTTTAACCCACAGCGCCACCCACGTCCCGTAAGAAGAGTAGCTCGATTTTATTTTCCTATCCTCAACATGCTGCGGTTTGCACGACGGATGTCCTCAACACCATCCAAGAGCATTCTGAAATGAAACGGGCACGGGGATTAATTCTCTCATGCTTCCAGAAACTAAGAGGAAGGTCCTAGACAGGATCAGGGAGTTAACAGTTTGCTTGTTTTTCTGGTGTGGTACTTAGTCGAAGTGGAAGGAAAGGGCATTCCAAGACTATTGGAATAGATATTTAGAAGGGGGGGGGGAATGGGATGCCCGTCTATTGAAAATAAAAGGGAGATGAGAATAACTGCTTGCTCAAGATCTGCATTCTGACGAATCACTAATGCAAGACAATATACTGTAAATGACCTTTTAAAAAATCATTTCAAACTCCAAATGCTTTTGCTGAGTCACAACAGGTGTGAAAACACGGTGACACAAGTCTGCGAACTGTTGTGCTCCAGTGGTCTGCATTCAAACTGGTCGAGGCTTCGAAAGGGGTCCAAGGGCAATTTGTTTAAACTTTAGTTTTGCAGGGATTAAAATTACAGCAATTTCAAAGTACCAAACAGGCCAACTGAAGTGCCTGACCAATCAGGCATTTTATACTTATTTATTTACACACACACACACACACAGCTTTCACACACAATATTTTATAGACACACAGTTCCCCCCCTCCTTCTCCCCCTGAAAACCAGGCCATTCCCCCCCCCCTTTGCTGGTTTTAGTGCTGCTCTGTTGTTTTAAGCAATTTGATTTAAACCTGTGGGTACCTGTGCATGGTTGGTGCAGCTTTATGTGTGGATAAAGCTTCACAACTGGATAATGGGCATATAGGAATGATATTCTCCATGCATAAATAGCCATTCATTCATTCATTCATTCATTCATTCATCTGGCGAGAATCTACCTTTCCCCAAAAGACTTTGAAACCAGTTTCTGAAAAGTTTCCAACCATCACTTAAGGGGCCTAGCTGGGTCCCTGTCAACCCAACCTATATGTGTCTTACTTGGAGGAGAAAGCTCAACTCTTCTCTTTTTAGGTCGCATCTGGGCTTCCTTCTGAGTAAACATGCACAGGATGGGGCTGCTGCAGATCTCAATTATTTTCTCCACCGCATACTTCCGAGGCCCTGAGATGACATTGCTATTAACTGCCTGGAGGCCGTAGGAAAAGGTGCAGGATAAACAAGTTTGAGATAGATAAAGATGATCTGGTTGGCTTCATGGGCTTGGAGTTTCTAAAAGCTTTCAACAAAAGACCTCACGAAGGATTCCTGAGTAAGCTTAGCAGTCATAGGACAAGAAGTCTTCTTGTGGATCAGGAATTTGGTTAGGTAACGAGAGTAAGGAATACATGGAGTTCTCTTGTGCTTTTCAACTTGATCACAAAACGATTTAAGAGTTAGGTGTAACCAGTACACCACACTTCCTCTCTCTTAAATCCATGGTGTAAATGTGGCCTGAGAAGGTGCATTGGCCATACTATATACCGTAAGTAGCCATAGTTAGATCCCCTGCCTTAAAAACCACCCCTGAACTTCCAGTCTGGCTGATGTTGAGAGGGACCTTCATCTGCTGGTCAGGTCAGACCCACCCACCAGCTTTCCTCTTCCCCTCCTGCAGTCTAAGCCCCAGCATGTTGCAGCTGCGAAGGGAGAAAGCAAGAGAGAAAAGCACTCTGCAGATAAGTGAAAGTGGTATTTTTATAGGCTGATAAGGCCAAGCTTATCTGGGTTTCTCTTCTCTCCCCCTCCTCCTTCTTCCCAAGGGTCCCTAATTGCCTTGGACACCCCTACCCACCCCCACAGTCTCTGAGAGGCTCAGGCTTTTTAGCACAATATTTCCAGACGCCAAATCGCCTGCTTTCTTTCGCCCTAGTCCAGGTGGGGGAAAGTTGTAGAGATGTGTATAGAAACTAGGAGAGGATATATTTCTTAGACGTTATCCTTCCTTACTCACTCTTGTGAGTTCAGCACAGTACATCCCTTTGTCAGCAAAAAATAAGGATGCTGTTGATAAGCTAGCTTTAGACTTTTAATTTAAAGTAACCCAGGATGCTTTACTGCAGACTGCATTTCCTGGTATTTCCCCCCTTCCCTCCCCCTTAAAACAATACACGCAAAACTGTCTTCTTATAAGTAAAGATGGATTTACTCACTCAGTTTCAGAGTAGGAGTCTTGAGGCAGGCTTAAAAAGTAGTTACAGACATATATTATAGTTTAGATTAGAACTGGAGTCTGAGTTGTGACTCAGACTCAGCAAATCCCTAGTCATTGATGAAGCATTGAAGAGATTGGATAGCAGGGATGTGAGAGAGAGAGAGAGAGAGGGAGAGATAGCAGGACGGGCGACTGACCAGCTTATAAAGGTTGTACCCCTTTACCTGGCTGGACAGAGTGGGAGTGGCTCTCACAAAAAGGACTTCCTGTAGACCCTATGAGATCCAACTTCCTCTCTCTGTGTGTCCTCTCTAGCAATCAGAAGTAGATGGTTTTGATTGCCTTATTTTAGATATCCCATATCTGAGAGGCTCAGGCTTTTAAGCACACTTCTACCAGATACCAACCCCCCCCCCCAAACCAATCTGCTTCGTTTTGTCCTAGCCCAGATGGGGGAAAGTTTCTGCATCTTTGGGGTGTGCTCCGCAGTGCCCTGCCAGATAATATTAGCCTACTAAAAACTGTGTCATTTCTATGGTCTCTCGGTATGTCAATTAAAAATAAAAAAAATGAATAAGTGGTTTTGACAATCGTTACAAGGCATCTACATTTGGATTTGCTAGCCACAGAGGAGGGATAATATTCTAGCTTTGGCTCCCAACTCAGTTCATTTCATTGGAATCACAAAAGCAACCCAACTCCCTTCTCTTAATGATCTCTGTACCTGCTTTTCTGAAGGGTTACTTGCTACTTTTCTATTTAAGGAGATTACATCCTGCCTTTCCTCCTAGGAATTCAAAACAGCTTATTACCAGTGCTCTTGTCGTTGTTGTTGTTACAATTTGTATGCCACTTTCCCACAGCAATGTACCCAGCGTAGTCCACAACAACAACACAACAGCAAAAGTCAGTAGGCTACCAATATATCATTACAAGTCACAGTCTGATACTAGTCTATTCCACAACATAATGGGAGAACTTAAATGATTCATTTTCACAATATCGTCATCATAATATTTAGCATTCATTATAAAGCTATTTTCACTGGAAAAGTTGTTTACAAGTAGGATGAGGGATTTTTTTAAAATAAGAAACACAGATTTTTATTTTATGTAATTTATCTAATTTTATAGTAAGATAACATTGATCAGTTCCAATGCTACAGGCTTATATCAGTCACATATAAGAAAAGATCTGAGTGAGGACACTGTCCAATTAGTGAATCATCAAATACATTGCCAAAGCCTCAACTACTCATGACACAAAGCATGAGTGGCTGGAGGTCTTACATAAATGTCATGTTTATTTACATAGTTGATATATGGGGACCGTAACTTATCAAAATGGTTGTGTTTTGTTTGGCCTTTAACAACTCTTGCATTAGCTGTCTGAAAGAAAGATCCCATGTGGATTTCAGTTCTGGCAGGAGTTATTGCAGATTACTGAATACAAAGCAGGAGATGCACTCTGGTGTACAAGACAGTGCGGGGGACATGAGACCCCCTTGATGTTGTCGGATTTCAATTTCGAAGGAGTGTCTCTGTTCAGGGTGGCAGGAGAGGATATATTGTTTATTAATATCCTTCCTAACTTGTGTTAGCAAGTTCCTTTACTTAGAGTTTACATTCCCCTTTTTAATGCACAGCAGATAGCTGGTTGCAGGCTTGTGTAAGCCTCTCACTATTGTACAATTCAGTCTGTCTCAGACTGAATTGTATAGTTCCTGGTTAATTCCCTTTAATTCCTCTTAAAAGAATAAAGACACAACAATCTAATTTAAAGTCAATAAAATAAGTTTCCTCACATCAGTACACAGCAGTTGGATTCCTGAAGGCAGACTTAATTACAAATATGTACATGTGGATCTACCCCATATGGGGGAATAATCCAGTTCTTATGCTAGCTGGAAGCTAAAAAACTAGCTAAAAAACTGGTCCAACAAAGAAGGAAGTAAGAAAGAGAGAGGTGTGCTGCGTGACTTGCCATTTTGTTACCTGGACAGCTAAGGTCACACCCACCTCTAGTCACATGCAAGGAAGGATGGTCCAGCCCAGGAGGAAAATGGAAGTTTTGACTGGCTGGACCAAACATCCCCTTGAAAGTACACTCTAGGAAAACAAGGAATGTTGTAATTGACTGCTCCCAGTGGATTACATCCCACAATCTCCACCCACACTGAGGTCCAGATCTGAGGGCCTTCTGGAGGTTCCCTCACAGCAAGAAGTGAAGCTGCAAGGAACCAGGCAGAGGGCATTCTCAGTAGTGGCACCCACCCTGTGGAACGCCTTTCCATCAGATGTCAAGGAGATAAACAACTGACTTTTAGAAAACATGCCTGTATCGGGAAGTTTTTTATGTCTGATGTTTTATCATTTTTTAAATATTCTGTTGGGAGCCACCCAGAGTGGCAGGGAAACCCAGTCAGATGGGTGGGGTATAAACAATTAATAATAATAATAATAATAATAATAATACCCGTGTTTCTCCTAAAATAAGACACCGTCTTATATTTTTTTCCCCTCAACAAAACACAGTATGGCTTATTTTCAGGGGATGTCTTATTTTAACCGCATCGCATCAGTACTCTGCATAGCCACGCCTCTCCAGGCTGTTTTAATGGGAGGTGCCGCATCACTATGGCTTATTTTCGGGGTATGGCTTATTTTCGGGGAACGGCTTATATTTCGCAAATGCATAGAAATCCTGCCATGGCTTATTTTATGGCCATGGCTTTTTTTAGGAGAAACACGGTAATAATTTGATGGGAGATGGAATCCAACATCTGGAGGTGTACAGTTTCCCTGCTTGTGTTTTGGACTGTCACTCATTCAAACACAACCTTGTTGATTTTAGGGTGAGCAACCCATTCCACAAGCCATTAAAAAAAAAACCAATAACAACCTACAACACATCACTTGAGTTAGTGTCATAGCTGTCAACTTTCCCCCTTTCTTATGAGGAATCCTATTCGGAATAAGGGAATTTCCCTTAAAAAAAGGAAAAAGTTGACAGCTATGGTTAGTGTTACTGTAAATGTTCCAGCTAAGAGCCGCCTCCTCCCATGTATCTTTACTGGGAAATATCCCATTTGATCCACCTTGGAACTCCTTGGAGAAAAAGGTGAGCTATAAATGCAAGAAATCAATGTTTGTTTGTTTGTTACATGTATTTACCACTTTTCCTCAAATAAGATAAAGGTGGTGAATGGTATTATTTAGAAAATGTATAGATTGCTTGGTAAAAACAATTGTTTAAAACAATCTCCAGAAAGATAAAGTTTATCTATATGGAAGATAAAGTTGTAGAAATACACCCCTGCCCCCTACCATCTCGTCCTCTGTCGTCCCCTTCTCCTTGTGCCCTCAATATTTCCCAAACATCAGGGTCTTTTCCAGGGAGTCTTCTCTTCTCATGAGGTGGCCAAAGTAATGGAGCCTCAGCTTCAGGATCTGTCCTTCTAGTGAGCACTCAGGGCTGATTTCTTTGAGAATGGATAGGTTCGATCTTCTTGCAGTCCATGGGACTCTCAAGAGTCTCCTCCAGCACCATAATTCAAAAGCATCAATTCTTCGGCGATCAGCCTTCTTTACGGTCCAGCTCTCACTTCCATACATCACAACAATATAAAAAAAATCAAACCAAACAATGACATCATAAAAAGTTTGAAACAAATTTAAAAGCAAAATGGAATTAAATACATCAATATGCCTTTGTGGGGTATGTACCGGTATTCACAATTGCCTGCATAGGCCTGGGAGAACAAAAAAGGTTTTATCGGGCATTCAAACGTTGGCACAGAAGGTGCTCACTGAATCTCTGTTGCCAGGAGATTCTACAGAATTGGGCTGATGACACTATAGGCAGATGACACTCAAGTATCCAGAGAGCGGATACTGCCTAAGGTTCTCCTCCTCCAATTTTTTCTCTCCCAACAACTCCGTAAGAGCCACACAGGCTCTCTCACTGCACAACAGTGGCTCTCTGATAAGCATGCCTAGAATTGAACTTACAGTGGTACCTCGGTTTAAGAACAGTCCACTTTAAGAAAGATTCAGTTTATGAACTCCGCTAAACCAGAAATAGTGTCCCAGTTTGAGAACTTTACCTCGGTCTAAGAATGGAAGCCAAATGGTGGAAGGACACTGGTGGCGGGAGGCCTTATTAGTGAAAGCATGTCTCGGTTTAAGAACGGTTTTCGTTTAAGAACGGACTTCTGGAACGGATTACGTTCGTAAACCGAGGTGCCACTGTACATTCAAGTAAGCATTTAGAAGACAGTCATGCAGTCCTGAACATAGGGGTCTGGATTCAACAGTATTCTTCCACCTTGGTGTCCCAGAGGTTGTTGGACCACAATTCCCGTAACCCTCGGCTAGCTTAGTCAGTGGTCAAGGACGATGGGAGCTATAGTCCAACAGCAACACTGGATAGCTCAGTTGGTTAGAGTGTGGTGCTGATAACGCCAAGTTTGTAGGTTCGATACCCGCATGCAGTGGCGTACCGAGGGGGGGCGATGGGGGCGGAGCGCCCCGGGTGCCAGCCTGGAGGGAGGGTGACACTCGGCGCCACACCCCCACTCCCAAGCCGCCCCCCCACTCTTTCTGTGCGGCGGCGGCAACTTTTAAGGCTGCAGTGCGTGAGCAGCAGCACAGACCACACATGCGCACTCCACCCTGGATGCTGTGCATGCATCGTGACATCAGGGTGCAAGTGCTAGGGAGCGGCACCCCACCCCTGGGGAGTGCCTCTGCATTTGCTGCTCCGGGTGGCAGAGCGGCTCCCTACGCCACTGCCCATATGGGATGGCTGCATATTCTTGCACTGCAGGGGGTTGGACTAGACCAGGGGTCAGGAACCTTCTTCCATTGTGGGCCAGTCCACCGTCCCTCAGAGCATGTGGTGGGCCGGACTATATTTTTTGGGGGAAATTAACAAATTCCTATGCCCCACAAATAACCCAGAGATGCATTTTAAATAAAGCACACATTCTACTGATGTAAAAACACCAGGCAGGCCCCACAAATAACCCAGAGATGCATTTTCAATAAAAGGACACATTCTAGTCATGTAAAAACACGCTGATTCCCGCACCATCCGCAGGCTGGATTGAGAAGGAGGTTGGGCCGCATCTGGCCCACGGGCCTTAGGTTGCCTACCCCTGGACTAGACAATCCTCAGTGTCCCTTCCACCTCTGGAATTCTATGATTCTATGACACCTGGGGACCCAATACTGAAGAATACTTATTTGAAAGGTCTATTGCACTCTCTTGGTCTCCCTTCCAAATAAACATGCTTGTGATTTGGTTTCCATCATGGAAGAAATGTGGGACATGAATGAATTAAAACAAGCCCAACATAAAAAATATATGACAACAGAAGCAGAAAAGTGGTTTGTTGAAACAAGGCCTTTGAAACAAGTTCAATTGATTTGTAGGCAGGATTTGCTCTCAAACTCCTCTTTAGGATAATAATGCTCAGTGAACACCCTATTACTTCAATACTGAAGATGCAATTCACGCTTCAGTGGCAAGACTTGAACGATCCTGTGTTGCAACCCTTGGAGAACCTTCAAAATATCCATGTTTTTAAGTACTGATGACCTAGCACAGACAGCCATCTTGAATCAATTGATGTACATAGATAGCTGGAAGGACTTGAGTTGACATCTGATTAAATCCACATTTTAATGTGGGATGTAGGAATTAATTGTGCCCACTGCCCAGTCCATCAGTTTGATCTTTCTGGCTCCATTTAAAACTAAAACAAAGCTTTCAGCAGCACTCGTTCAGCAATTGCTGGCTAATCGTGGTGTTTGGCTTCTGAACAGAAACAAATGGCCTTTTGAGATGGTTTGATTTCCCAAACCATCATTATGTAGGAAGCAGAAAATCTATTGGAACGGAGTGCAGAGCAGTCTCCTTGCTTTTCCTGACAGCTTAGAAAGCACTCTGGGAGATTTGCATAATTTTGGCCAACGGCGGAGGCCTATTTCCATAGAATGAAATGGTCCAAACTCCCATTGATTTGAAAGGGAGCGGGATCGCATCGGTCCAGTGGGGGGCGTGGCGGATGGGGCGGGGCTGCTACAGTTCGTTTTGACTTCCGGCAGCTTCATTTGTATAAACAATTTCTGCTGCCTGCAACCTCCTCTGTTAAAGGCACAGGCTACGTAATGCACAAGATGCATTTTAGACCACTCATCAAATGCCCAGTGCTGGATTGTAAAGAAATCCAGTGATATACATGCAGGTGCACAGGGCCGGCCCTATCACTGAGGACAGGGAGAGAGCTGCCTCAGGTAGCAGGTGCTAGGTACATGTGTTGAACTTCCTTAAGGCAATGGAGTGGCCCTGCTTCCCTTTTCTTCCTGCTGCTAGGTGAAAGTTGAGAGAGGAACAGCCTGAAAGAACTGTTCTTCCAGCAGATGATGCCCCTACTTTTCTTCACTCCCTTCCCTGCAGCCTCATGGAACTGGGAATAGTCGAAATGTGTGAATGTTTAGGGATGCAGGAGAGGATATATTGTTTATTATATCCTATTCCAACTTGTGTTAACAAGTCCCAGAACTTAGCAGAACCTCTATAATAATACTGTCCTGGTATTTTCCCCTTCTAATTCCCTCCTAAAATAAGACACGACACAGTCTTCTATAAAGGAATAAAGAGTTTACTTACAAGTATCATCTGTTCACAATCGGATCCCAGAAGGCAGACTTTTAGCTTAGAAAATATGATATACATTAGGAGACTATTCCTTAAGAGCGATAGCGCCTTCTCCTCTGAGCATCTTGCCTAAGCACATGTTGCTCCATTGAAAGCGATTCGAAAAGAGAGAGAAATGGTGGCTAGCCTGTGGTTTTGTTTTACCTGCACAGATGTAGCCACACCCATCTCTAGTTACGCAGAGGAAGTCTGTTTCAGCCCAGGAGAAACAGGAAGTTCCGACTGGCTGACTCAGAGATCCCCTTTCATGTCCACTCTAGGGATGTTGTATTTGACTGCTCCCGTGTTTCACATCCCACACGAAAGAGGGGACAGTAAGACCGAGATCCTCCTTGAACACATTCCATTACAAAGACCCCAAAACAACAAACTAGTACCTGAGGGTTCCTCCGCTCCTCCTAATCCCTTTTAATTTCAGATAGTGTCTTTTTAGATGGCAAGCCTGTGGTCAAGGACTGTCTTATTGTAAGATGCTCTGCACACTTAACAATCTACAGCTCCCAGGATTCTTTGCAGGAAGGAAGCCACGGCTGTTTAAAGTGGCTTAGGAGTTCTCTGTAGCATTAGTCTCAGAAGGGACATTGCTACGGAGGTTTCCATGAAGTTCTCCTGCCCTCCAGAATTCAGTTTACCACTTTACCCCACTTAGGGCACACTTCTGAGGAAACAGGCTTTGAGACAGGTTGAGAGGCCTCCCCTTCTCCAGTACGTCCCCAACTTCAACCACACACGAAGCCCATACAGCCCCGCACCCCCCCCCCATCCCATCAGCAAGGGGAACCGACGGGAGGTGTGACATTATACCAAACAGATCAAGCTTCTAGTCCGGCTTCATTAGAAGCCCATTACAAGGCTGAGGGTTTGCAGGGGCAAAGCGGAGAAGAGGAAGGGGAGGAGGGCGCCCTGCCGGGTAGGAAGGGTCAGGCTAACCTTTCCACCCTCTCTTTGAGACCTTTTTGATTCATGCCTGTGGGCCGCGGCAGGTCAGAGGATCCATCAAACCCTCCTCTTTTCTCCAGAGGGGGAAAACGAGGAAAGAGGAAGACCGGAGTGAGGTGGGATGGAATGAGGGTCTGGCCCTCGTCTAGCCAGATCGGATGCGTTAGAGGAAGTCTGGGCTCTGCCCGCAAAGCAGGTCTGCTGCTCTTTTATTCCACGGCCAAAGGAGACAGAGAATGTCAAAGCTATACTTTTACAATAAAAGTCACACAATAAGAAATTGTGTGTGTTGTGCTCTTACAACAAGGGAACGGCAAATAAACAACAGTTCCTTATTTGTGAGTGCTTACAATAAGCCAGAGTGTACAATAATGCAAACCTTTTGTAAGATTTAACATTATCCCGAAAGTCTATGGGTTCTATGAATTTCTCTATGCTCCATTATTAAAAGGAACAGGGGATAGCAAAGCCCATTATGACTGCAGTTATTTCAATTGCATTAGGCATTATATGCATCAACAAAAGCTGAGCTTACCTATGAATCCTCGCTTCAGGGAATGCCTTTCCCTGAATGCAACCACACTAAGACATGGAGGATGAAAATAAGAGAAGCAGGGGGAATCCCCAGCCCTATCCAGAGATTCAGGGGCTTGAGCCTGGGACCTTCTACATGCAAAGCAGATGCTCTACCCACTGAATTGCAAACATTGGAAGCAGCCGTCTCATACTGAAACAGGTCAGGCGTACCAACTTGAATAAAATATTGGTGGTGGTGGGGAGGGCAGGTAAGCCTCGCCCTGAATAATCGGTTTGAATAGCAATGCCCATCAGCTTTGGGGGCCCCAGCCCCCTCAAATATTTTATTGAGGGTGCCAAAGGGACATCAGTTGAGTTGACTCCTATGAATCAGACCATTGGTGAGAATGCTGAGGAAAGTAGAAGAGGATATATTGATTAAATATCTTCCCTCAAGCTAGTAAGCTAGTAGCACAGCACATTCCCTTGTCTGGAAGCAAGTTGATAGATTCGCTAGAATCATATAAGTTGAACAATGCAGTCTGGCTGGTCCAGATTGGTTTGTCCCTGGTAAATTTCCCCTTTATTTCCCTCTTAATAATAATAATAACATTACAGCCTTCTTTAAAAGTAGTGGTAAAATTTACTTACATTCAGTTCACAGTAGTGTCCCAAAGGCAAGCTTTATATTGTGGATTACAGTTACATTTGTAGAGAAAAGAAGTCTCAGCTAGGCCTCAGACTTTCTACCTTGTGGCTTCCATCCTCTGTAAGGATGAGTCATGTGCTGCTGGCTAAGAGCCAGCAGAGAGGAATCCGAAAGGTGAAAATTGAAAAAGGCAAAAAGAGGAAAAGAGCAGCAAAAAAGCCAAAGAGGAATGTGGCTGCATGACTAACCCTTTTATAGGGTCTGCTATGGTCACGCCCATCTGCCTGGTCACACACAGGAGGAGGATGCTCCAGAGCAGGTATGACAGAAAGTCCTCCCTGTCTGGAACAACATTCCCCTGTGCGTCCACTCTAGGCAACAGGAAATGTTGTATTTGACTGCTACAGTGATAATACACCCCACACCATTGGTCCTCCTAGCTTCATATTGTCTACACTGGCTGGCAACGACTTTGCAGGGTTTCAGACACCCAACTCTCAGCTTTGACATTGGTTTGTCTTGGTTTACATCAGGCATGTTCAAAGTCCATTCTGGGGGCCTAATCCAGTCCCCTGGCTAGTTTTATCTGGCCCCTGTGGCAGTTTATTTATTGGTGTCAAATAGTAAAAAAGCTCAACAACGTTGGGGTAAAATCGTAAAAAAGCCCAACAACTTCCACCCTAAAAAAAGCTCAACAACAACAACAACAACAACAACAACAACAACAACAACAACAACTTTGGTCGGCCCTTACGCATGTTGACTTCATCAAATCTGGCCCTCTGAAAAAAGTTTGGGCACCCCTGGTTTACACGGACAGCCTTCAAAAGGGAGGATTGTGCTTCATGAATCAGGTGATATGGATTGTGGCCCATGCAAGCTTAAGCCAGTCTTCCTCAGTGAGTGGCCCTCAAGATGTTTTGAACCACAAATCCCATCATATACCTCACCGTTAGCCACCCCCATCATTCAGCCCGGACACTGAGATCCAGCACCGAGGGCCTTCTGTCGGTTCCCTCACTGCGAGAAGCAAAACTACAGGGAACCAGGCAGAGGGCCTTCTCGGTAGTGGCGCCCGCCCTGTGGAACGCCCTCCCATCAGAAGTCAAGGGAATAAACAACTACCTGACATTCAGAAAATACCTGAAGGCAGCCCTGTTTAGGGAAGTTTTTAAACTGTGATATTTTAAATGTATTGTAATATTTGATGGAAGCCGCCCAGAGTGGCTGGGCAGACCCAGCCAGATGGGCGGGGTACAAATAATTTATTATTATTATTATTATTATTATTATTATTATTATTATTATTATTATTATATTGACTGGGGCTGATGGGAGTGGGGAGCCCAACAGCACCCCCAGAATGAGGTGGGGAAAGGGTGTCTTATATTGGAGGGTTTTACAGAGTTCAAAAAGCTTCAGGAAAAGGGCAGCCAAAATGGTAACGGGGATGGCGCAATGCCCCTATGAGCAAAGGTTGCAGCATTCAGGACATTTGTTTAGAGAACAGGTGAACGAGAGGTGACATTATAGATACAGTGGTACCTCAGGTTACATACACTTCAGGTTACATATGCTTCAGGTTACATACTCCACTAACCCAGAAATAACGCTTCAGGTTAAGAACTTTGCTTCAGGATAAGAACAGAAATCGTGCTCTGGCGGCGCAGCGGCAGCGGGAGGTCCCATTAGCTAAAGTGGTGCTTCAGGTTAAGAACAGTTTCAGGTTAAGAACGGACCTCCAGAACGAATTAAGTTCTTAACCCGAGGTACCACTGTATATAAAACAATGCCCGGCATGGAGAAAGCAGACTGAGAAAAGTTTTTCTCCTTCTTGACACTAGAAATCATGGAAATTCAAGTGAAGCTGAATGTTGGAATATTCAGGACAGATAAAAGAAAATACTTCTTCATGCAACTCACAGCTAAACTATGGAACTCACAGCCACAGGAGGGAGTGACTGCCACCAACATGGAGGGCTGGACAAATGCATGGAGGAGAAGGCTAACCATGGCTGCAAGCTGCAACATTCTGCCTCCCTGGTTTATCCTTGCAACAACCTTGCGAGGTGGGTTGGACTAAGAGACAGTATCTTGTGCAAGGTCACTCCCCAGTGAGTGGGTATTTGAACCCTGGTCTCCCAGGTCCTAGGACTGTTTCTCGTGTTTTTATGTATGTGTGTGAGGATTTTTTTGTTTTGTTTTGTTTTACCAAGAACACAGAAAAGGTAAGATCTTGGCAGAGATAGAGAACCCAAATGGTGCAGGAGCAGAAACCGAAGGCCCAAGCTTAAATAGGAAGCCGCCCACATTAGGGAACAGATATAAACATTTCTCTTTTAATTCCTCCAGACTCCAGACACACTCCTCCCTCCTCTTCCCTTTTTCCAAGGCAAGTGTACAAGATGTGGTTAGAAAAGACACAGCGAGAGTTTCTTGGATTTGAAGCCAAGAAACTGACACAAGGCCTATTATTTTAGGTTTCCCCCCTTCAAATTGCAAAAGTGCTCCTTGCAACGGAGGTGAAGTTTATATGTGTGTTCAATAAAGTGGCTGTTTTTATTTTGTTTTGTTTTTAAAGTGCCCAGGAACAGCTGGCACATTCTCCGCAGGGGGGGGGGTGTTTAGGGGGAGTCCTGCATACATTTATTTTTACTTCGTTTCTCTTTTGATGCTTTTGTTCCCCAAAGGAAGGCATCCATTTAGGTTTTTGTTATCTGAAAGGTGATCAAAGGAACCGGAATGGGCCAGAGCCCTTCCAGACACGTGCCAAGACACTCTGTCATTAATAGGAGTCCTTGGCTCAGACAATTGTTCTTTCCCCCCACTGTGTGGGTGGACTAATTTTGCTTAAGGGGCGGGTGGCATCAGTTATGCCATTAAGGAACCTAGTTCCCGTGTGCGGTGGTGGTTTAGAGCACAATTAGGAAAGCCACTTACAGCTTGAGGGCCATAGTTGTGGGATGTGATCCGGAAGCAGTCAAGTACAACATTCCTTGTAATGCTAGAGAAGACATGCGAGGGAATGTTTGGTCCAGCCAGTCAAAACTTCCTGTTCCTCCTCGCTGGAGCATCCTTCCTGTTGCATGTGATAGAAGGTGGGCGTGAGCTAACCTCCCCAGGTAACAAAAGGATGAGTCATGCAGCACATCTCTCTCTTTTTGACTTCCTTTTTTCGTTTGACCAGCTTCTAGCCAGGACTGCTCTGCTAGCTCTCAGCTAGCAGAAGCACTTGGATTATCCCCCCATATGGGGTAGATCCACATGTACTTATTTGTAACTAAGTTTGCCTTCAGGGATCCAACTGTGAACTGATGTGAGTAAACTTCTTTTATTGACTTTGAATAAGATTGTGGCGTCTTTATTCTTTTAAGAGGGATTCAAATGAACTTACCAGGAACGTACAATTCAATTTGAGACAAATTGAATTGTATAATAGTGAGAGGCTTACACAAGCCTGCAACCAGCTATCTGCTGTGCATGAAAAAATGGGAATGTAAACTCTGCTAAGTAAAGGAACTTGCTAGCTCAAGTTAGGAAGGATATTAATAAACAATATATCCTCTCCTGCCACCCTGAACATTCCCACAATAGTTCCTTCTATGCAACTTCACAGGGCCACATGGGATTCATGGGCAGGGCCAGAGCAAAGGTGAGTGCAATGCATGTAGATCTTGCCTTGTTATAAGTAGGTTAATTTCGACATACCCTCAGACAACCCTCTCTATCCTCCATCCATCCAGGCAATCTAGGAGCATCATCAGGGTTCAAGGATGCATTGCAGCGAAGCAAAAAGCATTCAAGAGTGTGGGGTTTGCAGCCAAATCACAAATGCATGTTTTGCTAGTACAGTATAAGGAGAGTTATTAAACTTCCCAGAAAGGATTCTCTGTGAATGGCCACTTCCTTTGCCTCCTCTGGGCAGGAATGGTAGTGCTTTAAACAGCCATGGCTTCCCCCAAAGTATCCTGGGAGTTGTAGTTTGCTAAGGGTGGCACTGTGGTCTAAACCACAGAGCCTAGGGCTTGCCGATCAGAAGGTTGGCAGTTCAAATCCCCGCGACAGGGTGAGCTCCCATTGCTTGGTCCCTGCTCCTGCCAACCTAGCAGTTCGAAAGCATGTCAAAGTGCAAGTAGATAAATAGGTACCTCTCTGGCAGGAAGGTAAACGGTGTTTCCATGCGCTGCCCTGGTTCACCAGAAGTGGCTTAGTCATGCTGGCCACAGCTGTCTGTGGACAAAAGCTGCGTCCCTCAGCCAGTAAAGCGAGATGAGCGCCGCAACCCCAGAGTCGTTTGCAACTGGACTTAATGGTCAGGGGTCCCTTCACCTTTACCTAAGGGTGCTGAGCATGAGTGTAACCAGGATTTGTGTTGGGGGGGAGGCTTTATGTTAGGGGGCAGAACCTCAGTTAATTAAGAATTTTTGTTGATTTACTTGATTTAAGGGGGCAACTGCCCCCCTACGCCCCCTTGGCTACGCCCATGGTGCTCAGAGACTCCTATTCCCCCTCATGGAGTTATAATTCTCAGAGTGGTTTAATAATCTATCCATCTTCCCAGGAGTGCCAACCTGAATAAAATATGGGGGGGGGGGGTAAGCCCTGCCCCACATGACATGGTGCATGCACACCATTTGAATGGCAATGCCCATCAATTTTGGAAAGGCCCGGGCCCCCTCAGATATTTAAGGGTGGGGAGATGAACTCTTGGCCCCTAGGAGTTGACTCCTGTGCCTCTTACCATGGGATTCTGGGAATTGTCGTTCTGTGAGGGGGATTAAGGTCCTGCAGGCAGCTCTCAGCACCCTTAATAAACGACAGCTCCCAGAATTCTTTGAGGGGGAGGCATGACTGTGCTATCATAGGGCTAACATGAATATGGCCTTAGGGGTCCTTGAGCATTCAGTAATAAAAATTTTATTTCTCCTTGCGGGGAGGGAGGGAAACACTCCTCCTCACCCACCACAGCACACACACGCTGCGTACTGCTTTCAGATAACGCTCCAGCTGGTGAGGAAGGCGGGTTGGAAGGGAATAATTAATCTCCAGCGAAATCCATCGCGAGGAAAAACATTACCTAAGTGATAGTGACAGGCTGCGGGGGGGGGGGGGGCGAGAGAAAGAACACCCCCCCACCCGCCGCCGCCTCCATCCAAACGAGCAGCTTCGGGTGATGTCAAACACAAGCTTTCATCGCGGGATGCAAAGAGAGAATTTCACAAGAGAATTAAGAAGGGGGCATCACCAAACTCCCACCCCCCACTGCCGCTCTTTGAAGCCTATCCAAAGAGAATATTAATAGCGATATGAAAGTGCAAGGGTAAAGATAATATACCGAGGACTATTTTTTTTGGGGGGGGGAATTACTCTCACAAAAGAGGCCCACCGTCCCGGTTATGCTTTTCCCACCACAGTCCTCACTACCACCTAAAATAATGCTACTACTACCACTGTTATTATTACATGTAAAATACTGCTACTAATAAGTACAAAAGAAGAGGCCGCTGGATCAGGCCGATGGCCCATTTAGTCCAGCATCCTGTTCTCACAGTGGCCAACCAGATTACCGGTACCTCAGGCAAGACCAAAGCACAAAATCACTCTTCTCCTCCTGCAACTGGTTTTCAGAAGCATTACTTCCTCTGGCTCCAAAAGCAGATTGTGGCTAGTCATCACCGATGGACTTCTCCATGAATTTGCCCAACCCTCTTTTAAAGCCATCCAAGTTGGTGGCCACCACTGCCTCCTGTGGCAGAGAGTTCCACAGGCTGTGCGAAGAAGTCGTTTCTTTTATCTGTCCTGAATCTACCTTACACTGTATAAATGCTACCTTATTTTTGTACCTTTGAATTGTTTTAAGCTGTTATTCATAGGCTAAACACACTGTGTTTAAATATTCACGTTCTGTTTTTAATCGTTGTAACTCACCCTGGGGGACCCGAGTGTGAAGGGCTGGTAATTGGGGGGGGGGGGGGAGAGAGAGAGAGAGAGAGAGAGAATGCAAAGAAGCAGAACAACAGGGGGGCATTATTCTATGGCATGAACGAATGGACTTGCATAGGTTTGGATTGGGAGTCGATGCGCGCCCCTGCAAGCAGGAACTCGAGGCGGAAAGCGGAATCCATTCATTAAAAGAGCCGGGACTTTTCCCCGAGCCTTCATTTAAATAGGGCGTGCGGAGGAGAACTTCTCGGGGAACTGAGCCCGGTCAGGGAGGTAGAGGCGGGTTGGGGGAGGGGGAACAGGACGCTTGCCAGGATCAAGTTGCAGTTTAATAGCCTACACAGGATAACCTTTTTTTACGCCAGCCCCCCTTTCCCACTACAAAACCAGCCACTGCCCCACATTTCCCTCCACACACGTAATCCCGAAGTTCTGGTCGTGTACGAGGGCATTCAAGTATTTATGGCTTCATAAAATCATACAACAATCCCCCCAGGCCGTATTATTTTCCTTTCAAAACCAATTTTAAAAAAAAAAAATCCATAGAACAAGTTCTGCTTTCAATCTGGGTACAAAAAAAGAGAGAAGGGTTTTGTCCGTCTAATATTTTGTGCGCTCGTGCTCAAGAATGCAGGGGTCAGGGAGGAGGTTATAGGGAATTTGGGGGATACTTTCCCCTCCATACATGCACTGGGAATTTTTGACATAAATAATGTAGCTATTCTTCCTCGCCAGCGGCCCCCTTCTAAGGGAAAAGAAAAGGGAAATCTTACACGGGTGAATGTCCTTCTGCTAGACATGAATGGGCTGTGCGTATTATTAATTAATTAATCCACCAGTTAATAGAACCCGTTCTATAGGGAAGGGTAGCCGTTTTGGAGGATGTTCCGCAAAATACGCTGTCAAAAGTTGTTCTAAACATCCTTAGGCTCTTCAGCACTGTCACAACCCACGCTCGCTTATGCACTTTTAAATCTGTGACTTAAATGTCCCCTTACCCAGGCCGGAGCACCACTGAAGGACTTGTTATTTCCCAGGAGAAAGACGGTCATTCCAGTCTGGGGCGGTCACATTCATGCTTGCTTGACATTTCCACTAGATTGCCTCTTAAGAATGTTTCGCTTTAGCTATGGGGCAGATCCACACCAATCATTTAAAGCATGTCCAATGCACTTTTAAAACACATGGCTTCTCCCCCCCCCAAAAAAAAACCATTCTGGGAACTGTAGTTTCCCCACAGAGCTACAATTCCCAAAGTCCCAGGATTCTTGGGGGGGAAGCTACTTCTGAGTCTTAACTGTGTGCCTGATCGATAATGATTGGAAGCTTCTCGCGACCAGGAGGAGCTGTAGACGCCGACGGTGTTGAATAATGATATCAATAGTAATAATGGGCAATGATAGAACGAGCCGCTGGAATGAAGCTGGATGAATCAGGCACGCATAATGAGCGAGATGAACATGTATTGGAGGAAATCCCTGGGCCAGGTATGGTTGTGTCCCCCCCCCCCCTTGTGCCTTTCTTAGCTCCCTGACAGGGAGTTTAATTTCTAGGGACTCAAAAACCCGTTCGCCTTAACAGACAAAAGTGGTCATTTCAAGCAGAAAATTAAGGTTTTATCACTACAGATGAGATGATACATACGAGATACACACACACACGTACGCGCAGGAGGTTGCTACAGGGTTGATTTATGTGCAAGAAGAAGAAGAAGAGTTTGGATTTGATATCCCGCTTTTCACTACCCGAAGGAGTCTCAAAGCGGCTCACATTCTCCTTTCCCTTCCTCCCCCACAACAAACACTCTGTGAGGTGAGTGGGGCTGAGAGACTTCAGAGAAGTGTGACTAGCCCAAGGTCACCCAGCAGCTGCATGTGGAGGAGCGGAGACACAAACCCGGTCCCCCAGATTACGAGTCTGCCGCTCTTAACCACTACACCAAACTGGCTCTCAAGGTGCTTACATGACAGGACAGGGAGCATGGGGGTGCAGGTGAAAACAGGGGAGCAAAGAAGGGCTGCAGACCAGAAGAGAGAAGTGGTTTCAGAAAAAAGGGGTCGGGAAGGTGAAAAGCGAGCTTAGTACCTGTAGTTGCATGGGGTGGGAGGGGAAAGCTCTAGAGGGTTAGTGTGGGGGAGTGGCAGGGGGTTGGGGAGCAGAACGAGCAGGGGTGCAACTGCTACTAGCGCGCGCACACACACACACATGCACGGGAAATCGCAGAATTTGCAAAGATCAAACGGAAGCAATAGTAAATAGAACATCTATCTGCCCTGTACATTAACAGCACGCTGAACATCTTGGCACACACAGTTCGATTGTCATTGTTCTTCAGCTCAACTGGGTTTACTGAACAGTATCACCCAGCTAATTCAGAGCTCTCTCCCCACCACCCTTTGCAAATTTAGTCTTGCATCTGAGTCATAAGCATAAAGCTAACAGGACCATTAAAAAACAACAACCACAGACCCGACATAATTCTGATGACAACCCCCCACCTCCCAAAAACACAGCCCTCAACTGCGTAAGCTGCTATAATGGGCATTCCCCCCCTACTTATCGCATATAATATGGGGGGGGGGACTTAAAGAATAACTAAATCAATAAATCTACTAAATCAATACACGCTACAAAAGTTGGCCTTCATATCTGGAAACTCGGGGCCATTTATATGATCTCTGTCTTTTAATATCAGCTACAGGAATTGTTCCAAATACGCTTAAGCAAATCGCAGAGAGGATGGAAAAATGAATTTGCACGAATCTGTCGTCGTCGTCATTTTGCACACAGCGACTAAAAGTCAGGGTGGATAGGACGTTCCTATTTTTGGGACGCAAAATCCTGCGCACGTTTGCTCAGAAGTAAAGCCCATTGCGTCCGTTGGAGTGCACTCCCATAGGATTACAGGCTCAGTAATTCTTTCCAGTAGCACCTTAGAGACCAACTGAGTTTGTTCCTGGTATGAGCTTTCGTGTGCATGCACACTTCTGAAGAAGTGTGCATGCACACGAAAGCTCATACCAGGAACAAACTCAATTGGTCTCTAAGGTGCTACTGGAAAGAATTTTTGATTTTGTTTAGGCTCAGTAATGTTTGGATGCTGTATACCTCGTCTACGTGCCTGGATTGTTACAGAATGGGCAATTCGGTTTTTTTTTTTAGCTCTCCCTAGCCTTTTAGGACGCACCACTGATTTCAGGAAAGGGATGCTAAGAAGGCAGCCTTTGAAATGAACCGCAGGGAAACGAAATCTGAAAATCTGAAATAAGTAATGGATCACGAAATAGAGGGGAGGTGAAACAGCAACGCAATTCTACGCACATTTACTCGGGAGCAAGTTCCTCTGAGTTTGTAAGCTGGTGGCTTCCTTTCCTTCTAAGTACAGGCAAAATAATTATTATTATCATTATCTACTACTGTTTTCATTATTACCCGCCGCCCACCTGCAGGTCCCAAGAGAGGATACGACAATTTTAAAAATTCAGAATTAAAAACGGTTAAAATATGGCATTCACAAGAATAGGGGAAGGTTCTGAAAACACATTATCTCAGGTGCCAAAGACCAGGGTAAAAATGCCAGTCTCATCTGAGCAGTTCCACTGGGTTCCATGTGGGACTCATATTCAAGTAATGGTGCTTAGAAGGGTCGAAACCCTGGAATGCCCCAGCCCCCAAATTACGCTTTAACCAGACGAATTATCTGTTTTACCCGGTGACAATCTTTGTTGACCTGACGTTCAACGTGCAGAAAAATCCTCTCCGGCCAGCAGCCCTTGGGAGAAAGTTGTTGGAGAGGTTTCTGTTCTTCCGTTTCCCAAATTTGCAAAATTAACGCAAATGGGGGCTGTTGAATGAAAGGAGAAGAATGAAGCCGGCTCTTCTCTCGGATCTCACCCGCTGCAAACTGCTAAGCAAACAAGCCCCCACCCTAAAGTAAAAATAAAAAAGCCGCCATCCTAAGGACGCTTGGAAAGAAACCTGGCTGCATTCAGCGGCGCTTCCTCCCAAGTAAGCCTCTATAATATTGTAGAGTTGGAGCTTGGAAAAGTTTCAGAGAAGGGCAACCAACATGATCAAGGGAATGGAGCGACTCCCCTATGGGGAAAGGTGCAGCGTTTGGGACTTGCTAGTTTTGAGCAGTGTTTTCCAAACTTGGGTCTCCAGCTATTTTTTTTGGACTACAACTCCCATCATCCCTAGCTAGCAGGTGCAGTGGTGAGGGATGATGGGAATTGTAGTTGGAGACCCAAGTTTGGGAAACACTGGCTTAGAGCGAAGGCAAGTAAGAGGTGACATGATAGAAGTTCATACAGTGATGCACGGCATGGAGAAAGTGGATAGAGAAAAAGTTCTTCTCCCTCTGTCATAACACTAGAACTCGTGGACATCCGCTGCAGCTGAATGTTGGAAGATTCAAGACAGGGAAAAGAAAGGACTTCTTCACGCAGTGAAACAATGGGACTTGTTCTCACGGGAGGCAGTAGAGGCCACCAACTTTTGTTGTTGTTGTTTAGTCATGTCCAACTCTTCGTGACCCCATGGACCAGAGCACGCCAGGCACTCCTGTCTTCCACTGCCTCCCGCAGTTTGGTCAGACTCACGTTCGTAGCTTCGAGAACACTGTCCAACCATCTCGTCCTCTGTCGTCCCCTTCTCCTTGTGCCCTCAATCTTTCCCAAACATCAGGGTCTTTTCCAGGGAGTCTTCTCTTCTCATGAGGTGGCCAAAGTATTGCAGCCTCAGCTTCAGGATCTGTCCTTCCCGTGAGCACTCAGGGCTGATTTCATTAAGGATGGATAAGTTTGATCTTCTTGCAGTCCATGGGACTCTCAAGAGTCTCCTCCAGCACCATAATTCAAAAGCATCAATTCTTTGGCGACCAGCCACCGACTTGGATGTCCTTAAAAGATGATTAGACAAATCCATGGAGGAGAGAACTTTCCATGGCTATGAGCCACAATGGCTATGCTCCAACCAATTGCTTCTGAGTGCCAATTGCTGGAAATCACCAGTTGGAGGAGAATGCTCCTGTGCTCAGGTCCTGCTTGCAGGTTTCCCATAGACATTTGGGTAGACATTGCAAGAGGATGTTGGACTAGTTGGCCATTGGCCTGATCCAGCAGGCTCATATTATGTTTTTGTGTTCATAATTAGCAGTTTAATAGAGAAGAGAAGTTTATTCTGCCCATCCCTCCAAAATATGTTGGAAATGTAAAGCTAATGAAGGTACTTTTTCACATGCGGTGGACTTGTTTTTACATAAGGCAAAAGACTTATGGGAAATGATATATAATGAATTAAAAACAATGTTTATGATAACTTTTCATAAAAAACCAGAAGCCTTTTTGCTTGGAATAATGGGGGGAAACATACCAAAGAATGTAAAGAGACTATTTATATACGCTGCCATGGCTGCTAGAACGTTATTTGCCACAAAGTGGAAAGAAGATGTCGTACTAACGAAGGAAGAATGGACAAACAAGATGATAGATAGACTATGTCGAAAGGGCAAAACTTACCGTGAAGGTCAGGCATCAAGATGAGAAGAAATTCAAGCAAGATTGGATAAAATGTATAGATTATGTTAAAAAAACCCACTGTAAATATGTTAAAACATTAGCAGGATTGGTGTACCATTTATGAGGTAACTGGATATCTTACAGAAAAAAAATAAGAACTGAAAATTAATTGGAAAAGCAATTATATGCAAGGGGAAGAAATGTAAAAAAAATTGGAAACTGGGGGTGGGGGTGGGGAGTCAGACAAGGTGAATTTGGGGTTAAGATGAATGGGGAAATGTTGTTATTTTTAAAATCTTGAAAAAATAAATGTTGTTGTTGTTGTTGTTGTTGTTGTTGTTGTTGTTGTTGTTGTTATAAAAAGGGAAGTTGATTCTCCCCAAATCTAGGTGTTGGAGGGATAAATGCTCAGGTCCTGGAAACAGTTGGAAATGAGATCAACTCCACTGAATGCCTTTTTGACAACAGCAGTCCCACTGAGTTCATCATTCCCCCAAAGAATCCTGGGAACTGTGGCTCCCCCCCACTGTGCTACAATTCCCAGCCTGCTTAACAAACTACAGTTCCCATGATTTTTGGGGGAGGGGAAGTCAGGTGCTTTAAATCTGCATTGGATGTGCTTTAAATGGATGGTGTGGCTAGCACTGCACCTTCGAGGCATGTGTGCATTGATGACGCCACTCCTCCTGCCACTGCTGCTTCTACATGTCTCTAGTCCACAGTAAGAACATGAAAAGAGTCTGCTGCATCAGGTCAACGACCAATCTGTTACAGAATCCTGTCATCACTGTGGCCAACTAGATGCCTGTAGGGATCCTGCAAGTAGGACATCATTGCAACAGCAACCAGTTGCAATTCCAGGCAACTGGTATTCAGAAGCATAATGCCTCCAATAATGGAGGTAAAATATGGCCAGCTTGGCTAGCAGCTGTTGATAAGCCTTGTCCTCCACGTTCCCTGTACTACTAAAAGAGAAACCCCCCAGATGTCCTTTCCATTGTGCATTCATGATTATTTGAGCTCATGATGATATTAGGGTGGTTATATGCAACCTCGCCGTGAAGCCTGTGGCTGCAAAGGTTTTGGGGCTGATGTCCCACTTTATTTCCAACTAGTGCATGCCCTGTAGCTTCCTGCTAAAATCCTGTAACCTTCCCTTCATACGGCAAATGTACCAGTTTAAATTTCATTCTTGCTTCTGTTGCATGATGATGATGATGATGATGATGATGATTAAATTTAGTATACTGCTCTATATCCACAGGTCTCAGGGAAGTTACAGCATAAAATCACAATATAAAAACACAAAATACCGTACATAATAAGAATAAAAACAACCCCCCAAAATTCCCCTCCCCAACACATTCTAAAAGGGCACCTATGGACTACTCAACTTCCACGTCTTCACTCATTATTAATGCATGTCCTACTCATGTGGTCTCACCCTGTCAGCCACTGTGCTTGAACTGCTACTGGGACATGTCCCCTCCCATCACATGCACTAAGGCAGGTATGGGCAACTTTTGATCCACCAAGCCAAATGCAGACCACCCAAAATGGTATTGTGGCGTCTCGGCTCCTTTACAACCCTAAAATAACTGGGCTTGGTGGGATGTGATCCACGAGAGGCAGTCAAGTACAACATTCCTTGTAATGCTAGAGAAGACATGCGAGGGAATGTTTCGTCCAGCCAGTCGAAACTTCCTGTTCCTCTTGGCTGGAGCATCCTTCTTCTTGCATGTGATAGAAGGTGGACGTGACCTAACAACCTATCCAGGTAACAAAAGGTCAAGTCACATAGCACATCTCTCTCTTTTTGACTTCCTTCTTCATTTGACCAGCTTCTAGCTAGAACTGCTCTGCTAGCTCTCAGCCAGCAGAAGCACTGGGACTATTCCCCCATATGGGGTAGATCCATATGTACATATTTGTAACTAAGTCAGGAATTCAACTGCGAAGTGATGTGAATAAACTGCTTTTATTGACTTTGATTAAGATTGTCGTGTCTTTATTCTTTTAAGAGGGATTCAAGGGAACTTAACAGGAACGTACAATTCAATCTGAGACAGATTGAATTGTATAATAGTGAGAGGCTCACACAAGCCTGCAACCAGCTATCTGCTGTGCATATATAAAGGGGAATGTAACTCTGCTACATAAAGGAACTTGCTAGCGCAAGTTAGGAAGGATATAAATAAACAATATATCCTCTCCTGCCACCTTGAACATTCCCACAGGTTTGGTGGTGGTGGTGGGGAACAATTATTATCTCATGCTTCCTGGTGTATCTTCCCATCATTGTCCTCACAAAAAAGTCCATGTGGGGGGCAGGAAGAGTGAGTTTGTTGTACTCGACTCCAGAGCACCAATCCACTTTGATTGTACAACCTGATCACTGTTCTTATTTTGTATGCACAGAAACATCAAACAGATACCTGACTCTTCGTGGCCTTTTGTCCTTAATGTTTACAATCCTGGCTCACACTCCAACCTGTGTCTCTGTGTGTATTAGCCAGCAGAAGGTAACATTTTATTTTGACAACATGCACCATTTGAATGGTGGCACATTACCATTTGAATGGCAATGCCCACCAACGTTTGGGGGGGACATCCCCCTCAAATATTTTATTGGGGGGACGACGACAAAGGGACCTTGGCCCCTAGAAGTTGGTCCCTATGGGAAGCTGCCTTATACTAAGTCAGACCACCATGCCATCTAACTCAGTACAGTGGAACCTTGGTTTACAATCCAGAGTTCCGGAGGTCCAGTTGTAAACCAAAACAGGTTGTAACCCAAAGCACACTTTTGCCAATGGGGCCTCCAAAAAGGGGGGGGGGTTGTAATCCCCCCAAAATGGGTTGTAATCCCCAAAAAGGGACATGCACATGTTTGACGTGGTTGTAATCCAAAACGATTGTAAACCAAAACGGTTGCAAACCAAGGTACCACTGTATTGCCTACACTGACAGGCAGCAGCTCTCCAGGGTCTCAGGCAGGGCACCTTTCCCAGCCCTACCTGGAGATGCCAGGGGTTTAAACTGGGGCCTTCTGCAAGCAAAGCAGATGCTCTACCCCTGAGCAATGGCTAAGCTCCTTCATCAGGGCACGCTGCCACACACTTGAGCCCTCCTTCTTGCACTGCTGGAATCTGAGACAGCTACCCTTCTGGATCTTGATAGAAAAACCACATTGCTCTGCATACGTCTTGCACACACACCATTCATGTCTGAGAATCACAAGCCTCCCATTAATATCCTGGCGCTTCTGGAATTCTAATCGAAGATATTTTATATGCCGCAGGTTTCAGGGGAGGCTTTTATCTCTTCTCATTGTTGGGGTGGGAGGAGGAATGAAAGGAAAATGAAAACGAAATAAGAAACAGCCCTCTTCTCAGAATGCCCCTGGACACCATCACGGGCTCCCCACCAACAAGGCCCACTTGTGTGGAAAAAAAATAAAAATCTGACTGTGTTTCCCAACCCGTTTCCCCCACCCAGTCCTGGCTTACAAAACTCAGGATGACTTATTGGGTAGGAAGAGGAAGCTGAGCTGTCCTCAATGAAAGGGTTGCACAGTCAAAGCCATTCATAATATCCTTGCTCTCCATTTGGGGAGGGTGTGGAAGGGGGAAGTCTCCAAATGAGACATTTGCCTCTCTCCAAATAAGAACACCTGCTATAGATTACCCACCCCACCACATCACAACGAAAGCATTTTTAAATGCAAATATGAGAAAATATATACTTCTTTCCCCCTTTTGGAAGGGCATTTTATTTGTTTGTTTGTTTTGCAGGGACTCGGGTGGCGCTGTGGTCTAAACCACTGAGCCTCTTGGGCTTGCTGATCAGAAGGTTGGCGGTTCGAATTGCCGCAATGGAGTGAGCTCCCGTTGCTCTGTCCCAGCTCCTGGCAACGTAGCAGTTCGAAAGCACACCAGTTCAAGTAGACAAATAGGTACCACTGTGGAGGGAAGGTAAACGGTGTTTCCATGCACTCTGGTTTCCATCAAGGTGTCCTATTGCGCCAGAAGCGGCTTAGTCATGCTGGTCACATGACCCGGAAAGCTGTCTGTGGACAAACGCCGGCTCCCTCGCCCTAAAAGCGAGATGAGCACTGCAACCCCATAGTCACCTTTGACTGGACTTAACCATCCAGGGATCCTTTACCTTTACCTTTTTACCTATCATCATCATCATCATCATCATCATCATCATCATCATCATTAGCCTGCCATTCACCCTAAGGTCCCAGAACATGTTACAGCACATTAAAACACAATATTAAAATCATGTTAAAGCAACTAGGAAATGTAAAAATAAGGTTGGTCCCAAAAACATGCACCTCAAGTGTCAAAAGCCAAGGTAAAGAGGTGTGTCTTCGGCCTCCTCTGGAAGCTCTATAATGAAAGTACCTGATGCACCTCTGTAGGGAGGTAGTTCCACAGCTTAGGAGCCACCACAGAGAAGGCCCTTTCCTGGGCTGAGCCTCCCCTCCCCTGAGGGACTACCAAGGGGGACTGTTCTTGCATTTATAGCTCAGCTTTTTTCCCAGGTGCACAAGGGACATGGTTTCCCCTCTCCCCTTTTTATCCTCAAAAACAACCGTGTGAGATATGTTAAGATGAGAGGCGGAACACACAATGAAAGACAGTGTGGTACAATGGTTAGAGTGTTGGACAAGGACCTGGGAGACCAGGGTTCAAATCCCCATTCAGTGATGAAGCTCACTTGGTGACCTCAGGCCAGTCATACACTCTCAGCCTAAGTTGCCTTGCAGGGTTGTTGTGAGGGTAAAATGGACTGGAATGGACTCCCTCAGGGGGTTGGGGACTCTCCTTCATTGGATGTTTTTTAGGCAGAGGCTGGATGGCCATCTGTCATGGATGCTTTAGCTGCATTGCAGGGGGTTGGACTAGATGACCATTGGTGTCCTTTCCAACTGTACAACTCTAGGATTCTAGGATTCACCACCTTGAGTTCCTTGGAGGAAAGGTGGGATATAAATGTGATAAATACAGTAATAAGTATTTATTCAAGGTGTCACAAGCCTCTTTCATTGCATTATAATTATATACGATATGTATGATATACAAACATATTTTTATATGAAGCAGGCTATTGTGGTTGATCATCGTCATAGCATGTTTCTGTAGATAACCAGATGAACCCAGACAGGTTGGTTGGATGCCCCGAGGAGGCTACAGATCCTTTTAAAAATACCGTATATATATATTAAAAAATACCCAGTGCGATGCTCCTGAAAGAAGAGAGAGATCTCTCACAGAAAAATACAGTTTGAGAGATGATGGGGAATAAAATAAGGCAGCAAGTTTAGGATCACAGCAGCGCAAAAACAACAACAACAACAACTCTCCTGCCCACCCCCAAACATCGGGATTTCATGCATTACCTAAACTAATATTTGCTGGGTGATAAGCATGGAACCTTGCTGAGTTTCTACGCCAACACAAGCAGCAATTAGGAGCATCAACATAATAGCAAATGGGAACACAAGCATCTTATTCTTGTAGAAGATCAGCTCTGGAACAATTTTACTGGCAAAGTCTCGCCAGCCTTCGTTCCAGCTGCCCTCTGGATAGTCATGTGTGTTTGTTTGTCTGCGGGCGCATATCTCAGCTGGTGGGCGGTGCACTCTTTTCAATGTAGCGAGCCTGTTAATTATGCATTCATTTTCTATTTCAATATACATCCCGCCTTTCAGCAAATTCATTTGACTGATCTCCGGCCGGGTAAGCAAAGAGAATTTGACTGAAGCAACAGGATCACGATTCACGAATTAACACCACGGATTTAAATGCAACAACGATGCAAACTAAGCTCTTATGTTTTCTGTCATAGACACAACATCTTGGAAACAACACCCGCCACACCCTCACGACGCCAACTCAGCAAAATGGACTGGAATGGACTCTCTCAGGGGGTTGTGGACTCTCCTTCATTGAATGTTTTTAGGCAGAGGCTGGCAAACTACACCAGTGCCATGGGCGTACGGGGGGGGGGGGGAATCTGCTCCCCTAAATCAAGTAAATAAATAAAAATACTTAACTAACTGACCAATTGTGTCGCAGTCTCTCAGGTAACTCGGTTTTGCCTACCCCCCCCCCAAAAAAGCCTGCCTCTCCAATAAATCCTGGCTACGCCCGTGACCAGCACCTTTAGCGCATGCCGAATCCGACCACAGGACCAGTGGAAGCTGCCTTCTCCCGACTCAGATCACAGGTCCATCTAGCGCAATTTTGCCTACACTGACTGGCAGCAGCTCGCCAGGGTTTCAGGCAGGAGGCAGCCCAGATGGCAGCGGCGCACAGATCACATCACCTTGCCCCCAGCGGACATGGGGCTTGCAAGGAATGTCCCCCCTCCCTCCGCCCCTCCCCTGCCCTCCCCACCAAGCACGCTGCCTGTCAAAGCCTAGACTAGAACCGTCTCTAGGGTCTTCTTTCTGCCAACAAGCCATCACTCCTCAGCCGCGACTCGGGTATCCAGACCCGCCTCGCCTGCGATCCAACGCCCCCTTCCAAGACGGAGAGAGCTTTACCTCCGGGACAGGAAAGCACCGCGGACCCCCGACGCCGAGGTGAAGGTGGAGGACCCACCGCTTCCCCTCCTGACAGCTTCTCCGGCTCGCTCCTTCTTAGTTCGGCCCCTCTTCCGGCTGTAACGACCAGGGAGCCCGAGGAGGTCTTGGCTGATAAGGGCTCGCCCAGCCCCTCTCTCAGCCCAGCGACCTGCAGCGACCGCGCAGCTCCACCACGGGACCACTGAGCCGCCGCTCCAGGACAGCGGGACGGAGACGTCGAGGCGCTTCTGGCAACAATCACTTCACACGGGCGCCCGCATTCCAGCTTCGTTGCGCTGGACGCCCCACCGCCGAGCTCCAACTCACACCTTCTGAGGGGTTGCTGAGCTCTGGGCGGCGGGGAGGGGCTGCTGGTTGGGAACCGATTTCTGCCAACCAGGCCAATAATTCTATGTGAACAGAAATCCCTTCTTTCTTTCTTTCTTTCTTTCTTTCTTTCTTTCTTTCTTTCTTTCTTTCTTTCTTTCTTTCTTTCTTTTTCCTCTCTCCCTTCTTTCCTTCCTTTCTTCCTTACCTCCTTCCTCTTCTCTTTCCTCCTCCTCCTCCTCCTCCTCCTCCTCTATTCCCACTGTCCTTCCTCCACTCCTTCCTCTCCTCATCCTCCTTCCTCTTCTTCTTCCCCTTCTCTCTCTCCTTCCCTCCTTCCTCTCCCTCCTTTATTCCTTCCTTCCTTCTCCCCTATCACTTGATGAACTATAGTGACAATACAGAGGAGAGGCTTGAAAGTCTTCTATTTTTCTCCTTAGAGCTTTGGTTGGACCATCATCATACAGATGAATCTGGGAATTGCTTTTTTTGCTGGGGGATGGGGACGACGACGACAATTTTAATAAGTGGTATTTTAAAATTGATCAATAGATGGAAAAAGAGGCTGAAGTTTCTAGATAGGCAGAAAGGAAGGAATGAGAAAAGGAACATAAATACACATTTGCACATTTACAGTATATGTAGGGAGGGAAAGGATCAATTAAAAAGAAACATAATCACAATATGAGAGCCAGTGTGGTGTGGTGGTTAGTGTTGGACTAGGACCTGGGAGACCAGGTTTCAAATCCTCACTCAGCCATGAAACTCTTGGGTGAGCTTGGGCCAGCCGCTGTCTCTCTGTCTCACCTACCTCACAAGGTTTTTGTGGGCATTAAGTAGGGATGGGCACCCTAAGCTCATTGGAGAAACAGATGGGATGCAAATGCAACAGACAGATAGAAGCTCACAATAATCTGCCCGCTATTGTAACTGCAATGAAAGAAGTACTTCAAAACATTAATTCACATGCCGTAATTACCTATAGAAAGCCCATGACTCTGATGTAATTACAATGATCACAGTCCAAGGATATATTCCAGAAAACAGGCAAAACGATTTCACTACTAAGGTATGTGGAGCAGGATCAGTGAAGACCATGACCTGGGAAGAGTCCTGAGGACCAGGCCTGAGGTTCTATACCCCTGGTCCATGCTGGAGTCCGCTCTTCTAGGAGCAAGTTTGGGACACCAAGATGAAGATCTGGCTCCCTGTTGTACTCCTCTACTTTACATTGTTCATTTCGAACCAGCATTTGTTTATACTGACATTTTCTTGGAAACTGTTTGTAGCGTTTTTGCCAAATGAGACTTTTTGGTCCATTTAAAGTTTGTTTTATTGTACTGTAATTAACATTAAAAAAATAGCAAATAACCATAATCATTACATAGCAGTGCGTCCCAACTTGGTGAATGATATGCTAATCATTTGCTAAAGCAAGCATCTGGTAGGCACGCCCCTGGCAGCACATGTTTTGAATAAAAATAATAATAAAAAGCTTTTAAATTTGAATTTTGCAAACTTTCTATGCCATTAGGGGTTTCCCTCCGCCCAACTTGCTCTTAACAGTGGCCAACCAAACACTAGTGGGAAACCAGCAAACAGGACCAGGGCACAAGAGCAGTCTCCCCACACCTGCGATTCCCAGCACTTGGCATACTGCCTCCATCCCCAATTCCACTCTTTCCACTCATCATCATAATTTACTGAGTGATTTATTGGGCCACACTTTTAAGCCATTAAAATGTTTTAATTAATTACAGTGGTACCTTGGTTTTAGAACAGTTTAGTTTATGAACAACTTGGATTAAGAATGCTGCAAGTGCAAGCCCGGAAGTAGGTATGAACTTTGCCTTGGAAGCAGAACATGTTCCGCTTCCTGTTGTAAATTGAGGCTTCCACTGCTAATCAGAGGCTTCCTGTTGAGTTTGTTGGCTCTTGAGTCCAGAGCACCCACACAACACAGAGGTGATATTTGGAGCTTTCGTTTTTGGTATTTTTTGCGTTTTTGTTTGTGTGGCTTTTTCATTTTTTTGACTGTGACTTGTTCTTCGTTTTATGCTAGTTCAGCTACTGATTGATTGATTGATTGTGTGACTGCAGAAATGGATAAAAGCCCCCCATCCAAACAATGACTATCATCAGTGCACATAAGATAATTAAAAAAAAATTTTTTTATCATCTACAATACTGTCTTATTTATTTTATAGTATAGTATAGTACAGGCATGTCCAACAGGTAGATCGTGATCTACCGGTAGATCACTGGACGTCTGCGGTAGATCACTGGTAGATCATTGGCTCCCCTCAAAGAAGCTGAACAACTGTGGCTCCCCTAAAAAAGCTCAACATCTTACCTCCTCCTTGAAAAAACTCAACAACTTTGACCTGAACCCCCAGGGTGTAGATCACTGCCAGTTTTTAACTGAGTAGATCACAGTCTCTTGGGAGTTGGCCACCCCTGGTATAGTACATTGATTATTGCTTTCATTTCATGGCTCCATGGTCTCATTAGATAGTACAATTAATGTTAAATTGCTGTTTTAGGGGTTGTTTTTAAAAAGTCTGGAATGGATTAATCCATTTTGCATTACTTTCCATGGGAAAGCATGTCTTGGTTTTAGAACACTTTGGTTTTGGAACAGACTTCCAGAACGGATTAAGTTTGGGAACCAAGGTACCATTGTATTGCTTATTCAATTTATTCATTTATTTATTTAACAGTAATTATTTACCACTTAGTGGTTGTATACCATGAAACAGTTTACTTAAAACAATAAAAAAAATCAGAAGAGAATAAAGGTTGAAATCAAATGTCTAAAAACCAGGAGACATAATGGGTTGTATCTCATGTTCTGGTCACCACAGCAAAAAGGATATTGTAGGCTTGGAGAAGGTTCAGAAAAGAGCAATGAACATCATCATCATCATCATTATTTTTAGTATTATTATCATCAGAACTTATGTACCACCTTATACCCGAAGGTCTCAGGGAGGTTCACAGAAAAGATCAACATAAAAACCACAATATCTGTAATCAAAATAAAAACAACAACTCAATAACACTCCCCCCAAAAGAGACACATTTTAAAAGGGCATAGGATGTCAATCAGATCAACCAAAGGCCTGGTTAAAAAGGAACGTTTTTGCCTGGCACCTAAAGGTGTATAATGAAGGTGCCAGGCGAACCTCCCTGGGGACAGCATTCCACAGACGCGGAGCCACTGCAGAGAAGGCCCTGTTCTCATGTTGCCACTCTCTGAACCTCTTGACATGAACTAGGAGAAGAAGTGACTCCCCTCTGAGGAAAGATTGCAACATTGGGGTTTTTTTTTTAGTTTAGAGCAGGGTTTCGCAAACTTTGGACTCCAGCTGTTTTTGGATTGCAATTCCCATTATCCCTGACCACTGGTCCTGTTAGCTAGGGATGATGGGAGTTGTAGTCCCAAAACAGCTGGAGACCCAGGTTTGGGAAACCCTGGCTTAGACCAAACATTCCCTTGCATGTCTTCTCTAGCATTCACTGGTGTAGGAAGGGCGGGGCGTTGGGAGCGGGGCGCCCGGGCAGCGTGATCCTGGTAGGGTTCCATCTCGGCTGCCCCCTCCCCGTGCTGCATGCCCCGCCCCCAGAACGCACGCCCTGCCCCTGCAGGCGACGCACTCCATCCCCAGAATGCGCACCACACCCTTGTGGGCGGTGCATCACACCCTCAGAACACGCGCCAGCCCGGCGCCCGCCTGCTTCCTGCCCCTGGTTCTGGAGCATGAAGCTCCGCCACTGCTAGCATTACAAGGAATGTTATACTTGACTGCTTCCAATGGATTACAGATTTGCCCTGAGAGAACGAGGGTGATGTTCATGGTGAGTTCCGGCACCACTTTTTCTAGAAAACAGCACTGGTCCTATCCACGGTAGACCCATTGAAATGGTTGGGAATGACTAACTTAGGTCCAGTACTTAGGTCAATAGGTCTCTCCTGAGTAAAACTTGGTTGGATATAACCCAATACAATTTATCAAAATATAGATGAAATCAAACTTTTTAAAAAAGTAGTAGACATCATGAAATTTACACTAAGCAGTGGGACACTTCATAGCCTTACTTTCTAATGTGCACAAGGGAATGCTGGAAAAGAAGGATTCCCTTCTCTGACTGGCTCCCACACAGTTAGCAGGAGGGCGTGATCACATGAGCAGCGAGGAAAGCAGCAGGGGAACAAGTGATTCAAGTTTATAAACATCCATCTCTAGTAATGAGCCCTCTAGGAAGAAATGAAAAATAGCCAAAGTCTGGTAAAGTCAATTAAGCCGATTTTAAATAAGAGGTTACTCCGAGAGGCCAAAAGTTAACATGTAAAAGGCTTATTGCAAGAGCTGTAAAAGAAAAGAAGAAGAAGAAATAATAATAAAAATGGCACTGGAGTATTTGAAGACATTTGGTTGCTATTATAGACAAATGGAGCTAATAGGGCAGGTTTGCTGGAAGGAGCTGGGCATCTTAGATAGATGCCTTGAAACCAGAGCCTGCCAGGTTCTGGGATTAAATAATTCCAAATGGCCCATTATGAAGCGACCAACACACCGCAATTGTGGTTGGCCATAATGAAAATATTTGAGCGGAGCAATCATTAGCCCCGAATGCCACAAAATGGGGGGGGGGTGTCACTCCACCCCCTGTTCTCTTTCCAACTTTCTTGATAATTCACAAGGAAGCTTTATGATAGAAATCCTTGTGATGTCTTTAGGAGAATAGGCAATTATCGCCATTACACTCCGTTTAGCAAATTGGTGGTTGGAAGAGATGGGCATAGAAGAATGCAAGAGTAAAGTGCAGTGGTACCTCTGGTTGCGAACGGGATCCGTTCTGGAGGCCCGTTCGCAGCATGAAAAGCCCACAACCTGAAGCGCCATATCTGCGCATGTGTGCGGCGCAATTCGGTGCTTCTGCGCATGTGCGAAGCACGATTTAGCGCTTTTGCGCATGCGCCGAAATCTGAAAGTAACCCATTCCGGTACTTCTGGGTTTGGCGCGTTCGCATCCTGAAAACGGGCAACCTGAAGCAAGCGCAACCCGAGGTATGACTGTAATTGGGAACTTAGACTGGGAATCTGAGACACTGCGGCCAGGATCTGGCACCAAAAGAACAGAAGGAGAGCCTGCTGGATCTGGCCAATAGCCCATCTAGCCCAGCATCCTGTTCTCACACTGGCCAACCAGATACCTATGGGAAGCCCACAAACATAAGCTGTGCACTAGATCTCCCTTCCTGTGGTTTCCAGCGACTGGTATTCAGAAGCATACTGCTTCCAACTGTGGAGGCAGGGCATAACTATCATGGCTCATAGCCATCAATAGTCCTCTCCTCCATGAATTTGTCCAATCCTCTTTCGAAGCCATCCAAGTTGGTGGATCTTAGTGCCTCCTGCAGGAGCAAGTTCCAGGGGCGGAGCAAGGTGGGGGTGGTGGGGGCGTTTCGCCCCAGGTGTCACCTCTGAGGAGGGTGACAAAACGCTGTGCGGCAAACGTCTGTGACAGACACGTTGGCTTTGGTGCACACAGTATTCCCGCTGCCAAAAAATTCATCTGCTGGCTCCCCCTCAGCTGTAGGGGAGACTCCTCCTCATCGCTCAACAGCTTTGTTTCACCCCAAAAAGCTCAACAACCTTGGTCACTGCAATGGATGGATCACTGCCAAAAAAAAAATTAATAGTGGGAATAGATTACAGTCTCTTGGGACATGACTTCTATAAATAAAGTAACACAAGCCAAAACACAATCCATCCTGTAGATTTAAGTATCTATCCACAGTTGTCTACTTGTTATCAGAGGCCCAGAATCCACATTCCTTTGTAAGAAAATATGAAATAAAGCCAAACCATTTTTGCAGGCAAATAATAATAATTCCAATGGGGGAGGGGTGACAAGAAATTTTCCACACCGGGTACCACCTGACCTTGCTACGCCACTGGCAAGTTCCTTTGTTTAACTATGTGCTGCATTAAAAAAAAAGTGATTTATTTTATGTTTCCTGAATCTTCCAACCTTCCATTTCATTGAGTGACCATAAGTTCTTGTGGTAAGAGAGAGAGGGAGAAAACCTTTACTGTATCCACTTTTTCCATGCCATACATTGTTTGACAAACTTCTATCATGACACTTCTTACTTATCCTTGTCCTAAAAAATAAATAAAAATGAATTGCAATGCCTACCTGCTTTTTTAAAAGCATGGAAGCACTCCCCTCTTCCATCTAAATGGAAAAACAGCTAAGAGTCACTGGACACTTTCTCAGACATGATCTCCCCACTTGCTGACCCCTGGGAACCAGTGTAACGCCATGATCAGAGTTTAGACAAAGAGACCCAGGTTCAAATCCCTGCTCAGCCACGAGTATAAACCTTACATGCAGAAAATCCTTAGTTCAGTGCATGATATCTTAAGACAGGGAAAGACTCATGTCTGAAATCCTCCATTCCTGAGTCACACAGAATAAGGTCTTCTCTGTGGTGGAGTCATGCTTATGGAATTGCTTCCCAAGGAAAACCCACCAAGGAGAGGATATTTGTGCTTGCTTCAGTCCTTGTTACTGTGCCACCATAATGCCTTCTCAACCTGTATATTTGTAAGCAGATATAATTACAAAGGGCACTGCAAAAGCCTGATAGATTGGAGAGGGATAGCTATCATTCTGCTTCATCTTATCCACATTGAAGTAAATCTGGTAAGTCCAACTGAGTCCAACAGGACTTAATCCTATGTAAATATGAATAGGGTTGCTAGCTTGCAACTTTAGTCTGCTGTAGCTCAAGCATCAAATAGTCTTGGGGCACACTAAAGATTAAGGTGCCCAGATTTATTGTGGCTTGAGGTGTGCACAAGGTGTAATCTTACTCTGCAAAACCATCCATACAGAACCCTTTGATGTGCACTTGAAATGTATTTACAATTTTCTGAAACAGCATTTTTGTTCTAAGAAGGAACAAAATGGTCCAAGGGATGTTCTTTGCTCCACCTACTTGGTTTTTGGGGACGGGGAAAAAAAACAAAACACATTTCAGTTGAACACATAATTAACCGGATGAAGAATATTTTCCATTTTCTCTTTCTCGAGAATCTTCTCTGCTTCTCAGTGCATTTTGTTTCACAGAGTTGCATTTGATGGAAAATAAAATTGGAAACCATAATCTAGAGAAGATGGACACAAAACAGCAATAGTAATAACTACTGTACAGTTGCTGCTGCTAATAACAGCACTATTACTGCTAAGAGTAATAACAGCGCTATTGCTATTACTACTACTATTACTACTACCACTAACAACAACAACAACAACAACAACAACAACAACAACAGCAGTAGCATTATTATTACTACTAACAGTACTGTTACCACTACTTCGGTAATATCACTAACAATTAATAATAGTTTGATAATGATAATACTATTAGAAACAAACAGTTGGTGAAGAATACAATAGAGCTACTAACAGCAAAACAACTGCCTGTGTAAATACACACGGCATGCTTGTAGGTAGTGGTGCTGTCAGGTAGACCTGGGCAGTGCCAGATTTACGTATAAGCTAAACAAGCTATAGCTTAGGGCCCCACTCTCTTGGGGGCCCCGCCCCCCAAAAAAATTAAAGGAAAAAAATCCTGGATGTACATTTCCAAAATATAAGATAAAAAAACAAATAAAAATGTGTTTGCATTATTAAGTTTGTTATGAATAAAAAATCATTTTAAGATAGAGCTTAATAATGATTTCACTATTAATATACTTCTTAATTGTATTTCACTATTAATATACTTCTTCTTAATTGTGTTTCAGTTCAACAATTACTTTGATAAAATACATATTTTGTTATGTGCAAATGGCTTTAAATACCTATTAGGGCCATAAATTACCATATAACATACCGGTATATTCAACACAAAAACAGCGACAATTTGTTGTTGACAAAGGAGAGCTGGACATATAAAGGGTGCCCATTACCTTCAGTAGCTTAGGGCCTCATCAAACCTAAATCCAGCCCTGGAACTGGGTGATATATCTATATATCGTCCCAAACAGGTTTGAAGTCCATATCGTGATATCGGTTTCATAATTTTTGACCTGGCCATATATTGTGAATCATGATGTGTGTTAGGACTGAGCGATGTCTGGCTTTCAACATTGTGATATATCACCAGCTAAACATTGTGATACACCACTATATCATGATGTCCGAAATACGGATGTAACTATGGAGAGGTGAAAAGGGCAATGCCCTGGAAACTGCTGCTGCTCGGGCGTCTAAAACTGATAGCTTTAACATATCGTTACAACTGTTATTTTATAGTACAGAGCAACAGGGACGGAGGGAACCATGTGAGAAGCGATTATTGGCTTCATTTCCCCCACATCGCGATCCCCCCTCCCCTAGATAGCACATGCACACATTGTGGTTTGCAATATATCGCCGTGTTGAATATTCTGAAATTGTTACTAATTTTTGACAATGTGTTGTTACTAATTTTTGACAATGTATCAATACCTGGCCCAGCCGTTTTGTGTGTGTGTGTGTGTGATGCAAAAATCATGATGTGTGGGGAAGTGTAAAGCCAGCCAATGACTCTACATAGTTCCATCCTTATTTCAGACATCGTGATGTATCGGTATATAACAATGTTTAGCTGGTGCTATATCACCAGCTGGACCATAAAGAGCTGGACCATAAAGAAGACTGATCGCCGAAGAATTGATGCTTTTGAATTATGGTGCTGGAGGAGACTCTTGAGAGTCCCATGGACTGCAAGAAGATCAAACCTATCCATTCTCAAAGAAATCAGCCCTGAGTGCTCACTGGAAGGGCAGATCCTGAAGTTGTGGCTCCAGTACTTTGGCCACCTCATGAGAAGAGAAGACTCCCTGGAAAAGACCCTGATGTTGGGAAAGATGGAGGGCACAAGGAGAAGGGGACGACAGAGGATGAGATGGTTGGACAGTGTTCTCGAAGTGACTGACATGAGTTTGGCCAAAATGCAGGAGGCAGTGAAGGACAGGGGTGCCTGGCGTGCTCTGGTCCATGGGGTCACGAAGAGTCAGACACGACTGAATGACTGAACAACGTATCATGATGTTGAAAACCATATATTGCCCAGCCCTACTGTCAGGACAAGACTTGGGGGGAGGGGAAAGTTCAGTGTTCTATTCAGAAGAATGAGCAGGAAGCTCCCCCATCACAGGAGGGCAACGCATCCCCCAGACCCTTTAGACTATCTTGTCTGGATAACACAGATTCTTTGACTCTCCAAAATCAATGATATTACTTCCCCCCCCTTGCCCTGTTGCAAAGCCCCCTCATAGGAAATGTATTCAATAAAAAAAAGTTCGCTTTTCACTACATCTGGGCCTCAAAACAGCTTACAAACAATAAACACATGCTATTTTGATGGAGGAGGGTCAAGCATAAACCATAAATTTAGGCTAGCACAATTCACCATTAAAAAGTGGCCTGTTATCTTAGTGCAACATGCCCACTTTTAAAAAAAAGAAAAAGACACAGACTTTATGCTGTTAGGAAAGTGATGCAGCAAAAAGTTGGGGAGGAACAAATGATCCAAAAGCATATAAACACCCTGGAAGCAAATCACAATGGTTTCAGGATGAACACTCATTTCTGTATAACCTCCCCACAAGCAAATCGTAAGGAAGAAAACACAATAAAGATCCGACATAGACTAACCTCTGCACAAACTTTGTGGAAGCAAGCCAGGATGCATGCACAACAAACATGTCACCTAGAAGAGACCTTTCTTCCTGGATTTGATAGCAAAATAGTTATCGCTTCAATCAATCAATCATTTATGACACAGCCACAGACCTGTAAAAAGTTGTGCCTGTCATCAAGGGTAAACTCCTGATAGAAAAATGAACATTTCAAAGTAGGGGTTGTCTCTCTAGATCAGGGAAGTTTTGACTTTGGGTTCTGCCAGCACGTTCTCAATCAGAATAGTCATGTCCACACACCAGCACCATGTCAGCTGTTTTTCTCAAATTGTGGCCCGAAGCAGGTAAGACACCTACTGTCAAGGGAGACAGCTTTGGTTGTGAAGGCAAAGCCACCAAGACACCCACTGTCAAGGGAGACAGCTTTGGTTGTGAAGGCAAAGCCACCAGCTGCTCCACAAGGTCAACACATAGAGAGATCTGTTGACGTGCTGAATGCCAGGCACATCTCAGCAAAGCTACTGAAAGCCCATTTCATCCACACAGATGTCCTTTTTGTTAAAAAAAAAAAGGTGTGTCTGTCCCTTGCCAGGAGCTGCTGATGAGTCTAGATTAGCTGTCACAAGTGGACAAGGAAGGATTTCCACCCACACTCTTCCACATCTCTCTTTATAGACCTGGTGGACAGAGTCCTACAAGGACACGATGTCTGTCTGTAGGTAACCAATCAGCAAAAGTTGCAGCATTTGGGACTTTTTAGTTTAGACAATGTGGGAATGTTGTAGATACTAGGAGAGGATATATTGATTAAATATTATCTTTCCCAACTCATGCTAGTGAGTCATACAGCAGAGTTCATTCCCCAATATATAGCAGGAAGCTACTTGGTAGATTCGTTTGAATCTCTATTCTTAAGCAATCCAATCTGGCTTTGTTCAGCTTGGATATTTTCCTGGTAAGACCCCTTTTATCCCTCCTAAAAAGAATAAAGACACAAGAAGCTTCTTTTAAAAGTAACAAAAAGTTTACTCACATTCAGTTCACAGTTGGATCCCTGAAGGCAGGCTTTAGCTTGTAGTTACAAATACAGTGTGGCTTACATCCTTGTAAGGATGGGCCCATGTGCTGCTGGCAGAGAGCCAGCAGTGAAGTCCAAGAGAAGAAAAGGCATCAAATAAGGGAAGGTGGCTGCATGACTGGACCTTTTGTGGGGTCTGCAAGGGTCACACCCACCTACCTGGTCACATGCAGGGGGAGGATGCTCCAGCCCAGGTGTAACAGGAAGTTCAACTGGCTGGATCATCATCCCCGTCTGTGTCCACTCTAGGCAAACAAGAAATGTTGTATTTTGACTGCTCCAATGGATTACATCCCACAGACAAAAATGGAAGTAAGAGGTGACGTGATAGAAGTTTATCAGATGATGCACGACACAGAGAAGGTGGAAAGAGAAAGTTTTTTTTCTTCCTCCCTCATAATTCTAGAACTCATGGACATCCAATGAAGGTGAATGTTGGAAGATTTAGGACAGATCAAATCAAGCACTTTTTCATGGCCACCAACTGTGGGAATGTTCAGGGAGGCAGGAGAGGATATATTGTTTATTAATATCCTTCCTAACTTGCATTAGCAAGTTTCTTTACTTAGCACAGTTTCCATTCCCCTTTTACGTGCACAGCAGATAGCTGGTTGCAGGCTCGTGCAAGCCTCTGACTATACACAATTCAATCCGGCTTGTCCAGATTGAAATGTGTTCTAATATTTTCCTGGTAAGACCCCTTTTGTCCCTCCTAAAAGAATAAAGACACCACAGTCTTATTCATAAGTAAATAAAAGAAGTTTACTTTACATCAGGCAGAACACAGTGTGATCCCTGAAGGCATACTTGGTTACAAATATGTACATGTGGATCTACCCCATATTGGGGGGGGGGGGCGTAATCCCAGTGACTGGAGACTAGCAGTCACAGCAGTTCACACGGCGAAAGGAAGATGGAAAAGAGAGAGTGTGGCAGCATGCCTTGTCCTTGTTACCTGGACAGGTAAAGTCACACCCACCTCTAGTCACATGCAAAAGGAAGGATGTTCCAACCCAGGAGGAAAAAGGAAGTTTCAACTGGCTGGACCAAACATCCCCTTGCATGTCCATTCTAGGAAAACAAGGAATGTTGTACTTGACTGCTTCCAGTGGATTACTTCCCATAGCAACATGGACGGCAATAAAAGAGAATTAGACATATTCATGGAGGAGAGGGCTGTCAATGGTTACTAGCTGGAGACTCTGTTTTAAATAAAGAAATGCATGGCACACAACGATCTGCTATTGTCAGCAAAAGAAAAAGGAAAGTCTCCTTATAGGAGGGAATAAATGTGTACTAATTTGATATTTTTTTAAAAAATAGTCTGCTCAGAGAGCATTTCAGTCTCCCAGGAACCCCTGCAGCTGGCCTCAAAGCAGCAATATTGCCAACAAAAACACTTCAAAGACAAGCTGCTGTCTGAAATTGCTGGACCACAATGTATATCAGCAAATGAGAGCCCACCCCACAAAATCGAGTTTAATCACCACAAAGGGTTTCTTTTACATCGTAGGAGCGGAAAGAGCAGCATGTACCTAGAAAGGGAGTATTATCACCAAATAATTATTAGCTGTTTTTGAAAAAGAAAAAGAAAAAAACCCTCCTCGAATCAGGGTGTTTTGAAAGTCTCATTGCATGGTGGAGCCGGACAGAAGTTGGATGAAAGTTAGGTGATGCTTTGAACTTACCTGACCCGGGCGACCCTAAAAAAACCAGCAGTCCAAACGTTTGGTACACAGGCGCTCATGGATATGTCTAGTTGGGTCTCTGTCAAAGCGCCCCTGATTTCAGTAAATCGGATTAAAATAAAAGGAGACGGGTTGCTAAGGGTTATCTCTTCTTAACATCTTCCTAACTACTTACTAGAGCGAACGGTTGAATGATTGTTGGCATGCACAGCGCCGAGAGATAAACGGCAACACTGCATCCATCAATGAGATCCTTCCTCCCTCTCCCCCACCCCCAAAGTCCACAACCCAATTAAAGGAATGTGGTAGCTTTATTAATAGCTATGATTGTTTCTTTTAATATATAATCACAAAAATATGTAACTTTAAGATCATTTCCGCCCACCCCTAAGAGGTATCCCATTCTAAATCAACACAGTGTGTAATAACCCACACAAACAATAGTAATAATAATAATAATAATAATAATAATAATAATAATAATAATAATAATTTTATTTATACCCCGCCCTTCCCAGCTAAAAACGGGGCCGGGGGCGGCTAACACTAATTAAAATCACAGCAAAAACATAAACACAATCAATTTAAAATAACAGATTAAAATACAAATTTAAAAATTCAATATTAAAACTGCAGTCTCAATGTTCAAATAACCCACCAATAAAAGAATGAAGCATAAGTATCACACAGAAACCAACCCAAAGGCCAGGTGGAACAGCTCCATCTTGCAGGCCCTGCGGAAGGATGCCAAATCCCGCAGGGCCCTGGTCTCTTGTAATAGACTGTTCCACCAAGTTGGGGCCAATACTGAGAAGGCCCTGGCCCTAGTTGAGGCCAACCTAGCATCTTTGTTGCTCGGGACCTCCAAAAGATTATTATTTGAGGACCCCTACATGGGACATACCAGGAGAGGCAGTCCCTTAGGTACGGGGGTCCTAAGCCACACAAACTATCCTGATGTCTAGCATCAAACAACAACAAAAAGGTTGTTCTATCCATCACGGAAGTCATTCCCAGTGAGAAGAATATAGTTCAAGCCATGCTGTTCAGGATAGCCATATCTGCAAAGATGCTCTGGAGAATGTATTTTTTAAGACTAGTTTCATTTCTATGAACCACATTGCACCAACTACATCCAGTTTCTCTGTTCCTTTTATCACTTTTAAGTTCTGCATTTATTCATGTATGAAACAATTGCAGGGAATTCACAAGCAAGTAAATGGATGATAAATTTCACTGTATTCCTCTGTACGAACCGTAGGGTCAAATATCCAGGAAATTTCATGGGGGTGGGGGGTGGGGGGCAACAACGGCTCCAAGCTCCGGGGAAGAAGTAAGATATCAAACATGTCTCTCAGTGTCCAGACTCTATTACTGTCTCTTCCTCCTCCTCATTGGCACCAAAGGCAGAGAAACTGACTGGCTGGCAGGTGAGGTCATGCAGATGGATCAAGCAAGCAGTCTGTGTGGTGGCAAAATCAGGGAGGGTCACCAGCAAGACCTTCTGACCGTTAGCACCTTCAGCAACCTTGGATTTGAAGGACGGTGCATTCCCACAGAAATAGATGCGAGGGCAGTCGGTGAAGATGAAGGGATCAGTCTTGTAAAATGGGTAATCACTTTTAAGTTACGAATTATGTTCTCAGCGGTAGCCAATCACCATACATTTTTTTTCTACCAGAGATAGCCCGTTCTGGGTTTGAGTTCTAGATAGCAGAACAGCCCCTAAAATAATTAAGAACCTGCTGGATCAAGCTAATGGCCCATCTAGTCCAGCATCCTGTTTCCACAGTGACCAACAAGATGCCTGTGGGAAACCTGCAAGAGGGACCTGAGCACCAGAGCCCTCTCCCCTCCTCTGAGGTTTCCAGCAACTGTTATTCAGAAGCATTGCTGCCTCTAACCGTGGAGGCAGAGCATGGGCATCCATGAATTTGTCCAATCCTCTCTTAAAGCCATCCAAGTTGATGGATCACTGCCTCCTGCAGGAGCAAGCTCCATAATTTAACTATGCACTGCATGAATAGGTCCTTTCTTTTATCTTTCCTGAAATCTTTCCAACATTCAGCTTCAATGGATGTCCCCAAGTTCTAGCATGGTGAGGGAGGAAAAGCTCTCCCTATCTGCTTTCTGCACACCATGTATTTTAAAAACATCTATCATGTCACCTCTTGCTTAAAGGTAAAGGGACGCCTGACCATTAGGTCCAGTCGTGTCCGACTCTTGGGTTGCGGCGCTCATCTCGCTTTACTGGCTGAGGGAGCCGGCGTACAGCTTCCAAGTCATGTGGCCAGCATGACAAAGCCGCTTCTGGCGAACCAGAGCAGCGCACGGAAACGCCGTTTACCTTCCCGCCGGAGCGGTACCTATTTATCTACTTGCACTTTGACGTGCTTTCGAACTGCTAGGTGGGCAGGAGCTGGGACCGAGCAATGGGAGCTCACCCCGTCACAGGGATTCGAACCGTCAACCTTCTGATCAGCAAGCCCTAGGCTCTGTGGTTTAACCCACAGCACCACCCGCATCCCTCTTGCTTACCTTTTCTCTAAATCTAAGAGCCCGACAGGCCACAACATCCCCCCCCCCAAACACACTTTATCTTGGCTTTATATATACCTCCAACCTTTGATTTAGGAAAGGGTCATTGACAGGGACATGGGTGGAAACAGACCTTCCTCCTTCCCAGCTCGAGCACAGGCAAGGAGGAAGTCTGCAATGTATAAACAGCCTGGTATATGGGCTAGATAAAAGGCAGGCAGGCTGGTGGATAGGCACAGGTCTGCCCTTAGGGGGCTGGGGAACATTTTAATGACCTTGGCAGACTCTCAGAGCCAGAAGCAGGCAGACTTTTGTGCATGGGTGACATGGGCTCCATATGGCCATCATGAGCTCTACACAAAGATCCGTTCCACCCGTCCTGCCGTCTGCCAGGAGAGAGAAAATTGTGCCTGTGGCGGACGGCTCTGCACTGCATGCATTGGCTTTAATACTCCCTTTCAAGAAAGGAGCACAGGAAGTTTATACCTGCTTACAAACCACGGGTTGTGAAGTTGCCTTGCAAGAAACAGTACATGAGATTAACTGCAGTTCAGGTTTGCACATGAGCCATCCAAAGCATTGTTTCAATAAGCTGTAGTTAAGATTGACCACAGTTTAGGGTGCGAACGTGGGCCACAAGGTCCTTTTTCAAAACATCGCTTTGACAAGCTGTAAGTTAAGATAAACTCCAGTTTAGCGTGTGAGCGTGGGCCATTCTCTCTTTCCACAAAGCATTTTAACAGCCCACGGGCACAATTTCAGCACTCCTGTTTTAATGCTCTGCTTAATGTTTAATGGGATTCTTACTGTGTTTTGATGTTACATATTAAAATGAAATGAATGAATAATAGATCTAAGAGACCTTTCCCAACCTGAACCCCTGCAAATATTGTTGGACTCTGACTCTCATCAACCACAGCCAGCATGGAAAATGGGCGGATAGTCTATAACATTGTATCAAAGGTGACTTGTAGCCAATTAAGTTGTTGTTGTTGTTATTTAAATAGGTTTTATCATGGGCGGATATGATGGGAGTTACAGTCCCACAACAGCAACAGGAACACTATTCCTAGTCTATAACATTGTATCAAAGGTGACTTGTAGCCAATTACGGTAAGTTATTATTATTATTTTTTAAAAATAGGTTTATAAGTTGTGTGTCTTTGTTTCTCAATTTTAAGTTCTACATGGCTTTGTATGTATTGTGGTATTTTATGCATTGTGACTTTCAGTTCTTTTTATTGATCATGGTTTAGTAATTATTTACTGTAATTTTAAAGAGTGAATTTCTGTTTAATTATTATACGCTGGTGTTTTGAGAGTTAATTTTATCGTGCACTATTACATGCTAATAGATTATTGAATATTACTTTATTTATAAGTCGTTCCATTTTAAAGTTATGTTTTATTGTGACTTTTTGTATTGGATCAGATTATCATAAGGTGTGCGTTCTCTGTTGTATATTTTGTTGCTGCAGAGTAATATAGAAAGGCAGGATACAAATTAAAAGTGAAATGAAATGAAGTTATACAGAGAGTAGGCCCATTTAATGTAATGGACCTACTCAGGTGTAAATGGTATTGCATTCATTTGACTTGATTCAACAGAACTTTTCTTCGGTTCTTATCCAGAGTCTAAAGTCGCTGAACTGCACCACCTGCCTAGTCATTAATCCAGAGGGGAATATTCAGGCAAGTGGGTCATTTGCAGGACAAAGTCCAGAAAAACCATCCACATGCCAAGGGGTGTAGCTGCCACCAGCTTTGATCTTTTGAAACAAGTCTCTCTCCTCCTTCACCCATCCCCTCCATCCTTCCAATATGTATAATATTTATTTATACATACATACATACATACATACATACACCACCCATCTGGCTGGGTTTCCCCTTCCACTCTGGGCAGCTACCAACAAAATATTATTATTAATAATAATAAAGCGAAAAAACATCAAACCTCTTGCCTTTAACCCCAACTGAGCTGCAAGAATTGTAGAGTTGGAAGGGGCTGCAAATGTCATCTAGTCCAACCCCCTGCAATGCAGGAATCTCAACATTCAGTCTCCCATCCAATTTGAGGCCATACCGGACCCTGTTTAGCTCTGCAAATCTGCCAGCAGCTTTATTGCGGCACCGATTCCACCTCCCCCCACCCACACCTCGCCACTGTTTCCCCTGCACTTAGAGCAGAACTGATGGACCATTTAAACCCGAGGGCCACATTACCTTCAGGGGAACTTCCCAAGGGCCACATGGCAGTAGTGGGGGCAGGCGGGCTGGAGAGTCAGGTAGAGAGGCCTGGGAAGTCGCAGTCCCTACCCTGACTTAGGGGGTCACATGACCAGTGAACCTCTTGCTTTCCTACAATCTCATGTGTTCAACACACACACACACCGACCTTGTTACTATGTGGACAAGGAGAAGCACCCTCCATCAGTTGCACAGTAAACTCTGCATGCAGATGGCCGTACAAATCGGACTGGGGCAAGGAGAATTCCCCGGTCCTTCCATCGAGCTAATATTCAGCGTTTCATCCTGAAGACAACCAGGCTATTGGGAAATAAATGTAAGCCTTTTGGGGGCTCAAGGAAAAAGTCACGTTTGCGAAATCAAGGGTGATTTATGCTATTGAAGCATTTGATTCCCAATGAACTCAAGCTCCATACGCACTATGCATTTAAAGCAAAATCATACCACTTTCAACCGTCATTACTTCCTCCAAAGAATCTTGGGAGCTGTAGTTTGTTAAGGGGCCGAGAGTTTTTACAAACTCGCTACTTCCCTTGCAGAACTACAATCCCCAGAGTTCCCTGGGAAGAAGGATTGGTTGTGAAATCACTCTGATAGTTGCAGATCTGTGTGAGGAATAGGGCTATTTTCTGAATATGTGTTGCTGGAAATCAGGCGTTGGGAAAGCACTGTTGCACTCAGGTGCTGGCCTGCAGGCTTCCATTTTGCATAATAATAATAATAATAATAAAATTTATTATTTGTACCCCGCCCATCTGGCTGGGTCTCCCCAGCCACTCTGGGTGGCTTCCAACAAATATTAAAAGATTGTCCATGGCGAAAGCAAGATGCTGGACTACATGGATTGTGGCCGGATGCAGTACAGTAGTGCCATTATGTTATTAAGGGGGAACAGGACACCAGAAGCCATTGTCTTCTTGACTCACCCAATTGGGAATAGATGTGGGTGGAGGGGGAGAGAGTCATTTTTTTTGCCCAACACAAAAAATATCACTGCCAGGACATGTAGTGAGGATGATCCATTAGCTTTTATAATAATAATTTCATTATTTATACCCCACCTATCAGGCTAGGTTGCTCCAGCCACTCCGGGCAGCTTACAACACATATAAAAACATAACAAAACATCAAATCTTAAAAACTTCCCTATACAGGGTTGCCTTCTGAAAGTGGTGCAGTTCTTTATCTCCTTGACATCTAATAGGAGGGCGTTCCACAGGGAGGGTGCCACTACTGAGAAGGCCCTCTGTCTGGTTCCCTGTAACCTCACTTCTTGCAGTGAGGGAACCGCCAGAAGGCCCTCAGGACTGGACCTCAGTGTCCAGGCAGAACGACGGGGGTGGAGATGCTCTTCAAGGCCGTTTAGGGCTTTAAAGGTCAGCACCAACACTTGTGTGAAATATTCTTTGTAGGTATGTATAAAACCTATGTGTAATACAGACGTATATATATGTATCTATATATAATATGTGTTTGTAATATACATACATGTGTGCGTTCTGTATATGTGTAAGTATGTATACTTATGTATGCATACATATATATATATAAGCATTTATTGTTGTCTGTCTGTTACAAGTTCGCATCTCGCCCTTCCAAATCTGCCCACAGACACTTTGAATTGTGCTCGGAAACATACTGGGAGCCAGTGTAGATGATTTAGGACAGGTGTTATATGATCTCGGTGGCCACTCCCAGTCACCAGTCTAGCTGCCGCATCCTGGACTAGTTGTAGTTTCAGAGTCCCCTTCCAAGGTAGCCCCATGTAGAGCGTTAAAAGGGAATCTGAAGGGAATCAGTGTATCTGAAGAAGTGTGCATGCACACGAAAGCTTATACCAGAACAAACTGGTCTATAAGGTGCTACTAGACAATTTTTTATTCTTTATTTTTTATTTCGACTGCGTAAGAACAACACGGCTACCTACCTGAATCTAGAAAAGGGAATCTGGTTGACATGAAAAGGTTTATCCCATCCTTTTAGCCACAATGGCTAAACACAATCCTAATCTTCAGAAGTTCTATACCATTTTCTTGGAGTGGGACTAACTACCTAGTAAAGAGCACTCTGTATGTGACTATGAACCAGTTGCCTTTTCAGAGACGCAGGAAGTGGGTTTCTGCAAAGGCAGAAGGCCATTGGTGCACCCAGCTCCCGGGCAGCCAATGGGGTGCCTTCCCTATGTGAGGTCCCTTCTCTATGTCAGCTCCACAGCCAGCCACAGCCCCACGCTCCTGACTATAGGAGCCAATGCCATGATGGCTGGCTGGGGTGATGATATTGGAGAGCCCCAAAGTGGCTAACCCTGATCAAGCTCAATACTGTACTACCAACACTCTGGCAGCAGCTCTTCAAACAGGGGATGCCGGGGACCGATCCTGGGGCTTTCTGCGCGCTCAGCAGATGCGTTGCCACTGAGCTAATGGCTTTCCCCAGTGAAGCGCGCTGCACCGTCTTATTAGCCACGTGTTTATGGAACAACTTTGCAATATGAACACCATAATTCTCCTAATAATTTGAAGCCCTTTCGGGGAGCGGGGGAGAGACAACCCTCCCAACCCTCCCTGTAGCGTTTGCTCCACTGGAAACGATCCAGAGACACAAGTGTTGTTTCTCCGTGCTGGCTCCTTGTCAACCCTCACTCTATATTTTGTTACTGTTCGGCTGCCATAAAACCAAACCCTCTTTTTTTAATAATTCCCCTCCCACCAACAAACTACAAGAGCCGTCCCCGTTCCCCTGCGATGCTGAGGTTCTGCGTCCTCTCTTGGCTGGAGGAGAGCCCCTCTTCAGCTTTGGCAAACTCCGAGTAGACGGCTGGGTTACATTTTATGGAGTTCTGAAATTATGTCGGAACGTAACTGTTCTCAGCCCAGATAATTTGTACAGCCAGAAAGGAATGTTTTTTGGGGTTTGTTTTTTTTTAGGTAAACCTCACGCGTGGGGCGTCACAGCGTCGATTTATTCCCACTATTTCTTTGGGAATACTAATACTAATATATTTTATTACGAACAGTGCTGTTTATAAACATCTCTAAATAATAATATTAATTACAATTTATTATTCTATTACACACCCTGCTTAGAAAGTCCTAAGATTGGGCCGTTTATAACCATTTCTAAAAATAATAATACAGAACAGCCTAATCGTAGAACTCTCTAAACCGTGTGTAAAATAATCTAAGAATTGTTGCTGTTGTTAGGCACGCCGCTTAAACAGTTTTATGATTAAGCGATTCCCAACTCTTTCTTAATAAACACTGACGACCCAACTTAAGTTAGACAGTCGACGGTGCATTCCTTTCCATAGGAATTCAGAAATAAAACCCGCTGAATTTCCCTGGGTTGACTCCCGGGTAAGCGTGTACGGAGGGAATGGGGTGTAGCAGTGTTAAAACCCCGTCTGTTCTATAGGGAGACTTACAGTCCCATTTTGTGCACGTCTGCTAAAAAGTCCCAAAGGCATCGAATTCCACGGGGGATTATTTCCGAGCATCTACCTGAGGCTGTCATCATTGTACTTGTGTTTATAACCGTATTTAGAGTAAGCCCCACTGAATTCAGATTACGACTTGCTTCTGAGTCGACCTGGTTCGCTGTCCGCTTTAAGGGATAGTTTGCAGCCTTTTCAGAGAGTGCCATCCTAGGCCCATTTACTAGGAAGAAGGAATGGGCCCGATCCAACCAAGAGTGAGCTTTAGAAGAAGGTGCAACCATATTATGCCCATTTTCTCGGAAGCAAAAATGACTGATGAGAGACACGTCCCAAGACGGAGCTGTTAAAAGGGGGCCGTCTTCTCGGATGTCAGCCCTTCAAACCCAGAGGGATTTACGTCTACGCAAACGTGCTCCGGATCGTCCTGCAAGTCTTTCCCCGCGCCCGGGAGAGCTTGGAGGGGGTGTGGTTGGTTCTGCTGTATTTTCCTACGTAGAAAGGAGAGAAAGGGACCTGTGGGGTACGAAAGCGCCCAGAAAGAAAGAGAATTCCGTTTGTAAACAGGAAATCCAAGGTGCCAGGCACTTTCTCTCCCCCCACCCCCGAATATTAGCTTTTTTTCTCTTTCTTTCTTTCTTTCTTTCTTTTTTTTTTACACATAAGATTAGCCGAAAACCGGCATGACAGCGGTTGGGAGTACAAGGAGAAATCTTTTTTGCTTTACAATTTATATAAAACCCCGACGTGTGTGGCTGGATTTGGAAGGGCGAGATACCAGCTTGTAACAGACAGACAAGAATAAATGCTTAGATATGTGTGCACACATAAGTATACATACTTACACACACAGATACAGAACACACAAACGTATGTATATTACAAACACATATTATATACAGATACATATACCGGTATACATCTGTGGTTTTATACATACCTACAAAGAATATTTCACACAAGTATATATCACATACACACAATCTATATATAATACATATATACATATAATATTGCACAATTATGCACATATATGCCACAGACATATTACATCTATATCACACACATGTATTGTATGCAAATACATGCATATCTAGATTACACATATGTATTATAGATATAACGCACATATATTACACATACGTATAACTTTACACACATTATGTGCATATTATTATACACATATTATGCATATGTATCACACACAATGTTTCTATAATATACAATATTATATATATTATATATTATATAATATTGCACACACGCACCACTCAACGAACAGAAAGAAGCGCTCCCTGCCTGCCCCGCTCTCTTTGCTCTAGCAAACTTTATTTTACCTTTACCGACCAAATAAAGACTCCGCGACCGCAGCCAGGTGCGTTTGGATCTATAAACCGAAGCGGGACAGAAACCGGCACCCTGGAGCCGTCCCCCTCGCGTTTCATAGAGTCAAGGGAGTGAATGGGCTTTGGATTCTAGCCAAAGGCCCCGAGACCCGCGCACATTTCCTTGGAAGCGGCCTCCGCTAAAATAAACACACTTCTCCCTAAGCGTGTTAAAAAAAAGAAAAGTGGGTGTTTAGTCTCGTCGACTTCAGTGTTGACTCATGTATTTGGGTAAACGGGGTGGCTGTGGCGCGCGCGGGCGCGGGCGCGAAATACATTACTGGTGATGGCATGGCAAAACCACTTCTTGAAATCGGTTTCTAAAACCACCCTAGTGACTTAGGACCGCTTTCCAAGTCCTCGACGGCCTGAAACGCGTTTCTTTGGACGTCAAAAGAAGAACCGATTGGATTCCCATAGATACAGTACTGCTCGTTCCAGAAGGACGCCGGCTTTCGGGGGGGGGGGCGTGGGGTGGAGGGAGGTTTTTCCCATCCACGACGTTACGTGACCTCTGCTCTAGCTTTCCTTCCCTATGGTCACGACGCCTCTTCGCCGGCCACGAAATCCGCCTTTGTCACCGTGGGCACGACCAGCTTCGACAACCTCGTCGCCGCCGTGACGGCTCCGGAGGCTCTGCAGGTTTTACAGGATCTTGGCTACAGCAGACTTGTCCTTCAGGTTGGCAGGGGCACAGTTTGCCCTGTTTCAACCAGCACACACCTACATTTACCCTGGAAGTGTTCATGTTCAAGAACTCAATCTCTGAAGGTGTGCAAACAGCCGATCTAGTCATAAGTCATGCAGGTGCAGGTAGCTGCTTGGAGGTATTGGAAGCAGGGAAGCCACTACTCGTAGTTGTAAATGACAAGCTTATGGAGAATCACCAGTTAGAACTGGCAAGGCAGCTGTGCACTTTTACTGCACTTGCAGGACACTTCGAACATCAGACTTTTCAACTCTGAAGCCTTTTCCTCCTGGACAGAAATTTTTTTGCTGCATTCTTGGACAAAGTAATTGGCATATGAATAAATGAGCTGAAAAAGGAAGCTCACACATTTGAAACTACTCCTGTACACATAATTTCAACATACACGTGTGCTTGCAGTGGCAAATGAAATTAAATTATGGACAGCAAAAGAAAAAGAAAAGAAAAAAAGAACCGATTTCCCTGAGATTTTTTGCTGCTCCCGATGCAGCCCAGTTTACGCCCTTATTGTTGCAAAGAAGTCAATTTAAAACACGGCCCCCACAATCCAGAAGTTGACACTTCTACCTTTTGCTAAATGGTATATTTTGCTAAATTAAAGGCCATTTTGGCTTCTGATCTAGGTGAATGGACCGAGTCCTATAGAAAACAACACAAATGCCTTCTTTTTACTGGCTGAGGACAAAGCTGTATTTCCTCAGCATCCGCAGCTGCAACCTTTAATCCATTTACTTAGAAGTAAACCTTACTTAGATCGACGCAAAACCGTCCGAGGACTGCTAAGCACCCAGGTGGATGAGCAATATTTAACTACGTTTAAAGGAGCTGAAACTGTCAAGCGCATACCCGTAATATCTAAATTGTCCTTGTTTTTTTTAAAATAGCCTGCATTCTCTCCGCGTTAAAATCCCCATCAGTTTTGGAACGGGGCAATTATTTATTTATTTATTTTGCCAAACAGGAATGCGATCCTTAAAAGGGGCTTCAATTTACATTTAAACACCCCCCCGCCCCCCGCCGCCGCCGCCCCCCGCCGCCATCAAGTTCACTCACTCTCAATGGCCTCTCTTCCGAAAGTGAGGAACGCAGGCCGCGAAAGAACACCCGACCCTGGAGGAAACAGCCACTTGACACTGACTCGCGGCCTATTCCTTCAAGGGCGCGCGGCTGGTCCCCCTGCCTGGCCTTATCTGGGTCTGCAGCCCTGGCCGGAAGATCAGCTGGATGAGGCCCTCTTGCAAACGAGAGGAAAAATGCAAGCCTGAACAGCTAAGATCTTCAGCTCTTAGCACCACCAAATACTCTTTATAAGGAGAAGGGTTTGTTTGGTTTGTTTCAAAACCTTGCTAAAGGTGATTATTTTTAGAGCCAAGTTGAATCTTGACAGATTAAAGATTATCAACAAACAGCAGCAACTACAAATTTATACCCTTCCCATCTGACTGGGTTGCCCCAGACACTCTGGGCGGCTCCCAACCAAAAAAAAATGGTGAAAGCACAAGACAACATCAAGCACTAAAAACTTCTCTATACATCAGAATTTGGATAAAATAAAGTACTTCTGCAGAGCGCATTTAAACTATGGAACTGGCTTTCGCAGGAGACAGTGATGTCCACCAACTTGGATGGCTTTAAAAAGAGGATCAGGGGAATTCATGGAGGAGAAGGCTATCACAATGGCTGTGTTACCATAGGAGGGAAGAGCTGCTCTGGTGCTTGTGTCCTGCTTGCTGGTTTCCCCCAGGCATCTGGCTGGTCATGGTGAGAACAAGGTGCTTGACTGGATGGCCTATTGGCCTGATCCTGCAGGCTCTTCCGTTGTTCCTAAATGTGATTCTTTTTAAAGCCAAACTATAAATCAGGCTGCTTTATACTGAGTCAGACCTTTGGTCCATCTAGCTCAGTGTTGTCAGCACTGACTGGCAGCAGCTCTCCAGGGTTTCAAGTAGGAGATTTCTCCCAACCCTACCTGGAGAGGCCATTGGGGATTGAGCCTGGGACATTCTGCATGCAAAGCAGGTGCTCTCTGCCCCTGAGCTATGGGCACCTTCCCAGTCAAAGTCTTGGAACCTGTTGCCAGCTTCAAGGCTAGGTCCTGCTGTGTTCCACAGAATCACAGTGAAGACAGGTAACTCTCTGAGCATGCACAGAGTGGCTTTGGCTTAGTCAGGCACCAAACATGGGCAACCCCTATAGATAAGGCATTGTAGGCACCTGTCTCTCTCTGTAAAATGGAAACATGGGTAACTAACCTATAATGAGTCACAGCATTAAGTTAAACCATCTAGCTCAGTGGTGTCTACACTGACAGGCAGTAGCTCTTCCAGGCCTTTGAGCAAGGAGTCTCTTCCATCTCTAACCTGGAGATAGGACCTGGGACCTTCTGCATCCAATGCAAACACTCTAATACTCCCAATTATTGTACATTGAGGTTCTATCTAACTAATCAGCACATCTAGTCTTCATTAACACAGCCTCCACTTTTAAACCCATCTAACTAATGGTCACCACCATATCTCAAGACGGACTAAAATTTCCCCCTGTTTAATCAGGAGGCCTTGCACCGCAGCCTGCAATTTCTAGTCCTCCCAAAGGAATCTCTTTATGAAACAAGCCTTGCTGTCCTTCCCAAACTGGATGGGGGAGACCAAGGTTTAAATGCCCACTCACCTGGAGAACTCTCAACCCTTACCTACCTCAGAGGGTTGTTGTTGTCCTCAGGCTAAATGGAGATGGGTACTATTGCATGCTGCTTTTGTCAGTAAAAAATAGTTAAGAACAGCTATTTAAAACATTCAAAAAGTAATTAAAATCAGCCATAAGCTAAAAACCAAATTAAAACACCTGTATCTGGGTAGGTTTACCTAAACAGAGATTTATTTTTTTTGAAGGCTTCAAAAAGAGGATGACCACCTGCCTAATGTCAAGAGGCAGGGAGTTCCAATGTTTGGGTGTTGCTTTTATCACTGGCTGTGGAGTAGCTACTCTTGAGATGTCAAGATTCCTTCCAACTGCAAGTCCAACTGCTTCCTCACATTTTAACTCTTTTTATTTCTTCTTCAGAGGAAGGGGTGGGATTTTGGTGGGGAAGGGGTTAATTCATAAAACAGGAGGCAGAGACAATGGATAGCAGGGGACAGAAAAAATGGAGGCAACCCCTCGCTCTTAGGAAGTATTTCAAAGTCCTGGGTGAGCTTGGCCTCCCAAATATGGCGTTCCCGTGACCATAACCAATATTTAAATAGTGAATATATTTAAATATATTTAAGTATAGGAATGGAAACCATAAAAACTGGCCCTACAAACATTTCATATGTCTACGATGTCCAGACACATTTTTTATTTGTTTTTCTTAAAAAATTGACTTCCAGCTATGCCGGAGTTAATCGGAACTTGCTGGAAAATAATGACTCTTATAAAACACTGGTCATTGGCCGTTCCTTAATTTTTTCGTTTCTTTCTTTTCTTTTCTTTTTAAAAAAACCTTCCAGACATCATTAATTCTGCTCAGGGCCTGCAAAATCCCAAACTACCTCAGAGTTTTGACTGGAGTGCCTGATTCCATTCCACTTTCCTTACGAACCTTCCCATTTCCATCTGCTAATGTTCAGCCTCTGCTTCTCCCCCGTCCTCCCAAAAAAAGACACACAGCCTCCCATTTCAGGTTCCACCAGAAGCATTTGAAGCAGATGCTCTAACCCTCTGAGCTATGGCGCTTTCCCAAGCAAGTGGCAATGAGTTCCATGGGGGTTTCCTGCCTAGGATTGCCATAGGGGACCAGAGGTCACTGAGAAAGGTGGTCAACCCTCTCACGCAGGAAAAGGTCCTTCTTCTAGGGCTTAGAATAGAACTTTTAATTGGTATTTATTTTTGTCCTAACCATCCAGGGCCGGATTTAGGTTTGATGAGGCCCTAAGCTACTGAAGGTAATGGAGCCCTTTATATGTCCAGCTGTCCTTTGCCAACAACAAATTGTCGCTGTTTTCTGTGTTGAATATATGCTATATGGTAACTTATGGACCTAATAGGTATCTAAAGCCATTTGCACATGTTGCCATGTAACCAGTCCATGCAGAATGTAGGCACCCTATATATAGAAATGAGCAAACCAGTGATATTTTAGGGAGCAGGCTAGCAGTTGGGGCCCATTACTTACATCATAGGAGCCTACACAAACCTATGTAGGTTTTATTTTATTTGCTTTTTATCTTATATTTTGGAAATGTACACCCAGTTTATTATTCCTTTAATTTTTTTGGTGGGGGGCCCAACAGAGTGGGGCCCTAAGCTATAACTTGTTTAGCTTATACGTAAATCTAGAACTATAACCATCCCAAGGACTATAGGTAAGCTTAAAAAAAAACACATAACTGCAACATAACAAAAGTAGTCATAAACAATAAATAAAACATCAAAAAATGCACTGGCAAATTGAACAATTTCCACATAAATCACAAGATCTAAAAATATGCATTAAAAAAAACCCCAACAGCAACAATTCCCAAGACAGAATGGTTATATTTGTAGTCCGAGACACCTTCCTTATGAGAAAAGTTTGAAAACAGAACACTCATTGTGGTGCCTTTCATCCAGAACGGAGTCTAGTGAATCAGTCCTCTGGTGGGAAGTAAGAGAAACTGTATTTGAGTACATGCCTTCTGGATTTGATCTGCACTAGACAATTATTAAGAAATAAATTACCGGTATACCTTTTCCGGGGAAACAATCCTGATGCCCTTTTGATGGAAAATCCAGATAGTCTACCTGCAACTAATGATTACTGCTTGACCAAATGCACTTTGATCCATGGATGAACAAGCAATAACTTTATTTATATTTGTTTCTTTTAGGTTCTGAATTTTTTAAAATTGCCTCTGAACCCTCTTCCCCTAAAAAAAACACCAAAGGTCGTAAGTTCAAGAGCAGAATCTCCTTCTTAACTGTGTTCCAGCCGACAAATTGCACACCTGTGTGGTGTGATAAGTCAACACACTCAAGGGCACAGTCCAGAATTTAGGACTGCAACATTAACTCTGCAATCTTATGCATGTCTTCTTGGAAGGAAGCTCCACTCACTGAGATCCATGGGAACTTAGTCCCTGGTAAATGTGCTGCTCAGTCATTTAGGCTGAGGTTGCAATCCTGTACGTTGTTCCCTGGGAGTAAGTCCTATTGAACGCAGTGGGCCTTACTGTTGAGTAAACATTAGCATGTGAAATGGTTAAAATGTCTTGATTCACGGGAAAAGCAGATGGAAACTGTAGATTGTAAACACCATACTAGACTGTGTGTGTATTGTTTTATCCCTGTATCAAATTGGGGCAGCGGAGATGTCCTTAAAGAAAAATATATGCATAGAATTATTTTATCTGCTTTGCAATTTTGTTCTTTTATTCATAAACCAAGTATGTGCTTTCCAGGACTTTAAACATTTAAAATCTGGTCCTCTCTATCCAGTTTGCCTGAGAATCTTCAAAAATCCCCTCCTTCAAAAGCACACATTTCTTCACAAATCAAGCACACAAATTTGTTTCAGATTTGATTGAGTAGTTAATTGAACAAAGACGCAATCTTGACATACATTTACTAAGGAGGAAGTCCCACTCAGCAGGACTTACTTCTGAGTAAAAAAAAAAAAATCCTAGGATTGGACCGCATTGAGCTAAAACTCATATGATTAATCAGCTAAGATCTGTTTAATCAGGTCAGGGCTTTGCTTACATTTCATTCTCCAGCAAAAAGCATAATGCTTTGGGGTCAGAGCCGCTGAAAGGATTTTGTGGGATGGCCTGCTAGACACTGGACAGGAATGGAATGAGGAGAGCAGGGTTGCCAACTTTTTAATTGACTCTTGCTCCTCTGCCTTCAAGAGCCACTTTGTCCACCGCCATTGGCCAACGATATTGTTTTATCCCTGTATCAGAAAGGCGTGGATGCTGATTTCTGTACACAAAACTGCAGTTAAAGGAACATGAGCTGGCCAGGCTTTTAACTGACAAGGTTGGCCATCCCAGGAGAAAAGGAAATTGTGATTTATGTAGCTTCAGTTTGGCAAAACAACAGCTGTATGTGCTGGACTAGGACCTGGGAGACCATGATTCAAATCCCCACCCAGCCATGAAGCGCTGGGGTGACCTAGGGCTGGTCACTGTCCCTCAGCCTAACCTACCTCACAGGGTTGTTGTGAAGATGAAATGGGGAAGAGAAGGACCATGTACACCATCTGTACACATCTATTCAGAAGTAAGAAAGTAAGAAATCTATTCAGTGGGACTCACTCCCAGGTATGTAGGAATAGGATCCACACTTAACTTAATATTTTTAATTTTTCCTCTACTTCATTTCTATCTTCCCTTCTTCATTTATCCCCAGTTAAGTTCATATGGCTCCAGAACTAACACAACCCAATATGAAGGCTGCAGTCATTTACACATATTTATCTGGGAGTAAATCTAACTGAATTCAACAGATTTTGGTTGTGAGTAGACACAATTCTAACCATACTTACTTGGAAGAAACTTTGGAACTCCCTGCCTGTTGACACCAGGCACCTTTACTGTATTTCCTGTGATTCCTGCATTGCAGGGAGGCTGGACTAGATTAACGTTTGGGTCTGTTATAACTACAATTCTGTGATTCTATACCCTTTACAATGTCTGCTGAAAACATTTTTGTTTAGGCAAGCCTATCCACATATGTAGGGACACGGGTGGTGCTGTGGGTTAAACCACTGAGCCTAGGGCTTGCTGATCAGAAGGTCGGTGGTTCGAATCCCCACAACGAGGTGAGCTCCCATTGCTCGGTCCCAGCTCCTGCCCACCTAGCAGTTTGAAAGCACACCAGTGCAAGTAGATAAATAGGTACCGCTCCTGCGGGAAGGTAAATGGCGTTTCCGTGCACTGCTCTGGTTTCACTAGAAGCAGCTTTGTCATGCTGGCCACTTGACCCGGAAGCTGTACGCCGGCTCCCTCCGCCAGTAAAGCGAGATGAGCACCGCAACCCCAGAGTCGGACACGACCGGACCTTTACCTATCCACATATGTAAAACACTGACCTGTGTTTTAACCTGTTTGTTGTTTATTTTAATTATTGTTCAGTGTTTTAAACAGTTGTTCTTAAATGTTTTTACTCTCTGTTTCATTGCTTTATTCTCTTTTTTATCAAACTGCTTTGAGTTGGATATATATATATATGCATATATATATATATATATATATATATATGCATATATAAAAATTTAAAAAATATATAAACAAACTCAGTGAGACTTACTAATGAGTAAGCATGCAGAGAAGCCAAAGTGTGGGGGTTGGAAAGGCATCTAGCATTTCTCTCCAAAGTTAGGATCCTCCCCTTCCAGATTTTCCCCAGAAAAGCCATTCATTTCCAGACTCAATAACAAGCTCCCCCTTTCAGCCTTCTCCTTCCTTCTTAATCGATGGCTGAAATGAAGAGGAGGCGGCAGGAGGGCAGATTTAGGGGGAGCAATGTTATCTGCACTCCACATGTTTTCCTTTTCCACATGTCTAATAAACATATATAAAGAAGATGTGTTCCTTTAATTTATTTATTTTGTTATTAAAAATAAAAAAACCTGGCCTCTTTATTACCTGCAAAGGGAGGCAGAGGCTGTGCCAGCAGAATGCAAAACACATTTTTGGTTTGTACTGAGGGGTTAGTTCTCCCTTCCCCATTTATCTGTCGCTCTCTCTCCCAACAGACCCCTGAGCCCCCTCTTGCATTGGGACGCCTCTCTTCACTCTCTCGCTCCCCGCTGCTAGTTGAGCAGGGATCCTGGCTGCCCATCAAAATAATTTTTTCCCCTTCTCAATTTTTTCTTAGAAGGAAAGTCTTTGTAGCACAACGGGTGGATCGTGTACCTTGAATGCAGAAGGTTCCAGGTTAGCACTCCCAAGTGTGAAAGTGTCACAGCTGAGTGGCAGAACATGTGCTTGGCATGCAGAAGGTATCAGCTTCAGTCCCCAGAATCTCCAGGTAGGGCCGGGTGAGATTTCTTAAGATTTAGTGTCAGGAGTATAACGTATTCCTGGACACCGCAGAGTTAGACGCAGACTTTTCCGGAAGCTTCTGGCTGTTGTGTAATTGACTGGACAGCACAACGCAGGAACTCAGCAACTCACTGGATAACTATATACAGTATTTATTGATTGAAGCAACTAGCATCCATAAGTTACTATTTACAGACTTTACAAATAAAAGAAACAAAACATAAATTCTTTTCCTCTCTGTCTCTCTCTCTCTACACTGACCACGTTCTCAACCAACACCTGCACCACACACTAACCACAGAAGCTCTCACAGAGCTCAGTTCTTTAGGAACTCATTGACCAATCACAGGTCGTTGCTAAGGGTCTGAGAGAGAGCAGATCTGGGCTTTCTGCCAACTACTAATTGCTTGGAGATAGACAGCTGCATTTCTGCACGTAGGCAACTCTGAAATCTCTAACAAGATTCCCTATTGGAAACCCCAGAGAGCTGCTGCCAGTCAGTGTAGACAATGCTGAGCTAGGTGGGCCCAAGGTTTGACTTTGCGTGGGGCATCTTCCTCACGTTGCTTGTGGTTTCGTTTGACAGGTGATATACAAGCTACTCTCTACTGCCACAAATGAGAGCAAATATACAGCCAAAGTAACAAACTTCCAGGTTCTGGAACTCCTCATTTGTCACCCTAGTGACTTCTGCTGCTCTTAAAGCCACGAGTTGGGAAAGGCTCCTAGGTCCAGACAGAGAGTAGGGCAAGGCAGGTGGGAAAAGCCAACACAAGGTCTCATTCCTCTCACATTGGTGGGGTGGAAGGCAGGGAGGCCAACAGTAGGTGGCAGCAGAACCCACGACAGGCAGACTGGTTGGAAGTAAGAAGGCAGGCAGGTGAGGGCTGGCTGAGGGTGGTTAGTGAGACGGCACCCCATTTGCCCAAATGAACTAGCTTCCACTGAACTGAATCATATTCTTCCTTGGAAAATAACTCAGCACAGATAGAATGCAGATACAGGATGCCTAGAGTTCACTGTCAACCACGAGAACTGCAGCTTCACATTTTCTTAGTACAACCTGCACCCTATTAATAATTATTAATAATTATTTATTGCATTTGTACAGGAATTAAGAATGCACAAATGTAATAAATAGCTTACAATGGAAGTCGAAAGAGCGACAGAGGGAGGTCAGAGGGGGTAGTGGTGGTGGGGGTGGTGACGGGATGGAAATTTGAGAAATTATGATAAATGTGATATTGTATGATAAGGTGAGAATGTATTGTTTGTATTGTGTTTTAATCAATAATTTCCCCCCGAAAAATAAATAAATAAAAATAAGATGTCTCAACTGTCTGAAAACAAAATTTTACTTGTTGTGCTCATATGTTAGATTCTTATCGACCATTGAATGCCCAGCATTCTGGGCCCAGTTTAGACCACATCACATTCCTGAGGACATAATCAAGAATGTGATTAGGTGCAAATGCCTCCCTCCAAAACCTGCCCCTGTAGCTACTACCTCTGTCACCACCTCCCCACCTACTTTGCTTGGCAGGAAGGCCTTGCCTGCATCCCTCCCTTGCTGGTGCCTGTTGAAATGATACCGCACTGGTATTCCTGGGAAATGTAACTTCCCCTCTCCCCAGTGCCTTGGGTGCCTTGGGGAAATTGCATTTCCCAGGCTTCCTGGTGCTTAGGATGCTGTCACTTATTGGGAATGTGTGTGTGGGGAGAGAGAGAGAGAGAGAGAGAGAGAAAGAGAGAGAATGAGGCCAGACAAATGCACAATTTGCTGGATAATTTAGTTTAACCCCCGCACTCCCACCCCACATTTCTCCCCATAATTTAGAAAACCACAGACACCAACATATATTTAAGGTGGTTAGAGTCACTCCTGGCTCCATTATACAGCTTTGGCTGGAAAAGGGCTCAGATTAGATGCCATCTAAATGGATAAGGGGCTACATGCAGCATGTACAAAGGATTTTTTGGGGTAGCGCGGGGGGGCGGGGCGGGCGGGAGGGAAGACTTCACTAAAGCAATTGATGAGAACCACAAGGCTAAGTAACTGTGTAGCAAGTCAACCACTGGCTCCCTCCCTCTCCGCCGGCATCTTCCCTCATAATCATTCATTCCCTCTATAAACAGATTTCCTCGTAATGGTTTTCATTTTCTTTGAAGTGTCCCATTCATTCTGTTTCTCTCTCCATTCATGTGTTCAGAATTCCTTGAAAGGAAGTCAGCGGAGGGAGAGAAAAAGAGAGGGGGAAAAGAAACATCTAAAGAGCTTGAAGGATGGCATTGGGAGGGGGGCGGGCGGAGGGGCTTCTCTTGAAATTCTCGATTAATCAGAGCTTTTTATTCCCCTTTTGCAAGGGAGGCCTGAGCAACTGTGAATGATTATTAACATCTCCGCACAGAGCAGCCTCCAAGGCTCATGCTTAACTCTCTCTCTCTCTCTCTCTCTCTCTCTCTCCTCTGAGCTCAGCAGGAGCAGAGCTACACACGCTTCACCTTAACCGCAGGCCCGCTTCTGTCAACAGCTGCTCTCCAAAAACCCATTTACTCCAGAGGAGTATGGCACACACACACACACACACACACACACACACAAAGCCAGTAGGACTCTTGCCTGTAATAAAGAGTTTTCGCTGTTGCAGCCAGGCAGGCTTGAGAAGGACTGTGTCTCAGTGGTTAGAGAATCTGCTTTGGAGTCTCTTGGATAAAAGAACCCCATGCTGCAACAGTTTGTTGCAGTCTCCATAATTCCACCCAGCCTCCTGCTAAGAATCTCATCTACGGGTGCCAGGCTTATGGACCGTAGAGCACGCTCAGGCGGGGGCAGTGGCCTACCATGGGTTGCCAGTGCTTGGGGCTGCACAGAAGGGGTGCATGGGAGAGAAACGGCTTACTCATGGACATTCAACTTCCTAAAGGCTTCTGCATCAACCAGGAGATTGCAGTCACAGAGATAAGAAAAAAAGAGTTGTCCGAGAAGAGGTCACTTCCTGGTTCGCACAGAGAAGCCAGTTTTCAATGGAGCCCAGCAATGCGTAGATGTATTGAGGGAGCACCAGGTGTTGAAATTTTGTGCCCCTGTGACAACCCCCCCCCCCCCGTTATGCCACTGAGCGGTGGTGCTGTTGGGGGCAGAACTTTGGGGCTGATGTCCCAGACTCAGCAGAAGGTCGCCCAAATGAACACAGGAAGCTGCCTTACACAAAGTCAGACCACTGGTCCATCCAGCCCAGTATTGTCTACACAGACAGGCAGCAGCTGTCTTGGGTTTCAGGCAGGGGACGTTCCTAATTTACCAGGACCAAGTCAGGGATTGAACCTCGAGCCCTCTGCATGCAAAGCACTTGCTCTATTTCTGAGCTATAGCCCTTAGCTTAATGCACAGGAAGAGACCATTCACTCATCTAGCTCAATGTTGTCAACCATGGCAGGCAGCAGCTGTCCGGGATTTCATGCAAAAAATATCCTAGCTAGAGATGTTGGGAATTGATCCTGGGACCTTCTGCATGCAAAGCAGAGGCTCTATCACTGAGCTATGGCCCTCCCTGTAAGACATAGGAAACTGTCTTATCATTGGTCCCTCTAGCTCAGTATTGTCAACACTGACTAGCAGCAGCTCTCCAAGATATCAGATACAGCTCTTTCTAGAGACTCAGGTTGGAAGGCTGCGAAGGTTATCAACAAAATGGTTGGTGCCATGAGTTCCGCTTTAAAGCATATTTTATACCACTTGAACATAGGGAGTGGCCGTCTACCATTGGTCCATATAGCTCAGCATTGTCTGCACTGACTGGCAGCAACTCTCTGGGGTTTCAGAGAAGGGTTACTCTCCACCTTACTGGAAATGCTGGGGACTGAACCTGGGACCTTGTGCCTGCAAAGCAGATACTCTACCGCCGAGCTACAACCCTTTCCCAACAGCCCTGGCTTTCCACAAAGAATCCTGGGAACTATAGTTGACCCTACACAGAGCTACAACTCCCAGCACCCTCAACAAAATAACTGTTCCCAGGATTTTATGGTGGAAACCATGTAAAAAACGTACAGGTCAAGGACCCCTGGGCGGTTAAGTCCCGTCAAAGGCGACTATGGGGTTGCGGCGCTCATCTCGCTTCAGGCCAAGGGAACCAGTGTTTGTCCACAGACAGCTTTCTGGGTCATGTGGCCGGCAGGACTAAACCGCTTCTGGTGCAACAGAACACCATGACAGAAACCAGAGCTCACAGAAACACTGTTTACCTTCCCACCGCACTATTTATCTACTTGTGCCGGTATGCTTTTGAAAAGCTAGGTTGCTAGGTTGACAGAAGCTGGGACAGAGCAACAGAAGCTCACCCTATTGTGGGGACTTGACGCCCAAGAGGCTCAGTGGTTTAGACCACAGCCCCACCTGCTTCCCGACAGAAGCCATGTACATTCAATGTATGACGTGTATGTGACCTTTATGGTCTCACTGCAGGGCTGCTTAGAGGGCAACTGAATTAACGTTACTTACTTCCCATTGTGGTTAGTTAGCCTTTAGGTGTTATTGCTTCCTGCTTGTTCCTGGGGCCCTTGATCTCTGACCTAAAGTCTCGTCCTGATTCCGACACTGGTTTATTGCACACAACTGCTTACAGATCTATTGGCTCAAGCCAGATCCTTAAAATGGGTTGGTGGTAGTGCCATACCCTCCAACATTTCTCTGATGAAAATAGGGATGTCAATAATAATAATAATAATAATAATAATAATAATAATAATAATATCCTGCCCATCCAACTGGGTTGCCCCAGCCACTCTGGGTGGCTTCTAACATATATAAAAACATAATAAAACATTAAACATTACAAAACTTCCCTATACAGTTGTACATTGGTTCTCAAATTTAATCTTGTTCCGGAAGTCCGTTTGACGCCCGAAACCATTTGAAAACCAAGGCACGGCTTCCGATTGTCTGCCGGAGCTTCCTGCACTCAAGCGGAAGTTGCGACGGATGTTCGGCTTCCGAAAAATGTTCGGAAACCGGAACACTCACTTCCGGGTTTTTGGCATTCGGGAGCCAATTTCGAAACAAAATAGAAAATTCTTTCCAGTAGCACCTTTGAGACCAACTGAGTTTGTTCTTTGTATGAGCTTTCGTGTGCATGCACACTTCTTCAGATACACTGAAACAGAAGTCACCAGATCCTTAAATATAGTGAGGGAGTGGGGAGGGGTATTACTCAGAAGGGTGGTGGGAATGGGTGATCAGCTGATAGGTGTGGAAAACCTGTTGACGACTCTTAACGGCTGCAATTAGTCTTGCAGGGAAAGGCAAGGGGTGAGATGGCTAAAGATAGCTTTGTTATGTATAATGAGATAAGAATCCAATGTCTTTGTTCAGACCAGGTTTCTCCATGGTTTTAAGTTTGGTGATTAGTTGCAATTCAGCCACTTCTCTTTCCAGTCTATTTCTGAAATTTCTTTGTATTAAGACTGCTACTTTGAGATCTTTTATAGAATGTCCTGGGAAATTGAAGTGTTCTCCTACTGGTTTCTCTGTCTTGTGATTCCTGATATCAGATTTATATCCATTTATCCTTTGGCGTAGGGTTTGTCCTGTTTGTCCAATATAGAGAGCTGAAGGGCACTGTTGGCATTTGATTGCATACACAATCAAATGCCAACAGGGAGCCAATTTGTTTGACAACTAAGCCATTCGAGAACCAAGGGACCGCTGTATTGCACTAATATTTACGCAGCAGGGAAAACACTTAAAAAAAAAAAAAGTAACCAGAGAGCTTATAATTGAATTGGGTTTTCAAGTGGAGAAATTTTAAAAGAAAAACAACACCACAAAACAGCGCAATTGTTATTCCTTGCTAGGTATGAGCTAAAAGGTAAAGGTAAAGGACCCCTGACAGTTAAGTCCAGTCGCAATCAAGCGGAAGCCATGTCGGATGTTCAGCTTCCGAGAAACGTTTGCAAACCAGGTTTGCAGCGTTCAGGAGCTGGTTTGTTCGGAAACTAAGCCGTTCTGGAACCAAGATTTGACTGTACAGGGCTTCCTTCAGATGTCTTCTAAAGGTTGTATAGTTGCGTATCTCCTTGGCTCAGAGCTGACATAACTCCAACAATTCTCCAATGGAAATAGGGATGTCCTGATCATATCAGAAACTGGGACAGCTTCTGTAAATCCGGGACTGTCCCCGGAAAATAGGGACACTTGGAGGGTTTGCAGTGCAGAGAAAGCGGAATGCTGCTGCAACATGGCCCAGGTGAAACAGTTGTATGAATAACCCTTAAGCCCCACAGATTTTAAAGGAATCTGTTTTCCAAATGCCTGAAGTTGTAGCTGAACACTCATCGGGGAAAATCTTTAATTAATGTACCCAGACTCTGTTTCGGAACCCTTTGCTTCATGCCACAGCCTAGCCCTGTTGGCATTTCTCTGCACCATCACTCAAGCTAACTTGAGCCACAATATATAATGCATGGAAGGTTGCCAACTCAGCTATCATTAAAGCTCAGGGCTCTGGCGAGAACATAAACTCCTCAGGCTTCACTCTTGTGGTTTACTGTGATGTCACTAGAAGCCACTCAAGATATTTATTTAAGGGGAATATATTCTCGGGAACCCCGGACTACAAAGACATAAATCCATCAGTGCGGTGGTATCCTAACAAATGAGATGAAAATTGGTCCTTGATGTCGTCACACTCCTGAAATACATTTGATGGTCCTAGGCAAGAGTTTTCACTGTGTATAATGCCTTCTGTTTTTTGTTTCTTTAAAAACAACATGCACTTATTCAGCTCATTCTACATTGTCCTGGGTTCTTCCTCTTCTGAAAATTCAGTTTTTAGTCGGGATAAGCAGAGAAGAATGTTTTGGGTGTTTTATATATATATATATATATAATTTATTAGAGTTGGGTTTTTTCAAAAATGTATTAAGCAATAAAATCCAAACTCTTTTATAGAAAGATAATAAAAGGCGATATGTCAAAAGAAAAGAAAAATATAGAAAAAGAAAATGCAATATTCACGGTCCTCATAAAACACAGTTATATATCTATGTATAGCTCTCTCCATCTTCTTGGGATAAACAGAGAAGGAAGTTTTGGAAGGAAGTGTGATGGCTCTATTTTGCCCCTCCGGAACAACAGAATGGAGCAGATTCAGCTTTCCAGTGAGAGATAGGGGCTGAGTATGAAGAGCCGGCCCTATCATTAGGCAGAGTGAGGTGGTCCATCTGAGCATGTGGGTAGAGGGTGGGCATGGAAAGCCAGCTGTATCTATTGATTCTTTTACAAAGAGGAAGAGGGAGAGGGAGATGCCTGCGCTACAGTGTGCTATATGGGTTTCCTTTATCACTGAACAGAAGCTGACTTTGGAAGAGAAGCCATTCTCCACCCCATGAACCTGAGGCACACACCCTCCATTCATAAAAATCAAGGACACTCCCAGAGCTAGTTCCAGAGGGTGGCAAACCTGGGCATTTGCCAGGGCCCCAACACCATCAAAAGCCCTGCTGCTCTGAAACCACCAGCAACATTGAACCAAGTCTCTGGAAAGACCAGATGCAACCTAAGAGAATTTTCAGTTTGCATTGCATACCCTCGAACATTTCTCCGATGAAAATAGGGACATCCTATTCCATAATCATCATCATCATCATCATCATTTTATTATTTATACCCCGCCCATCTGACTGGGTTGTCCCAGCCACTCTGGGTAGCTTCCAACATAGATAAAAACATAATGAAAACATTAAACATAAAAAAACTTCCGTATACAGGGCTGCCTTCAGGTGTCTTCTAAAGGTTGTATAATTAGTTAGCTCCATTTCTCCCATGAAAATAGGGACGTTCTCAGGGAAAGCGGGACATTCCAGGATCAAATCAGAAACCGGGATGGCTTCTGTAAATCTGGGACTGTCCCTGGAAAATAGGGACACTTGGTGGGTCTGGCTTCACCCAACACTTCTAGGTTTTTTGTGGGGATGGGACCCCACTGAATTTGTTGTCGTGCAGCTCCCATGGACTTCTGGAGCTGGCATGGACATTCCAGGAGGGTAATCAGTATGAATCAAGAGCTCAGTCATTCAACCTTCAGTCTCTTTGCTTATCCACCCTGCCACCCCAACCCCCCAAAAGAGACTTCATTGCCACAGGGAGTTTGCTGATCCTCTCTGGACTTCTGGATAAATAAATAATTTAAAAAAACCCCAAAACCCACCAGGGGGCTGGTGGAATGACTAGTAGCTCACTCATAATGAGCCAGAATGATAAAACACTTTGGGAGGAGATAAGCAACAGTGGTTATAATGCCATCCTCTCCATCCATCTTTAAATAACCCAAACCAGTTTGGGAGGATTAAAACAAAAAACAAAAAAAACCACAGCAGCATTGAGGTTAGACGCAAATTCCTCAAAGGCGATGGCTCCGCAGAAGAGAGAAGAGACAGATTGTCTTGCGAGAGATATGGTCACAACCTGGACCTTTGAACCCTGCCCCCCCCTTTGTGCAGAACTTTGATCAGTGATTGAAAGTGGGTCTCCTTGTTTTGGTCCTCCGGATCAATTTATTAAAGCTACAGGCGAAACACAGGGGCAGGGACTGCGCTGACGGTTCTGGTCTCCAGGAAGTCACAAGGAAAGCATAGAAACCAACACATTTGATGCAGATGGGCTCTGTTTGCATAGACGTTCCCTGTTTGCGCTGCCAATCGTGACAGCCCTTCACCTGAGCTTAGAAAGCTACTGTCAGTCACTGTGTGGGGAAGCCTGAGCCCTGAGAGCCTAATGTGGCCCTCTGTCCCCCTCCATCTGGCCCTTAGGACTTTCCCCCAGGCCACACCCTCTTTCCGCTACACACCCCTCGCTCAACCTCCCCTGTGTGTTTTTGCCCGGCTGAAATGCGTCTTTGAATACTGATCATAGCTGTGGATAAACCATACAATATGCACACATCTCCAAACAAATCCTGGAGACTGTAGTGCATTAAGGGTGCTTGGAATTGTAGTTCTGTGGGGGAAAGGCAAACTACAGTTCCCAGGAGTCTTTTAAAGGAGATGTGTGCATTAAATGTATAGTGTGTATGTAGCCAACAATGGAATGGCAGGGAATGCGAGAGCATACCCAGAAATGAAAGTTAAAATTTACATGTGTTAGCAGGTCTAACAAGTAGAATAAGAGCAAGAAGAACAGAGGTGTGGAATATTTTTGTCGAGTATATTGAAAACAACTGTGCACAGTTGAAAACGCTGTCAGCATTAAAATAAATAAAATACCTAAGTGATGTAAGATAGGAAAATAGAATTACCTGTAGATGGATATATCAAAATATGCAGGAATGGTGGATAAGTTAAATGAACCTTGGAAGGGGAGGGAGGGAAGACAACAAATGTGCGGTATAATAAAAGATATTTAATTTGAAATGTAAAATTCGAAGATTTAATAAAAATTATATACATTGGTACCTTGGTTTACGAACTTAATCCGTTCCGGAAGTCCACTATTAAACCGAAACTGTTATTAAACTGAGGTGTGCTTTCCCAAATGAGGCCTCCCGCCGCTGGTGCCCTTCCACCGTTCGGATTCCGTTCTTAGACTGAGGTAAAATTTGCAAACCGGCACACTACTTCCGGTTTTGCAGAGTTCGTAAAACGAATAGTTCGTAAACAGGGCTGTTAACACTGTATATATAATTTACATGCGTTGCACCGCCCACTTTGGCCTGTGGCTCCACCCACCTCCATACCCTCCAACAGTTCTCCGATGAAAATAGGGACGTCCCATTCCATAATGATTATTTTACTATTTATACCCCACACATCTTACTGGGGTGCCCCAGCCACTCTGAGCAGCTTCTATCATACAGAAAAACATTATAAAACATTAAATGTTTAAAAAACTTCTGTGTACAGGGCTGCCTTCAGATGGCTCAGGGGTTGGATAACTCCATACCCTACAACTTTTCTTCAATGAAAATAGGGGCATCTTAAGGAAAAGCAGGACATTCCGGAATAAAATCAGAAACTGGGATGGCTTCTCTAAATCAGGGGTGTCCCTGGAAAATAGGGGCACCTGGGGGGCCTGCCCACCACTGTCACGTGGCCCTTGGCAGGTTTCCCAGAAGGGAATGTGGCCCTCAGGCTGGAGAACACCCAGCATTCTTGGTGTAGACAATCCAGAGTTATATGGACCAATGGTCCTGCTAAATATAATAAGCTTACTTTTATGTTCCTAGACTGGGTACCAGTCTCTGAGGGAGACCAGCAGCAGAGATTCATCGCTCTCTTGCCCTACTTGTGGGATTCCCAGTGTGAAAAAAGGGATGCTCAAGGATTTTGTCCCATGCTTTGTGATTTCGTTTTCAATTCAGAAAAGCAGGAATAACAATGAAAAAAGACCCCAGCTGAAATCCCCAGCCTGGATACCATGAGGGTGATTAACAAGGAACAGTAATGTGTATTTCACCTTTGTACTGTAGGCTACATTTCAGCTGTGCACCAGCCAGATATTTCTCTCTCTGTGTGCACACACAAACTTTCTACCTACTAACAGGCAAATTTGTCAATTTAGTTTTCTCTCAATTTCTTTTCCCTCAAACTCAAGTTCAACTTTTCGCATTTCTGCATCAGCTTATTTTTTTTTAAGTCCTCCAGAAAATTCACCAGCATTGTAGTGCAGATTTCCCCTACGATAGGCATTTTTTAAACAAGAAATATACCATAAAACATTCCTTTTTGCGCTGCCTTTTTCCTAACATAATGAATCTTTCTATATTTTTTCAGTATCATTATTATTATTATTTTGAAAAAATGATTTTTCTTGTGAAAATTGATTTGCATTTTAGGGTGAATTTCTCCTAATATGCACAGTTCTCTATGCAATTATGCCTGTTACAACACATTTTTCAATGTTATTTTCACTCAGAGATGCATTTCGTAGCCAACTTTTATCCTGGGCTTTGCATTCTTTGGTGTACATTCCTTGGCCTGAGAACCACATTGCAAAATGTGGAGAAGTGCAGATTTCAAAGGGAGTGTCAGTGTGTGTGTTTTGATTCCCTCATTGTTTTGGAAAAAGAGAATATGGTAAGTTAAAGGCAAATGGGACTGAATTTATCTCCCTTCCGTACCTCTATCCTCCAACCACAGTCGCAAGACCCATTATTCAAGGACACATTCCTTGCAGGCAAAGTCTACTTAATGGTAGGATTGTTTAAATAAAAGTGGGTTGTCTTTGGAAATTATTGAAGTCTGCCATAAATATGGAATTTCCCAGACATAGATGACAAGCCGGAACATGTCCAGAGGAGGGCAACCAGAATGGTCCAAGGCTTGGAACGATGCCTTATGAGGAACGGCTTAGGGAGCTGGGTATGTTTAGCCTGGAGAAGAGAAGGTTAAGGGGTGATATGATAGCCATGTTCAAATATATAAAAGGATGTCATATAGAGGAGGGTGAAAGGTTGTTTTCTGCTGCTCCAGAGAAGCTGACACGGAGCAATGGATTCAAACTACAAGAAAGAAGATTCCACCTAAACATTAGGAAGAACTTCCTGACAGTGAGAGCTGTTCGGCAGTGGAATTTGTTACCCCAATATACCCACTCTACAGCTTCAAAACTGCAGAACTGTCAAAAACCCAGGTGCTCCATGCCATTCATTCTGCAATCTTTTTATTGTGGCATCAGCCACACTTTGGAACTCCCTGCCTATTGACCTCAGGCAGGTTGCATTTGGTGTACTGTTTCTGGTGCCTGCTAAAAACATGCAGGCCTACCCAGATATGAAGTATGTTGACAGGTGTTTTAATCTGCTTTTGGTTCACTGCTGATATTGCTCATTTTTTGAACATTTTAAATACAGTCATACCTCGGGTTATGGCCGCTTCAGGTTGCGCGATTTCAGGTTGCGCACCGCGCCAAACCCGGAAGTAACGGAATGGATTACTTCCGGGTTTCGGCGCTTGCGCATGTGTAGAATTGCTAAATCGCGCTTTGCGCATAAGTGCCAAATTGTGTCACACGCGTGCGCAGATGCAGCTGTGCGGGTTGCGAACGCTGCGGGTTGTGAACGTGCCTCCCACAAGGATTGCGTTCGCAACCCGAGCGTCCACTGTAGTGGGTTTAAACTATTTTTGGGATGTGAGTGGTGCTATGGTCTAAACCAGGGGTGGCCAACTCCCAAGAGCCTGCAATCTACTCACAGAGTTAAAAACTGGCAGTGATCTACCCCCTTTTGGGGGGTTCAGGTCAAAGTTGTACAGCTTTTTTTAGGAGGGAATGCCCTGTTTTTTTTTGGGGGGGTCGGGTCAAAGTTGTTGAGCTTTTCTCAGGGGGGGGAAGCCCTGTTTCTTTGGGTTTCAGGTCAAAGTTGTTGAGCTTCTTTGAGGTGAGCCAATGATCTACCACAGACGTCCAGTGATCTACCGGTACATCACGATCTACCTGTTGGACGTGCCTGGTCTAAACCACCAAGCCTCTTGAGTTTGCTGATGATCATAAAGTTTGAATCAGATTGAGCTCCCGTTGCTCGGTCCCAGCTCCTGCCATCCTAGCAGTTCAAAAGCACGCCAGTGCGAGTAGATAAATAGGTACCGCTGCGGCGGGAAGGTAAACGGTGTTTCTGTGCGCTCTGGTTTCCGTCACGGTGTCTCGTTGTGCCAGAAACGGTTTTGTCATGCTGGCCACACGACCCGGAAAGCTGTCTGTGGACAAACGCCGGCTCCCTTGGCCTGAAAGCGGAGATGAGCTCCGCACCCAAAAGTCAAATTTCACTGGACTTAACCATCCTAGGGTCCTTAACCTTTACCTTAATTATTTTTATGGATCATATTGTTGTTTTCTTCTTTTTGGAAACTGCTTTGAGGTTTCAAGCAGTACATACATTTCATGAAATGAATAAATAATTAAATAAAATCCCAGATTAAACAGTGCCCATAATTGATTAAGGCTCAGGAAGGGAGGGGAATAGAAACTGATAGGATTGTATTATCTAACAAGGTCCTTCTCAGAGTAGACCAATTGAAAATAATGCACCTGAGGTTGGTAATGGGAAGCAACCCAATGTCTTTGCAGGCCAATTTGAGGTAAGGAAATCAACTGAAAAATTTCCCCATTTCAGCTTTTGTTGTTGTTGTTGTTGTTGTTGTTGTTGTTGTTGTTGTTGTAACATATATAGAGAGAGGGAGAGGGAGAGAGAATACCCATGAAAATGCTATACACCTGTCGACTCAGAAAGAAATCCAAATGCATTCAGTAGCATTTACTCTCAAGTAAACGGCAGCCAAAAGGGGTTGATAGGAAATGAATGAGAACTGATCATCCCATCACCATTTCCCTAACAATGCTGTCAACAACCACCTCATATCAGGGGGCATCGCTAAGCCTGAAATCCTATTAATGCTTAAAGGTAAAGGGACCTCTGACCATTAGGTCCAGTCACGGATGACTCTGGGGTTGTGCGCTCATCTCGCTTTATTGGCTGAGGGAGCTGGCATACAGCTTCCGGGTCATGTGGCCAGCATGATGAAGCCACTTCTGGCAAACCAGAGTGGCGCACGGAAACGCCGTTTACCTTCCCGCTGGAGCGGTACCTATTTATTTACTTGCACTGGTGTGCTTTCAAACTGCTAGGTGGGCAGGAACAGGGACCGAGCAACGGGAACTCACCTCGTCGCGGGGATTTGAACCGCTGACCTTCCGATCGGCAAACCCTAGGCTCTGTGGTTTAACCCACAGCGCCACCCGCATCCCTATTAATGCTTACTTGAGAGTAAATTCTACCAAACTCTGTGGGACTTTTGAGTTATGTGCGCGGGATCAGGCCGCTACAAACTCTGCCACGATACTAACCTTCCCATTTCAAGGACTTTCACTGGGGCCCCGACTCCTCAGCTTCCGAAAACACGGTCTTGCCTCTGAACGGTATATATCCCTGGAAGGTCCCTTAAGATGGCTGCATCTCAGACTATGCCATTGTTTCGAGAAAGTGGCCTCTGAACTTTTGTCCTGACATTGTTTTGATTCCCCCCACCCCACCCCACCCCCCGCTTGCCAATGATTGGAATTTGCCATAAAGGAAAAAAAATGGAACCCAAATCTCAAGCTGGGTTTTGAAAGAGCCAGTTGTTGTTTTGCTTCTCCTGGGCGCCGTGACCTGACCTGCTAATCTCTTTTTCTTCCCTTAAAGTTGTCTTCTAAATCTGAACATTAAAGGTGATTAGATACTGAAGGGACTTCTCATGCCATTAGTTAATGCTTCAAGAGTTTGCCTGGGTTCCAGCAAAGGAGCAGCCTAGTGGCAAGGTCAATACATCACCCTCCTCGACTACGCCTGCACATTCTCCAGATGATATGAGCCACCGTGGTCTGCCTCGGACCGGCTCGGAGATCGGAGGGGGTCTGGAGACGAGCTTAATTTAAAGATGAGCCGCCCTTGGGCAGCCAAAGGAAATGGCGTGTCAGCTACGTCAAAAAATAGATACTGTTGCGCAGATATATGGAGGGAGAGATGGACGCTGCCAGGGTCATTAATTACCCAGATTGCCTTTAAATGTCAGAGCCAAATCCTCACCCATTCCTTCTTCAAAACTTAAATCACCGAGAGAGACAAGGTCAGCCCAAGTAGGCTGGAATCCTGTAAAAAAAATAGAAAAACACCAAGGAGCCAAAAAGCAAAAAAAGCTGTGATGTTGTGTATATGTGCAAATGCCCTGGGCTTGTACAGGGCTGGAACAAATTTGAGAACCCGAGAATTCTCCCCTGGGGATTTTGGAGTTTTGATATTCTCCTACTGTTCTCAGAAGAATTGACTAGGGTGTCACCAAAAGGCCTTACGTATTTGGGAGATATCCTGTCGCATCCGGGCTGAAGGGGAAGGGCTGTAGTGTACAGTGGTTGGAGCACATGCTTTTGTACGCAAAGGGCCCAGGTTAACTCCTAGGTGGGGCTAGGAAATATTCCTGTCTAAAAATCTGGAGAGCTGGTGGCAGTCAGAGATTTCGAAGCTAAAGCCCTTTAGTTGTTCCTGATCTCAAAACTCCTATCAGCCCCAGTCAAAATGGTCAATGGGGAGGAATGATGGGAGCTGCAATCTGACAATAGCCAGAGGGGCAGATTCCCCACCCCCATTTCTGGTGCTGATAATTATGGGCTTGGTTGGATCATGGTTGGAAGCTGCCTTATTCCGAGACAAAACACTGATCCTATTTGTTCTACAGATTCCATATTTGAAAAGATGGGATAGCTGAATTACAATGGCATTTCAGATCTGAAAGTATTTGACGGCTGGCACATGTAGTAGCATGACTTTTTGATTGCATAGCTGTCATGCAATGGTGCTAGTATTTGGAAGCTGACATGAAATGGTACTGAGTATCTGTCAGCATTTGGCTGATCTCGTGTAATGGTGCAATCACTGTCTCGGAAGTTTTGCATTAAGGATTCTTACTATTTGACTTGTGTAAGAGCTGGTATGTAATGACCTTTTGTATTTGATCGCAGACAGCTGGTAAGATTTCAAACAGATTTCAAATGCCTCTAGAGTCACATTTAAATGCTGACTGAGGTACAATTTCACGTTTCAGTTTTCGCATTCAAAACCCAAGTGCTAAAATGGGACATTGTGACACCCGAAAGATATTTACAAAAATCTAAGAAATAACAATATCAATGGACTAACAATAATGTTTATTTCCTTTCTTCTAAGGGGGGCTCCTTCCTAATCCACACCAGCAGCTTAAGGGATACAACAATTATTTGCAAGATTGTGTACATTTCTGATTAAGAATTCTAATGCTGTTTAATTTAATTCTAATTAAAAACATTTCAGCCACTTGAAGGTCTTCTCATTTCTCCAGCCAATTCATCGCTCCACCTTTCTGCAACAAAACCTACTTTAAAAAAATCCTTATGAAAACCCACCAGCCTTTTAGTGCAAATTTCTCCTAAAAACAATTTTTTTTGTATGCGGTTTGTATTAATGTACACATTTTCCCCCCATATACAACTCGTATGTTATTTTCACTAATATCTGCATTTGTATACAGATTTTCCCTAACATATGCATTTTTGTAGATGTTGATTGGCTAGAGAACTGCATCGCAACGTTTTGATCAGTGTGGATTTTGTAGGATGGTCACGTTTTGGTTCCCTATTGTTTCAGATAGTGCGAATTTGATAGATTTGTTATTGAATGTAATCAGAATAGCATTTCTCCCGCATCCCTGGTAAGAATACAATTTGCAGGTGGAAGGGCTTGTATGCTGCCCTACCTACCTCGGAGGAGGAAAGGCAGGATTTGCTCCCTAAAAGAAGGTAAGAAATCAATAATGCCATCAGTATAATACAAGACACCTGATAGAGTTACAAAGGCAACACAGGCAGGTATCTTCCACTTTGTTGTTGTTGTTTAGTCATTTAGTCATGTCCGACTCTTCGTGACCCCATGGACCAGAGCACGCCAGGCACTCCTGTCTTCCACTGCCTCCCGCAGTTTGGTCAGACTCACGTTGGTAGCTTCCAGAACACTGTCCAACCATCTTGTCCTCTGTCGTCCCCTTCTCCTTGTGCCCTCCATCTTTCCCAACATCAGGGTCTTTTCCAGGGAGTCTTCTCTTCTCATGAGCTTCAGGATCTGCCCTTCCAGTGAGCACTCAGGGCTGATTTCCTTCAGAATGGATAGGTTTGGTCTTCTTGCGGTCCATGGGTCTCTCAAGAGTCTCCTCCAGCACCATAATTCAAAAGCATCAATTCTTCGGCGATCAGCCTTCTTTATGGTCCAGCTCTCACTTCCATACATCACTACTGGGAAAACCATAGCTTTAACTATACGGACCTTTGTCGGCAAGGTGACGTCTCTGCTTTTTAAGATGCTGTCTAGGTTTGTCATTGCTTTCCTCCCAAGAAGCAGGCGTCTTTTAATTTCGTGACTGCTGTCACCATCTGCAGTGATCACGGAGCCCAAGAAAGTAAAATCTCTCACTGCCTCCATTCCTTCCCCTTCTTTTTGCCAGGAGGTGATGGGACTTACAATCTGAAATTGACAGCAGAAGAAAATAGGGGGGGGGGAGAAGAATGGGGAGGGGAATTGCTGATCTATGCACTTAATGTTTGGTTAAAGTTAAGAATGAGGATTAAGGGGATAAGCAAATAAATTTTAAAACAGACAACATTTTAAATCCTCACCCTGAAAGTGAAACCCTGGAAGATGCAGGGCAGACAAAGGAAATGCTCTTGTGCTCAGATCCTGATTGAAGTTGGCCACTCTGAGAACAGGATGCTGAATATTTGGGAGCAGGGATCTTATGTTAAATTTCTCGACCATTGTGATAGTGAAACTCACAGAGTGGTTTTGCACTATGAGATTAAACTCAGACAATAATACCAGTAACTCATAACTAGCAAGGAATAACAGTTGTGCTGTATTGTTTTGTTTAAAAAACAATCTCCACCTTAAAACCCAATTTCAATTATAAGCTCTCTGGTTACTATATATATATATATATTTTAAAAAGTGTTTCCTCTGCTTTGTAAATACCTTGGTACCTTGGTTCTCGAATGGCTTAGTTGTCAGACAAATTGGCTCCCGAACGCCACAAACCCGGAAGTAAGTTTGGGAACATTTTTTGGAAGCCGAACATCTGTTTCGACTGTCGGCCTTGTTTTTGGGTCCAATCAGCCAATCTGAAGCCGTGCCTTGGTTTTCGAACGGTTTCGGGAGTCGAACGGACTTCTGGAATGGATTACGTTTGAGAACCAAGGTACCACTGTATATCCTGTGTCCATGAGTTCCACTGTCTGACACGCCCTCTTTGAAAGAGATTTTATGCAGGAGGCTGTTGAGAGTTTTAAGGTCTTGTGGTTTTGGGTCTTCCATCCTTGCATCCTTCTGCAGCAGTTATCACAACTTAGCCACAACCAATGTCCTGCAGCAATCAATTAGTGCCTTTAATCAACAGGGTTTGGGGGGAAGGGGGGAAACAGCTTCCTGTTCAATTTGACTGAATCAACATGTTCACCTTCAAAGCTTGGAAGGAGCATGAGGTTTTAAAAACAGAATACTGCCACCACCTGGAGACTGTGTGGAACAACACCTTGCCAAAACCACCACAGGTATATTGCTTCATCAACAGCGTCTCAGAAAAGTTTTACACATCACTTGGGAAGACAGGCGAACTAATACCAGTATAATAGAAGAAGCAAAGACCTTTGTTGGACTGGTCATGTTGTATGGATGCCTGATTATCGTCTTCCAAAGCAACTACTCTATTCCGAACTTAAAAATGGAAAGCGTAATGCTGGTGGTCAACAAAATCTTAAAAAATGTAACAGACACCAACAACTGGGAAACACTTGCCTGTGAGTGCTCCAATTGGAAAACAGCCTTTACCAAAGGTGTCATGGGCTTTGAAGACACTCGAACTCAGGACGCAAGGGAGAAGTGTGCTAAGAGGAAGGCACACTTGGCAAATCCACACCATGAACAACTGCCGCCCGGAAACCCAAGTCCCCACAGTGGAAGAATGTGTGGATCCAGAATTGGCCTCCACAGTCACTAATGGACTCATTGTTAAAACCATGTTTATGGAAGACAATCTTACTCGGCTACGAGTGATCTCCGAAGAAGAAGAAGAAGATTGCTTTGTTCATTGCTTTTAGAACCCACTTTTTTTTCTCCAATGAGATCAAGGTGGCATACATGACTCTCCTCAACAACCCTGCAAGGTAGTTCTGAGAGGCAGTGCCAGGCCCAAGGTCACCAAATGAGTTGAGTGTGGATTCGAACCTTGGTCTCCCCGGTCCTAGTCTGACACTCTAACCACATAGCAAACAAGATCAGTAACAAAATAAAAATTAAAAATAATCTAAATGGCAAACATTTGAGAATAAATTGTGCAAAAACAACAGTGAGCAGGATATATCTCTACAGCCATAAACAGTAGGTGACTTATTACAGAATGAAGCTTTTCTTGACACAAAATTGGTTCCCTGAAATATGTATATATTTGACTGTTTATTCTCAGGTGGATTACACAGATTCCAAAATATGGCAGGTAAGAAATCCCACTGATGGGAAAGGAAGTACCGTACCATATATAATATTTTAATGCCCCCTGGTGGTGGAAATTAGTATCCTCTGCCAATCCCAAAACACCTTACAACCATGTCCGTGACCTCTCCATCTGTTAATGTTATGTTGCTATTTATATATGGAAATTCATAAATATGCTCTTCACCCACAAGTCTCAAAGATCACTAGATATCCATAACACAACAGTACGACAATGCACAGGTGTACAAACATTTAAAGTGGGCTTTAAATGGAGCACAGGGACACGGGTGGCGCTGTGGGTTAAACCACAGAGCCTAGGGCATGTCGATTAGAAGGTTGGCGGTTTGAATCCCTGCGATGGGGTGAGCTCCCGTTGCTTGGTCCCTGCTCCTGCCCACCTAGCAGTTTGAAAGCATGTCAAAGTGCAAGTAGATAAATAGGTACCGCTCTGGCGTTTCTTTGCGCTGCTCTGGTTCGCCAGAAGCGGCTTAGTCATGCTGGCCACATGACCCGGAAGCTGTACACTGGCTCCCTCGGCTAGTAAAGCGAGATGAGCGCCGCAACCCGAGTCGTCCGCGACTGGACCTAATGGTCAGGGGTCCCTTTACCTTTAAATGCAGCACTAGACAGGCTACTCAGTATGGCTTTTCATTTGCTTACCAATTATTATTCTCATTAATTTATTTGTAATATTTTTTTACCGCCTTTCATCCATAGATTTCAGGGCGGTTCACAAAAAATTACAATATAAAAAAACACAAAATGCATAATAAAAAAACAAAAAGAAACCAAGAATCCCTGCTCTCACAACGCATTTAAAAGCAACGCATTTAAAAGGGTATCAGTTGTTATATCTCTATTCTATTTTGATTGGTTTTGCCTCTATGATTGCAAAATAGGGAAGTCACTCTATATGTCTGTGGTCGCCTGCGAGGATTTCCCTCGCAGAAACTCCACTCAGAACCGGAAGTGGCGACAAGGAGTCATTTTGCTCTGCATCCCCTTTGGGTGACTTTCCAATCTAGCCTCAGCAGCGAGTGCCGCTTTAACAGAGGAGGAGCATTTCCTCCGCCGCGCATGCGCTTTAGGGGAGCGGCGGAACCTCTTGTCACGTGACCCCCGAGCTACATCGCAACATGGCGGCGCCCAGGGAGCGGCGTGACTGCTAGGAGTAATGTTGTTTCTCCCTTGAATTGAAGCGGTTCTCGCTGGATTCCGTTCCGGAAAGAGAAAACGCAGCTGTTTCAAGATGTCGCGACTTATCGTGAAGAACCTGCCGAACGGGGTGAGAGGCGGTGTGCAGAAGGCAGTTTGGACTGGTGTGGACGTGACTCGCGTGGGGTAAAGGGACTCTGGGCGAAGAGCATAACAATCTGCTGGATCACGGCAACTGTGTGCTACTAGCCATAATGGCTATGCTTTATTTCCAGTGTTAGAGGCATTATGCCTCTGGTTACCAGCTGGGGATTTGTAGGCGGGGAGAGTTGCTCTTGGGCTCGAATCCTGCTTTCCCACAGCCATCTGGTTGGCCAGGATGCGAACAGGATGCTGCAGTAGATGGGCCATTGACCTGATCTAGCGGGGTTCTTGTGGTTTTTAATGTGCTTAAGGCACAAATGTAAACACAGCAGCACTCCCCACTGCTTGTGATTCCCAGCATCTGGTATCCAGAGGCATTCTTCCTCTGGCAGTGGAATTAGCACACAGCCGTTGGGGCTGGTATATGTCTAAGCCTCCTATAAAGCCTTCCTTTTTGGTGTCGATCGCTGCCTGTTGTGGGAGATAATTCCATAGTTTTAACAATGCTGCATGGATAAATTTCTTTTCTCCTTCTTGAATGCTTCAGCGTTCTGTTTCATTGGATGTCTAGCGTTATGGGAGATGGGGATGTTCTCTACATCATGCATAATCCTATACATCTCTATCGTGCTGCTTCCTCTTCACCTTTTCTCTAAACTAAATAGCCCCAGATGTTTGCCACTTCATTATAAAAACAGGCCTGATGGATCAGACCAAAGATCCATCTAGCCCAACTTCCATTCTCTCACAGTGGCTTGAAGACTCCTCCTGTCCGCAGACTATCTGTTGCAGGGATGGGGAGCCTGTGGTCCTCCAGATGGTTTTGGAATTCCAGCCCCCATCAGCCCCATTGCTAGGGATAAAGGGTCACAGCTCAGTGGCAGAACATCTGTTTTGCTTCCAGAAGGTTTCAGGTTCAGTCCCTGGTAGGGTTTGGAGAGACCCCAGTCTGTAATCCTGAAGAGCCGCTACGAGTAAGTGTTGACAATACTAAGGCAGGTGGACCAATGGTCAGAACTCAGTGTAAGCGAGCTTCCTGTAATGGGAGCTATAGTCCAGCAAGACCTGAAGGGCCTCGGGTTTCCTGTTACCGGCATGTTGTGTTGTTAACACTGCTTGAACAAATCTGTTTCTTCTAGATGAAGGAAGAGCGCTTCCGGAACCTCTTTGCTGCATTTGGCACGCTGACCGACTGCAGTTTGAAATTCACCAAGGATGGCAAATTCCGCAAATTTGGGTTTATTGGTTTTAAATCAGAAGAGGATGCCAATGTGGCCCTTGCCCATTTCAACAAAAGCTTCATAGACACAGCCAGAGTGACGGTGAGGTGTCTTTCAGATGCACTAAAATGTCAAGTAATGGTGCAGGATGTTAGGTTTTTTGTTTTTTTTACCAGGTGGGGAGAAAGAGTCGGGATTGCTGTGCACTACTCTGAACCTAGCTGCCTATCAGGAAGACAACAAGAAAATCTGGAGTGGGTGGTATCCAACTAAGACTGCATTCACACAGCAGCTTATTCCATTTCCCTGTCGTTTCCTTGCCTATATCTGCACATAATTTACTTCCAGAAATGTAATGTAATATAGCACAAGTTTAGTGCTAATCTCTCTCTGATTTGCTTCCAGAAAACCCCCCACAGAAATTAATACTAAATGTGCACTATATTCCAGGAAGTAGCCTTTATGTTGTGTGAAAGTTCATATATACCATATTTACTCGAGTCTAATGTGCCATTGAATCATAAAGACCTGCACCATAACCATTTGTGATTTTTTTTGCAGGTTGAATTTTGTAAGTCTTTTGGGGACCCACAGAAACCCAGAGCCTGGAGCAAACACTCTCTCAAGCCCCCAGTGTTAAAGGAAGCTCCTGAAAAGTTTACAAAAAGTTCTGGTCATAAAGAAGCAACACAAGTAAGATTTTTTTTAAAAAAAAATTACCGTATATCGCGGCGTATAAGGCGACTCGGCGTATAAGACGACCCCCCCAACTTTTTATGTGAAAAAACAGAGTTTGGGGTATACTCACCCAGCCCGGGCTCCATGGTGGCTGAGGTGGTGGCGGCGGCTGGAGCGGCGGGGAGAGCGTCCCCCGTGCCGCACAGGAGATCTCCGCGCTTGCCGGCCAAGCGCACAGCGGCCTCCATGGCTGCTGAGGCGGCGGCTGGAGCGGCTGGAGCGGCGGGGAGAGCCTCCCCCTCGCCGCACAGGAGGCCTCCGTGCTTGCCGGCAAAGCGCAGGACGGCCTCCATGGCTGTTGAGGCGGCGGCAGCGGTGGCTGAAGCAGCGGGGAGAGCCTCCCCCTCGCCACACAGGAGCCCTCCGCGCTTGCCGCCCACGCCCAGCCCGGGCTCCATGGTGGCTGAGGCAGCGGCTGCGGCTGGAGCGCCGGGGAGAGGCTCCATGGCGGCTGAGACGGCGCACGCACGGCACGCTGAGTCGGCGCGCGCACGCAGCCAGTGGCGGTGCGGAACTCCGGGTCACGTCGCATGATGTTGCCGGCGTACAAGACGACCCCCGACTTTAGAGAAGATTTTTCGGGCTTAAAAAGTCGTCTTATACGCCGCGATATACGGTATTTCACTTTGTCAAAGTTTATTTCACTTTTTGTTTGGTTTTCTTGGCTCTCTCTTTTCTTCTCTTGAGACCTGACTGTCTGCAAATTGGTATTAAATGTCTCCTGTCATTTTAAAGTAACCATTTAAAAAACCCATATTTTTCAGGAGAAAAAGAAAAAGAAGAATCGACCGGGGGAGTTAAAAGAGGCAAGCATAAGCTATTTATTTATTGACTGCATTTATATCCCACCTTCTTCTCAAAGGAGCTTAAGGTTGTGTACGTGGTTCTCCCTCATCTCACTTTATTCCCACCAAAACAAACCTGGCAGATTGGTTGTGGGCTAAGAGACAGTGACTGGCAGAAGATCACCCAGTAAACTTCATGGCTAGGTGGGAATTTGAACCCTGGTCTCCCAGGTCCTAGTCTGACCAGATGTACCGCCAACTCCCCATAAAGCATGCTACATATACAGCAGTAACTTGGAAATGCCAGGGGTGGAGGATAAGAAAGTACTGTTTATGTATGTGACGACCGTGGCTAGAATACTATTTGCCCAGGGATGGAAAGAAGAAAGAGCCCCATCGAAGGAATAATGGATAATGAAGAAGATGGACTATGCAGAGATGGCAAGGCTGACTGGGAAGATCAGGCACCAAGAGGATAAAAAAAATTAATAGAGAATTGCATAACTTTATAGAATATATTAAAGAACAATGTAAAGATTTAAAAACGTTTGCAGGATTGATATAGCACTGTAACTTAAAATCACAAAGGATAAAAATGAAATACAGTGGTATATAGTAATTATTATTATTATTATTATTATTATTTATACCCCACTTGTCAGATCGTCAGTGGTTGCTCATGAGTAATCAGCCAGAAGCAGAACTTCTAATAACTTAAGTTCTTTATTGTGCAGATATTTACAGTGGAGCTAAAGTAAAAACGTCCATCTCATCCCTCAGCAGAGTCCGGGAATGACCGTTTCCGGTTCTTGGTCCAGCACAGGAGGCGTGGGATTCTGAACCCCTGCCTCCCCCTTCCACGCCCTTCCTCCCTGCGAGATCGGAGCGCGGGAAAAGGTCCCTGTTCCCTGCTTGGTGCTGAGGCTCTGTGATCCTGACACAGCCCCTGCCCCGACTTCCTGCTTCCATCTCCCCCTCCCCACTGGAGGAGTGGTCGCCTCCTCCAGAGGAGGAGGATGACAAACTGCGGAGAGGGGGAGGTGGTTCCCTGTACTCCAACTGACCTGGGAATCCTACCTGTCGGGGTGAGGGGGGTTTCCTGACACCACCCATCTGGTTTACGAAATTAATCCGTTCCGGAAGTCCGTTCTTAAACCGAATCCATTCTTAAACCGAGGCGCTCTTTCCCTAATGAGGTCTCCCGCTGCCAGTGCCCTTCCACCGTTCGGCTTCTGTTCTTAGACTGCGGTAAAGTTTGCAAACCGGGACACTACTTCCGGTTTTGCGGAGTTCGTAAACCGAATCATTCGTAAACAGGGCTGTTCTAAAACCAAGGTACCGCTGTATAATAATTTGGATAAAGGTAATTAGATGCAGTTAAAAAAGGAAGATAAATTTTGGAAGCCAAAGGAGGGGTGGGGGGGAGATCTGGGGGTTCAGGAAACCCCATAAAGGTACAAATATGAATTATGGTTTAAATTAAACAAGTTGTTGTTGTTCAGTCGTTCAGTCGTGTCCGACTCTTCGTGACCCCATGGACCAGAGCACGCCAGGCACGCCTATCCTTCACTGCCTCTCGCAGTTTGGCCAAACTCATGTTAGTAGCTTCGAGAACACTGTCCAACCATCTCATCCTCTGTCGTCCCCTTCTCCTTGTGCCCTCCATCTTTCCCAACATCAGGGTCTTTTCCAGGGAGTCTTCTCTTCTCATGAGGTGGCCAAAGTACTGGAGCCTCAACTTCAGGATCTGTCCTTCTAGTGAGCACTCAGGGCTGATTTCTTTGAGAATGGATAGGTTTGATCTTCTTGCAGTCCATGGGACTCTCAAGAGTCTCCTCCAGCACCATAATTCAAAAGCATCAATTCTTCGGCGATCAGCCTTCTTGATGGTCCAGCTCTCACTTCCGTACATTACTACTGGGAAAACCATAGCTTTAACTATACGGACCTTTGTCGGCAAGGTGATGTCTTTGCTTTTTAAGATGCTGTCTAGGTTTGTCATTGCTTTTCTCCCAAGAAGCAGGCGTCTTCTAATTTCGTGACTGCTGTCACCATCTGCAGTGATCATGGAACCCAAGAAAGTGAAATCTCTCACTGCCTCCATTTCTTCCCCTTCTATTTGCCAGGAGGTGATGGGACCAGTGGCCATGATCTTAGTTTTTTTGATGTTGAGCTTCAGACCATATTTTGCGCTCTCCTCTTTCACCCTCATTAAAAGATTCTTCAATTCCTCCTCACTTTCTGCCATCAAGGTAGTATCATCAGCATATCTGAGGTTGTTGATATTTTTTCCGGCAATCTTAATTCCGGTTTGGGATTCATCCAGTCCAGCCTTTCGCATGATGAATTCTGCATATAAGTTAAATACGCAAATTTAAATTTTTTTACACGCACACACTTGTTTAACTTTTATAAGTTAAACAAGTGTGTGCGTGTAAAAAAATTGTTTTTGAAATTTTGGAGAGAAAGAAAGGAAATGCCGGGGGTGGAACCGGGGACCTTCTGCACATGAAAGATGGACTCTGCTACAGTGCTGGGAAGTCCCTTCATGCCAGCTTTTGATGTTTTCTCTTACCTTGATGACCCCTTTTCCATCTCCCTCTTTTTGACAGCTGGAAGAAGAGGAGGCGTTTCAAGACTTCCTGGCAGTGCACCAGAAGCGGTCTCAGGTGGCCACCTGGTCCAACGATGCCAAAGTGAAGGAGCCCAAGAAGAGCAGAGCCAAGCAGACGGACGATTATCTGAACTTTGACTCTGACGGGTCGGAGAGTCTAAGCGAGAGGGAAGCCGAGGGTGGAGAGGAGGAACGAGAGAAGGGAATTACCCGAGGTAATTGGACGTAGGGCTTGCTTGGAAGAGACTCTGCACCTCACAAGTGACTTTGCTCTGCAAGGAGACTCTAGCTCAGTTTTTCTCAAACTTGGGGCTCCAGCTGTTTTTGAACTACAATTCCCACCATCCCATACCACTTGTCCTGCCAGCTAGGGATGATGGGAGTTGTAGTCCGAAAACGCCTAGAGACCCAAGTTTGGGAAACACAAGTTTGGGAAATAAAATTACATGTCTAAACAGAAAGGTTTCCAGCAGGTGTTGAACACAATGCAGTGAAGGGGCCTGTGTAATATGAATGCAAAACGAATATTTACGATACAGTGCCACTGTTTGCAGCATAAAAGGCTTTCCTAAGAGAAAGAAAGAAGGATGAAAACCAGATGATTCAAAAGTACTCATCCCACAAATAGACTAACTGCACTGGAACACAATGGAATTTTATTGAATTAGTCCATTGATCTTGTAAAAATAGAATAACCTATGTTTAAACTCTGCATGGAAGTAAAATATACAGGTATTTAAAGCTAAATTACATACTTGTTAAAATTGGTTGTTCTTGTTTTTTTAAAAAAAGAAGACTAGGAGAATAAAACGTTTCACAGGTTTGGAAAAGACCACAGGAAGGTGCCAGGGCGGCCTCGCTAGGGAGAGCCATGGTGCCACCACTGAGCGGTCTCTTTTTCTTTGGAGCAATTCACCTCTGTTTTCGTGTGTTGGGGGGCCCTTTAGCAGGTTCTGGAATCGTCCACCATGTGCCGAGGCCCCTGACCTCTTCCTCCCAGTGGATTAGCAGAACTTTATAGGGGGGAAAAGTTCTCCTCCTGCCACTATAGGTATTTACGAATAGTGAGACTTGCTCCCTTTGGCCACATTAACACCACACATTGAAAGTGCTACTCTACCACTTTAAACAGGCCCAAAGAATTCTAGAAACTACTTTGTTTATAGGGTGTTAAAAGTCATCAGGGGACAGTTCCCCTTCAGAGAGCTACAATTCTCAGAGTTCCCTGGGATATTGGGGTATTCAGCTCTCAGCACCCTTAACTGTAATTCCTTAAGGGTGATGACAGTTGTTCGGAGAGGCACTCTGTTACCCTCACAGAGCTGCAGTTCCCAGAGTGGTTTAAGAGTCAGTCCCTCTTCTTAGGCAACTCTGGGAATTGTAGCTCTGGGAGGTGAATGGGGGTCTCCCTCTCTCTTTAAATCTGAAGCCATCTTGATCTGTGAACAAGTCCTTCGCTTACCAGGTAGACTCCCCGAAAAGCACATGAGGAGGTGACTCTCTGTTCCTTCCCCTTGTCCCCAACTTGCAGAAAAAGAGAAAATCTCCGAGGGCAAGATGGCGGCCAGGCAGGAGCTCTCTGACATGGACTACCTGAGGTCTAAAGTGGTGAAGGGCGATGGGTCCTCACCTTCGTCCGGGGAGGAGAGTGAGGCCGAGGAGTCAGACAGCAGGGGCTTTGATGGAGGAGAAGAGGATGCAGAGGATGAGAAGCCCCACCAGAAGCAAGCCCCAGGCTCTGTCCTCGCAACAGGACCTGGGCTGGATGAAAAGAGCAAGGGACAGGAAAGTGTCACGAAGGGGAAGAAGAAACTGACAGCTGCATCCCAGGTAGGCCCCAACCCCACCCTGGGTGGCATTATTCTTATAGCGTAGACCCGTGTTTCCCAAATTTGATTCTCCAGCTGTGTTCGGACTACAATTCCCATCATTCCTGACCACTGGTCTTGCTAACGAGGGGTGATGGGAGTTGTAGTCCAAAAACAGCTGGAGACCCAAATTTGGGAAACGCTGGTCTAAGGGAATGGAAGGGTTTTCAAGATGAGGGCCACATTCTGTTCTCAGCAACCTTCTGGAGGCCACATAGCAGCAGTGGTCAGGGCCAGAGTCTAAATTGGGAGGCAGAGTAATAAATGTAAATTTTTATCTTTTGTACCTGTAGGCTAGTTTCTGTTTTCTTTGCTTATTACATTTGTATCCCACTTTCCCTCCAAGGAACTCAAGGTGGCATACAAAGTTCTCTTCCTCTCCATTTTTTTTATCTTCACAACAACCCTGCAAGGCGGGTTAGGCTGAGAGGCAGCGACTGGCCCAAGGTCACCTAGTAAGCTTCATGGCTGAGTTGGGATTTGAACTGTGGCCTCCCAGGTCTTAGTCCACACTCACTGTTGATGTGCGAACCAGGCAGGTGTTAGGTATGTTGAATGCATCGTCTGACCTGATATTAGGCGGTTTGTGTTGTGTTCCAGCATGCCTTGGCCTAAAGAGGTTATAAAGGAAGCACCAAAAAATATCTCTTTAGACTTTTGTTGACGACATGTGTCTTCGCACAGGGAAAAACTCCGGTTGGTGCAAATGAGCCCACCACTCCCTACACGGTGAAGCTGCGAGGCGCCCCGTTCAACGTCACAGAGGTAGGTGCCCTTTGCAGGAGCTTATCTAGGGCTCCATTCACTCCATTCATTTAAAGCACTGTGATACCACTTTAAACAGTCTTTACTTCTCCCAGAGAATCCTGGGAGTTGTAGTTTGCTATATATGGCTTAGGTCCGGGCTATCCGAGGGAATGCATTATCCCATGCAAACCTGCCTGAGCTCTGAGATCTTTGGGGAAGGCCTTCTTACCATTCTTTGTGGGGTTGCAAGAGAAGGGCCTTCTTGGTGTCTGCTCCCAGATTTTGGAACTCTTCCCCCTAGAGAAGCCAGACCGTTGTTTTAATTTTTGCAAGCTGCTTTCAGTCCTGGCCTGGGAAATGGGTGAGATAGAAATATAATAATGATGATGAAGTTGGGGGACCCCTACTCCTCTCCCAGAGCTACAGTTCCCCATGTGGCTGAACAGTCAATTATTCTTCGCAAGAAACAGAGAATTGTAATGTGGGGAATAGGGGCCTCCTAACAACTCCCCGTGAACTGACCTGAACTTCTACTCTCTGCAGCAAAACGTCAAGGAGTTTCTTGTGCCTCTCCGGCCAGTGGCGATCAGGATTGCAAGGAACGCCTATGGGAATAAGACAGGTAACATTCATTTCAGTTATTAAACTTACTAGTTGCTCGTCACCTGAAGTTCTCCAAGCACCATAACAAGTGGCCTATGATGTGGGGATTTTTTTTTTCCCGGTGAAGGCTCATCGCTCGGTGGCAGAGTGTCTGCCTTGCATGCAGAAGGTCTCGGGTTCAATTTCTGGCATCTTCAGTTAGGACTGGGGAAGGACTCCTGTCTGCAACCCTGGAGAGCTGCTGCCAGTCAGTGTAGACAATGCTGAGCTAAATGGACCAATGGCCTGACTCGGTATAAGGCAGCTTCCTGTCCTGCCCCAACGTAAAATCTGCTCTTTGTAAGACCTGAATGAAACGTCATAACGTTCTTCCCTGTGTGGTTTCATCCCTCTCCCAGGTTATGTGTTTGTTGATTTCAACAGTGAGGAAGAGGTGCAGAAAGCATTGAAACGAAATCACGAATACATGGGTATGTATCCACGAGGAGGGTGAACAGAGTCAATTTAGTTTCTGAATCTCTTGAGTTTGCCAAAGATGCTATTCTTGACACTCAGACACACGTCTAAAATTATAGTGTGGGAACATCACAAACACATTACAAACTTGGGTACCATTTGGGTACAATATAATCAGAGCTTTGCAGATGACTTTGAACTTTTACCTAGCTTTGCTTCTTTCCTCTTCCCTCTCTTTCTGTTTTCCTTTTGTACTGTGTCTTTTTGATATTTATTTCTCCCCTCCCTCTGTGCTTTGTTTTCACAGGTGGGCGGTACATCGAGTTGTTTCCCGAAGAGAGCGCTGGGAAGGCGAAACTCCCTTCAAAAGACCTGGCCCAGGTCTGGCAAAGGACAAAGAAGGATGATGAAGAGGAGGAAGACCTCTCCGAATCCGGGAGGCTCTTTGTGAGGAACCTTCCCTACTCCAGCACTGAAGAAGACTTGGAAGCAATCTTTTCCAAATACGGTAGGCCTTCGGCAGTTTAACAATCAATTGCTCTTCGCAGGGAACTCTTGAGTCCTAGCTCTGTGAGGGAAATAGCAGAAGTCTCCTAGCAACTCTCAGCACCCTTAGCCATAGCTGTCATCCCTCCCTGCTGTTTCCCAATGCTATAATAAGGGAATTTCCCGCAAAAAAGGGAAAGGTTGACAGCTATGCCCTTAGCAAACTACAGCCCCCAGAATTCTGGGGAGGGGGGGAGCCACAGTTTTTTTAAAGTGATATCACAGCACTTTAAATCTATGGTGCGATTGTTGCCTCAGCGCCGCATTGCGTCTTCTTTCGCCGCTGCGTTCTGCAGCCACAAGGGTTTCTTTATGGAAATGTGCGCTTGTTTCTCATTCTCTGCAGGGCCCCTCTCTGAGATCCATTTCCCCATTGACAGTCTCACCAAGAAACCCAAAGGTTTTGCTTTCATCACCTACATGATCCCAGAACATGCCGTGAAAGCCTTTGCAGAAGTGGATGGGCAGGTTTTCCAGGTACGACTGATTTGGGATGGGCTGTCACTTTGGGAGTAAATCCACTGGGTTTGCGGGCAGCAGGCTCCCAAGTTCCACCCCAGGCTTCTCCACTTTTCTTTTTTAAGGATCAGGTTGCAAGACATGAGAAAGGACCCAGCCTGGAACCACTTCAAGCTCTGTGGTGTGAAGGGAATCTCCTTTTGGTTTTGGTTCTGCCACTGGGTGCTGACCCATGCTGGGACCTTCTTGGTGGTGGCTCCCCCTTTATGGCATGCCTTCCCTGGTGAACTGCTTCGTTCAGTAGTCATTTAAGAACATTCCTATTCACCCAGTGCATTTTATGGTTTGGAAGACACTGCTAAAGTGGGGCCAGAGTTTGAGAAGGGTTTTCTTTCTTTCTTTGGTCTATTTTCACCTGGCATGGAGTTCCAGAGTTGCTGCCTTTTCTCCTAGGGCCGGATGCTGCACGTTCTGCCCTCCACCATTAAGAAGGAAGAAGGGGAGGACTCGGATGCTGCTGGGGTGTCTTCTTACAAGAAGCAAAAGGCATCCAAGGACAAAGCCAACAGTTCCAGGTTTGCTTGTGTGTTCACTAAACCCCAGCGCTGCCTACTTATTATTAATCTTACTAACTGTATATTTATTTCATTTGTGAATCACTTCTCACAAGGCACCCTGAAGCAATTTACAAATTAATATCTATGAAACATACATATGGGTGCAGGTGGCGCTGTGGTCTAAACTACTGAGTCTCTTGAGCTTGCGGATCAGAAGGACGGCGGTTTGAATCCCCGCGATGGAGTGAGTTCCTGTTGCTCTGTCCCAGCTCCTGCCAACCTAGCAGTTTGAAAGCATGTCAAGTACAAGTAGACAAATAGGTACCGCTGTGGCGGGAAGGTAACCGGCGTTTCCATGCACTCTGGTTTCCGTCACATTGTCCTATTGCGCCAGAAGCGGTTTAGTCCTGCTGGCCACATGACCCGGAAAGCTGTCTGTGGACAAACGCCGGCTCCCTCGGCCTGAAAGCGAGATGAGCACTGCAACCCCATAGTCGCCTTTGACTCTACTTAACTGTCCAAGGGTCTTTTACCATTATCTAAACAATCAGGGATGCATGTGGTGCTGTGGGTTAAACCAGAGCCTAGAGCTTGCTGATCAGAAGGTTGGTGGTTCGAATCCCCTAGACGGGGTGAGCTCCCGTTGCTCAGTCCCAGCTCCTGCCCACTTAGCAGTTCGAAAGCACATCAAAAGTGCAAGTAGATAAATAGATACCACTCTGGCGGGAAGGTAAACGGCGTTTCCGTGTGCTGCTCTGGTTCGCCAGAAGCGGCTTAGTCATGCTAACCACGGAAACTGTACACCGGCTCCCTCGGCTAGTAACGCGAGATGAGCGCCGCAACCCCCGAGTCGGACACGACTGGACCTAATGGTCAGGGGTCCCTTTACCTTTACCTTTAAACAATCAAAATAATTGCATACATAAAAACATTTTTTTAAAAAGCAATTAGAAACATACAGCATAAGGACATAACACAAGCCTGCTGGGTCAGGCCAGTGGCCCATCTAAGTCCCGCATCCTGTTCTCACAGTGGCCAACCAAAGAGAAACCCACAAGCAAGATCTGAGTGCAACAGCACTCTGCTCACCTGTGGTTCCCAGCAACTGCTATTCAGAGGCACGATGCCTCTGACAGTAGTTTCAGACCATAGCCATCGTGGCTAGTAGCCGTCGATAGCCTTGTCCGGCATGGATTTGTACAATCCTCTTTGAAAGCCATCCAAGCTGGTGGCCATTGCTGCCTCCTGTGGCAAGGAGTTCCATAGTTTTAACGACGCATTGCTGAATCTTCCAGCATTCAGCTTCGCCGGGTGTTCACGAGTTCTGGCCTTGCGAAATGCCATGCATTATTTCCATAAATGGTTTAAAACAGTGCATATGTAAAATTTGTTCAGTTCCAAGACTGTCACCGACTGGGATAATTTTATTTATTTATTTATTTATTTATTTATTTATTTATTTATTTTTCTCCTCCCCCGAATATAGCTCTCATAACTGGAACACCCTCTTCATGGGGGTGAACGCCGTCGCCGATGCTGTTGCGCAGAAGTACAATGCCACGAAGAGCCAAGTGTTTGATCATGTGAGCCTTCTTTTAAAAAATCATTTTTTATTGGTTTTTATTTATACTTTTCAAATTTATACATTCCATCTGTCAGGAGACTGCCCTCGCCGGAAGCCAAGGCGGTGCCAGGGCTTTACCAGTATTGCGAACCCCCCGTCTCCGATGCGGAGTTCTTCATCTTCATCCAGTGGGAGCAGCAGTAATTCCTCTAGTGGGGAGGGGGAGATGGAGACAGGAAGTGGGAGCCGGGGCTGTGACAGGGGAAGAGAGCCTTCGCATCAAGCAGAAACGGGAGGTGAAGCACCCCTTCCGTCTCCCCTTTTTGCGCAGGGGGGAACGATGTAGAGGGGGGAGGCGGGGTTCCGTATTCCGCGCCTTTTATGGTGGGCTAGGAACCGGAAGAGGTCATTCCTGGACTCTGCAGAAGGATGAGCAGGACGTTCATTCTTTAGCTGCACTGTAAATATCTGCACAAGAAAAGGAACTTAGTTCCCAGAAGTTTGCGTCAGCCTGGTTACTCATGAGCAGCCATTAAACCACCTTACACCATCAATTTTACAACCCATTTAACATTTCAAAATTTGACTTCCCCCTCTTTCTGCGGTTCCTTAAATTTATTTTTTCCTATCTTCTGCATATCCAAATTCATTTAACTTGCTCATCTACTGTAAATATATACTCTTATAAAACTGCAGGTTATCACAACAATCCTGCCAATGTTCTTATCTGTTTACAATTTATCTGTAAATATCCAATAAACCATCTCAATGCTTTTATGAAAAGTCTGTTATCTTGATTTCTTATTTCCCCCTGTAAGTTTTTCCATTTCTGCATATTCCGTATGCTTTTGTATTCATTCTTCCTTTACTGGGACTTCTGTTTCTTTCCACTTTGGGGCAAGTAACATTCTTGCTGCTGTAAATTTCTATACAATTTAGTTAGTTCTGTCCCTATAATTCCCAAAAGAAAAGCTTCTGTTTTTTATATAAAATTTATTTTGAACATCCTTTTCAATTCATTATATATCATTTTTTAAAACCTCTATTCCTTCTTTCAGCTAAGTTAACAGCAATATCCATATCTATCTATGTATCTAGAATGCTCTCTTGTCAGGAGAACAAGGGGAACATGGTGCCTATGTAGAATCACAGAATTGTAGACTTGGAAGGGACTTTGGAACTCCCTGCCTATTGACATCAGGCTGGCGCCATCACTGTGAACTCATTTTGGCACCTGCTAAAAGCATTTTTGTTTTGTCAAAGCCTACCCAGACATCTAGAATGCTGATGCATATTTAGTTCATTTCTGGTTTTAATTCTTTTGGATGTTGCAATTGTTTTTGTCTGTTTGTAGATTGCTTTGAGGGTTGTTGTTGTTTTTTTAATCGGGTGGTGTATATAAATTTTATGAAATAAGTAAATGATATTATTGTCTCTTGGCAGGAAGGCAAGGGGAGCGTGGCTGTGAGAGTGGCTCTGGGTGAAACAGAGCTGGTTCAGAAAGTCCGACAGTTCCTGCTGGAAAACGGTGTCAGCCTGGATTCCTTCAGCCAGGTAAATGCCATGTGCCCCCGGGAGAGGAACATGCAAGTGTGCCTTCTACTGAATCAGACCATTGGTCCATCTAGCTCAGTATTGTGTACACTGACTGGCAGCAGCTGTCCAGGGTTTCAAGCGGGGAGTTTCCCCCAGTCAGTATTGCCCCTCTAGTGGGATTTACCTCCCTGTAAATGTGCATCGGCTTTGCAGCCTTAAGTCACAGGAACAGAGGAAGTTGCCTTATGCGGAATCAGACCATTGGTTCACCTGGATCAATATTGACCACACTGGCTGGCAGCAGCTCTCCATGGTTTCAGGAGAAGAGCCTTTCCCAGCCCTGGCTGGAGATGTTGGGGATTGAACCTGAGACCTTCTGCATGCAAAGCCAAATTCTCAACCACTGAGCTATGGCTTCTCCCCTTCGAGACATAAGAACATAAGAAACTGTTTTATAATGTCATACCATTGACTCATCTAGCTCAGTATTGTCAGCACTGAACTGCAGCAGCTCTCCTAGGTTTCAGGCCGGGACATCCCTACCTGGAGATGTTGGGGGTTACATATGCAAAGCAGGCACCCTAATCACTGAGCCTACAGCCCTTCCCCTTAGACAGAGGAAGCTGCCTTATACAGAGGAAGACCATCGGTCAAGTTAGGCTAGCAATTGTCTGCACTGACTGGCAGCTGCTCTCCAGGGAGTCGCACAGGGGACTCTTCCAGCCCTGACTGGAGATGCTGGGGATTGAACCGGGGACCTACATTCAAGGCAGATGCTCTCCCACCAATCCCATTGCCTTCAGCCAGTATGTTCCTGTAGAGAGGTACACACCCTGCTTGTCTCACTTGGGAGGAGAGGCGTTTTCTTCCCCCAGAACGTGCTGGATAACTTGGGAGGCCGGGTGGACTGCATTTTGGAGCTCGGTCGGAAATGAATCCTGTGCTTGCTGTCCATTCTAAGAAGAGCCTGCTGGATCAGGCCAATGGCTCATCTAGCCCAGCATCCTGTTCCCATGGGAAACCAGCAACCAGGATTCGAGCATTCCCTCCTGTTCTTTCCATCAACCGGGATTCAGAAGCCTTGCTGCCGCCAGCTATGAAGGGCACAACATAGCCATCCTGGCTAGTAGCCTTTGATAGACCTCTCCTCTATTAATTTGTCTAATCCTCTTTTAAGTTGGTGGCTATCACTGCCTCCTGCAGGGGCAAGTTCCATAGTTTAACTATGCACTGCATAAAGAGGGCATTTCTTTTTACCTGTCCCGAATCTTCCAACATTTTTTTAAAAACAACAGTTTTTATTTATACTTTTCAGGTTTATACATTGCATTAATTTTACAGTCCATTTAACATTTCAAAATTTGACTTCCTTCCCCCTCTTTCTGCGGCTCCTTAAATTTATTTTTTAATGGCTTCTGCATATCCAAATTCATTTAACTTGCTCATTTAATTATCTACTGTAAATATATACTCTTATAAAAATGCAGGTTATTACAATAACCCTGCTAATGTTTTTATCTGTTTACAGTTTATCTGTAAATATCCAATAAACCATTCCTATTCTTTTAGAAACAGTTTGTTATCTTGATTTCTTATTCTTCTGGTAAGTTTTGCCATTTCTGCATATTCCATACGTTTTTGTATCCATTCTTCCTTTACTGGGACTTCCGCTTCTTTCCACTTTGGGGCATGTAACATTCTTGCTGCTGTAGTAGCATACATAAATAAATTTCTATACAATTTACGTAGTTCTGTCCCTATGATTTCCAAAAGAAAAGCTGCTGGTTTTTAAAAATAAGTTATTTTAAACATCCTTTTCAATTCATTGTATATCATTTCCCAGTAAGCTTTAACCTTACTACATGAATCTTCCAACATTTAGTTTCATCAGACATCCACGAGTTCTGGCTCGATGAGAGAGGGAGGAAAACTTTTCTCCATCCGCTTTTGTAAACTTCTGTTGTGTTGCCTCTTAACTTGCCTTTTCTGCAGCCCAAGAAGTCCCAAACGTCGCAAAAGCTTCCTTCGTAGGGCAGTCACGATCTTCCCTCTTCTTCCTCCAGGCTGCCGGCGAGCGGAGCAAGACCGTGATTCTGGTGAAGAACCTGCCTGCTGGAACAGAGGCGGCCGACATAGAGAAGGCTTTTGGGGCCCACGGCAGCCTTGGCCGGGTGCTGCTCCCCGAAGGAGGGGTGACGGCCATTGTGGAGTTCCTGGAGCCCACCGAAGCTAAGCGGGCGTTCACTAAATTGGCTTACTCGAAGGTGAGGATGTGCGGTGTAGTGGTTAGAGCGCTGGGCTAGGCCCTGGGAGACCGCAGTTCAGATCCCCTTGGACCACAGTCACCACCTCTCAGCCTAGCCTGCCTCACAGGGCTGTTGTTTGCAGATTAAATGAGGAGGGCCGGGTGTGTGTGTGTGTGTGTTTGGAGAACCATGCATACCACCTTTTGCTCCTTGTAGAAAAAGGTGTGAGTAAATAAATGAATAAATAAATAAAAGTGCGTAGCTTGGACTCGGCCAAGGTGGCTGCCCACCTCCCAAGTAGCCTCATGGAACAATATGCACCCGTAGGGCTATATCCGTGGAGCTCTGACTTTTAAGTCCTTCCCCGGCTACATTTAATTTAATTTAATTGTGTTTGCTTACTTATTTATATCTGTTATATCCATTAACTGAGCAGGAAGCCCTTTGGGATTGGCATCTGAGAGCACCCACGTAGACATTTGTCCTGGAAAACACACACCACTGTCCAAGAATTCTCAGGTGGGAGATGGAGCGGGTTAGATTGCGAGAGAAGTTAACATTTAAAAAATACAATAATAACCCTTTGGGATGAATCTGGGAGCCAGTGTGGTGTAGTGGTTAAGAGTGTCGGACTAGGACCCAGGAGTTGTTGTTGTTGTTGTTCAGTTGTTCAGTCGTGTCCGACTCTTCGTGACCCCATGGACCAGAGCACGCCAGGCACACCTATCCTGGACCCAGGAGACCAGGGTTCAAACCCCCCACTCGGCCATTAAGCCCACTGGGTGACCTTGGGCAGAAGCCACCAACTCACAGCCTAACCTACCTCACAGGGTTGTTGTGAGGGAAATATGGAGAGGGGTGTGCCACGTTGAGCTCCTTGGAGGAAAGGTGGGATATAGGAAAATAGAAACTGAAATAACAATTTACAAGCCCGGATGCTAGGAAGTTTAAAGCAGCGGCTTCTCCTTTCTGCTGTTTGCACTAATGGCAATTTTTCTCCCTTTCTCCCCCCACCCCCACTCAGTTCCAGAATATCCCCCTGTACCTAGAATGGGCGCCTATGGGAGTCTTCTCTGGCCCTGCAAAGAGAGAACCTGAGATTCCAGGAGGCAAGAAGGAAGGCGACGGACAGCCTGGAACTGGTATGCACATTGTCTGTTTTTAATGGATGTGTGGGTGTTGCTTTTTTTTTTTAATGGTTTGCCTCAAGACCCCCCACTTCCCACTTGCTCTGTGGCCGGTCACCTTTTCCCACTTGAAGAAATTGCGGGCTGGAATCCTGCAGCACTCTCTTCCTAGAGAGGGAGAGGGAATTCTAAAAGATGCTGTAAGGAGTTCAGTGGTTGCTTATGAGTAAACAGGCTGACGCAGAACTTCTAAAACTAACTTCTTTAATGTGCAAATATATATACAGTGGAGCTAAAATAAAGGCGTCCAGCTCATCCCTCTGCAGAGTCCGGGAATGTCCGTTTCCGGTTCTTTGTCCAGCATAAAAGGCGCGGGATCCTGAACCCCCTCCTCCCCCTCTACGTCCTTCCTCCCTGCGAAAACGGGGTGACGGAAAGGGTTCTTCTCCCCCTCTATCCGCTTGGTGCAGAGGCTCTCCATCCCTGCCACAGCCCCTGCTCCGACTTCCTGTCTCCATCTCCCCCTCCCCGCTGGAAGAGCGGTCGCTTCCCCCATTGGAGGAGGATGACAAACTGCTCAATGGAGATGGGGGTTCCCTGTACTGCAACCGCCCCGGGATCGCTTCCCGCTGCAGCGAGGGCGGTTCCCTGACAGATGCTTTGCCCAAGCTCCTCGGGGTCCAACCCTGCAGCTTTAAATGAATGTACCTGTAATGCAATCGTCATCCGAGGCCCTTCTTTGTGTGGAAGACTGAAAAGGGGCAACACAAGAACGGGCTCCCCAGGGAGACTCGTGTGACGCCTTCATTACATATCATTCAACACCAGGCCTAATTACCGTATTTTTCCATCTATAAGACACCCCCATGTATTAGACTCAGATTTAAGAAAATCCACCCCCAGCACTATCCGTGTATAAGGTGCCCCCTAATTTTGGACATTAATTTTTAGGAAAAAAACCTAGTCTTATACACGGAAAAATACGGTATATTCCTCTCCTCGCAGGCCTATGGCTTACCTATAGCCTTATAAATTTGCGGGTTGGGAAGGTATCGTTTTTGTTTGTTACTATGTTACGTATTTTTTGTGTTTTTATACGGAAACCGCCCTGTGATTCTCGGATGAAGGGCAGTGAATAAATTTAATAAATGAAATTTAAAAAATGCTGCCGATAGGGCCTAACTTAGGCCCATTATTTTCGGTGCGGCTTTGCTGAAAAGAATTTGGTCGGGTGCAACCCGGGCTCATTGACCACCTCCTGGGTGGCTCTGCCAGAGAGGGCAGAAGGAGGAGCAAATCTGTGGCTGGCAGGCCCTGTTTGTGTGTTTTAAAGTACTTCTTCACGCGGCACGCAATTAAACTGTGGAACTCCCTGCCACAGGATGCGCCAACCTGGATGGCTTGAGAAGGAGGATTAGGCAGAGGAGAGGGCTGCTAGCCATGAGGGCAATGCTTTGTCTCCACTGTTGGAGGCAGCAATGCTTCTGAATACCACAGGAGTCTTCTCTTGTTCTTGAATCCTGCTTGCAGGTTTCCCACAGGCAACTGGTCCAGGAACAGGAGGATGCTGGACCAGTTGGGCTACTGGCTTGATCCAGCAGGGATCTCTTCCTTCTTAAGTTTTCAATTTCCAGCCCTGCTGCAGAGGCCCTGATTTCGGCAACGTGACCCTCCTGTTTTCATTTATCAACTAATTTTAAAAACACTAAAAAAAACCCCATCTCCTGCTTGTATGTTGTTCGTTCCCAAAGGAGAAGGGAGGCACGGAGGCAAAACCACACGTCCTTTCTGCACACTGGCCCCAGCAAGCAAATTCCCCTTTTCCCACACCCAGGACCCTCATCTCTAGATAAAGGGCTTTTAGCGCCGCGGCCCTCAGAAATCTGCTCGCGGCCGATAAGGGTCTCTGCTGCCAGCCACTGGCACCCAGGGGGAAGTGGCAGTAAATTCCTCCGTCTGATTACAAAAGAGCTGCATGAGCCTGACTTCGTTTTATTATTATTGTGGAAACGGTAGATCGGGGGGAGGGAGGGGGGTGTCTTCATTCCCCATGGCTCTAATCTGGTTTCTTTTCCAGAGAATCAACAAAGTGAATGTCTATGTTTGCTAATTCGCTGCCTCTCTAGGGTCCCTCTCCCCATTCAGAAAAGGCCTGTAATAGGAATTTTTGCCTGGCTTTAAACAAGGGGGGGGGAGAGACTCTTTTTTCCTAGACCGAGGGCCGCATTTCCTTCTGGGAGACCTCCTGGGGGGCCACATTCCAGCAGTGGGCGGGGCCAGAGTCAAAAGTGGGTGGAGCAACAAATGAAACCCCACCCACCTTGTTTGTGCAGTAGGCTTGTTTCTAAATAGCTGCATACCCTTCATCATTCAAGCATTATCAAAGTTCAGGGACAAATTTCCTGTTGGGATTTGAATAGATTCAAGGAGAATAGATATTTGAATAGATATTATCCTTCCTTCCTCACGTTTGCGAGATCAGCAGAGTGGCATCCCTTTTGCAGCTTAAAAGGAAGCTTAGATAGGCTGGTATTCACCCCCCCCCCTTTTCTTCCCTACAAAACAATATTGACATAAATAGTCTTGTAAAAGGTGAAAATAACATTTACTGACTCAGAATATTTGTTTAAGAATAAGAACCGCTGCTTTGTTCAGGTATCCTAAAAACGGCAATTTGTTTACAAAGACATGCTTTAGTCTTGTTTGAGATGGAGCCAGATGTTTTCACATTTCTGGCTTGGTGAAAAGACACGAAAAAAGAGGTTGTGCCCAGGCATGTAGGAAAATACATAAAGCTATGCCCTCCCACTGTCAGGGCACAGTGGGAGTGTCTTTTACAAAGTTCCCTCTAGCAAACTTGCAGGAAAACTCTGTGAGCGTCAGCTCCTACCGTGTGCCTGTCTAGCAAGACATGAATCGTTGGTTTGACTGCGTTTTTAAATATCTTGCATGGGGGGTCTGGGTCTGAGGTTCCCTGCTTTGGGGCTAAACACACAGAGAGAAGCGCTCTGCAAATGTTCAGCCTGGATGCGTCAGGTCAGAAGTGTGTAGAGCGGGCTTCTTCAGCCTCATGCCCCAGACGTTGTTTCCGGCCAGCATAGTTCAGTGGTCAAGGATGCTGGGAAGTGTAGTTCATGAAATATCTGGAGGACTGAAGGCCCAAATACGGCTGCTGTAGAGGAAGAAGGGTTGTCGTGTTCCCCTAGCCCCCAGTGTGCTTCTCCACCTCGCTCCAGAACTTTTGTGGGCCTTCCCTCGTACTTTGATCTGGAAGCTGCAGTTAGTGCACAGTTGCTGACAGGAGTGAGACACTGTCAGCATATTAGAGACCTGCCCTGGTTGCCAGTTTGCTACTGGGCCAAGTTCAAGGTGTTACTATTAGCATATAAGGACCTTAACAACTTGGGGGGCAGTTTACCTTTGGGATCTCTTCTCTCTGAAGAGCTGGCATTGTACCAGGTGTAACATGACACCCATTCCACATTTGTAAGAAATCAGCATTCCACCTACACTTTGGAACTCCCTGCCTCTTGAAATCAGGCCGGCACCTTCCCTGTGCCCTTTTTTTTGCACCCGCTTAAAATGTTTTTGTTTAGACGAACCTATCCAGACATGTAGAGTTACAGACATGTAGAGTCACTTATCCTTGGTTTTAACCCCCCCCCCCCCCCGGTTTTAGATAGTTTTGAAAACAACAACTGATAATTTCATTTTTCTTCTTCCTCTTGCAAACCGCTTTGAGCGTTTTCTTTTTACAAATCAAGCGGTATGTGAATTTTATGAAACAAATAAAATAATAATAATAATAATAATAATAATAATAATAATAATAATAATAATAATAATAATTTTATTTATACCCCGCCCTTCCCAGCCAGAAAACCGGGCTCAGGGCGGCTAACATCAATTAAAATCACAGCAAGAAAACATAAAAACGATCAATTTAAAATAACAGATTAAAATACAAATTTAAAAATTCAATTAAAACTGCAGGTCTCAATTTCAAAATATCCCACCAATAAATAAATGCTTCCTCCAACAGTGGAGGCAGAACACTGCCACCTCTGTCTAGTACCGTGTTTCCCCGAAAATAAGACACTGTCTTATATTTATTTTTCCTCAAGAAGACACACTATGGCTTCTTTTCAGGGGGTGTCTTATTTTTATAACGTCACTTTCTGCCCGTCTTCTTAACTGCTCTGTGTTGGTACGCTGCATAGCCACACCTATCACCATGTCTTTGGGGTAGGGCTTATATCACACAAATGCTTAGAAATCCCAGTACGGCTTATTTTATGGGTATGTCTTATTTTCGGGGAAACAAGGTAGCACCCTGTCTAGTCTTACCCTCCACAAATGTGTCTGATCCTCTTTCAAAGCCATCCTAGCTGGTTGCCGTCACAACATCACATGGGAACAAATTCCACAATTGTGGCGCGCGAAGGAAGTGCTTTCTATTGCCAGTCCGGAATCCCCTTTAACATTCAGGGGTGTCAAATGCTCAGTTGTGCCACCTGCCTGTTTTGAGTCCCTGGAAAAGTGGGCAAACTGCAATGCTGACTAACCACCAGGTTGCAAGCTTGTTATAATGTCCCCACTTTTTAGGGGGGTGGGGAACCCAAGCTAAATCTGAGTGACTGGCTGCTAGGTGGCGGTGGCTGTGATCCTGCCTGATATTTTGCAGGTGATTGTGGAAGCCAGGGAGCTCAGACGCAGCCAGTGGAAGCCGAAATAGAGGACGGCGACGAAGAAGAGGAGGAGGAAAGCATTCCTGGGTGCACACTCTTCATAAAGAACCTCAACTTTGTCACTACAGAGGAGACTCTACAAGAGGTACGTGTCTGATGGCTGAGTGCATTGTGTTTGTTCCTCGGGCCCCTGGCCAAAGGCAGGAACTGCAACTTTTACTTTGCATTCACACGGCAGTCTGTCAGGAAACGGCCTACTCACAAGTAGAACCTTGGCAGAGACACATGCCCGACTGGCATGTTCCCTCCCTCCTGGGCGATCGTTTGGAAGCTTCTTAAGCTTCTTCAGCCCGAACATCACTGCGACTGATGTCGGAAGACATCAGCACGCTCTTAGGATCTGCAGAGTTTGCCCAGCTTGCGTGACAGACCACAGCAACTCAGCATGCTGGCTAATCTACTTTATTTACATATAATACACACACGGAGCTCTTGAACATGGCTCCCTCTCTCCTAAGCATCAGACAAGCAAAGAGAGAGAACAAAGGACAATAGTCCCACTTCAGGGAACACAGTAAGACAAACATCCTGTATTCGTCACTTCCCACTCTGGAATGAAAACACATACCCAGTCATGTGATAAACGCCAAACCCATGACTGCACACGGGGAATGAATCTTCCAACACAGTCTGTTCTGCTTTTATGCAGTTTTCCTAACTGTTAGTTGACTGCATTAAATCTGAGCTTTTTTTTTTACGTGAAGTAAAAGTCGCTTCCAGAAATATACTGGAATGTGGCGTAAGTTTAGCATTTGTTTCTGGGTGGTTTGCAAATTGTTGTTATTTTTTTCCCTCCTCTGGGGTTAAACTAAGAAGCGCACAACTTTTTCTTTCCAGGTTTTTTCCAAGGTGGGAGCCGTGAAGAGTTGCGCCATCTCAAAGAAGAAAGATAAAGCTGGTACGTCCTCTTGTCCGATTAATTAGCCCTTGGTATTCTGTCACCCTCTAGGGCAGCCTGTGCCAAACCGGTTGCCCTCCGTATGCTTTGGACTACAACTCCCATCATCCCCCTAGCAAAGATGAGCTAGGTAGGGCTGGTGGGAATTGTAGTCCAAAATGGATGTGCTGGCTGGGGCCTAGTGGAAACTGAGGTACAAAATAGCCGTGTTGGGTGGGGCTTCTGGCAGTTGTAGTCCAGGCTGGCAAAAACTGCTGTAGGGTGCGAGTTTTGTTGTTGTTGTTAAAAAAATGAGGTGCTAGTATAATAATAATAATAATAATAATAATAATAATAATAATAATAATAATAATTTATACATACATACATACATACCCCGCCCGTCTGGCTGGGTTTCCCCAGCCACTCTAGGTGGCTTTCAACAGAATATTAAAAATAATACAGCTTCAAACATTAAAAACTTCCCTAAACAGGGCCGCCTTCAGTTGTCTTTTAAAAGTAAAATAGTTGCTTATTGCCTTGACATTTGCTGGGAGGGCGTTCCACAGGGCAAGTGCCACTACCGAGAAGTCCCTCTGTCTGGTTCCCTGGAACCTCACTTCTCGCAGTGAGGAAACCGCCAGAAGGCCCTCGGCGCTGGACCACAGTGAGTGGGCTGGACAATGGGGGTGGAGACGCACCTTCAGGTATATAGGACCGAGGCCGTTTAGGGCTTTAAAGGTCAGCACCAACACTTTGAATTGTGCTCGGAAACATACTGGGAGCCAATGAAGATCTTTCAGGACCGGTCTTACGTGATCTTGGTGGCTGCTCCCAGTCACCAGTCTAGCTGCCGCATTCTGGATTAATTGCAGTTTCCGAGTCACCTTCAAAGGTGGCCCCACGGAGAGCACATTGCAGTAGTTCAAGTGGGAGATAACCAGAGCATGCACCACTCTGGCAAGACAGTCCGCGGGCAGGTAGGGTCTCAGCCTGCGTACCAGATGGAGCTGGTAGACAGCTGCCCTGAACACAGAATTAACCTGCACCTCCATGGACAGCTGTGAGTCCAAAATGACTCTTGGTCAAAGGGTTGCTGTAGCAGGATGGATGCCATGAGCAAGTGAAAAAGAGGCAACGTTACTTGGTACCAGCAGGTACTGCCACAAAAAAGTACTGACTTGTTTTATTTATACTTTTAGAAAAACATTTACATATTGGACATATCATAAGAATCTTATCACAGCAGTTTGTATCGATATAAAAACATAAAGCAACAATATAAAAATATAAATGATTATGTTTAGTGTTAGCATTTCAGTATATACCTGGTATATATTCTGTATACTGTATATTCAGTATATATTCTGAAGGAGGCCAAGGCAGCAAACAAACCAAGAATGAAACATTCCTTAAGGTAAAATTTAAAATCTAGAAACAGTTAAAAGTGCTATAAAGACACTGCTCCACAGGATTGCCAGGAACAAGATATTTTAGCTGTCAAATGCCTCGGTGAACAGGGATGCTTTTCAGATTCTTCCTGAAAGTCAACATTGAGGGAGATAGATGCACCTTGCCAGGGAGGGCATCGCACAAAGGGGGAGACCGTGTCATGGCTCAGTGCCAACCCCACCCAACCCCAGTGGCAGCACCACCAGCAAGTATTCAGCTCGTTGGGCCAGTGCAGTGGAGGCTTGTCTGTTGGAGCATGTGGGGCACTGCTCCACCTGCCGGCCTTCCTCCTCTCTGTTTTGCTGTTGTGGAACTGAGCAAGCAGGAGGATGGGAAGAAACCAAGAATTAATTGGCTTTGCCTGTCATTGGCTCTGGCGCCACCTACTGTTGGCCTCCCTTGCTTTCTGCCCTATCAGTCCCAGCAAACACCAGCCATCATGTCACCGTCGTCTCTCGCCTAGACAGCTTCCGATATTTCTGTCTCTCTGGACCTGGTAGGTAATGTTTCCTCTCCCCTCCGGCGCCCACAACACCTTTTGCACTTCTTTTCCAGGAGCGCTCCTTTCCATGGGGTTTGGATTTGTGGAATACAAGAAACCAGAGCATGCTCAGAAAGCCCTCAGACAGCTGCAGGTAATGCCGAACGCCTCTTTCTCTTCCACATGCAGAGAGTGGGGGCTGTAGCTTGTTAAGAGTGCCTGCTTGGGGTGCAGAGGGTCCCGGGTTCAATTCTTGGCCCCTCCAGTTTAAAAGGGACCAGGCAGCAGGCGCCAGTAAAGGACCATTCTCTGCCTGAGATCCTGGAGAGCTGCTGCCAGTCAGAGTAGGCAGTACTGGAGTAGATGGACAAATGGTCTGACCTGGTGTAATTCCGCTTTCTAAGTTGGGGAAAGGGCATGGTGCAGTGGTAGATCATGTGCCTTGCATGCAGAAAGTCTCAGGTTCAATTCTTGGCCTCTCCAGATAGGGCCCTTTCCATAAAACCCTGGAGGGCCGCTGCCAGTCATTTTTTTTTTTTTTACAGTACTGAACTAGATGGACCAGTGGTCTGATTCTAGATGTAAGGCGGCTTTGGGTGTCTTATACTTGGAGGTCTCTTGCATTCCCCCTTAGCAGTCTTTGCTTCCTTACAGGGTTGCTCCGTGGACGGTCATCAGCTGGAAGTGAAGATCTCCGAAAGAGCTGTCAAGTAAGTTCTTGTATTGGGATTGCACCTAGAATCGTAGAGTTGGAAAGGGACCCCAAGGGTCATCCAGTCCAACACCCTGCAGTGCAGAAATCGAAACATGCTCCTAGCCTTGCCCAAACTAAAGCTCCTGCTTTAAAAATAAAAACAAAACCCCCCAATTTTACTGAAGTAAATTGAACAAATCAGTACAATAAACATAATAGCGGTGCAAACCCCCCCCCCCCCCAGCAGTGCAGTATATCCTGGAGAGACTTAATTTCACATTGCACTATGGAGAGGGAGTCCTCTCTGTGTGTGCATTTGTTGTATATGAGATAAAACCCCACCAGACAGCATATATACCCCCCCAAGGTACTGCAGGCCTTTTATGTTGTTTTTTCAGCTAGTGCTGAACTCGCCAGAGTGGTGCATGCTCTAGTTATCTCCCGCTTGGACTACTGCAATACTCTGTACCTTTGAAGGTGACCCGGAAACTACAACTAATCCAGAATGCGGAAGCTAGACTGGTGACTGGGAGTGGCCGCCGAGGCCATATAACACCAGTCCTGAAAGACCTACATTGACTCCCAATACATTTCTGAGCACAATTCAAAGTGTCGGTGCTGACCTTTAAAGTCCTAAACCAGGGGTCAGCAAACTTTTGGAGCGGGGGGGGGGGGCGTCCACTGCCCCTCAGACCTTGTGGGGTGGCCAGACTATTTTGGGCGGGAAATGAATGAATTCCTATGCCCCACAAATAACCCAGAGACGCATTTTAAATAAAAACACACATTCTACTCATTTAAAAACACACTGATTCCCAGACCGTCTGTGGGCCGGATTTAGAAGGAGATTGGGCCGGATCAGGCTCCTGGGCCTCAGTTTGCCTACCCATGCCAAACGGCCTCGGCCCAGTATACCTGAAGGAGCGTCTCCACCCCCATCATTCAGGGCAGACACTGAGGTCCAGCTCTGAGGGCCTCCTGGCAGTTCCCTCACTGCAAGAATTGAGGTTAGAGGGAACCAGGCAGAGGGCCTTCTTGGTAGTGGCACCCTCTGTGTGGAATGTCCTCCCATCAGATGTCAAGGAAATAAACAACTACCTTACTTTTAGAAGACATCTGAAGGCAGCCATGTTTGAGGAAGTTTTAAATGTTTGATGTTTTATCGTGTTTTTAATATTCTTTTGGGAGCTGCCCAGAGTGGCTGGGGAAACCATCACAGATAGGCGGGGTATATTATTATTATTATTATTATTATTATTATTATTATTATTATTATTATTATTATTATTATTCCACATATTTTTATATGAACTTGAAAGCTGCAAGTCCAGTAAGCTTTTTGCGTTTGGGGGCAGTTGAGGTTCTGGCAGCCGCCACCATCCATGTCAGGAGTCCCCAAGAGCTGAAAACCTTTTAGTGGATTCTCCTATTTGATAGACATGTGGAGTTGGGCATCTTTTGCCAGCCGGCTTTGGGATCTATGCTGCCGCTTCACCCCAGGGTGGCGATCTTGGTCTGGAGCAAAGCTGTACATCCTTGCACCCCGAGGAAAATTAGCAGTGCCTACCTTGACGAAAGCTCCTGTTAGTTGGGGAGGAGGCAGATCCTGGGGGTGATGGAGGGACGAGCTCACCCCTGTCTCTTTTGATCCACCAGGTCAGCTGCGGTCTCAGCCCGGAAGAAGCAAACCGGCAAGAAGCAAAAGAGTTCCAAGATCTTAGTGCGTAATATCCCCTTCCAGGCAACCGTGAAAGAAATCAGAGAGCTTTTCAGGTAAGGAGGTATTTCTCGTAGCCACATTCAATGTCCCGTGTCTTGGAAGTGTAGCGATTTGTTGATTCTGTTCGTGTTGAAGTTACCTAGCCCAGAGAGGGCAAGTGCAGGTGTTGCTTAGCATCCAATCACTGCGGCATGGTCCTCACATAGTGTGCTCTGATTGGCCGCGTAGTTCTGAGGGAGTTTTGTCTTTATACATTTCGTTGAATGTATTCCTGCTACGAACAAGGCCTGGAGTGAGACAGACTTACACCCCTGTCTTCTTCTTTTCCCCTCAAGTTATATGCTGTTCTTGTTCAGTTGGCTCAGTACAGTGCTATCACGATCTTCTTTCCTCTCTCTGGACTCCTGTCTGTGTTATTTCACTGGCTTTTGCGGCACCCTGGTTTAGCAAAGGGCACAAGCTGCGGCTTTCGTTAGCCAAGTTGAACTGGCTGAAAACAAAGGAGGGTTGCCTTTAACTGTGTGGGGGGGAGGGTGTGATCTACAACAGCCCATTGTGGAATCGAGTGCTCTCATTCAGGGTTCCTACCAGCCAGGATCTCTTCAATGATACGCCGTTCCACCTCTGCACCCCCTGGTTTTCTGTCTCTCCCTTACAACAGTCTGGAAGAGGCCCCCCTCCCCCTGCCACCCATCTGATGTCCTTGGGAGCTGCTGCTGATCCGTGTCGACAGTATTAAGAGAGATGCACCTATTGGCCTAATTTGGAGTATCTTCCTCCCCTCGATTATGCCCTTCTGGAACTGAGCAGGGAGGAGGATGGAGACAAAGCTAGCATTAGGTGGCTCTGCCATCTGCCATTGCTTCTGGGTCCACCTCCCTGCTTCCTGCCCCACCAGTCCCAGTGGGCACCAGCTGCCGCAGGTTGTGATTCCTGCATTGCAAGGGGGTTCGACTGGATGACATTGGGGGGACCCCTCCCTACTCTTAACAAGCCTGCGGTTCTATGCTTTTTATACCCCTGTGAATAAAAGGGTTGTGTGGGTACCAACTGCTCTTCCTTTGCCGGACCGCCAGGGGGCACTCTTAGCCTTTGCTGGAGAGGAGAGCTCAAGCTCTCCCTGGAAGGCTCTGTGCTAGGCATTGATAGCTGCCCGTGGAGGTTAAAGGCTCTGGTCAGGTGGAGGTGGGAGAAACCAAGGTTTGTGTGTCTGCGGAAGCCGGCGTCTGTTGCCTTAACCTGCATCCTTAGAAATGGTTGTACCCCCTGCATTGATGCTGGGAATGGCTGGAGAGACATTTACTCGCCTCTGTGGGCACTCGCTATTTTTTTCTTTTTCTTTTGAAGGAAAAGGCTCATTTCCCCACCAGGATTTGCAAGCTTACAAATTAGCGGGGGGGGGGGAAGGTGGGAGAGGGAGCACAAAGCGAACAGAGGATTTTGCTTCCCGGCTCGGAGCGAAAAGGGTGCCCCTCGCCTTTGTACCTTCTCAAAGGCCACAAGCGTGGCTCAGAGCATCTCGGTGGTGGACCAAAAACGCATGTGCTGTTTTCTCACCCTCCAGAGCATTTTTTGGTGGTTGTTCCTGTGCTGACAGTGTGTAAAGGCTGAAGGCTTAGAATTTACCCAGCGGTTTGGTTTTGGTTTTGATTTTGTTGGTGGACCTTCTGAGTACATGCCAAAAGGCAAAAGACCAGCACCCCTCGCCCCCTGCCTCAGGCTTCTTGTCTCAGCAGATGTGAAACCCAGGGAAATTCAGGGCTGGTGTCAAATCTCTCTCTTGTATTTCTCTGTCTCTTTTTGCAATGACTGCTGCATTTTGCACTAAGTGAGGGCCGAAGGACTTGTGATGCCTGCTTTGCCCTTTGACTGCTCTGCCTGTTCTGAAAGACAGGGGAGAAGGCTCCCAGGCTCAATGAGCCGAGAGGGGCATTGGTGGAATCCTTCCCTTTTGCATGACAGTGGCATATACCCACCCCCTTTTTTGCTTTGCCTATCATGCTTGTGGACAGGAGTTAGCAGTAGTCTTACAAGAGTGTGTGTGTGTGTGTGTGAGAGAGAGAGAGAGAGAGTGAGAGAAACATTGGGACTGGGGAATAAGGGGTTAAAGAGTGTTTGGCCAGTGTCCCATTTTAGAAGAACCAGGGGGTGGGAGCTGCTTCCTTGCTTGAGAGCCAGTGTGGTGTAGTGGTTAAGAGTGGTAGACTTGTAATCTGGTGAACCGGGTTCGCGTCTCCGCTCCTCCACATGCAGCTGCTGGGTGACCTTGGGCTAGTCACACTTCTCTGAAGTCTCTCAGCCCCACTCACCTAACAGAGTGTTTGTTGTGGGGGAGGAAGGGAAAGGAGATTGTTAGCCGCTTTGAGACTCCTTCGGGTAGTGAAAAGCGGGATATCAAATCCAAACTCCTCCTCTTCTTCTTCTTCTCCCCTGGCTAACTACCAGTTAGTCTGACTAGGGTCCCTGCGTGCAAAAGGCTCCTCTGAGCATGTGCAGAATGCCTTTCCCTCCCCAATTGAGTAAGGGAAAGGCAAGAGAGCAAAGTTGCCAGGAGCAGAAGTTTCATTCAGTCCCCATCCCAAGTTTAGAACCTTGGGACTCGGCATGATTCTAGAGCAGGTATAGCATGGAAAAAAATGAATGAGGTAGGAAAATTTAGTCCTTGGGACCAGAGGTTATTTTAGGAGCCAGGGAGGAAAGCCACTAGGGTAGGGGGGTCATAGTTCATTGTCAGAGCACTTTCTCTGAACGTAGACCCCAGTTCAGTTCTTGGCCTCTTCAGGGGAAAGGATCGGGTATCAGGTGACAGGAAAAGACCCTTCTCTGCCTGAAACTCTGGAGAGCCACTGCCAGTCAGAATTATCAATGCCCGGCTTGATTGACAAGTGCTCTGACCTGGTTTAAAGAACAAAGGAGGAACTCCAGGTGCTTTAAATGGTTTATTATGAGCCCAAAGCATTTTTATGTGGGGGTGCAGGAATCATTTATCAGCATACAAACAACATAAAGGAAGGGAAAAGATAATTGGTTCGAAATACAATAGAGCGAAACTTGGAAAATGCAGAGCGTTGAAGGAGGAAGGTGGAAGAATGGCGCTCTTTCTCGCTTCATCTTTCAGCTCTATGTGCTTTTCAAGGCTCAGGTTAACTCTTCTGGATCAGGCTCTTGCTTAGATCCCTAAAAAAGTGAATTGTGTGGGTGTTTTCTCTCTCTTTTCTGCCTCAAGGGGTGGTGTGTGTGTGTGTGTGTGTGTGTGTATACAGGAGCGAGTGAGAGAAATGACCAAAGTGGGTGGCACCCCCGTGGTACGACCTCAAAAATCCAACTGTGCCCATTGACCTAAAATGCGGGTGTCTCTAGAGCAAGGGCTCCAAATGGATGGAGCTATACATGATGCTCAGGGACCCTCCTGCATGCCACCCCCCCTATGGAACTTCATGCATTGAACTTGTAGGTCTGCAGCACAATGCTACCCATGTTCAGCTGAATGTGCTTGGAAATCACTCCTTTGATCGGTAACCCTGAAAACTTGGGAGCGGACGAGATGGGGAAAGGGCCATTGTAGCTCAGTGCTAGAGCATCTGCTTTGCATGCAGAAGATCCCAGGTTCAGTCCCAATGGCATCTCTAGATACGGCTTGGAGAGATCCCTGGTCTGAAACCTTGGAGCGCCACTCCCCTTCAGTGTAGACTTCTAACCTAGATGGAGCAATGGTCTGGCTTGATGTAAGGCAACTTCCTACATTCTCATGTGATTTCATGGATATGACCCCGGGAATCTCACTCCCATTATCCTGGGTTTCTGTTGGCATTGGGGATAAACCAGGTTTTCTTTTGCTTGTGCATGGCTCCAGGTAATATCAACTGGTAATTTATTCTGCTTTTATTTGCTTATTTGGAGTTTTAAGGATTTGCGAAATTTCTGACTCTTGTGAAAACCTCTGCCTCTTACTGTTGTTAAGCTTTGTGCATGCCATCTGTGATTGCTGGCTTTTATGCTGCATTTTGATTCTATGGTCTATGTCTTTCGTTACCTAATTGTGTTCTTAACTTCTGCTGAAATACACCCTGAGATCTTTTTGTCATTGGACAGCATCTAAGTATCTTAAACAAATAATTGCTCAGCTGTGTTTGGCGGTTTAGGTAGCCGTAGCTTAGACCAATATTGTTTTGCTTAAAACATTGAAATGCTTATTGTTATTTATTTACTAAAATGCTTGAAGACCGCTGTTCATCAGAAAAGAAATCAAAGCGATTACAACAGAGGTGTATCTATACCATTACAAACCATGTAAACATTTAAAATCAGATATCGAGTAACCGTTACGTACAGATGTTTTCTGAATTGCCTATGCATAAGCTTGGCGATAGAAAAGCTTTCAGCAGGAGTTTAAAGACTAAAGCAGAAACTCTGTTGGCAGAGTATTCCACAGGGCTGCCTATAATCTCAGTGATCCAAGTTGACATGTAAGGGTTAAGCCGATCCCTAAGGTACCCTGGACCTAAGTTGTTCAGGCTTTGTACCGGTAGTAACACAAGACTTTGCACCTGTATTGGTGGTAGATGGGCAGCCGGTGCAAATATTTTGGCAATGGGGTCAGTCATGTGCCCCATCAGCCGTCTGGCCACCATGTTATACATCAGCTGGAGCTTCTGAACCAGGCCCAAGGGCAGCCCATTGCAGTAGCAGACCCTCCAAGTGTCCCTATTTTCCAGGGACGTCCCTGATTTAGAGAAGCCGTCCCAGTTTCTGATTTGATCCTGGAATGTCCCACTTTTCCTTAGGACGTCCCTATTTTCATTGGAGAAATGTTGGAAGGTATGAAGTTATCCGACCCCTGAGTCGTCTGAAGGAAACCCTGTATAGGGAAGGGTTTGTGGTTTTTTTTAAAAAAATGTTTTATTGTGTTTTTATATGTGTTGGAGTGGCTGGGGCACCCCAGTATGATGTGTGGGGTATAAATAGTAAAATCATCATCATGTAATGGGACGTCCCTATTTTCATCGGAGAAATGTTGGAGGGTATGCAGTAGTCCAGCTTCAAGGCTATGTTGACACCTGCAGGTGTGAAAGTCAGTGTACTAGACTAATGTATTGCCTCGTTAATGGACTGGATGAGAGCCAATAAAGTGAAACTCAATCCAGATAAGGCTGAGGCACTGTTTGTGGACAGTTCCCTTCATCAGGTGGCTGAGACATAACCTGCTCTGAATAATAATATTAATAGTTTTATTATTTGTATCCTGCCCAGCCACTCTGGGCGGCTTCCAACATACATAAAAACATAATAAAACTTTAAACATTAAAAACTTCCTGATACAGGGCTGCCTTCAGATGTCCTCTAAAGCTTGTATAGTTACCGTATTTTTCCGCTCCATAGGGCACACCGGACCATAGGGCGCACCTCGTTTTTAGAGGAGGAAACCCAGAAAGAAAAAAAATCCCCCTGGTTTTCTTCCTCTAAAAGCCCTGTTTTTTGAGGATCAGCTAAAAGTTTAGCAACTTTTTTGCAAAGGAAAAAGCCCTGGTTTTTTTGAGGATCAGCTAAAAGTTTTGCAGCTTTTTTTGCAAAGGGAAAAACCCTGTTTTTTTGAGGATCAGCTAAAAGTTTTGCAGCTTTTTTTGCAAAGGGGGAAAAGCAAAGAGGAAAAGACCCCTTTTTATGGGGTTCAACTCACATTTCTGCAGCTTCTAAAGGAAAGGAAGCTTTTTCTACAGTTTCCAGACAGATAATCTTATCAGCCAGTCACATGAAACAAACAACCCCCCCCCCCCTGCAGCACATTCAACAAAGGAGGGCGGGGCTGAAAGAGATCCGGGACTCTTATCTCTCTCCCGATCTCTTGCTGATCAGCTGCTGTGGTGGTCCTTTCAACACCCCATTTTCTCTTTGTAAAATAAAAAGCATGATCCTCTTTTGGCCCCTGGGCAATTCGGCTCCAGGGGCCACCATTCGCTCCATAAGACGCACAGATATTTCCTCTTCCTTTTTAGGAGGAAAAAGTGCGTCTTATGGAGCAAAAAATACGGTACTTATCTCCTTGACACCTGATGGGTGGATGTTCCACAGGACGGGCGCCACTACTGAGAAGGCCCTCACTGCCTGTTTCCCTGTAACCTCACTTCTCGCAGTGAGGGAACCGCCAGAAGGCCTTGGAGCTGGATCTCAGTGTCTGGACTGCTCTTAATGCAGTTGCACATCCTCTGAAGGAGCGGCTGCATAACTTGGGGCTACTGCTGGATCCATTGCTGTCGCTTGAGGCTCAGGTGGACTCTGTGGCCCAGCTGCACCCCTTTCTGGACAGGGGTAGCCTAACCTCTGTCATCTATGCCTTGCTAACCTCTGGGTTAGATTGCCGCAATGCGAGATATGTGGGGCTGCCTCTGAACTGAAGACTGTTTGGAAGCTTCAGCTGGTGCAGAATTCAGCTGCTAGGCTGTTCACAGGGGCAAGGCAGTTTGAGCATGTAACACCAAACCTGGTCTGACTGCCCTGGCTGCCAGCTAGTCCTCCCCCCCCCAATTTTCTTTTTTGTTCCATGCACAGGGGAGCCCAGACCCACAGATAACAGCCTCGCTCCAGAGAACAAGGAGTCTTGCTGTCAGTTGTTTGTGCCGGGCAGCTCCTTCACTCTGGGCTTTAGAGCAAAGATATATATTCCAGAAGAGCATCTAAACAAAACTCAGCAGTGGCTTCGTTTCCCCCCTGCAAAACACACACACACTGAAATGAACACTTCTTAGAAGTAGTTTTTCTCCTCCTGCGGTGACTGCAATCGAAATGGCAGTGGGCAAAGGATTTTTCTAGCTGGCAGTAGAATTGAAAACTCTCCCTGGTAGTTTTAGGTGCAAATGCAGGTAGACGGTGGCTGAGTTCTTAAAATGCCAAATATATATTTGTGTGGGGTGTGTGTGTGTGTGTGTGTGTGTCTTCAGCCAAGCTCTGAGACAGCTGGCACCAGCTGGTCCCATTCTGGCACAGACAGACCAAAGTCGAAAGAATCAGAGGCAGGTGATGTTGTCAAAGGTAGGCTGGCAGTCAGGTTCACAATCAGCAAGCGAAGGTGAAGGAAGGGCGGTCGAAGAAAGTAAAAGGAGGGTTGTGGATCAGGCCAGTGGGCCCATGTAGACCCACACCCTCTTCTCACAGTGGCCAGCCAGATGCCCATGGGAAACCTGCAATGCAGGACCAGACACAAGAGGACTGTCCCCTCCTGCAGTTTCCAGCAACCGGTTTTCAGATGCATCACTGCTTTCGACCACGGCGGAAGAGCACAGCCATCGTGGCCACTGTTACCCCCCCTCCTCCTCCATGAATTTGTCCAATCCTTTTTTAAAGCCATCCAAGTTGGCGGCCGTCGCTGCCTCCTGCGGAAGTGAGTTCCATAGTTTAACTAAGAGATGCATGAAAAGGTCCTTTCTTTTATCCGCCCTCAATCTTCTGCATTGCATGCAACTCCAGGCATCTCCTAGGTTAAGGTTGGGAAGAACTCCTGCCTGAGAGTCCAGGGAGCTGCTGCCAGTCAGTGTGGTGGTGGTAGTGATTATGATAATAAATAAATAAATAAATAAATAAATAAATAAATAAATAAATAAATAAATAAATAAATAAATAAAATTATTTATACCCCGCCCATCCGGCTGGGTTTCCCCAGCCACTCTGGGAGGCTCCCAACCAAATGTTAAAAACACAATACAGCGTTAAACATTAAAAACTTCCCTAAACAGAGCTCCCTTCAGACGTCTTTTAAAAGTCAGATAGTTGCTTATTTCCTTGACATCTGATGGGAGGGTGTTCAATAGGGCAGGTGCCAATACCGAGAATGCCCTCTGCCTGGTTCCCTGTAACCTCGCTTCTCGAAGTGAGGGAACCGCCAGAAGGCCCTCGGAGCTGGACCTCAGTGTCCGGGCTGAACAATGCGGGTGGAGACGCTCCGTTTAGGGCCTTAAAGGTCAGTACCAACACTTTGAATTGTGCTCGGAAACATACTGGGAGCCAATGTAGGTCTTTCAGGACTGGTGTAATATGGTCTCAGCGGCCACTCCCAGTCCCCAGTCTGGAGAGGATTGCACAGATTTGCAGAGGACATTACTGAGCTTCATTGGATGTCTAGGAGTTCTAGCGTCATGAGAAAGGGAGAAAAACTTATTCTCTGTCCACTTTCTCTACGCCCTGCACAATTTTATAAACTTCTGTCACGTTGCCTCTTGGCTCTCCTTTTCTCTAAACTGAAAACACTGCGACATCGTTCATCTGCTCATCGTCTTTCTCTCTGGGAGGTGGTGCTGGTCGGGTCCATAGGCAGTAGGCAGGTGAGCAGGCAGTGGAGACAACAGAAGGAAGAGAGGGTAGGTTCACTCGGAAGGAGAAGAGACCCACAGGTGGAGAGCATCTTGCCCAATGGCCCCCCATTCTCGCACCCAACTCCCAACAACAACCTGGGACCGTCGCCGACGCTCCCCACAAATTGCCCAAACTTGGTGGTGGTGTTCATGCCGTGGCCCTGCTAGAGTGCTGCAGCAGTGCAAGGGTTAAAAAAGGCGAACGGAGGAAACAAGGTATTTCAGACTCTCATTATTCACTGCCAGCTTTCCCCAAAATGGTATTAATTTCGTGCTGTCACGCAGGACTGCATCGTGTCTGTTCCAGTGGAGCCTAGCAGAGACTGGGTGGGGAAGGCGCACATGGTCTCCCTGCCAAATGGATGGTTTTTTCTTTCTTTCTTTCTGGAAGGAGCAGCTTTGGCTTCAAAAAAAAGGGGGGGGGTTATTTATTTATTTTGCTTCTTCTCCATCCTGAGTACCTTTAATCTGGGAAGCTGGTGGGATTGGGTGCCTTGTGTTGCACTTCTCCCTTCAAACTTTCCCCCTTAGCTGCACAACTGGTTACTCCAAAATTTCATGGCAGGTTGCAGGGAAGGCATATCCTCTTGAGAAATTAGGCGCTGTTGTATTTTATTTGCTTTTAACATTCTACACCAGAGGGACGTGGGTGGCGCTGTGGTTTAAACCACTGAGCCTAGGGCTTGCCGATTGGAAGGTCGGCGGTTCGAATCCCGGCGATGGGGTGAGTTCCCGTTGCTTGGTCCCTGCTCCTGCCCACCTAGCAGTTCGAAAGCACACAGTGCAAGTAGATAAATAGGTACCGCTCTGGCGGGAAGGTAAACGGCATTTCCGTGCGCTGCTCTGGTTCACCAGAAGCGGCTTTATCATGCTGGCCACATGACCCGGAAGCTGTCTGTGGACAAACGCCGGCTCCCTCCGCCTATAGAGCGAGATGAGCGCCGCAACCGCAGAGTCGTCCACAACTGGACCTAATGGTCAGGGGTCACTTTACCTTTACCTAACCTTCTACACTAAGGTAACACCCAGCTCCATATATTTATCTGAGAGGAGTGAGAAACCCTGTAGGACAGTGGTTCCCAATGGGCTAAAGTGCTGTGGGCCCCCTGTTTTTCCAAAGCTAAGCCATGGACCCCCTACTTTTCAAAATTTTGATGTCTCTGTGGTAGTTTTTGTTATGTTCCGTGAATGGTGCCATGGACCCACTGGGTGATTATACGCAGACCCCTTGTGGTTTGTGGACCAGCACTGCTGTAGGAGACTATAACACCTGCCCTCATAAGCTGCTATGTATGGTCTTTCTACCCCTTAAAAACTCCAGCAGTTGTAGCCTGCAATTTTACCTATGGTTCCATGAGGACTAGAACCATGCCTACATGGCTGTACGGGGAATGAGCATGATGCTCTCTGGATGTGGGACTACAACTCTCATCATCCTTTACTGTTGGCCATGCTGGCTGAGGCTGATGGGAATTTGAAGCCACCATCATGTTGGCTAGCCCTGGTGTAGAGAACGACCAGTCCGGTTTCCCTACCTCTTCTGCATGCATTTATTCAGGTTCTCGTCCCTAAGCATTTACTGGGTTGTCCTATGTTTTGGCTACAGGTAGGAGATAAAATCTTCTTTCCTTTATGTAAACAAAAACTTCCTGCATGAATAAAACAAGCATATTAAGGAGAAGAAAACAAGCATATCAAGGAGAAGATTAAACCCTTTTCCATATCTGTGTTTGTATTTTATATATGCTAGCTGACAGTACTTCCTGGCATTGCTCGGGAATTCTTAGAAACCAAAAAACACTGAGATTTATTTGTGGGTAATTATTTGTATAGCTTCTTAATAGGGCTGGGTGATATATCTTCCAAAACTGTTTTGAAGTTTGTATCTTGATATCTGTTTCATACTTTTTGACATGGCAATATTTTGCGAATTATGATGTGTCGTCCAAAACCGGTTTCAAGTCCATATCGTGATATAGGTTTCAAAATTATTGACATGGCAGTATATTGCGAATCATGATGTGTGCATGCTATGCAAAAATCACAATGTGGGAGAAACCGTGAAGCCAGACAATGCCTCTACATAGCTCCATGCTTATTTCAGACATTGTGATCTATTGGTATATCGTGATGTTTAAAGGTAAAGGTAAAGAGACCCCTGACCGTTAGGTCCAGTCGTGGACGACTCTGGGGTTGTGGCGCTCATCTCTCTTTATTGGCTGAGGGAGCCGGCGTACAGCTTCCGGGTCATGTGGCCAGCATGACTATGCCGCTTCTGGCGAACCAGAGCAGCGCATGGAAATGCCTTTTACCTTCCCGCTGGAGCAGTACCTATTTATCTACTTGCATTTGACGTGCTTTCGAACTGCTAGGTGGGCAGGAGCTGGGACTGAACAATGGGAGCTCACCCCGTCGTGGGGATTTGAACCGCTGACCTTCTGATCGGCAAGCCCTAGGCTCTGTGATGATATATTGCGATATTGAAAACCAGATATCGCCCAGCCCTACTTCTTAATGCTGGGGGGGACGGTGACACCTATTTTCATTCTAAGGCTGTTGGGTATGGCATACAATCTTGCCAAATTTTGTTAAAAGCATTGGAGTTTTGAAAGGTTCGGGTCTGCCATCTTGATTCAGAATTGCGTCCAATTTGTAGCCGAACGAGCGGATAACCTGCTCCTCAGTCTTGGGAACCATCATGCCAAATTTTGTTACGATATCATTATGAGTTCTCTGAATGCACTGGGATTAGATGGACAGACAGACAAAGAAAATTCAAAATCTATGGATGATGATAGATGTGGATGATTGATGAGGATGTTATAGATGATAGACGTGAAGAAGATCAGCTTTGAATTTGTCCCGCAGAAGCTGAATGTTAGAAGATTTAGGATAGACGAAAGCAGGTTTGTCACACACTGCATAATTGAAATATGGAACTCACTTTCACAAGAGGTAGTGATGACAGCCAACTTGGATGGCTGCTAGCCACAATGGCTGCGTTCTACCTTCCCCGACCAAGCCAGTATGCTTCTGAATACCAGCTGCTGGTCTTCAGCAGTGGGAGAGAACTTTTGCCCCGCCCTCACCACCTGCTTGTGGGCTTCCCATTGGGGCACCTGCTTGGCCACTGTGAGAGACCAAGATGCTGGACTCAATAGTCCATTGGTCTGAGCTAGGAGGGCTGCTCTGGGCTTCTTACAGGCTGGATTTGTCCACAACAAATCTCAGAATCCAGCCTCATTTGGTAAGCCACGGCCTCTCAAAGCTTCGATTTCCCTCACCTGCATAATGGAAACAAGAGTTGATCTCTTCTGCAGGGATGTTTGGAGCACCGACACAATGTCTTCAACTATCTCCCCGTGGCGGCCGCCACTCTTCCACCACCCGGTACCCCTTTGTGTTTGTGTGTCCACCTCCACCGACGATTAAGTGTTTATGCCGCATCTTTAACATTTGCCTGGATATTTCCTTTTTCTCGCTAAGCTACTCAAATTGGGGAGGTGTGTGTGAGCAGCTACACCCCCACACCTTTCCCCATGCCCCCTTGTTTTGTATCTCATTTTCGCACTATCATCGAGCTCTCCCCCCTCCTTCCCCAGCTCCTGTTTGCAAGGCTGTTTTGACAGCTTCTGTCAGTAAAGTACAGCTGGCTGCCATCACCTCTTATTGGCTGCAGACACCTCTGGCATCATGCTGAATATGATTAAAATCTGATTAATGGCGGAGGGGAGGAGGCGTAGTAGGTGCTCCCCCCCCCACCCCCCAACAAGCACCTCGCAACACCACCATCTTAAACTGTTTCAGTGGCCACTAGGGCTGTTTGTATTTCTCTAAGCGCTGGGGCCCAGAGAAGAAATAAACAATAGGATGTGTGCTAATGGTCTTTTCACACCATTGCTTTTGGGGTGGCGGAGTTGAGACTCTTGATAGGGATAGCCAACATGGCGGAATACAAGTCCCAGTGTTCCTAGCCAGCATGGACAGTGAAACTAAGAAGAGATTTGCTGCTGGCCCATCTCTCCATGCATCCTGTTCTCACAGTGACCAAAAAGTGGGAAGGCGTCAAGCAGAGCTGAACATAGCTGCCATGATGATAATGATGATAATTTATTTGTATCCCACACACCTGACTGGGTTGCCCCAGCCGCTCTGGGAGGCTTCCAACATATATAAAAACACAATAAAACATTAAACATTCAAAAGCTTCCCTATATAGGACTACCTTCAGATGCCTTCTAAAGGTTATATAGTTACTCATCTCCTTGACACCTGACATTCTAACAGGGCGGGCGCCACTACTGAGAAGGCCCTCTGCCTGGTTCCCTGTAGCTTCACTTCCTGCAGTGAGGGAACCACCAGAAGGCCCTCAGTGCTGGACCTCAGGGTCCGGGCTGAATGATGGGGGTGGAGATGCTCCTTCAGGTATACAGGGCCGAGGCCGTTTAGGGCTTTAAAGGTCAGCACCAACACTTTGAATTGTGCTCGGAAACATACTGGGAGCCAATGTAGGTCTTTCAGGGCTGGTGTGGTATGTTCCTGGTGGCTGCTCCCAGTCACTAGTCTAGCTGCCGCATCCTGGATGCGTTTTAGTTTCTGAGTCACCTTCAAAGGTAGCTCCATGTAGAGCGCATGGATTGGTCTGATCCTCCTGGATCACTCCAAAGGCCCATCTACCCCAGTTCCCTGTTCTCACAGTGGCCAAGCAGATACCTATTCATTAAAAAAAAAATCAGAGTGGTTTGCAACAGCCATGCATAAAGCCGCAAAGTTTTAAGATCAGAAATCAGCTGTTAGGGAAAGAAGTTTTCTTAATTGCCTGCGTAAATAAGCCTGACGCCATAGCAAGATTTCCAGCTGCCTTTCGAAAGTTGAAACAGAAGGCGCCTGCTGAATCTCTATTGAGTATTCCGCAGGATTGGGCCAATGGCGATAAAGGCTCAGTTTCTTGTTGCTATCAAATGAGCCTCGCTAACTCGGGGAACAGCCAATGATGTTCTTACAGATGATCTCGGTGATGGAGCTGGGATCTAAGGGTACAGATGGTCCCCACGGTGCCCCAGACCTAAGTTGTTCAGGGCTTTGTAAATTAATTTATTGCTGAAAAGTCAAAATTAATAGCAGTTGCTCCTATATAAAGACACAAGGAAAGGCGTGGTCCCTTTTTAGTACCATATTATAAAAACGGTAGAATAATGTAGAGTGCAATTTTTTTAAAAAAATAATCTGTCAACTAACAATTTGATAGATCATTCTAACATCTGTATTATTCTGTAACTGGTTCCTTTTATTTTATCTGTTAAGAAGGTTACAGTCAATGTACTCGGTGCTGTTTAGGAATTCTGAGAAACCACAGAATCAGTGTAGTTTTGAAGGTTCGATTCGCAATCTTGGTTCAAAATGGCGTCCAGTTGTGTCGCAACATAGACAGAAACCTGCTCCTTTCTCTCAGGATTTTGTCATATCAATCAATCAATCAATTTATTTATTGCATTAGCCATATGGCCATAGCACATAGTAAAAGACCAGGCACGATTATATAAAGAATACTACAGATACAGTTAAAACATTGGATGTAAAATCGTGCTGGATAATACAGATAAAATAGAGAACAATAGCAGGGCATGTCGATAGTGTCCATGTCAGGAAGATACATAGGACTTCGGCTAAGGCAAGTTAGCTGAAAAGGTGGTCCTGAGTTTGTTATATAATCAGTGGCATTTTGAAAGTTTCAGTCTGCCATCTTGATTTAAAACGGCACCCAGTTGTATGGAAACATTAGGGGGGGGGAAACCTGCTCCTTGATCTTAGGAACTGCCACGGCAGATTTGGCTATGATATCTCGAGAATTGTCTAAATGCAGAGCAAGCTAGCAACTTTTCCAAAATATGTAGTAGATGTTACTCGGAAAACCCCATTAAGAACGATCGCCTCCGTGGCAGATGAGCGAACGACAGAGGATTTTTTCATTTCTCTTCTAAGGTTGTGCCAGATCTTTCTGGCTCCAGTTCAGTTTTCTGTGCCCATTTTCCTGGCTTTGAAGCCCTGAAGGAGAGAGAGAGAGCAACCTCTTCCTTTTCTTTTGGAGAATTATTTCACATTCCAAGATCTTGCCATTTCTTTAATGGAAATGCTTAATGAGAAACCCCACAACCTTAGTGGATTTGCATTTTTTTTTTTAATCTTCTGTGCACGTTTTCCTTATTCTCCTCATTAAAATAATTAATCTAGCCAAAGTGGTTTTCTGGAATTATACAAAGTTCTTCAAAGTCTACTTAGTTTAAAGAGAAAAAAAGAAAGCATCATTTTAATTTTTGATAAGGACACCACCCTCCTAGATTCATTCTCTTGCATTTTGGTCACTACACAGTTTGACCTCCATGTGGCCACCTGGCTTCTGTAAAAGTCTTCTTCAGTTTCAGTGAACAAATTGGGTGTGGATGGGTGTAAGCAACCTGTTGCATTGCATCTGAACAATTACTCACTGCTGAAATTCCCCAGGAACCGCTCCTGGAATATCTAATGCAGTGGACGCTTGGGTTGCGAACGCGATCCGTGCGGGAGGCACGTTCGCAACCCGCAGTGCTGCGCCTGCGCACGCGTGGGTTGCGATTCGGCACTTCTGCGCATGCGCAAAGTGCAATTTAGCGCTTCTGTGCATGCGCATGTGCCGAAACCCAAAAGTAACTCATTCCGGTACTTCCGGGTTCGGCGCGGAGCGCAACCTGAAGACACGTAACCCGCAGCAAACGCAACTTGAGGTATGACTGTACATGGGTAGGCAAACTAAAGCCCACAGGCCGGATCAGACCCAATTGCCTTCTGGATCCGGCCCACGGACGGTCCGGGAATTGCCGCGTGGATCGGCAGCATGCACGTTATTTCCGTCCCTCTCCCTCACGCGGCAGCGGTGCCTCCTCCCTCCCTCCTCCTGGCTTCTCTTCTTCCCGCCCTGCCTAGAGGAGGAAGGGTTCTGGGCTTTGTTGGTGCCAGCAGCAGTAGCAGTTCTCGAGCGGCCGCCATTTTAAGCATCCCCTCTCCGGAGCCCTTTTGCGTGCCACTCACCATCCCTTTGCTGCTGCCAGCCCCTGCCGCTCGCAAGACACAGGCAAGCAGCCACTGGGGCTCGTGGTGCTCTTGCATCACCCCCCAAAAAAAATATAGCCAGCCCCCTCCATAAGGTCTGAGGGGCCCCCTGCTGAAAAAGTTTGCTGGCCCCTGATCTAGTACGATGACTCCCAAACTGTATTCCAGGGTGAGTTATTCAATTAAATATGAGCCTCAGTTGCCCACCCAGATGCGAGGAGCCTATGATAACTGCATTGCAGGACGTTGGACTAGATTACTTCCACCGCTAAAGCTCTTGGATCCTTGTCATGGCAGGGGTGGTTGTGGCTCGTACACCCCTGGATCCCAGCATCCTAGCCCACATCCCAGCTGCAGGACTAAGTGGTCCCAGCTCAATATCCACGGGCAGCTTCCATGCCTTTGCCACTTTATGCAGCATGGCACAGGCCACCGCCAACCGGGACAACCTCCTTGGCCATGGGGGGTGGTACCTTCTGGCTGGCTCCCCTGCCATGCCACCTCGGGCGCCCTCGCTGATGTGTAGTGCATTGCCATCAATCTTACAGCAGCCCCCCCCCCCAATTCCTGAAGACCAGAATTCCCCACCTGTGGTGGGGCAGAGACTCATCCCCCTCTGATGATGGTTGATGGAGGGGATGGCACTGGTGAGGACGGTGCCACCAGCTGTGTTGATGGTGCCACAGTTGACAGTTCAAGTTGGTGACATGGAGGGGCCTGTCCCCCCCTCCCCACCCAATCCGGGTCATGGAAGTAGGGCCCAGTTCAGGTTTGATTCGCCTTGGTCGCCTGTTTGTAGTCTCAATAATGCCTTCATTTCTCTGGTGATTAAGCAGGGAGCCTCCAAAATCTACCCCTTTCCTTAGATATGGGCACAGGGACGGAGGGAAGAGAGTCTTGTGCTAGCAGGACAACTGAGATCCCTTGGGCAACACCACCCAGCAGCACCCACCTCTACCCATTCACCCACCTCCTCCTTGGTTAAATTATTCCGTGGGAGCCGCTCTGGAGTGCTAAATTACTGTGACAGTTGTAGCAACGCAGACGTACCTGTCTCTGCCTGTCATTCTCCGCTCCAGCTGCGGCTGAGAAGCTGTCAAGAAGTAATCATTCGGGGAGTGGGCTGTTGGAGAGGGTGGCGGGCAGGCAGGGGCTGGCCGGGAGCTGAGACAATGCGGCACGGATTCCAATTTTGAGAAAATTGGCCCAGGTTATTAAGTCTTAGGAAGCTGCCTTATATTGAATCTGAGCATTGGTCCGTCTATCTCGGCATTGTCTTCAAGCGTGGGGCACTTTCCGTCTCTCCAGATGTTGCTGAACTACAACTCCCATCACCCCTAACAAGCAACCAGGGATGATGGGAGTTGTTGTTGAGCAGGCATAGGCAAACTCGGCCCTCCAGATGTTTGGGGACTACAACTCCCATCATCCTTGACCACTGGTCCTGTTAGCTAGGGACGATGGGAGTTTCAAAACATCTGGAGGGCCGAGTTTGCCTATGCCTGTTGTTGAGCAACATCCAGTGGGCCAAAGCTTCCTCATATAGTGGTCCAGGGTTGCCGGGAGGGAGGTGATGGTGGAAGACCCATCACTATTTCTGCAGCAGAGTCCCTGCATCCAGCATTCCAGAGCCACCCAATCAGCATGAAAGGGGAACATTTCTTAGCCACTGAGAAGTAGCCTTCTCACCCGCCGTGCTGGTTGGAGCCAATCAGAGTGAAAGGAAGAGAGTCAGCCGCTGAGGATGGGCTCCTAGGGCCACTCAGGCACTCTAAAACATCTCCCCAGGTACATGTTCCATGAAATAGTAGATGTAGCTGAAAGGCAACACATGGAGAAAAAGAAGAAGAGGAGGAGTTTGGATTTGATATCCCACTTTATCACTACCCTAAGGAGTCTCAAAGCGGCTCACATTCTCCTTTCCCTTCCTCCCCCACAACAAACACTCTGTGAGGTGAGTGGGGCTGGGAGACTTCAGAGAAGTTTGACTAGCCCAAGGTCACCCAGCAGCTGCATGTGGAGGAGCGGAGACGCGAACCCGGTTCCCCAGATTACGAGTCTACCACTCTTAACCACTACACCACACACTGGCTCCCAGTGGAGAGCTGTACAGGCATCTCATTCATATGCAGTCGCGTTTATGCTGGTCACTGCGAAATAAATTGGCTTTCCCTTTCTTGGGGCTGCTGCCCGGAAGTTGCTTGGGGGGTGCTGCCCAAGTGAGGGAAGGTGGCACAGGGTGGGGGGTGCCTTTCCCCCACTTCTGCTGCACGTCCACATGCCATTCTTGGCACCCCTCGCTATTAAAGTGGGATGCTCCCCACTTTACGCGATTTCACTTATGCATGCGGTGGCCCTGGAGCATTGCAATGCATCTTAAGTGCTACTATTCTATAACCATAAGATTGCCGTGTAATATTAGAAGGGGTGTTGCTGTGACCATCACAAGCATACCACTGCATTTCTGTCCCCATGCCTGCTCTGCAGTGATGGGCAACTGTTCTCTGGGCTTTCAGGCAGGAGGCTTCTAAAGCAACCTGGAGAGGCTGGGGGTTGAACCTAAAGCCTTTGGTGTGCATTGCTCCTGCCCTTCCCTAAACAAACATCAAAGCACACAATTCACACTGTGAGCTGCCAGTGGATTGCAAGGGGGCTAGCAACCTGATCTAACAATTGCACCTAGCCCAACCCATGCCCTCCAGTTGCCCACATTCCCAGAGCAACATCTACATCTGCCTTTGACTGCTTACCCAGACACCAGATCAGCTGTTGAATCACAGCCCCCTCCCTTCCCCAGGATAACTGTCCCTCTGAAGTATGGATGGCCAATCCAGCAAAATGCGTGACATGTGGGGAGATTTGAGCCTAGGTTCTCCCCAGTCTCAGTCCGACTGGCTCTCAGCTGATGACTGGCAGCTGCCTATGTGTGAACTGGCTCCACCAGAGAGACATCACACTTTCACTCAGGAGCGGCAGTGTGACAGCTTTGCCAGTGGTGGTGGATCTGCGATTACACATTCACTTATGCATGTCATCACTTGGGGGTGTGTGTGTGTGTGTGTGTGTGTGTGTATGCTTTCTGCAACACCACCTCAGATCTGCTTTCCCATTTCTGTTAACCCCCTTTCCCCATCCACAGGTTCTCTTGCTCCCTCCCTCTCTCTGTAATGCTGCAGAATTAGCTACTGCAGAACTGCAAAAGGGCTGCAGCTCAGAGGTATTTAAGCAGGCTCTGCTGGGTCAGGCCAGTGGTCCATCTAGTCCAGCATCCTGTTCTCACAGTGGCCAGCCAGATGCCCATGGCGAAGCCTCAAGCAGGACACCATGAGCGCAAGAGCACTTTCCTCTCTTCCAGCAACTGGTGTTCAGAAGCATTACTGCCTCCCAAGCACGGATGCAGAGCATAGCATCCCCATCATGGCTAGTTAAGCCATTGATAGCCGTATCCTCTGTGAATTTGTCCAATCCTCCTTGAAAGCCATTGGAGGAAGTCATGCTTCAGAATAACCAATTGCTAGAAACCACAGTCGGGAAGAATCGCTCTTGTGGCTTGGGTCCTTCTTGTGCGCTTCCCACTGTGGTTGGCCACTGTGAGAACAGGATGCTGGAATAGATGGGCCAGTGGCCTGAACCAGCAGATTTTAACTCATTTGCTACGAACAAACACACATACACTCCCCTCCGCCCACCAATAAGAATGCAAGGAAATCCCTGCTGCATCAGCCCAAAGGCCTATCTAGTTCAGCATTCCGTTCTCATTGCTAGGGCTGGGCGATATTAGCTTTTCAACATTGCAATGTATCACCAGCCAAACACCGCAATATAGTGATACGCCATGATGTTGAAAAGCGGAGGGAGGAACAAGCAAGCAGCATTGGCCACCCAGCCTCAGTTCCCTCCACCACCAGTGTCCGGCACAGGGAGGAAGGAGGCAGCAGGGAAGCCAATGCACAGGCAAGCCTCACCCACCATATACCTCTGGGTGAGGGCGCCATTGCGCTCTGGCCCTAAAACTGATCATGGGCGATGTATCAGGCCTACTTATCACTGCCGCTTGTATTCTCTCTCTCTCTCTCTCTCTCTCTCTCTCACACACACACACACACACACAGCCTACCTCACAGGGTTGTTGTGAAGATAAAACAGGGTGGGGGGTGCTCTCTATTTTGGAGAGAAATATCTAAATGCGAAAGATAAGGACAGAATCATTTGGTCTGGGGCTTGAATCGAAGATTAGAGAGTAGCTCCTCTCTCTTTCTCCGTTGTCACCTGCTTTCTTAAGCAGCATGTTGAAAAAAAGAAAAAAAGAAAAGAAAAAACTTGTCTGCGAAAAGTGTCATTTTTCGTTTCCTGCCACCCCTGGCAACTGGTCCCATTAACTAATCCGACTGATTGTTCATATTCCCGGTAGGTTGAAAAGAGACCCGAATCTACACTTCATTTGCAAGACCCTCTGCTGAGTGTGCCGCTAATGACCGTTCTAATTATGATATCTCACGGCTGCCTTTTTTTTTGGTTATTTTATTCAGAGGCTGCCCGATCCTTGCTTGCCTTGTGACACCTCGCCAGTTTCGGGGAACGTGTGTTGCAGGATGAATGAAAAACGGGTCGAAAGTGGGAGGGAAGGAGGGAGGGAGGCAGAAACACAAGGTTCTACCGGAGGGGGATTTTTAAAGGCAGCACTCATGCTAAGCATGCCACTTTTTCTCTTCCCCCATCGCCCCTGTGGTAGCTGTGGTGGTGGTAGGGACTGTTTATTTCATTCACAAGAGAGAGAGCTATAGGGATAAAAGAGAAAGACTGCTTTATACCGGAAAAGGTGAAGGGAACCCTGACCATTAGGTCTAGTCGCGGACGACTCTGGGGTTGCGGCGCTCATCTTGCATTACTGGCCGAGGGAGCTGGCGTACAGCTTCCGGGGTGTGGTCAGCATGACAAAGCCGCTTCTGGCGAACCAGAGCAGCGCACTGAAACACCGTTTACCTTCCCGCCAGAGTGGTACCTATTTATCTACTTGCACTTGGACGTGCTTTCGAACTGCTAGGTTGGCAGGAGCTAGGACCGAGCAACGGGAGCTCACCCCATTGCGGGGATTCGAACCAATGACCTTCTGATCGGCAAGCCCTAGGCTCTGTGGTTTAACCCACAGCGCCACCCGCGTCCCATGCTTTATACCATAACAGTCTCTAAAATGGATGAATGAGTCTCTGCCACGATGTGTGCCTGAAAGGTGACTAATAACAAAAATAAAATAAATGGTTTATTAAAGAGTTTCTAAATACAGTAGATATGGGCAGAGATAAAGATATCTCGAAAGTAAGAAAAAACCTACAATACCTGGCGAAGCCATAAAACCTCCAAAAAGCAAAAACACGGCCGCACACTTTGAAAACATCTTAAGTACCAGGCGCTTGGCCACCAAGCTTTTGCAAACAGCCCAGTTGAAGATGCGCGATTGCTTATGTTCCCCTTCTGAGTAGAAGCAACGGGGCGTTAGGATGGCGGCTGCAAGAGGCAGGGCCTTCTTAATGGTGGCTCCGTATTTGTGAAACTCCATCCTCAGAGGTACGCTCGACTCCCTCCTTGTTTTCTTTCAGCTATGTTTTGAAGATTTTCAAGAAGTGAATCTGCTTTTCATTCATTTGTGTTGCTGTACGTCAGGGGTGGGGAACCTCAGTCCCGAGGGCCAAACGGAGCTCTCCGGGTTTCCATATCTGGCCCACGGGACTCTCCTCGGGCCACACCCCTTGTCAGAACCTTCTTCTTACTCCCCCAGATCTTTTGCTTGGCTGGGATGCATTCTTAAACCCAGCGGCGTGACTCTCTTGCTTGCTGTTATGGGAGTATAGAAGGCTGTGTGTAGAAACCGGCCTACTGTACAAAGGTAACATTTTCATCCACTGCTCTGGCCACTTTTGCCTCTGGCCACCCCAAACCATGTGGCCCTGGAAGTCTTCCTAGATGGGAATGCGGCCCTTGGGCTGGAAAAGCTTAACCACCACTCCTGTAAGTTGTTTTGGTTAAGTGTGAGTTAGTGTTTTGTAATGGTGTGTGTGTGTGTGTGTGTGTGTGTGTGTGGCTGGCTTGTTTTGATTCTGTTTGCTTGTTTTAATGGTGAATTTTTGATGTTTGCCTCAAAATGTTTAAATACTGCTTGCCATGCTGGGAAGATGTTTGCACTTTGAAGGTGGCTGAGAAGTTCCTTAAACTAATCATGAAAGAGCGGGGAGCATTTTTGGGCAAAGAGCAGAACTGGAGAAGGTTTAGAATTGTAGAATGGTTGAGATGGAAGGGACCCTGAGGATCGTCTAGTTTAGGGGTGGCCAATTCCCAGGAGACTGTGATCTACTTACAGAGTTAAAAAAACTGGCAGTGATCTACCCCCATTTTTGGGTTCAGGTCAAAGTTGTTGAATTTTTTGGGGAGGAGGAAAGCCCCGTTTTTTAGGCATTCAGGTCAAAGTTGTTGTTGAGCTTTTTTTAGGGAGAAGAAAATCCCTGTTTTTGGGGGGTGCAGGGCAAAAAAACTGAGCTTTTTTAGGGGAGCCAAAGTTGTTGAGCTTCTTTGGGGGAGCCAGTGATCTACCAGTGATCTACCACAGATGTCCAGTGATTTACCGGTAGATCATGATCTACCTGTTGGACGTGCCTGGTCTAGTCCATGGGTAGGCAAACTAAGCCCCAGGGGCTGGATCCAGCCCAATCGCCTTCTAAATGTGGCCCGCGGACGGTCCGGGAATCAGCGTGTTTTTACATGAGTAGAATGTGTCCTTTTATTTAAAATGCATCTCTGGGTTATTTGTGGGGCATAGGAATTTGTTCATTTTTTCCCTTCAAAATATAGTCCGGCCCCCCACAAGGTCTGAGGGACAGTGGACCGGCCCCCTGCTGAAAAAGTTTGCTGACTCCTGCAATGCAAGAATATGCCATTGTCTCTTTTGGGGATCGAACCTGCAACTTTGGCGTTATCAGCGCCATGTTTTTACCAACTGACACAGAAGGGCTTCTAACAAGGGAGGCAACTAACTCCCACCCGCCCCAGCCAACATGGCCCATCAGGGATTATGGGAGTTGGGGTCTGTGGCGTTTGCCTTTCTAGGGAATACATATAAGAGCAGGAGTGGAAAAGGGGTTAAGTGGCTGACCCTAGGCTGTCCAATAAACAGAGGGGGGGGAGGAGCTAGGGGCAGCTGAAGGAGTCAGTTAGAGTTAGAGAGCGGGGAGTTGGGGAGTTGTTGAAGAGCTGTTGATCAAGAGAGTTGGTTGGTGGGTGGTTGTTGATTGTGAGGGTTGGTGGTGAGGTAGAGTGGTGAGCGTAGGCAGGGTTGTAACCAATATCTTAAGTTGTTGAAGTTTTTAAATAAACACTTGTTATTTTGTTTAAAATTGCACCCTGACTGTGAAAGTTATTACCAGGGAGGGGATCCTGGTTGGTGGCAGCGAAGCGCGTGGTGGCACAGGGATCAATAGTCCGTCAAACGACCGGGGACCCTGTGTGATCGCCACAAAACTGGTGGCAGCGACGGGATAAGATCAATACGCCGGCAGGAGACATCAATAAGCCCGTGGAGGGATATTGAAATCGTTGTGCCTGTTCACCACAAAATTGGCAGAAGCAGCTGGGGTTAAACAATACATCTGGAAGGGGAAGGGTAAATCTGTGAAGTGATAACCTAGCCCGGGGGTGTAGTTGTGGGTACCCAAGGACGCTGCAAGGCTAAGATAACAAAAGGAGAAAAGAGAGCTCACAAATCTGTTCTGGCAGGGGGTTTTGACTTGGGGTCCGAGGAAGTAAGCTTAACGGGTAGAGAGAAGACCCATAGCAGAACTTTGAGACCCGAGTCTGGAGAAACCTAGCCAGGGGGAACAGTGCTGAGAGGAGATTTCTCTTATTTTGTTAATTTAACTGTCAATCCTCAATCACACAATATGCCACCTAAAAAGACAAAGAACCCTGTGAGGGAACCAGCTCAAGATAGCTCTGAAGGGGAGGAAAATGGGAATCCTCTGAGGGAAGAGCAGAGCTTAGAAGATGAAACTAATATTGTACCTGAGGTGAGAGAGCCACAAGTTTCTATAGAATTAGAAAAGTGGAAACTAGAACAACAATATAAATTTGAATTAGAAAAAGTTAAGGCTAACCAAGAATTAGAAAAGGAAAGAATTAAGGCTGAGGTGAGAGAGAAAGAACTGAGATTGCAAGCTGAGGAGAGAGAGAGACAATATAATTTAGAAATGAAGAGGATGGAATTGTCAGCTCTGAGCAATCAGAATAACAGCAACAACAGTACACCTCAAACCGTTAACAAAGTAGATTTAAAGCGATTCCCTGAGTTCAAGGAGAAAGATAGCCCAGAGGCTTTTCTGATATCATTTGAGAGAGCCTGTAAAGATTTCCAAGTGAAGGATGAGGAGAAAATGGTGATCTTAAGGGCTAGAATTAGTGGGGTACTGGCAGAAATATATGCCCAAATGACAGAAGAACAGTCAACAGATTTTGAGATGTTTAAACAATTAATTTATACGAGGTTTGGAATTACCTCAGAACAACTAAGGAAAAAATTCAGGAGTGTGACAAAGTTGAGAGAAGAAACGTATGCTCAGTTGGGGGCAAAAATTACAAATTACCTCAAAAAATGGTTAGAGCAGGAGGGTGCGGATTCAATTCAAAAAATCAGAGAGGTTATTGCGTTGGAGCAATTTTATGCCACCATAACTGGGGAGCTGAAATATCTTGTAAAGGAAAGAAGTCCTAAAACCATCCAGGAGGCAGCAACCCTAGCTGACCAAATTAATGAAATTAGGGACCATGGATTTGATAGTCCAAAATTTGGCGGGAAATTGTGGGGGAACCCCAGAAACCAATTTCAATATGCTAAAGGAAGCTCTTCTCCGGCAATGAAGAAGGGAAACATACCACAGTCAAAAAGCCCAAGTGACGTGGGCCAAACTAACACCCATACCTCTGAGGTAAAAGAAAATAAATCTAATTATACTGGGGGAAGAGATATGAGGTGCTGGTCGTGCAATAAACTGGGCCACAGAAGCTTTGAATGTAAGACTGGTGAACAAGTTAAATCTGGGAGCACAAACACTCAAAAACACTCTTATTGTATCCACTCAGTAGGGCAGGGTGAGGCTAAGCAGGTTGCCACGGAAACCGAAGCTCTAGCTAGGCCTGAGACAGAGGAGATTCCTGAGGCCTCAGTAATACACTGTTACTTGATTAAACAGAATGATTTGCTCTTGAGAAAGTCAGGAGAAAATATTTGGATTGAAAACAAAAAATATCTAGGGTTAAAAGATACCGGATCCCAAATCACAATTGTTCATCCTGAGGTAATCAGTACCAATAAAATAATTCCAGGAAAAACTATAGAATTAAAAGGAATCGCCAAAGAGCCAGTTAGACTCCAAATGGCTGAGGTAAACATTAAGTTACATGACTGGAGTGGAAAGTGGCAAGTGGCCATTTCAGAGGAAATCCCCACTGCGGTGCTTATCGGTTGGGATCTCCTGGAGCATGTGCAGAGTGCGTTTGTTATTACCCGCTCCAAGGGGGGCCAACTGTCCACTGATACTGAGGGAAGCGAAACAGTTGCCAATGAGGGCAGGACTCAGAGTCCTCAAGTTGAAACTTTGAGTGAGCCAGGCTTCCTAATACCTTTTAAAAATACTCCAAAGACTAGTTTCTCTCAGGAACAAAAGAATGACATGGGACTAAATGGCTGTTTTGAGGCAGCAAAATCTACTGTTCCATTAACCCCTGATTGCCCAGAGAGGTTCTGCCTAGAGGAGGGGCTGTTATATCGTGAAGCCCTTAGCACACCTTATAAAGGGGGAGGAGGAAACCGCAGACAACTAGTGGTTCCTCACATGTACAGAGAAGAAATCATAAAACAAGCCCATAATAGTATTTTTGGGGCACATATGGGGATAACTCGGACCAAACGAAGAGTGGCACAAAATTTCTATTGGCCAGGAATGGGGAAGCAAATTAGAATGTATTGCCAAGCCTGTGACATTTGCCAGAGGCAGGGATCAGGTCAGGACAAAACCAAGGCAAAACTGTGTCCTTTACCTGTAATCTCCACACCAGCCCAGAGTTTAGGACACGACGTGGCACAACCCGTGCCTAGAGCAACCAAAAAGGGGAATGAAATGCAACTAGCCTGGGAGGAACCATCCCAAATCGTGTCCAAAATAAATAATGTAAACTACCTTATCCAGCAGGGGGATGAGGGGCGCAAGGTAGTTCACATAAACATGATTAAGCCTTACCAGAGAAATGAAAGCTGGGCTCTCTGTGCTATCCCAGAGGACCCAGAAGAAGCAGAAATATCATGCTGGGAAGGGAGAGGGGAGCAAGAATGTAATATAAAAGAAGTTAAGCTAGCCCCTACATTAACCCATTCACAGCAGGAAGAAATAGGAAACATCCTACAAAAATTTAAAACGAGTTTCAGTAATACTCCAGGACTAGCAAAAGGGGTAGTCCATCACATTGACACCGGGATTGCAGAGTCTTGCGATTTCATATTTGTTATGCCGTACGATGAACAGAGTCAGGTGTGGTCGCAATGCATAGCCAGAGCCAATGCTCCGTATAGCCACACCATAATGGAATATGAAAAATACATTCACATGGGCATTAATCCAAAGAAGATTGTGATGGGTGTTCCATGGTATGGCTATGATTATACCTGTCTAGGCTCAATTAAGGCCCATGTTTGTTCAATTGCAAAAGTTCCTTTCCAAGGGGCTCCATGCAGTGATATGGCAGGACGTCAGCGCCCATATAATGTAAACATGGATCTAGTAAACAGTTTTATTTCCGGGATCCTGTGGGATGAGGAACAGGAAGCCCCATATTTAGAATACAAGGTCTTTATATTTGACATTGGGGGGCAGGCCTGGAAAGCTTATGACTGGTCACATATTACCACAGTGGCGATTTGTGAAAAATATGACCCTGAGCTTATGGGTTATGTCCATTCAAGAGGAGTCAGAGTTGTTTTAAAAAGTGACCTATCTGTGAGATCAGTTAGAACAACTATTCAAAGTTATGATAAAACATTCATCAGTTGGAAATATAGAAAGAAAAACATACTGAAAGTTATAGTTGCCAGGGTGTCCCATCAACTTTTTATGAAAGTGAAAGTGTTTCCTACACTAGAGGTTGTGTGGTGGGAAGATGGGTACTCTGCTGCTCATGCAACACAAATAAACGCCCAAGATGAACGTGGTTACACAGCATTAACGTGGCCACCACATCAAAGAGATAAAAAAGTCGTCTTCAAATTGCTTGAAGTGGGAACTGATAATTCAATACAGATCAAAGATGGACTGACAGCAAGGGAGATTGCTAACAGCAATAGGCAATCAGAGCTTTTTAGTCTACTTTCATTAAGTAAACCCGTTTGTCCAAAAAGCTTCAGCAAGCTGACTAAAAAAGCAGCTATCCACAAACTTCTGAAAGCAGTTCTCAATGAATTCAAAAGCCAGACAACCAGTTCTTATGCTACTTTTGATGACTTGGAGATGTTTGTACAAGGCATCGAGCTTCAACACTTAACAGAGATCCTGAAGGAGAGAGAGGGTGATCCAAGAGAGCTTTTGACCCTGAGAAACAAAGACTCTACACAGATTGGAATCCACAATCGTTACAGACGCATTGACTGCAGGGATCGGGGTGGGACTGTGTCATATGGCGGAGGAAGACAACTCGCATCCCATCACGTGTGGCAGAGAAAAGACTGGTGCCCAGAGAAAGACACTTCTTGTGGCGGTTAAGGACAATAAGGAGCGTGAAAGGATCCTGGACATCGTTGCAGATGCCTTATCACAAAGACCCGAAGGCAAAGATTAAAATGGACAGTTACAAATTTTCTTGCAGTTAACTAAAGGTTTAATATTGCATGATCTATTGTATATAATGTGGGAAAAAACAATTATTAAGCCAGTATAAGATGAGGAGTTAAGGTTAGTAAACATAGGAAATGTTTGTTTGAATTAATGTGTCCCGCAGTTTGATCAGGAGTATAACTCTGTGCAGTTATCCCTCCTGAATCAAACTTATTTAAGGGGGGAGGTATGTGGCGTTTGCCTTTCTAGGGAATACATATAAGAGCAGGAGTGGAAAAGGGGTTAAGTGGCTGACCCTAGGCTGTCCAATAAACAGAGGGGGGGGAGGAGCTAGGGGCAGCTGAAGGAGTCAGTTAGAGTTAGAGAGCGGGGAGTTGGGGAGTTGTTGAAGAGCTGTTGATCAAGAGAGTTGGTTGGTGGGTGGTTGTTGATTGTGAGGGTTGGTGGTGAGGTAGAGTGGTGAGCGTAGGCAGGGTTGTAACCAATATCTTAAGTTGTTGAAGTTTTTAAATAAACACTTGTTATTTTGTTTAAAATTGCACCCTGACTGTGAAAGTTATTACCAGGGAGGGGATCCTGGTTGGTGGCAGCGAAGCGCGTGGTGGCACAGGGATCAATAGTCCGTCAAACGACCGGGGACCCTGTGTGATCGCCACAGGGTCCAACAACAGATCAAGGGATAAGTGGGTATGAATCCCCTTTTCTGAGGGTGAAAGGTTTAAATAGTTTGTGCCATTTTAAGAAACTGAATCACATTTATTTAAAGCATTGTTAACTCCGAAGCTTCATTAGCAAGGCAGTCCCTCCCCTCAGGTTGGCAGAAGAGGAAAACGGGTTTGAAGGGAGGAGGAAAAAAGTAAGCAAGGGCACACTAATTCTTAGGTGCAAGGTTCTTGTATAACCAGCTGGAATGGAAACAGTTCAAAGAGAGGAGGGACCCAGTCTTAGAAACTGAGATATGAAAGCTAGGAGCTAAATGGCACGTTAAACCTAGGTTATGGGCACAACAATGGAATGTCCAGGCACGCTTTTTTTAATAACAAGAATATGAAGCTGAAAATGAACATGGTCTAGTCCAGGCATGTCCAACAGGTAGCTCGTGATCTACCGGTAGATCACTGGACGTCTGCGGTAGATCACTGGTAGATCATTGGCACCCCCCAAAGAAGCTGAACAACTGTGGCTCCCCCTAAAAAAAGCTCAGCATTTTACTGCCCCCCTGAAAAAGCTCCACAACTTTACTTTGACCTGAACCCCCCAAAATGGGCCTTCCAACTCCCTAAAAAAAAGCTCAACAACGACCTGAACCTCCAAAAAGGGGGTAGATCACTGCCAGTTTTTAACTGTGAGTAGATCACATGGGAGACTCTTGAGAGTCCCATGGACTGCAAAAAGATCAAGCATATCCATCCTTAAAGAAATCAGCCCTGAGTGCTCACTGGAAGAGCAGATTCTGAAGTTGAGGCTCCAGTACTTTGGCCACCTCATGAGAAGAGAAGACTCCCTGGAAAAGACCCTGGTGTTGGGAAAGATGGAGGGCACAAGGAGAAGGGGATGACAGAGGATGAGATGGGTGGACAGTGTTCTTGAAGCGACTGGCATGAGTTTGGCCAAACTGCGGGAGGCAGTGGAGGATAGGGGTGCCTGGCGTGCTCTGGTCCATGGGGTCACGGAGAGTCGGACACGACTGAACGACTGAACAACAACAGATCACAGTCTCTTGGGAGTTGGCCACCCCTGGCCTAGTCATTCCCCTGGCAACCCCCCATATATTCTTAAGAGGGTCTCTTCTGCAGTCTTCAGAGAGTAGCTGGAAGTGGGGAGGCAGAAGAAGGTCCTCCTTTCTTTCCACTTTTAATCTGAAATCTTAGGTGCAGTACTGTGCCCAGAAACTGCTTGCGGTAATGAAATTCCCTGTCGCAAAATGCCCCTAGAACAACGGGAGTTTCAAACACTGGAGGAATCAAATGGTGCTGGTTTCTCTGTCTGGCATCTTGTTACTGCCAGCGCTGCAGCTTGGTGGAATGGGGTGGGTGGGAATTCTGAGAGCAGAAAAGCATTGAAGGATTTGCAAAATAACCACACACCTAGCATGCACAGATTTTATTTATTCAATACACTTTCATCCTGGATTCATTGGCAATATGCAATGTGCAAGCTGGGTGGATTTAGATAACTTAAATTCTCCAACTCTTCAGAGTACTGCTATTTTCTGACACGACAAAACTTTATTCAAATTTTTAAAGGGATATCTTGCAAACCAGTGGGTTTGTTGTTGTTGTTGTTGTTGTTGTTGTTGTTGTTGTTGTTGTTGTTCCAGTTGTTCCACATCTTTTTCCGAGGTAGCTGTTTGAGAACTGCTTCACAAGGGCTTGTTCCTTCCAGTTTGAGGTTTGTAAAGCAGACTGTACTGATCCGCCTTCCAGAATATCTTCTCAGTGATAAGGACTAGCACCTTGGTTTTTTTGTATTTTGTTTTAAATTAAAAGTTGAGATTCTTTTTTTGTGTGTGAATATTTTATTAGTTGAATATAAGAACAATATATAATCAAATACAAGCAGTCAAATACAGTTTTCCCCTACCCCCACCCAAAAAAACAGCCCCAACTACGTCCAGGAAAGTTGAGATTCTTGAAAGGCTACACTCAGTGCATTTTAATAGCACTTACTCCAGTTCATTCCTGCATCCTCTCTCCGGCAGACCTGGTAGCATCTGTAACATTTCAGGAGTAGAGTCATCTTACACTCAAACCTACACCAGGAAAACCCAGCCATAACCACTGAAATCCATCCACTTTCTGAGAAGGGCTGTAGCCCAGTGATAGGGCATCAGCTTCGCAGGCCAAAGGTCCTGGGTTCAATCTCCAGCATCTCCATGTAGGACGGAAAGAGACTCCCCTGGAAACCCTGGAGAGCTGCCAGTCAGTGTAGACAATACTGAACCACATAGACCACGGGCCCAACTCAATATAAGGCAGCTTCTCTATGAGAGTTGCATGTTCATCATAAATCACTGTGCATCCATCCATCTGAGAAGGCTTCTGCTGTGGATTTCAGTGGACTTCGATCAGGCATAGGCAAACTCGGCCCTCCAGATATTTTGGGACTACAACCCCCATCATCCCTAGCTAACAGGACCAGTGGTCAGGGATGATGGGAATTGTAGTCCCAAAACACCTGGAGGGCCGAGTTTGCAAATGCCTGACTTAACCATGCATGGCATGGAGAGAGCAGATAGAGAGCAGATAGGTTTTTCGCCCTCTCTCGCAACATGAGAACTCGTGGGCATCCATTGAAGCCAAACGCTGGAAGATTGAAGGCGGACTTCTTCAGTCTGTGCCTCGTTACACTGCGGAACTCCCTTCCGCAGGATGCAGTGACGGACATCAACCTGGCTGACTTTAAAAGAGGATGGGAGAAATTCATGAAGGACAAGGCTATCGACGGCTTCTGGCCATGATGGGCTATGCTCTGCCTCCACAATTGGGCAGCAGCAGTGCTTCTGAATCCCAGTTTCTGCTTGAGGTCTCCCTCCAGGCATCTGGCTCTGGCCCTGGCCCCTGTGAGAACAGGATGCTGGGCTAAGATGGGCCCCTGGCCTGATCCAGCAGCCTCTTCTTCGGTTCTTATGTCTGGCTATGTCGAAAGCTTCCGCTCCTTCCTCCTGCAGATGGGGAACAGGCTTGCTGTAGCGTGTCAGGAGGTATATTCCCATCCTTTCCTTTTTGCACATCATTCATTCATTACTTTCCCCCCCTGAGGTTACCAAGGAGACGTTATTGATGACCGTGATCATAGTAATATGGGGAAGTTGGGGGGGGGGTTGGGAGAAATGGTTCAGACCATTTCCCCTTGAATTTGCTGCCCAGATCTCTGCAATAATGAGAGAGGAGGGCTGCCTTTTTTTTTAAGGGGGTTCCCCCTCCCTCCCCTCCCCTCCTTCTTCCTTTCTCCTCCACCTACAGATATTTCCTACACCGACGCTGGAGAAAGAGTGTTTAAATTAGCTCTCAATGTCCACCTCTGGCTGCCTGCATCCTTGTAATGATTTCATTAGCTTGAATTATCCACGTTATTTTCTTGTAATGGGATTAGCTGAACTGGAGTCATCTGAAGAGCGAAGGGTGGGATGGCGGGGAGGGGAGGGGGCCTTTTGGGGGGGGGGTAGGGGTGGGGGAAGAGAGCATTTTCTGCCTTGCATGTTTCATTTAACCGTCTTACGCCAAGGGGCTGGTACTGACCGTGGATGGGAACCTGGGCAGGAAAAAAAGCTCGCCCTATTGGGCAGAACACTCATTCCTTCCCCCTGAGAAGAAAGGGATGAGATAGGATGGAGAAAAGCAGCTATTATCCCTCTCTAATCGTCCAATTGGTGCAAAGCAGAGATGTTTAAAGATAATTTGCAGGGGGGGAGGTGCTGTTTTGCAGTGGTTAAAAAATTTGTGGCAATGATTTTGTGGCAATGGGATGCATTTTGAAGAGATGAAGCCCATCTTCACCCCCACGCCAGGGGTGGGGGGCCGCAGGATTGCAAGTCGCGGCTCATCTAGGCCCACAAAGCCCCTGCCAGCCGTAGAACCGAAACTTGCTTTTTCCCTGGGCTTTGTTTGAAATAAAGGAGTGTTTTCTTTTCTTTTCTTTCTTTTAAGCCAGTATTTAATTCTCAGCATCTCCACAATATGTTTATTTTTCTCCCTTCTTGAAAACTAACATTAACAGTGCGTTTCTGCTCGAAGCCCTTCGATCTCATAGGCCTCTCAAACAGAGACTTAGCGGGGTCTTAGGGTCTCGCTGCCTGGGCTACGTCTGAACAGATTTCATGTAGACATCAGCTCCGTGTGCATAACCTATGGGATGTGTAGGCGGCTTATATTAACTTGAGCTTACAATGCATGTACCGAGAGTATCTATATGTATCTGTAATATAAATGGGTGGTGAGTTGGGGGGGTTGGTCACTATTAGTATTATTCATTTATTATTATTAATAATAATTTTTATTTCCATGTCTTATTTTGTTAAATCTGCAAACAAACAAACAAATGGTAGAGTTGGAAGGGACCCCTAGGGTCATCTAGCCCAGCCCTCTGCAATGCAGGAATCTTTGGCCCAATATGGGGCTCAAACCCACGACTCTTAGATGAAGAGTCTCATGCCCTGCCGACGGAGCTATCCCTGCAGGAATGAATGAATGAATGAATGAGTGAGTGAATAAGTAAGTAAGTAAATAGAGTACGGATACTACTGCCAAGCCAGTTGGTGGTTAGATTTTAAGTGGTTTGGAAATGCTTTTGTTTGTTTGTTTGTTGCATTTATATCCAACCTTTTCCACTAAAAGAGCTCGATGTGGTTTACATGCTTATCCATCCTCCTCCCGGTTCATCCTCACAACAACCCTGTGAGGTAGGATAGGCTGAGAGGAAATAACTGGCCCAAGTTCACCTACCCGGAGAGCTTCATGGCTGAGTTGGTATTCGGACCCTGGTCTTCTAGTCCAGCACTCTAACCACTATGCCACACTGGATTTTAAAGTGGCAACTTGCAGCTGCCCTACCACTGCCTTCAGGGAAGGCCATGGCTGGTTTGGTAGGGTGTGATTGAGGAGGGAGCCTATTTAAGACAGCTCCCGCCATCCTTTGCCAAGCTTGAAGACACACACACATATGATTTGAATGAGCTGTTTCTTCCCGTTGCGGAAAAAACCAGCTTGTTCTTCTGTGCCACATCGGAAGAGAATGCTTTGCAAATAATCAGGTTAATAATAAAGATTTATGGAGGGGAGCGCTCGATGTTGTCGGAATGTGTTTGTTCTTTTCATTTCTGCTTTGCTTCCCCCCCCTTACTTGTGAAGTCCCATGCACGCTGTTGTGAACGCAAAATGTGCCACGGTGACTGTGGGGTGGGGGTGGGTGGGCAGGTTGGGGAAGTGGAATTGCTGAGCAAATCTGTTCCAATGGCTCGTTTGCCATCTGTGACTCCTGGATTGCCTTTTAAATCCTCCAGAGCTGGCTGGAAACTTTCTTTCCCCTCCCTGGCTCCATCCTGTTGTTCTTGCTTTGGATTGTTTTGGGTTTTTTTTGGAAGATGGCAGATGCAGGAGAAGGGAGATCAGAGAACAAGGCGCGGCCACGGCAACCATGGGTTGCTGGGGCATCCGATGAGAACCAACAAACAAGGCAACACGAGACCCAGAGCGAAAGCAACATATCAGTTCTTGAAAAAACTCTGTTATACCAATGATATACAGTAGCAACAAATGCAATTAAGCAAAATGGCAAAGTATGAAAAAAATCTCTGTAAGCATCAAATACAACCGGGCAGAATAGCAAAGTATGAAAAAGTCTCTTGAATCACTGTCCAGTCTCCGTCTACTTCAGCCTCATTGGAACATTACATGACCTACTGTTCCATCCATGCTACAGAGACCTTTTCATACTTTGCTATTCTGCCCGGTTGTATTTGATGCTACAGAGATTTTTTCCATACTTTGCCATTTTGCTTACCGTATTTTCCGGTGTATAAGACGACCGGGCGTATAAGACGACCCCCAACTTTTCCAGTTAAAATATAGAGTTTGAGATATACCTGACTGCAGATTCTCCACCCGGCGTATAAGACGACCCCCGACCTTTGAGAAGATTTTCCTGGATAAAAAAGTCGTCTTATATGCTAGAAATTTACAGTAATTGTATTTGTTGCTATTGTATATCATTGGTATAATAGAGTTTTTCTAGAACTGATATGTTGCTTTCACTCTGGGTCTCGTGTTGCCTTGTTTGTTGGTTCTCGGTTGAGTTGCAACACAGGGGTTCATTTTGCTTCTTGTATTGTTGGGGCATGCAATGAAGCTGTGGGGTGTGTGTGTGTGTGTGTGTGTGTGTGTGAGAGAGAGAGAGAGAGAGAGAGAGAGAGAGAAGATTAAGGACAGCAAAAAGAAAAGTATTTCTTCATGCCAGCGCATAGTTTAAACTCTGCCACTCCCACAGGAGGCAGTGATGGCCACCGGCTTGGGTGTCTTTAAGAGAAGGCTGGACATATCCATGTATTTTGGGTTCATGGACTGCAATAAAGCTGTGTGGCTGGACATATCCATAGAGGAAGAGGCCATAATGGCTACTAGTCCTGATGCCCATTCTCTTCCTTCACAGCTGGAGGCAGTGAATGCCTCTGAATTACCAGTTCCTGCAAACTGCAGGGTGGGTGATAGTGCTCTGGAACTCAGGTCCCATTTGTGTGTTTCCCATTGGGGCACCTAGTTGGCCACTGTAAGAACAGGATGCTGGACTAGATGGGTCATTGGCCTGATCCTGCAATTCTTCCTTATGTTTGTATGTTCTTAAATGCCCGTGGTTTTTGTATTTTTTAAAAAAGGTAATTTTGTGTGTGCGCGCTTGTAAATTTCTCTTGAGGCTTTATTGCAGTCAAGTGCAATTTTGTTCAATGAATGCATGCATTTGCAAGACGGGGTGAGCAACCCACCCTGCAAATTTCATTTCGTTTCGCTTTTGATTTGCACACCGCCTTTCTATAGAAATATTCTATATTCTGTAATATGCACAGGGCGGTTTAGAAGCTGAAGGAACAACAAAATAGACAGCAAATGGTCACATACTCAATAACGATCTGATCCAATGCAAAAAAAAGTCCCAATAAAAACGTAACTTTAAAACCAACAACCTATATCAAATAATCAGCTTACATAAAATAAATAAATAAAACAACTTTGATCATATCAACAACTTATATCAAATAAAGAAACATTCAATAATCCATTAGAATATAAAAGCAAACAGTAAAATTAAATATCAACAAATAATAGCAATCAAACAGTTTACACCTAACAATTAGAATAAAGAATTACTCAACTACAGGTGCAACTCGAAAAATTGGAATATCGTGGAAAAGTCCATTTATGTAAGCAATTGTTTTCATTAGCTACTGGAGTTTAATATATGAGATAGACTCATGACATGAAAAGCAAGATATGTCAAAATTGAAATTGTTAATTTGGGGTTCTCATCAGCTGTATGCCATAATCATCACAATTATAACAAATAAAGGCTTGACATATTTCGCTTTGCATGTCATGAGTCTATCTCATATATTAGTTTCACCTTTTAAGTTGAATTACTGAAAGAAATGAACCTTTCCATGATATTCTAATTTTTCGAGTTTCACCTGTATAATCAATAAAATAATGGCAAGTCACAATGTATAGAATACCACAGAGCATACAAAACCATGTAAAATTGTCAACTTGAGAAACAAGGACACACAACTTATAAAATTAATATTTTTTAAATAACCCCTGTATTCCTCTCTTCCCAGCTGCTCCTGCTTTTCTCAGAGTCATGGTCTAGGAAAGGCTCCTAGGGCTGGAGGGTGGGGCAAGGCAAGTGGAAGAAGCCATGGTGGCCAGCACAAAATCTCCCTCTCCCCTCAGATCCACTTGCCTGTCAGAACAAAACAAAAAAACCATTCTGGGCTAGCTGGGCCCATAATGCAACTTGCTTGTTGTGCCTCTCACAATGCATATTGGATAATGCCTATTAATAGGCATGAGTCGGGGGGTGCGGGAGAACCTTGGGTCCAGGGGTCAAATGTGACCCTCCTTGCCTCTCTGTTCTGGTCTTCGGGACACACCTCTTTTGCCTCTGGCCACACCCACTTTTGCCCCTGGCACGCAGCACCCTGGTAGCTTGCCCTCTGATCCGCACATCCCTCAGACTGGAAGAGGTTCCCCCACACCTCCCCAGTGCAGATAAAATCCTTGGGGGTTGTTGTATTCTTCTAAGTAGCATACAGGAAGCCTGCGCCTTTAAAAAATAAACAAATTATCCGGACATTTTATTTATTTGTTTATTGCATTCATATCCCGCATTTTTCCTCCCAAGGAGCTCAAGACGGCGTATGTGGCTCCCTCTCCTCCAATCCCCACGACAACCGTGCCAGGTAGCTGAGTGGCAGGGACTGGCCCAAGGTCACACCCATCGAGCTTCAGTGCTGGGGATTCGAACCTTGGTTCTAGTCCGACACTCTCGCCACCACACCACGCTGCATCTCTGCTGTGCCAGGGTTGTTGTGGTGTATGCCGTTGAATGCATAGAGTAGCATGCACAGTGCTATGAGACTTTTAACAGAATACTGTCCAGCTTTACACACACACACACACACACACACACACACACACACACTGTATCCAAGCGCACCCCCTCCCTGTTGCCACCTACACGCATCTGCATACAAACAGGGGCTTGTGCACATTTTAGCTGCCAGAGCTCAAGAGGCCCATAATTATTCCTGGGTTCCATCTGAGGGGGGGGGAGGCTCCCCCCCCCCGGTGCGCACCCTTTCTACTCATGTGCACACAGACCCCAACCCCATCCCATGCTACAAAACAAATTAGGAACGTGAGAACTCTTCTTGTTGATGAAAACATAAATTATTCTTCACAGGCAGGGCACATTGTGCTCTGGAGAGGGTAATTGGTGCCTCCTCCCACTCCTCAAAAGGTGAACATCGTAATTGGAAAAGAGAGGTGTTAGCGGCTCGCTTGGGCTTGGAGAGGAAGGGGGGGCATTAAAGAATCCCCCTCCCCTCCGCCCCCCCCCCCCGCAGCTTGGGGATGTCAATGGGCATGTTATGGATTCTAATTATCAACACAGTGGGGGAGGGAAGGGGGTGTCCCTGGACAAGAAGTCCTTGGTTACCCCATTGTTGCCCCTGGCTCGCTAATCTGTGGGTAAGGAAGCCTGCTGGAATCTTCTCCCCTTCCTGTGGCTCCCTAGAAAACAGTTGATTCCCGAAAACCTCCCCCCTTCTCTCTCTCTCTCTCTCTCTCTCTCTCTCTCTCTCTCTCTCTCTCTCTCATATATATATACAACCCTCCCCCCCCCCATATATACTTTTGGGTTATAACTGCAGCCTTATTCTCACTGAGGTCATCAACTTGGGTCAGGACTGTACCGCTTCAAATTGCAAAGCAGGAGCTGTCAGAATTTGAACACTCTCCTATGCAAAGAAGGAAATATCCCTCGTACCTAGAAGAGTAGAATCTTGGGCAAGAGGGTGCTATTTTTAACTAACCCAAGCCCAAGGTTAGTTTTAACTATGATTTAGGGCAATGCTGCTCAGACTTACAGGAATTGTGTACTCCTTTTGAGAGTTTATAGTCTTTCCCGGTGTACTCCCTTCTCAGGTGAAGACGATTTGGGCGTAGTTTTATAGCACTATCTTGTCTTTGTATTGTTTTTGCCAGCTTAAAAAAACCACAACCCCAAAACCTAGGATGAAGTAAAATAAAACAAGTTCTGCCATGTGCCCATTAAATCCCTTTCGTGGACCCCGGGAGAAATGAGCCGGGATCGATAACCATTGTTTAGAAGCTGTCTTTGTTTCACTAAACTAAACCATAAGTTTAAGGCTGACCACAGTTTACATCTGGGTTCGGATGTCACCCAAAACTGGTTACTTCAAGTTGGAAGTGAAAGCTTACAATCTTGTGGCTGTGGCAGAGGAGAATTGACAGCACGTCGGGATGAGGCCTCTCTGTTTTGCTACCAGAGATTAGCGTGGCTACATTCTTGGATGAGACCCGAAAGGGCTTGATTCAGACGAACAGTGGCGTGCCTAGGGGTTGGCAAAACTGGCCCCCACTGGGGGGTGCAGACCCTTGTGTGTGTTTGTGCACACACACAAATAATCTTATCAGACTGTGGGATGTATGACATATATGCTTGTGGTGATGTGCTGCCGCTATCTCTGCAAGATCAAAGGCAGGAGAAGCTTCCTGTCATTCTCACACTGCGGCACAAAGGCATGCAGTAAAGTGGCTTTTTGGGGGGGTGTCCCCCAAATGCAGCTCCTTGCCCAAGGGTCTAAGGGACCCCAGGTCCTTTCTCTGCAGGCAAAGTTTAGCAAGAGCAATCAGTGTTTGTGTCCAGGTTCTTAACCTCACCAGCTTCATTATAGAATGGTTCAGACAAGAGACAACAGCCCTCTTCCTTGTAAGGAGGGGTGGAGGACCACAGAAAGCCATGCTGACTACTTCCTCCCTCCCTCACAGCATCTATACTCTTCTCCACAATGTTTAGCTGACATATGAAGAAGCTTTGCTTCTGCATCACTGCATACGTGGGGTCATTTCACGCGCTGGTCAAATACTCCACGAGTGACTTAGGAGCCCTTGATACGGGGCAGAAAAAGGGATTCGGTTCTTTATATGATGCAGAATTAGCTTTTGGAACTCACCTCCCCAAGACGGGGTGACAACTGCTAGCTTAAATGTATTTGTTTCTGTGTTATTTATTTAACAAAATTTATATACTGCTTAGTTGTAATAAAACCTCTAAGCCGTTTACAAAAAAAGGTTTTAAATTTATTTTTATTTTACTTACTTATTTCGTGAAATTATAGAATGATAGAGTTGGAAGGGACCCCGAGGATCATCTAGTCCAACCCCCTGCAATGCACGAATGCATCTGCCCCATATGGGAATCAAGCCTGCAACCTTGGCGTTATCGGCACCACGCTCTAACCAAATGAACCACCCATATATATATCCTAGCTTTTCTTCTTCCAGGAAGTTCTGGTGGCATACATGGCCCTCCCTGCTCCCTCACCAGTTATTCTCCACAACAGCCCTGTGAGGATGTAGATTAGGCTGAGAGACAGTGAATGGCTCAAGGTCACCCAATGAGCTTCATAGGCAGATGTACAGATTTGAACCCTGGTCTCCCAGGTCCTAGTCCAAAATGCTTAAGCACTAGTCGTACCTCCGTTTTCTAATTTAATCTGTCCGGGATTCCGTTTGACTCCCGGAACAGTTCGAAAACCAAGGCGCGGCTTCCGATGGGCTGCAGGAGCGTCCTGCAACTAATCGGAAGCCATGCCAGACATTTGGCTTCTGAAAATCACTTCCAGTTTTCGATCGTTCGGGAGCTGAAACGTTCGAGTTCAAAGGCGTTCAGCTTCCGAAGTTCCAGTGTATACTGTACTGGACCTTATCAGTAAAAAAACAGTTAAATACAGATACGTAAAAATACATTAAAAGGATAATGAATATAATCCATAAGCTTAAAAAAAGGGACATATGTAAACATTCTCAGTGACTGGTAGACCGGTAATACAGATGTTTTAAACAGGTCACAAAAAGGAGTGTACGCCAAGTGTCAACAGGCAGGGAGTTCCAACGGGTTGGTGCTGCCACACTCGGAGATGGCTTCAGAGGCAGATCACATGAAACTGTGGGTGAGAGATCTATCAAGGGCTCCGAAGTCAATCGTGCCATCCTTCCATGCCGGCAGAACGCCCAAAGGGGTGTTGTAGGAGTCTCAACTTTGCAGCCGACAATGACCCGCTTAACAACAAAGGCCCTCGGCTTTTTGTTTACTTCCTTCCTCCCCTGACTTCTGGAAGATTACGCACAAGGTTCCCGCTGCTTTAGCCTCCCGACAGCGCTGCTGCTGCTGATTCTCCGAGGCCGCTGCCGCCTCTCCCTTGTTTTAGTTTGTTTTGTGTTTTCGTTAATGCTGCTTTCAAAGAAAAAGAGAGAGAGGGAGAGGGAGGGAGGCAGGGAGAGGGGGGAAGGCTCTGAGGAGGAGGGAGACGTGCAGATTCATTTTGAGTCTTCATAATGCCCTACTTACACACGGCGCATCCCGAGGAAATTCGGCAGATGGATGCCTGGTCATGCTGGCGGTGCGGCAGGTTAACTCCCCGGATTTAGCTTCTATCATTTCACGAGAGCGTTTACGGCACTTTACCGCGTTTATTCCCAGCCGGTGCACTGGCCCAGCCAACTGCCGCCCCCCCCTCCAACCCCGCCCCGCTAGCGTGGAGATTGCTGGAGAAAAAATATCCCCCCCTCCCTTCTTATTCCGGAGCCCACGCATTAAATATTCATTGTTCCCAATTTGTGCATAGGTGTTGATAATCAGACCTGGCGAAGAAGCGACTAGTTCTTGGCGGGGGGAGAGGTATCACAGTGGAATTTCAAGGGGGAGCAGTTAAAATCTATGGGACAGGTAAGCTGCTGTTCCCCCCCCCCCCGCCCCGGCACCACATGCACACACTGGATAGTAAAGCAAGGCGTATATAATTCATTGGGCTCTATTTATGCATCTATACCTTGCCTTTCTCCCAAGTTGGGACTCGAGGCAGCACCCAGCATTTACAAACCGCATTATAAAATGCAAAGCAATAAAAACAAACCAGTTCAAAACAATAGTTTGGGGCCCAAACAGTATAGGGCAGGGGTTTTCAAACAGTGTGCTGTGGCACCCTGGGGTGCCATGAATGATGGTCAGGGGTGCTGTGGGCAACACTGACCTCTGTCCCTCTTTTCTCTCCCCCCCTCCTCTGATGCCCTCTTAAGTCTCTCCCTCCCAAAGGCTTGCACAGCTGTTTGTTGCAGCAGCCCAGCCTGTCCACCAGTCTTTGCTGTTGGGAATGGACAGGCAAGTGGGAGGCCGGGTGGGCGCTGTGCTGGCCTTTCTTGTGCTTGCTGTGTGCAAGGCCTGCCTGGGAGCTGAGTGCCCGGTGCTGAAGGGGAGCCTTTCCACCATGCAGGCCCAGCAGCACCCGTTGCTGCCACTGCTGCCTCCCAGAGTAAGGTGTTGGCCACATGTTCAGCTTTGGCCAGTCTCCGTTGGGCTACTAAGGCTAGGGGCATCCTCTTCCAAGGCCCCTGTGGGGCAGTGTGAGGAGGCACCTCTCTTTGGGGTGGAAGGGGGAAGCTCAGAGACAGGGGCAGCAGCAGCAGCTGCCCAGAGGACTCCCAAGGAGAGAGGAGGCTGAGGGAACGCTCCACAAGGGAGGGTGTTCGAAAAAGGGCGAGAGGCTGCCAGCTCTGCAGGCAAGGGGTAACATAACTGGGCTCCTGAGCCCCACAGGGGTGCCGAAGAAAGATTGTAGATGGTCAAGGGAGCCGTGGATTCAAAAAGGTTGAGATGGGGCTTTATAGGTCTACAAAGAGGGAACTTGCTTCACTACAAAGTGGGGCTGGGGGGGGGTCTTTTTTCAGTCTGTGGGTCACATATCCAACATTCTTTGTCCACTGTAAGGAAGGCACTTGCTCTAGCACAGGGGTCGGCAACGTGCGGCCCACGAAGACCATTTTACCGGCCCACAAGCTGCCCCTGAACCGAGCTGCCCACCGTGCGCTGAACTGATGCAGTGCGGTGCGGGGACTCACCGAGCGCCGCCGAAAATTGCGTCTGTGCAATCGCAGATACTGGAAATCACGTCTGCGCATGTCCAGACATCAAAAATTGCTTCTGCGCAGGTGCGGTTTTTGGCGTCTGGGCATGCGCAGATGCAATTTCCAGCAGCGCGCTGCACTAGTCAGTGATCCAGCCCATGGCCGGTAAACCTTGCTGACCCCTACTCTATCAGATGGGTGGGTTGTGTCCATGCATTAGAATCATAGAATTGTAGAGTTGGAAGTGACCCCAGGAGTCATCTAGTCCAACCATCTACGATGCAGGAATCACAGCCCAAGAATCACAGACAGGCAGCCATCCAGTCCATGTTTAGAAACCTCTGGTGAAGGAAAGCCCCCCCCCCACCTTCCGAAGGAGTCAGTTCCACTGTCTAACCGCTCTTACCATTAGAAAGTCCTTCCTAACGTTTCGTGGGAATCTCTGGATGCCAGGATGGCGGCGACTGCGGAAAGCAAAACGTCACTTAGAGAAGGATCTGAAATATTTTCCTTTAAGCTTGAATTTGTTTTGTTCTTTTATTTTGTGGTTATTTTGTGGTTTTATTTGATGGTTCAGCGTGTTGTAAACTGCTTTGAGATTTGTTCTTTGAAATATGAAGCGGTATAGAAATGATAATAACAACAGCAACACTGCAAAAAGGGTGCCTGGACACCTAGGTTTAAGGTGCTATTTGGCGATTAGATTATATATCTTGCGTTTCTAACACTGCCTATGAGCATGCGTTGAAAGGGAGGTAACCCCCACCTTTTATGCTCTCGATTTTTTTTTACTTTTGATTTATTTATTGTTCTTGTTCTCTCCCTTAATCCCCTGCCTTTAGTACCTTTGGAGAACTGAAAACCGTTCGCCTGCCGAAGAAAATGGCTGGAACAGGAACGCACCGTGGTTTCGGTTTTGTGGACTTCCTCACAAAGCAGGACGCCAAGGTGAGCAATGAAAGGCGCTTCCGCTCTGTGGCTGATCTTGGAGTGAGATTCAGTCACGTGCCGGCAAATCCTACCTGTGCATTTAAAGCTGATTTGGCGTCCTTGCGTGACAGTTAAGGAAGGTAACGGGGAGATTCCCTAGAAAGTGTGGGGGGTCACACTTGTTTGGGCGCAGCATCGCCTAACCTCCCCTGCAAACGAATCAGGCCAAAAGCCAGGTTCACCTAATCCAACTCCCAACGAATTAGAGCAAATTACTTTCAATAAGCAGTTTGTTACAGGGGATAAGACTATCGGTGGCTAGCCATGGTGGCTTTGTTCTCTCTCCATTGATGGAGGCAGCAAGACTCTGAGTACCAGTGCTGGGAGTCAAAAGCGGGGAGAGGTTCTCCTGCACACAGGTGCTGCTTTGGGGCATCCCGTTGGGGTATCTCATGGGTCGGCAAACTAAGGCCCGCGGGCCAGATGAGGCCCAATTGCCTTCTGGATCCGGCCCGCTGACAGTCTGGGAATTGCTGTGTGGATTGCCAAAGTGCACATTCTTTCCTTCTCCCTCACGTGGCGCCGCCTCCTCCTCCCTCCCTCCCTCCTCCTGGCTTCTCCCCGCCCTGCCTAGAGGAGGAAGCGAGCTGGGCTTTGTTGGTGCCAGCAGCAGCAGTGCTCGAGCGGCCGCCATTTTAAGCAGCCCCTCTCTGGAGCCCTTTCACGCACCACTCATCGTCCCGCCGCTGCTGCCGCCACCAACCCCTGCCGCTCACAAGACACAGGTAAGCAGCCACCAGGGCTCGCGGTGCTCTTGCATCATTTTTTTTCCAAAATATAGTCCGGCCCCCTACAAGGTCTGAGGGACAGTGGTCCGGCCCCCTGCTGAAAAAGTTTGCTGACCCCTGATCTGGTTGGCTGCTTTGAGAACAGGATGCTGAACTTGATGGGCCATTGGCCTGATAGCCAGCATGGTCGTCTTCTGTACTTACACTCTTAACCCTATAACACCAGGGTAGCCAATTTAGTGCCTTCTGGATCAGTAGCTCCCAAACGATCTTTGTAGGCCACCCCCCCCCCCCTTGGCTCTATAAACTCACCCCCAGAATTCCCTACCCTGTAAAAAGCATTATTCGGAAGAGTGGTTTGCAGGAGCCTCTAAGGAAGGTAGCAACGCAGTAAACATTCAAAACAGGAACAATTATTTTGCACATCTATTCAGAATCCAGTAAAAACTACTCAGGGATGCAGGTGGCGCTGTGGTCTAATCATACACATATTAGGACAACATTACAGAAGTTTGATGTGAGCGATGTATGTCATTTCCCCTTAAAAAGAACTATGCAACTTTTAAAAAGGTAAATGGACCCCTGACAATTAAGTCCAGTTGCGGACAACTCTGGGGTTGTGGCGCTCATCTCGCTTTACTGGCCGAGGGAGCCGGCGTACAGCTTCCGGGTCATGTGGCCAGCATGACTAAGCTGCTTCTGGCGAACCAGAGCAGCGCACGGAAACACCGTTTACCTTCCCGCCGGAGCTGTACCTATTTTATCTACTTTCACTTTGAAGTGCTTTCGAACTCCTAGGTTGGCAGGAGCAGGGACTGAGCAATGGGAGCTCACCCCATCGCGGGGATTTGAACCGCCGACCTTCTGATCGGCAAGCCCAAGAGGCTCAGTGGTTTAGACCACAGCGCCACCCGCGTCCCCTGCAACTCTCTTAAATCCTCCCCAAAAGAAGCTCAACAACTCTGATCTCCCCACAAAAAGCTCAACAACTCTGATCTCCCCCAAAACAGCTCAGCAACTCTGGTCAATCCTCAATGACAATGGGCCGAACACTGCCAGTTTTTTTATATATATACTGGGAGTAGATCTCATTCTCTTGGGAGTTGGATGGGCCTGATCTAAAACATCTGGAGGGCACTAGTTTGGCTACCCCAGGAAAAGATATCAATATGGGATCTGTTTTGCCATCATTTTTGCAAGGCGTTCCTCTTTCGCCCGACCCTAGTCTGTGTGGCTGCCCAGAGTGGATGCCTGGCACTGGCAGTATTAAAATTCAGCTGCTGCGAAGGACCAAGAAACTGCCCATTTAGGAGTGAGGCACAAACCTGTCACAGCAGCAGGAGGAGCTCAGCTGGCACTGCAGGGAACGTCCTCCTCCACCCACTGCTGATGAGCCTTTGTTTTTTAGGAAGAATGGGAAATCTATCAACAGCCTAATGTTGTCTGCCTTTTGTGTCCTGCTAATGGTCTTTGCCTCCAGGCTCTTTGGGCCGAGCATTTAATAGGGCAACAGGGAGCTGAGAGGCAGAGTGGCCCTGTCCCCCAAATTAAGAGCATTTAGATCTGGTGAGCTGTTGTCCCCTTGGGAGGTGAACTCGGCGGCCTGCTTCCTTGATCTATGGCAGCTCTGGAACCCAGGCAGTTGCCTCCTTCCCTCCCTCCCTCCCTCCCTCCTTGTATCTGTGAGCTACATGTACAGTCATGCCAACAAGACTCCCAAGGTGTGTGGGGATTTAAGCCCCAATGCAGACAGAGCAGGCTGACAGGTGGAGATTTGCTTGCCCACCCATGTTTACGGATGCTTTGTACATTTCATTTTAAAAAAATAAAACATGTGCAGCACAAACAGTAAGCCAGATATTTGAAGCTGGGCACTGCACATAGATTGACTCCCGATACATGTGCACGTTAAGGAAAGGACAATTTCCCCCTCCCTCGGGAATGGAAATTCATTTTTAAATATTTATTTATTTATTTAGTGTGTGCGGGGTTTTTTTTTTTACACAAAGTTTGACATTATTTAATTCCCTCTCAATATAATAATTTCTTACATTTTGGCTTGCCCCTCTGCGATGTTCCTGTTGCATTCCTTTATCTGCTGCCACAACCGCCATTTATTTTCTATTGCATTATAGCTTGTATTAAAATCATTTATTTATCCTCCTTCCCTTGCCTATTATTCAAATATCCTGCTCGCAATTTCATTTCATTTCTGCAGTTCTTTTCTCAAATAGTCTGAAAAGAACCTCCACTCTTTAACAAAGTTCTCATCCTCTTGATCTCTTATTTTTGCTGTCAGCTTCGCCATCTCTGCCCAGTTCATTAACTTTAAAATCCATTCTTCTTTCACTGAGACCTCTTTCCACTTCTGCACATACAGAATTCTGGTTAAGGTAGGAGCATACCCAAACATCTTTTGGAATCTCTGCCTCTGTAATCCCTAGAAGAAATGCTTCAGGCCTCTTGGGAATAGCCATCTTAAAAATCATGTATCATTTCCCAGAAACCTGTCGCCTTTCTGCAAATAGGGATGGAAATTCAGAGGCACCACAAAGCTCCGTTTAGCTCTTGTTCTCGCTAAATATGGATCCACACATATTATTAGTTCCACCCAGTCAGCTTCGTGGCCGAACAGGGATTTGAACCCTGCTCCCCCAGTTCCTAGTCCAACATGCTAACCATTACACCACCACTGGTGCAATATAGTTCCAAGTGCGTTTCTACTACCTGTCCTTAAGGCTGCGAAACGCTGAATGGAAGCTGGTAGGGCTTTGGAACTGACATGACACTCCGCCTGGGTGAGACCTCGAAAATCTGGTGGCACCCAGCTGTCGAGGCTTCATGTGCATGCAGGTTTGCGCAGCGCAACCTCGCATGCTCTCCCTCTTGCATGCGACGCTGGGAAGTGTGAAATTAAAAAGTACAAATTAGTAGACGAGAGCCTACAATTAGAGCCACAGTTGCTTGCCAGGGCCAGGACAACGACGGTTTCTGCCAACATAAACAGCTATTGCATCTCCCTGCAGCTGGCTCCTCCTCTTCTCTCCTCTCCCTCCACCCCACAGCGGTGTTTATTTAAGCCAACACATTGCGCTGCTAATTGGGTAACATTTCGGTGTGAAAATAGGCATTTAAAAACACGCACACAACAGCAGCAGCAAATAAAAACAACCGTAAGCTTGCAGCATTGCAAGGAATGTCAACTGCAGGAGAAGATTACCTTTAGCACATACACCAAAAAGTATTCCCATTCTCCAGAAGAGGACACAGCTAGTGTCAAGGAAAGGCACCCTTTCCAATGCCCAGAGAAGGCCTTCTCTACAGTTCCCATTTCCAGGAAAGGCCTCCTCCCTCAAGCCCCAGCTGGCTCCTTTTTTGTCCACATTTGCAAGAAATGACCCAAATCACCCCATCACTTCTGTGATAAACTCCGCCATCTTCCTGATGACACAATGTGAAGCCTGGCCGCCTCTGAGGTGGATGTTGCAGTAGCAGCTCTCCCATCAAAGACTCTTCCACCCTTGGGCTCGGGAGAACTTCCAGCAGATCAGCGCGGCAGAAAAGCAGGAGTCCTCTCTGCCCAAGGGAAGGACCAAGGCCATAGCTCAGTGGTAGAGCACCTGCCTTGTGTTCCAGAAGTCCCAGGTGGCATCTCCAGGTAGGGCTGGGAATGTCCCCAGTCTGAAACACTGGAGAGCTGCTGCCAGCCAGTGTAGACACTACTAAGCTAGATGGTCCAAGGCCGCTCCTTATGCTGTCGGCCAAGATGAGGTGTATCCTAGGGAGAGGGCCATAGCTCAGTGGTTAGAATATCTGCTTTGCATGCAGAAGGTCCCAGGTTCAGTCCAAGGCATCGCCAGGTAGAGCTGGGAGAGATCCCTGTCTGAAACCCTGGAGAGCCACTGTCACTCAATGCAGACATCTAAGACATCAATGCAGACATCTATTGTACAGTGGTACCTCGGGTTAAGAACTTAATTCGTTCTGGAGGTCCGTTCTTAACCTGAAACTGTTCTTAACCTGAAGCCCCACTTTAGCTAATGAGGCCTCCCGCTGCCGCTGCGCCGCCAGAGCACAGTTTCTGTTCTTATCCTGAAGCAAAGTTCTTAACTTGAAGCGTTATTTCTGGGTTAGCGGAGTCTGTAACCTGAAGCGTATGTAACCTGAGGTATTGGCAGTGGGTGGCTTTCTGTTGCATCTTGAGCAGCTAGCTTTCCATTGTGCCTCAAGCAGCTAGATTTATATTGTGCATTGAGCAGCTAGCTTTCCAGCCTCTCTCCCTATCTCCCAACCATGTACATTTACTTTTGGGGGAAGGTGCTATCAGAAAACGCCCTTTTAGGGGGGGGAAATGCACCCCCTTTCTCTCCCCCCCTATCTTTTGCCTGGCTCAATTTGTGATGGATCTCGTCTCTTCAAAAATGCTCCTTTACCAGGAAGCCCAGCTGAACCAATTTGGTTCCCCTACCGAGAAAACTCGGTGCACACTGGGGCTCCATCGACCTCTGCATTTGTGGGGAGGGCAGAACAAAAGAGGTGAAGCGGTGACAACTTTTCTTTAAAACAAGCTGAACAGCGTACTTCCTGCTTCCTTTTTCCACAGAGAGCCTTCAATGCCCTCTGCCACAGCACTCATTTGTATGGCCGGAGGCTGGTCTTGGAATGGGCTGACTCGGAGGAAACAGTGGAGGCCCTGAGGCGGAAAACGGCAGAGCATTTTCACGGTACTGTAGTAGCACATACGTACTATTTCAGTTGTCATTTCTGTAGATTTTGTTTCCACTGATGATGATGATAATGATGATTTAGTGGAATTTGTATACCACTTTTTTTTGTAACCTGCAAGCCATTGTCTGTCAGGACCGTGGTGTGGCAATAGATTGTTGCACCTAGAATAATGAAATCACAGAATTATAGAATTGGAAGAAAACCCATGTGGGTCATCTGGTCCAGCTCTCTGCAGTGCAGGGATAACAGCTAAGGAATCCCTGGCAGAAGGCCACCCAACCTCCGTTTGAAAACCTCCACTGACAGAGAGTCCTACCACCTTCTGAGGCCACCTGTTCCACTGTTGAACAGTTCTTACTGTCAGACAGTTCTGCCTGTTGTATCGTCGAAATTGCCTTTCTTGTAACTTGATGTGGGCCCTACCTTCTGGAGCAGCAGAAAACAAGTTTGCTGCAACTCCCAAGGGATAGACCTTCAGATATTTGAAAGCTGCTTATCATATCACCTCTCAGTGTTCTCTGCTCCAGGCTAAATATACCCAGCCCCCTCGACTGCTCTTCATAAGGAATGGTTCTTCTCTCAACTTGTTCAAGCTTTGCCCCAACCCTATTGCTCTTTAGCCGCAGCTCGAATTAGATTGTGCACGTGGATATTTATTTGGGGGAATGGCTGCAGCTTGGTTGTCCTAGGTTCAATCCCCAGCAACTTCATTTAAGGAGTGACCCCCGAAACCAGGCAGGCAGAGCTGCTACCGGTCAGTGCAGACTATAGTGAGCTAGATGGGCCAAGGGTATGATTCAGTATAACCCCAGAGAGTTGCTGCTAGTCATTGTGGGCCGTTGACCAAGATGGGCTGATGGCCTGATTCAATATAAGGCAGCCTCCTGCATTCCTGTGTCAGGCTTCTAGTACAGTCGTACCTTCGATCCCGAACACCCTGGAACTTGGATGTTTTGGCTCCCGAATGCTGCAAACCCGGAAGTGATTGTTCTGGTTTGCGAACGTAAGCCGAACATCAGACGGGGCTTCCGTGGCTTCTGATTGGCTGTAGGAGCTTCCCGCAGTCAACCAGAAGCCGTGATTTGGTTTTCAAACGTTTTGGAAGTCGAACGGACTTCCGGAACGGATTCTGTTCGACTTCCAAGATACGACTGTATTTGTAGCAGATAGGTCCCATTCACTGGCTCCATTTTGCCTGCCACCAGCATGCAGTTGTACTGTCCCATCTAATCATCTCATCTCAAGGAGGCTTCTCCCCCATCTCATCTCATCCCCACAACCACCCTGTTAGGTAGGTTATGCTGAGAGAGGCAGGGACTGGGACAAGAAGGTCCCACTCAGCGAGCTTCTTGGCCGAGTGGGGATTTGAACCCTTGCCTCTCCCAGATCCTAGTCCAACACTCATAACCACTACACCACCAAGGTCTCCCTTCTCTTCCTAAAGAGGGCCCTGAAACTGGATTCACAAAGCCCTGCATAGTTCCCTCCAGTTAGCCGCTGCTTCTGCTGAGCTGCCTCTGTTGACGGGGATGCGGCAATCCCACTGAAAGGGAGAAGGCTCCTCTGAGGAGCAGTGGATTAGTCTCTTCGGATCAGAGTCCCAGCATTGACAGGGCCAGAGACGGAAACTGCTGTCCGGTGCAGCTATCGACAAGCATTGACAGGTGCAAATGTACTGGTCGGCAAATATTAGTGTAAGGCTCTCGTCCCCCGTCCCCCCTCCCCAACCTAGCACAGGGAATAAGACGTAGATCAATGGTCTTCCTTTGGCTCAATCTCCCCCTGCCCACCTTGCACTTCTCAGAAAAGAGCTGATGTCAAGTCCCTTGCTTGTCTGAAGGGAGGATACAGAGGGGCCTGCGCTGAAACCACAAAGATAACATTTTGTGTTTGTTGCCCCGCCCACTTTTGCCTCTGGCCCCGCCCACTACCAACACATGACCCTCGGGAGTTTGCCCAAAGGGGAATGTAGCCCTCAGGCTAAAAAAGGGATCCACACATGCTGTTGTAAACGTTGGGACCCCACCACTGCGGACTTGAGGTTGAGAGAATCCGCACAAGTTCGAGGAAGGTGTTGATACAGAATCAGGATCTTGGGTAGATGAGGCCGGGGGGGGGGGTCAACTCAGAATCAATTTATCTAATGCCAGGTTTGGAAACCTCCACCCTGCGAGTCAGATTTGGCTCACCACGCCTCCCTATATGGCCTGCAAAGCCTTTCCCCACCAAACCACGCATTGCATACACAATCCCTGCAGAAAGCAGGCTAGAACTCCCTGTTCACGAGATGGCAGGTGGAGAATCAATCCTGTTTGTTTCAGGTACACGAGCAGGTTCCCTGCAGCAAACTCACTAGCGCACTTGCACCTTGCAGAAAGCAGGTTTGAAGTACCTGCACATCAGCTGATGGGCAGAGCTCGATCCTGCTTAGTCGCTATCTTCCTTCCACCCTGCTAGCCCTGCAGGCTGACTTTGACTGGTAGTTACAGGTGGGTAGCCGTGTTGGTCTGCCATAGTCAAAACAAAATAAAATAAAAAATTCTTTCCAGTAGCACCTTAGAGACCAACTAAGTTTGTTCTTGGTATGAGCTTTCGTGTGCGTGCACACTTCTTCAGATACCACTTCTTTGACAGGTAGGTTGGACAATCCTTTCAAACACCTGACGTCACTACGATCGTGCATGCATCCTCCACCATACCTGAAGACAGCAGACCGGCTTAGGGTGGACAGGCCAACCCATGCACGGTGCACAGAGTTCTGTTCTCTGACACCACACCACCACTCCCTGCCCACCCCGACCCCCTCCCCCAGCCTATCGTACCTGAGGCAGCCACCTCACTTATCCTAACTCTGGAGTGGGGAGCCTTTAGGATGGCCATTTCTGTCAGCTCTACCAAGCCAATGGCCAGTGATGTTGGGCGTTGTAGTTCAGCAACATTTGATGGGCCAAATGCTCTCCACTTATGTTCCCCCAGTGGTAGGGCCAGCCTTGAGGTATGCATAGAGCAACGGAAGCAAACCCCCACAGACTATGGAGTGCTGAATGCATTTCTGAAACCAGTGCTTTTAATTTCGAAAGGCAGGAAACAAGCCACCCCTTTCCTGATGAGGTTTTACACATTTGCAAACAAATGATTGTATGCATCGCCCTTTTCTCTTCCGCCGAAGCCTAGACTACGATTTATTTTTATTTCTTGTGTCTGTCCCTCACTTTGCCAAGCCAGCAAAGAGGCAACATGCTTCTGAGGATGTGTTTGTTTGGGGGGGGGGGGTTGGGGGGGGGAAAGATGCTGGCAGAAAAGCCAAGTGCAAGCGGGGGCAGAGAGTGAACGCTGCTAGCTGTGTGCTATTCATCCAGAGGGCATTTCAAACAGCAGGCCCGCAGCAGAGAGAGGCTTTCAGCCCCCATTTCCCGGCTGCAGTACCTAGAAACCCGTTGGACAGAGCATAATGGTGCCGGAGGTATCTGCTCTAAAAATCTTTGTTTGCTGTTCTCTCGGGTCGGAGGAAATGGGTTTTAGTATTTGGCTACATGCTCCTCTCTGCCTTTCGTCTCTGCCCCCCCCTCCTTCCATTGCGGGTCCCTTTTGTTGCTGGCAGACCACTCCATGCAGAAGGTCAGTGCACTTATCCACTCACCTTGGACGCTGCGACCTCTGCAACTGGCAGCGTGCCACTTGTCCCTGAAGGGCTGGCTTTCATGGGCAAAAAGGGAGCCAGCCCCGATATGCTTTTCTTGAGGCTGAGGATTGTCTTTTACTGAGGCAGGCAGCACATAGGCAGGGTCTCTGAAACCATAGCTCTTTCCCCAGGGTTTATCTGGGGTGAGGGATTTCCGTCCTTGCCATGTTTTCTCACAGGTGGCTTTCTGGGGTCCACGTGCCAACAGTGGCTGTGGCAAAAGCAGACGTGACCGATCTCCACCCCAGGACACAAGAGGCATCATCACAGTTCGATGATGATGCTGATGATAATTTATACCCCGCCCATCTGGCTGGGTTTCCCCAGCCACTCTGGATGGCTCCCAACAGAATATTAAAACCACAATAAAACATCAAACATTAAAAACTTACCTATACAGGGCTGCCTTCAGGTGTCTTCTAAACGTCAGATAGATGTTTATTTCCTTGACATCTGGTTGGAGGGCGTTCCACAGGGCAGGCAACACTACTGAGAAGGCCCTCTGCCTGGTTCCCTGTAACTTCACTTCTTGCAGTGAGGGAACCACCAGAAGGCCCTTGGAGGTGGACCTCAATGTCTAGGCAGAACGATGGGGGTGGAGACGCTCCTTCAGGTATACTTGGCCAAGGCCGTTTAGGACTTTAAAGGTAAGCACCAACACTTTGAATTGTGTTCGGAAATGTAGTGGGAGCCATTGTAGGTCTTTCAGGACCGGTGTTATATGGTCTTGGTGGCCACTCCCAGTCACCAGTCTAGCTGCTGCATTCTGGATTAGTTGCAGTTTCCCTGTCACCTTCAGAGGTAGCCCCACGTAGAGCACATTGAAGTAGTCTAAGAGGGAGATAACTAGAGCATGCACCGCTCTTGCAAGACAGTCTGCGGGCAGGTAGGAGCTGGTAAACAGCCGCCCTGGACACAGAATTGACCTGCACCTCCATGGACAGCTGTGAGTTCAAAATGACTCCCAGGCTGCGCACCTGGTCTTCAGGGGCACAGTTTACCCCATTCTGGACCAGGGAGTCCTCCACACCCGCCCGTCCCCTGTCCCTCCAAAACAGTACTTCTGTCTTGTCAGGATTCAACCTCAATCTGTTAGCCGCCAACCATCCTCCAACCGCCTCCAGACACTCACACAGGACAGGACAAGGAGTCATTCCAACCAGTTAAAAGCATCAGAGTGCAAAGCAGGGACAGTGATGGGGTGTAGCCTCAGGAAGATGTGTGGCCTGGGTACCATTCCAAAGGCTGGCCAGGACCCCAGGTCTGAGGTTCTCCACCTCTGATGCAGATAAGCCATGAACTGTCCACATCACGACAACCCTAATTTGGGGGAATCCGCTTTGCAGCTTTTGTATTCCTTTTGTTTTTTGCCGAAGGTGGCAGTGAATGGGGTGGGGTGGGGGATGCTCAGAGGATGTAGACCCCCGGGCACCTCCTTGGCAACCTCGGCTTCAGAACAGCTGTTATCGTTTTCCAACGAACTTGATATACAGGTATATCCTGACTGTGTTATTTGAATATGTGGTTATCCTGGAAAAAAACTTGACTCCTTTTCCCTGGCTGACTTTCCCAGTGCCTTTTCTGCAATTTTGGAGCTCTCTCCATTCCGCCATACAGGATTCCCCCTCTATTAATTTGCTTTGGGTTGTCTTTTAAATACTTTTTTTTTATTTGCCCAGGCTTTCCCCTGCCCCCAAGGTGCTGAATCTGGTCATTGAAGCTGGGCTCCCGTGCTCAGCAGTTTGGGGCTTTGTGTTCTATCCACTGCTATAATGATGTGGCAATCAATATTTTTGAACTGCTGATTTTATGCACTGAGTTTTGTACACCACTTAAGCATTTTTCTTTAATACTAAAGTGGGGGATATATTCTTAAACGAAATACTGGCAAATCCTTACACGCGTGACTTTTCTTGACTGCGAAGGCTGCTGGTGCGAGACACACCTGCAGATGCTGTCCTCCTGAGCCGTACCTGTCTGTCGTTGAAGTCGGTGTCAAGTTCCTCTCATCGTGTTGGAGGCACTGTCTTCAATGTCTCTTAATCTTGCCTTGGAGCACCTTGTGTTCCCCCATGCTTTCTAAAAGTGACATCCCAGAGTACCTTTCATTGGCCTCACTGGCGTAACCTACTTCGGTTGAACATTGGCATTGCAAGAGCTCAGTTTGCTGCGTCTCCTCGGCCTCACGCATGGGAACATTGCTTTCTTCATCTATTTATGTATTTATTGCATTTATAACCCACCTTTTCTCCAAGGAGCTCAGGGTGGTGTGTGTGGTGCCCCCCCCCATTGAATCACCAAAACAACCCTGTAAGTCAGGTTGCGCTGAGAGCCAATGGCCGGTGGCAGTGGTCACCCAGTGAGGTTCGGAACCTGAGCCACACAATTGCAAGTCCCAGTGTAGCTGGTATTTGGAGACATCTTACCTCTGACACAGGAGGGAGAACCTAGCCATTGTACCTAGTGATCCCGGACAGCCTTACCGTCCATATTCCAGATCGCAAGCCCTCTCAAGAGCACCGCTTTCCCTTCCAGAACCCAGCAAGGCTTCCTCCAAAGCCTGGGCCTCGCCCGTTCCTTCTGCTCCCAAGCTGAGCAACCAGCTTCCTTCGTGACTGCCTGAATTTCTCTCTCTCCGCTTGCGAGCTCCGTGCTGGGTTGCCGCTTGCGAGACATTTTAGTGCCGAGCGTGGCAGCCGCCAGCTCCTGTGCACCCCTCCACCCTTCCTCCCCCACCCCCTTTAATCGGAGGCTTGTTTTGGAAATATTTCCAAGTGAGTCAGTAATAATCCTGTGCACACTTCCCCCCTCTCGGGAGCCGCGGTTCGTGCGGAGGGGGTGCCCGCTCCCAATCCCGCTAAATTGCTATTGACTTGTGTTCCGTGCGCTCCACAAACATTTCACTCAGCCGTCACCAGCAGGGCTGGCGGTCTCCTGCCAGGGGTAACTTGGGAGGCCAGCTGCGCGAGGCCAAGCATCCTGCTCTTCCCCATCGATCAAAGAATTAAACTGACAGGAGGGGAAATTTTCAGGCCCGGCTGAGGCTTGGGATGGAGGGGGGGGGAAGCGAGCACGCCTTGGACGGAGGGGGGCGGGACGAGACGCAAATGGAAAGCTTGGGAGGTCGCGGGGGTCCAGGATGAGGCGAGGCGGGGGTGTCTCCATTTCATATGTCAGGCGCTGAAATGATGCGAGCAGATTTAGCCAGAAGTGCTTCATCCAAGCCTAGCCGTGTTGTGTTGTTTCTTTCCTCTCCTCCCCCCCCAATTTTTATTAAATTCTTTCAACATATAGCAACATCATACAGATAAACAATGCTTTTTCTGCAAAAAAAAAAAGGTGGGGGAACTCACCAAAAAGTTAGTTAGTCAGTTTATTGCGGGCCCAGTCACAGTGCTGCAGCCCCCCACGAGCCAGTGGTTAAATGTAAGATGTGATTAAGAAACTTAAGCAGACAATGATCTGGAGTAGCAACAGCCACAACCTTATTGATTACAGATATAGGTGGATTTTTGGTTGAGGCATTTGGTGTATATCTGTCCAAGCACACCCAGACCAAAAATAAATAAATATTATTTTATTTTTTACAAAAGTAAGGGAACTCAGCTAAAAAACAAACAAACCCTGCAGATAAATAACCATAACCCAGAAGCCGGTGTTTAGTAATGCATGCAAAATGACAATCAAATAGCACACGTTCTTATCCCCGATCATGGGTATAGGAAGGTGATAGGTGGTTATCCAGAAAGTTTTGTAACTTGCAGTGAGTCCCCTGTTTTCATTATTCACCATGTACATAATGAAGCTGTGCCATTCATTTGCAAAAGGGTCTTTGTGCAGAATGACACACACACCCTCCTCTGAAATCTTTGCACAAAGAGTGGTTAAGAAACTTCTTTTTTAAAAGTTATTGATTTGTTAACAACAGCAAAAAGTGAAAAACAAGAGAAAGAAAGCAAACCACCAAAAAAAATAAGCCACAAAGCAGTGGTTTTCAGCCAGTGTGCCATGGCACCCTGGGGTGCCGTGAATGATGGTCGGAGTGCCGCGGGCAACACTGGCCTCTGTCCCTCTTTCCTTCCCTCCCTCCATTGATGCCCTCTTGCGTCTTTCCCTCCCAAGGGATTGCACAGCTGTTTGTTGCAGCAGCTCTGGCTACAAGCTCCCTTGGTGAATGGTGCCTCTGGGGATGACCAGAGAAGGCTTCCCAGGCCTCTGTGGGGCACTGTGAGGAGGCGCCTCTCTTTGGGGCGGAAGGGGGCAGCTCAGAGACCAGGGGCAGCAGCTGCCCAGATGACTCTCAAGGAGAGGCGAGAGGAGGCTGAGGGAACGCTCCACAAGGGAGGGTGTTTGAAAAAGGGCAAGAGGCTGCCAGCTCTGCAGGCAAGGGGTGGCATAACTGGGCTCCTGAGCGCTTGGGACTTTCTAGTTTAGAGGCAAGGCAAGTAAAAGGACGCATGTGAAGTTTATAAATTGATGCGTGGCACAGAGAGAGTGGGTAGAGAAAAGTTGTTTTCTCATAATGCTAGGAATCGTGGGTGTCCCACGAAGCTGAATGTTGGAAGAATCAGGACAGATAGAACAAAAGGACTTCTTCATGGAGCTCATAGTTCAGCTATGGAACTTAACTCCCACAAGAGGCGGTGATGGCCGCCAACTTGGATGGCTTAGGATTAGACAAATGCATTGAGGACAAGGCTATGAGCCACAATGGCTACGTTCTGCCTCCACTATCAGAGGCACTATGCTGAGAACGTCAGGTGGGCAGAGTGCTATTGGGCTCATATCCCACTTGCAGGTTTTCTCCAAGCATCTGTTTGTTGGCCCCTGTGAGAACAGGATGTTGGACTAGATGGGCCACTGGCCTGATCCAGCATACTTGTCTTAGGTTCTTTTGTTAAAATGAAAAGCCACCCGCCTAGCCCCCCAGTCGGATTTTTAATTTTTAGCAAGAGTGAGTTAGCAAATCTGTAGAGACAAGACATTGCTTTTACATCCATTAAAAATAAATAAATAATGCATGCAGCCAAATCGTAATCTTGTCCCAGCCTCGAAACAGGTGTGGGCACCTGTCTCCAAATGATGCCTTCCCTGGCTCTCAGCTCTGAAGCTTGGACAAAGCTACGTCAAGTCGTTGGTGGGATAGGAAGGGCTCCTGTCAACCCCCCCCCCCACACACACACCCCCGCCGCCTATTCCATCTCCTGCGACGTTCGTAAAAAGTACAAGAACAGAAGTACAACTTGGTCCTGGCATTCTGTCAAGGAATTAATTGAAAAAAAAAAATCATTAGATGGGGGGACTCCAGAAATGCAAAATTGTTTGGTCGAGGACGGAGCAGGGGAAAGCATGGCTTTTGTCAGGTTAATTTCTCCCGTATTGATGTTTTGTGACATTTACTTGTTGTTTATCTTCGGAAGCAGCTGTAATGCTAAAAGAAAATGCAGCAGCTTGTCCTATGTGTTTATTTTACACCCTCTCCCCGAGTCCTGCAAGTACATTTTATTTGTTTGTTTGAGATGGGTGTTTTGATGGCTGAGATCGGGCTTTGAACAGCTGTTCCCCACATGGAGAGCTGCTTTCTAAAATTGCGGAGAAAGTGCAGAAGGGGGGGGTGTGTTTTGCAAGGAATGTGCATAGTGAGCCTCTGCTGTTTACTTGATCCTTCTCTGAGTTTTGGAAATAGTAAAGGAGATATCTGTAAAAGAAATGTATATATGGGTGTGTGTTTTCCCCTGTACTCCTCTGCCAACTGCTAATGGTTTCTTCCTTTCCCTAGGCCCTATGAGAAGATTTCCCCAAAAAGAAGCCTGTTTGCCACCTCTTGCGTGCTCTGCCCACATTCCATGACTGACCCTTCCCTTGCAGAAGTTAAACCAAACTTCATGTCCCCCTGTTCTGCCACCAGCCCCCAGGATTGGTTGAAATGGTGTGAGGTCACGGAATGCTGATGAACAGTCTCCAGGGGAAGGACCAGTCATGGAATGTGGGCAAAGCATGCAATAAATGATGGGCAGGGAGGGGGCGGCTCTCAGAGTCTAGAGGCAGGAAGAAGCTCTAAGGTGTTGGTAGAGAAGAAGGGTAAAGAAAAATCTTCTGAGAAACAAAAGGAAATGGAGATGGAGTGGGCAGAGGAAAGAACGGCAGGGGTAAAAGGCAAGAAACTCAGAGGCGTCACAGTGAGGCAAGAGATGCTAAGAGGATGATTTAACAACAACAACAACAACAACAACAACAACAACAACAACAACAATTTATTTCTACCCCACCCATCTGGCTGGGTTTCCCCAGCCACTCTGGAAGGCTTCCAACAAAAGATTAAAAAATACATTAAAACATCAGTCATTAAAAACTTCCCTAAACAGGGCTACCTTCAGATGTCTTCTAAACATCAGGTAGTTGTTTATTCCCTTGACATCTGATGGGAGGACGTTCCACAGGGTGGGCACCACTACCGAGAAGGCCCTCTGCCTGGTTCCTTGTAACTTCGCTTCTTGCAGTGAGGGAACCGCCAGAGGGCCCTCATCGCTGGACCTCAGTGTCCGGGTTGAACGATGGGGGGGGGGGGGAGACGCTCCTTCAGGTATAGTGGGCCGGGGCCGTTTAGGGCTTTAAATGTCAGCACCAATACTTCGAATTGTGCTCGGAAATGTACTGGGAGCCAATGCAGGTCTTTCAAGACCAGTGTTATGTGGTCTCAGTGGCCGCTCCCAGTCACTAGTCTAGCTGCCACATTCTGGATTGGTTGTAGTTTCCAGGTCACCTTCAAAGGTAGCCCCACATAGAGCGCATTGCAGCAGTCCAAGAGGAAAACGAAGGAGGGAAAAGAGCAGGAATTCCACATCAAAGCTCTGTAAGAAAGGAAGCAGAGTAGGTCTTCTGAAATCCTCTTTTTGTGATTTAAGATAACTTTGGCTGGGAAAGTCTGTATGCGTTGGCCAGAGCAGGTATAGGGAACCTGAGCCCTCTTCCCTTGAGGGTTCCCCAGCTGTTTCCTCCCACCATTCCTCTGAGTCCAGCCAGTCCATGATGCTAGTGACAATGATCGTGATGGTAACAATTGGCTTCTGGAGGGCTACAGGTTACCCATCCTAAGGCCGCCTTCCCACGGCCATTTATCTGTTTCCCCAACTGTTAATTTCCACATTGTATTCAAATTTTCGCTCGGTGCAAAAGCCACTTCCGGAGCCTAGTAGAACATTGTGAGAGTTTAACACTCATTTCCATTCTGGTTGGCTCCAGAAATATCCGTTTGCAATGCCATTGACCCAGAAAATTGCAGAAGCAAAGTGATGAATTTGGGGGGGGGGGGGTTGTCCCAGGATACAATTCTTTCCTGTTAGTTTCGGGTGCGGCATGCCAGTACTATGTAGCTTAGAGTTCCACAGTTCCATAAAGCAGCATGTACTGCAGTGGGAAAGGAACGTCAGAAAACGGGACAGGAGCGCTTGCAGTATAATCAGGGGAGCCTAATATTATACTCCCCATCTCTGAATGCACCCCCAGCCTGGAGCACACCTTTGGGCATTGATTATCATTGGGGGGGGGCTCTACATTGCTATTCTGCAATGTGGTTGTGGTGCTAATGGTTGTTGGTCAGGTGTAGGGGGCAGGAATACGTCTCCTCTTCTTTTCCGCTTTACGACCCAGCCGGTTCCTCCGCTCCTTCCTCAGTTTCCCCTCCGGCAAGTGGGGATTTTGAGAGGTCACGTTCCACGCCTTCGGAAAAAGCGTGCATGGTGCCCACGAAATATTTCAAGTTCATAGCAGCGAGCAGGCAGAGCGAGGAGCAATTCTTTCCTCCTGCATCTTAAACGCTCCTCATGGGCTGCTCTGAGGCAGTTGGCAAAGCCACCTAAAGATGAAGGCAGGACCACGAGGCCATAGCCAGGGAAATCCAGGTGCGGCGCTGCAGCGGAATTGCACGAGCAAACAAATGGAGAGTCTGCTGGATCAGGCCAGTGGCCCATCTAGTCCAGCATCCTGTTCTCACAATGGCAAACCAGATGCCTGTAGCAAGCCACCAAGCTGGACCCCCAAGCCCAGGAGCCCTCTCTCCTCCTGTGGTCTCCAGCAGCTGGTATTCGGAAGCATTTGGTGCCTCCAACAGGGCATAGCCATTGGAGTCAGGAAAAAGCAGAGTGCAGCTGTGAACGCCACCGTCTCTGCAGGCCTTTGCCCTTGTGGCCTGTTTGCAAGCTCCCGCGTGGCACTTGGTGGGCAGGGCACCAGCTAGGTAGGCCTCTGGCCTAACCCCACGGGGACCTTCCTTACATCCTTAGCTGCAGCCAGCCTGCCTTGCCCTTCCGCAGCCCCAGAGGTGGCCACATTTGGGCTGCGGCGGCAGCATCTGTTACTGCCTGGAGGGTTTTTTTCTGATTGCTGGCTGGAGCAGCCTTGCGGAGAGAGCCGCGGCAAGAGGGGACTGGCGTCGGTGACCCTTCTGCCTCAGTTCCTGCCATGTTACTGACACCACCCCCACCTGAATTGGTGGGGGGTGAGGGTGGGGAGCTGCTTCCTCTCCCGCATTTAGAGCCGCAGCTTCGCTCGCTTGCCGGGGGTTTCCCTGCATCTGCACACCAGCTCCCCATTCTTCCCACCACCGCCATCAGCTGTCGCCGCCACGCTCTCATTATGCAGGTTCGGTTTCTAGCAGTCTTTGTGCAGTGGCATCGCCTTGGTGCCCTCGCGGTGGAGAAGCGATTGCCGAGAGCTTTATTGGGGGAACACTCTGGTCGGTGACCGAAATAAATTGATTCGTTTATTCATATTGGGGGAGGGAGAGACAGAGAAAACAACCATGTGTGCTCTTCTGGAGATTCTTTCTAGAAAAAACCCCATAGAATATAAAACACAGAAAAGGTTGGGTTTGGGGTTAGGACCAGTTAGCACATCACGACCTCCTCAATGAATAAAAAGCTCCAGAGGTGACATACGTCACAGTTGCGAAACATCCATAACAGATCTTCGCAGGAGAATATTCTGGTGGGTTGTGCCCCATCGGGAAGGCCCGCAGCTCGTTGGCAGAGCATACGGAAAGGAAGCTGTCTTCTACCGAGCCTGGCGATTGATCCACCAAATTTTGTGTTGCCAGAGAACAAGGTTTCAGGTGGGACAGATTCCCAGTCCTACCTGGAATGTCTTCATGCCGTTCAGCCTGCTTCCCCCTCAACACAACCTCAACCTTTCCTTGCTTGGCCCTTTTGCAGATTCCCCGGCTGCAAAGAAAAAGAAGCGATCAGCTGTTCTGGAAGAAATCCTGGAGAAGCTGGAGGACGAAGGGGGTGAGGAAAGCAGCTAATGCCACTGGCCCCAGAACTATGAGGTAAGGGGAGGTATCTCTCCCTTCCTTCCTCTCTACTTTTAACTTGATAACAGGGAAGATTATTTGAAATAAGGCATGAGAGAGGATCCGCCATCCATATGTAAACCTGTTTTGTTCCTGTTGTTCCACTAAGGCCGGTGCATGTAGTAAGGTGTAGTGGTTAAAGCGCTGGTCTAGGACCTTGGGAGACTACCATTCAAATCCCAGCTCGGCCATGAAGCACACTGGGTGACCTGGGTGCCACAGTCTCGGCCCCTCAGCCTAACCTACCTCGTAGGGTCGTTGTGAAGGATGAAGATGCAGGGGAGAGGAATCTTGAATGTCAGATTAAGCTCCTGGAGGGAAGGTGGGAGATAATGCTGCTAATAGGTAAACAGTCTTTTTGAAGCCTAAGGGCTACGTTCCCCTATGGGTAACCTTTTGGGAGGGGGGCCAGGGGCAAAAGTGGATGTTGGCAAGTGCAAAGGATGGCAGAGGAGAGAGTCCCAAGAGCCAGGCATGTTTGGAAGAATGCCTTTGATCTGGAGCAACAAGGCTTCAGCTTAAAGTAGGGCACCGCAGACTTACAGGCAATGGCGGATGATTCCCATTGGGCGGAAGGGAGGAAGGCCACCAGTAGGTGGGGGCTAGAGCCAACAAAAGCCAGAGCCCATAACAAGTGGGTCCTAGTTTCCCCCCATATCCTTCTCCCTGTTGAGTTAAAAATAGGTGATTACCTTGGTTCTCAAATGCCTTGGTTCTCAAACAACTTGGAACCCAAACACTGCAAACCCGGAAGTAAGTGTTCCAGTTTGCAAACTTTCTTCGGAAGCTGAACGTGCTCCGCTTTGAGTGCCATTCCACCCTGGACTGCTGCAGAACCATGTCATGTGGGCAAGCATGGGCCTAGCCAGGATATATGATAGGGGAGGGTGGGACCTGGGGGGGCGCAGAACCGAGCTATCTGCGACTTGATTGGTCTGTTAGTTATGTATTTTTATTGATTTACTTGATTTGGAGGGGGCAGCTGCACCCCCCCCCCGGCTACGCTCATGTGGGCAAGCCTCATAATCTGGGCTCATGGTGAAAGGCCTGCCTTCATTCACTGAAGCATCCTCGCGGGCCAGAAGGCAGTGTTTTGCTCTCCACCCCGGACGTTCCCCAAGCCTTCCCTCTGGCTGCTGCTGCTGCTGCTGATGGCACTGAGCACTGGCCCTCATCGAGATTGGCTGCTGCCCTCCCTCCCCTCTCTTCCACACACCCCCTCCCCGAATCCCAAGCTGCGCTCTCCAGAGGAAGATGTCAGAGTCAGAGGCACCCTGAAATTAAGAGCTCTTCCAGAGGCCCTGTGCTTATTCCAGAAGCGCAGTGGGAAGGTGGCTGTGACTTAACCTGGCGGGGATTAGCTGGCAGCTTTCCCTTTCATCACGAGAGCCCCCCGATGCCTCCCACCAAGGAGGCAGGTGTATTCGAGAGGCAATTGGCCGGCTATAGCCCTGAGCCGCCACTCGAGAGGCTTCCCCGCCGCCAAGGGTCTCAAAAAAAAAAAAAAAAGGCCCGGTAATCTGCTGGGGGTGGGGAGTGAGTTGCGGCCGCCCCACTGCTTGGCCCATCAGCAAGAGTGTCGCTCAGCAATAGGCCAGGAGCAGGAGGGAGGGAGGGAGGGCACATGCTCTCGGGTAATGCGGGTGCTGGCTTGGGGGGGGGCTCCTCACACCATCGCAGGTTGTCTGCGACCATCTTCCACGCAGATCAGTGATGGCACCTCTGCGGCTCAAAGGGGGAGAGGTGGGGAAAGAATCCAGCAGGGGGAAAGGAACCATCGCAGAGGGAGAGATGCCTTGACAGCAGCCAGAGAGTCAGAAGCAGCGATGCTTCTAAATGCAACTTGCTGGAAATCACAGGATTGGAGACGGCTCTTGCGCTCGGGTCCTGCAACAAGCGTCTGGTTGGCCACTGTGAGAAGAAGATGCCGGACTAGATGGGCCATTGGCCTGATCCTTATGTACTTATGGACGGGGTGACCCAGGCTGATCCAACACTCCCCTACCAACATGCATTATGAACCTTAACCTTCTTGTTTATTAAGGACAGAGTTTGCTCACTTCTCAGCGAAGCCTGCTCTGTTTGCCGAGTGTATGTAAAATATCTTTTCCTCCCACAAACCGCTGGGCTAATTGTTTCCACTTCTGGGGACAAAATGTTTCCTTGTTTTAGAACAACAACAGCAACAACCCACATACACTCACAGCCATTTCTGTACATCAATTTTGTTGTTGTTCAGTCGTTCAGTCGTGTCCGACTCTTCGTGACCCCATGGACCAGAGCACGCCAGGCACGCCTATCCTTCACTGCCTCTCGCAATTTGGCCAAACTCATGTTAGTAGCTTTGAGAACACTGTCCAACCATCTCATCCTCTGTTGTCCCCTTCTCCTTGTGCCCTCCATCTTTCCCAACATCAGGGTCTTTTCCAGGGAGTCTTCTCTTCTCATGAGGTGGCCAAAGTACTGGAGCCTCAACTTCAGGATCTGTCTTTCTAGTGAGCACTCAGGGCCGATTTCCTTGAGAATGAATAGGTTTGATCTTCTTGCAGTCCATGGGACTCTCAAGAGTCTCCTCCAGCACCATAATTCAAAAGCATCAATTCTTCGGCGATCAGCCTTCTTGATGCTATCAATAGATAGTTCAAAACCAGTTTCAAGTCCATATGGTTTCATAATTTTTGACCTGGCAATATATTGCGAATCGTGGTGTGTCTGTGTGTTTTATGCAAAAATCACATTGTCACCAAAACCATGAAGCCAGCCAATGCCTCTACATAGCCCCATCCTTATTTCAGACTTCGTGATATATCAGTATGTCGCATGTTCAGCTGGTGATATATCACAATGTTGAAAACCAGATATCGCCTAGCTAGCCCTAGCTCCCATATAAATGACAAGAGTGGAGAGTGGTCTATTAGTGCCTCAGAGAGCAGTCCGAATCCCCTCTTGGCCACGAAGCTCTCTAGGGGACCTTGGGGAGGGGGCCAGTCCCTGCCTGCCTCTTAGCCTAACCTATCCCACAGGCTTGTTGTGGGGATTAAATGAAGAGGGGGAGAGAGAACCATGTATGCCACCTTGGAGATACAAATGCAGTCAACCCATCTAGGATTGAGTTGGCTCTGGCTGTCATTGGCTCTGGCGCCACCTACTGTTGGCCTCCCTGCCTCCCACCCCACCACTCCCAACTACAAGTGATGCTCACGGATAATAGCGAGCGAGGCGGACACCCCTAACAAGCATGCAGCAAAAGTGTTCAGCCACAGGCAGCTTGTATCTCCCCTCCCCATACCGTCTTCCATAGCAGGGTGGATTCTCTCTCCCCCCCCCCCCCAGCTTCCTCCCCTGCAGTACCAAGGCAAAGGATTAGTGCAGGCAGAGCAGGTAGGCTTTCGCGTACAGAGGAGAGCTTGGTTTCAACATCTAATTCAATTTGTTCTGCTGAGATTGAAATATGAAATGCTTGCCAGTCAGATGTTCAAAGGCACCAGAGGTTGGGATTGGGGGGGGGGGTGTCGGCGAGGAGGGGGGGGGGTTGAAGAGAACAGAGAGCGCTTTCTGAAGTTAGCATTTTTATGAAAATCAATTTAACCGTTTGATTTCCCCCTCCCCACCCGCAACACACGATTGGGATTGTTTTTGTTTTTGCCCCGCCCCCCTTTTCCAGCCTTGATGAAGACTTTTAGTATCTCAAACAACACCCCCCCCCCAATAAAGATGTTTATCTCCTTTCAGCGGGGGTTTGTTGGGGGCATTTTTTTATTTTTAAGTGTTTTGTCCTAATAATGTTACGAGTATAAAAGGAATTTCTTCTGATGGGCATTTGCACACACAGCTGCAAGGACCACTTGTTGACGGTTTTTCTGTCAAAAGGAGACCCTGGCCTCCGTGATGAGTTTTTTGGGGGTGGTGCGTTGGGGGGGGGTCGCTAAATAAATAAACAAATGCTCTCCCACTCCTCCTCCCCTGAAATATTCTAATCACACTGAATTTAGTGTTGGGGGGGGGGGAATTGCAAGTTAATTCATTCCTTACACTAGAGTGGGTGAAACTTCAATCTTAATTAAGAGTTTTAAGTAGTAGAGCAGTGGCTGGTTGGCTGTTTTTCTTCTTGTATTGAAGATAACACTGAGGCAGTGCAGGTTGTTGTTGTTGTTGTTATTATTGTAGTAGTAGTAGTAGTTAATAATAATAATAATAATAATAATAATAATAATAATAATAATAATTCACTTTTATATATCTGGAAGGCTGGATCCTGCCCCTTCACATTTTACACTCCAGTTGGCTTGATTGTTGTTGTTACTATTAATTACTTGAAAGAGAAGGGTTATTGCTACGTTTGGAAGAGACACCTGGAGAGCTAAAGGTTCCCCACACCTGCTTTAGGCAAGCTAGAATAAAGGAGCTTTTTAGACTTATCGTATATCGCAGCGTATAAGGCGACTTTTTTATCCCGAAAAATCTTCTCTAAAGTCAGGGGTCGTCTTGTACACCGGAGTTCCACCCCGCCACTGGCTGTGTGTGTGCGTGCGCCGTCTCAGCCGCCATGGAGCCTCTCCCTGCCGCTCCAGCCGCAGCCGCTGCCTCAGCCGCCATGGAGCCCGGGCTGGGCGTGGGCAGCAAGCGCGGAGGGCTCCTGTGCGGTGAGGGGGAGGCTCTCCCCACCGCTTCAGCCGCCATGGAGGCCGTTGTGCGCTTGGGAGCCCGGGCTGGGTGAGTATACCCCAAACTCTGTTTTTTAACATAAAAAGTTGGGGGGTCGTCTTATACGCCCAGTCGCCTTATACGCCGCGATATATGGTATATCTGCCTGTCGTTAACGGACCTCTGGAGTTATTAAAAATCCTCTCTCCTGTTTTCCGTGAGATGAGCAGGAAGGTAAAACATAACAAAAGATGGATAATAATAATAATAATAATAATAATAATAATAATAATAATTTCCTTTTTTATGCTGCCCATCTGACTGGGTTGCCCCAGCCACTCTGGGCTGCTTCTGGCAAAACATAAAAGCATCATGAACCATCAGACATTAAAAACTTTCCTCCACAGGGCTGCCTTCCGATGTCTGGGTTCCCGAGGTAGGGGTTGAGGAGTTAACTCTTTTTGTTCGTCAGCCAGGGAAGGACTCGTGATTATCGGATGGTGGCAGTTGTTGATTAGGGGCAATATCGTAGCAGTCCAAGCATGTCCAGTGAGCAACTGGGCTGCCTAAATTTGCTGAAGTTTCTGAACCATCTTCAGATGGTCTTTAATCCCATGGTGCCTGGTGCAGAGAAAGTGGATGGGGCAAAGATTTCTTCCCTCTTGCAAAACATTAGGACTCGTGGACAATGAAACTCCCAGGGGAGACAGTGATGGCCATCAACTTGGGCGGCTTTAAAAGAGGATTAGACAAATTCATGGAGGAGGAGGCTATGATGACTACTAGCTCTGACCACTATGGTCTGCATCCACCAAGAGAGCCTGCATGCCTCTGAGCAGCGATTGCTGGGGATCGCGAGTGGGGAGAGTGCTGCTTGAGCCCCACGGGCATCTGGTTGGGCACCGCAAGAAGAGGATGCTGGAATCAGATGAGCCTTGGGCCTGATCCTGCAGGGCTTGTCTTACACCTGACTGTCCGTGTCTCTCCAGAGCCTCAGGTGGAGAGAGATCTTTTCCCACCTACTTGCTGCTTGGTCAATGGAGGAGGCAGTTGGGGATCAGTGGGGAAGGTCAGTAGCTCAAGTAAGTGGCAGATCGCCTGCATTGGTGGGCAAAGTGGGCAAAGCCGATAAGGCACATGCCTGAGGATAATACAGTCATACCTTGGAAGTCGAATGGAATCGGTTCTGGGAGTCCATTCAACTTCTAAAATGTTCAGAAACAAAAGCGCGGCTTCCGATTGGCTGCAGGAAGCTCCTGCAGCCAATTGGAAGCTGCGGAACCCGCACCTGACGTTAGGGTTCCAAAGAACTTGCACAAACCGGAACATTCACTTCCGGGTGTGCGACGTTCGGGAGCCAAAATGTTCGACTTGCAAGGTGTTCGGGATCAAAGGTACGACCTGTAATAGGTCTGAGGATCCCCTTCCTTGCCTTGACTTGAAAAATCAGAGTGCAGGCACAGCACGGATCACACACAGCCTCTGCGATGGGAGTCCGAGATGCCTCAGGTGGTCCTTTTGAGGATGGCCATGTCTTAGGTTGTCCTTTCAAAAATAAAAAAAGGGTGGAGGGAGAAGCGGGAAGTTGAAACAAGGGGCCGTGTTAATTGGATTACAGGCCAGCTGCCTGTGTTTCCTGCAGGGAGGCATCAGGTGCAGAGAGACAGTACCTTCATTTCCAAACCTCGGGTTATATATCCAGGAAGCTCCTTTGCCCTTGCTGCCAAGTTAGGAGCAAATGTGCATTTTGCTGTGCCACTTCCCTTTACATTTGGGGGTGGGGGTTAAAACCCACGTGTTTCTCAGTGGGGGGGGGGCACCGGATCCCATACAGTTTAACACACACACACCCAATTTGGGGCTGCAGGGAAGAAGCCATCCTCCCTAGCGCCCCGGAGAACAAGCGGCACTTCTGCCTCCCTGTTTTCCCCCTCCAAGCGTATTCATTCGGGAGAGGGAGAAATGGCGTAGCAGGGAGCTGAGATTTCAGATTTATCCATTCATGAATAATAATCAGGCTGAGCAATTCACAGTAAATGGGTATCCAAATTGGCTAATAAGGAAGGCTTTCACCTCAAACTGGAGCTGGGCGAGAGACCGAGAATATCAACAGACGTTGGCTGTGGCATGTGTGTGTACGGCGATGTGACCTGAATCAGTGAAATATGCAAACCAGGGCCAGGGTGCCAGCAAAATAATAGGCATCTCTGTTAGCAGACGGAGGAGAGAGCAAGGCTGGCAGGCTGACAGCTTAGCAGCCTTGGCGGGGGCTTCCCATTTGGCGCCTGGGGCCCTGGTTAACTTCTTCCTGGCTCTCTCCGCTGCCTGCTCAGCTGAGTCACAGCAACGTCCGCTCTCACAGAATCACAGAACTGGAGAGGTGGAAGGTACCTCCAAGGCTCATCTTGTTCAACCCCCTGCAGTAGCAGGAATTGCAACTGAAAAAAAAATCCCCAACCGATGGCCATCCAACCTCGGTTTAAAAGCCTCTGATGAAGGAGAGCCTGCCACCTTCTGAGGTGCAGGTAATACTGACCAGGACAGGCCAATGGCCTGACTCATTATAAGGTTTTTGTTGTTGTTTAGCCGTTTAGTCATGTCCGACTCTTCGTGACCCCGTGGACCAGAGCACGCCAGGCACTCCTGCCTTCCACTACCTTCCGCAGTTTGGTCAAACTCACGTTAGTAGCTTCGAGAACACAGTCCAACCATCTTGTCCTCTGTCATCCCCATCTCCTTGTGCCCTCAATCTTTCCCAACATCAGGGTCTTTTCCAGGGAGTCTTCTCTTCTCATGAGGTGGCCAAAGTATTGGAGCCTCAGCTTCAGGATCTGTCCTTCTAGTGAGCACTCAGGGCTGATTTCCTTAAGAATGGATAGGTTTGATCTTCTTGCAATCCATGGGACTCTCAATGGTCTCCTCCAGCACCATAATTCAAAAGCATCAATTCTTCAGCCGCCTTTATGGTCCAGCTCTCACTTCCATACATCACTACTGGGAAAACCATAGCTTTAACTATACGGACCTTTGTTGGCAAGGTGATGTCTCTGCTTTTTAACATGCTGTCTAGGTACGTTTCTGTATTCCTTTGTCTATAAAGGGATGGGCCATCGCTGAGTGGCAGAGCATCTGCTTTGCATGCAGGAGGCCCCAGGTCCAATCCCCAGTGCTTCGTTTGGTTTAGGAGAGTCCCCCTGCCTGGTAGAGGCTCTGTCAGTGCAGACAACACTGAGCTTGATGCACCAATGGGGTCTGACTCTGTTGTTGTTGGCATCTAGCTATCTTGAGAGACAATGGAGTGCGCCTGTAGGTGAAGTCAAGCCACTGCGTTAGCAGTACCCAAGTGACCTGCTGCAAGCCTGGGCAGTGTGTATGGAGGTTCTGTGCTGCCCAGAGGACAAGACCCCCCCCACTTGGCCTCATTGATGTGGTCCAAAGGAAAGCAGAGCAAGACAATTGGCACCAGCCCGGCTGCAGGAGTTGCTGGAAGGAGGCGTACAAGGCTCCATCCACCCATCTTAGGGACTGCCCTCTGGATTTCTGACTCCATATGAGGCAGTTTTCTGTGTCCCTGGACCACAGTGCTTGAAGTCCCAGTGTCTGAATTGAGACTAGAACCAATTTCTCCATCACCATTTGAAGCAGGTGGGATCAAGGCAAGTCCAGGACCAGAGTGCTTACAAGTGGGCATCCGGTGAAATGAATCAACGTTTCTTTGTTTTGCTCTCCAGATGTTGCAAGACTTCCATCAGCCTCAGCCAGGACACGCCGGGAATAAGGGATTGTGGTAGTTGGGAGTTCCAAAACATCTGGAAGGCCACAGTGTTCCTTGTCCCCCTGACTTAAGGCAAGGATAAGGAACCTGTGGCTCTCTAGGTGTTGCTGGATCCCAACTCTCATCAACTCCAGCCAGCATGCCCAGCTATCTCAGACAGTGGGAAGAGTCCCAGACAAGAGGAAGAGTCAAGCATAGGTGCCACACCTTGGCATTAAGTGGGAATGCACTCCTCATGGACAACCTTCAGAGTACCATGCAAGCTACCCTCAATTTATCTTGGCCGTACTTTTTTAAAAAGAAAGAAAAGCTCAAAGATTGAGCTCGCGGGTAGAGAATCTCTATCTCCAGATATGTTTCAGAACTACATCTTCCATCATCCATGACCATTGGCAGTTTCAAAAACAGTCTTCAAAGGCAGCCTCACACAGAACACATTGCAGTAGTCTAGTCTGGATGCCTAATAATGTAAGACTGGGTTGTGGAACCAGTGATACTGTTGGATCACAGCTACCACCATCTCTGGCCATTGGTCATGCTGGTTGGGGCTGATGGGAGTTGGGAGTCCAACAACATCTGGAGGGTCAGAGATTTCCCATCCCTGCTTTAGCAGAAGAGCCTGCTGGATCAGGCCAACAGCCCATCTCATCCAGTACCCTGTTCTCACTGTGGACAACCAGGTGCCCCATGGGAAGCTTTTTATTTGTTTGTTTATTGCATTCGGAACCAAACTGCCTCATGACAGTGGGGGCAAAAGACAGCCATCATAACCGGCAGCCATTGATATCCCTACCCCCCCCCCCCAATGAACTTGTGCTAATCCTCTCCGAAGTTGGTGGCCCTCTTGTGGGAGAGAATCCCCACAGAATATGCACGCGTGCATCGTTGGTACATGTAGACAGGGAATTTGCACTCTCGCTGGGCCTTCGGGAGGCGCTGGGTATAAATAAATGAATTAAGTCTGAGAGGGGAAGGAGAAGCCTCTGCATTTGCATGCAGGCCTCTGAGATTATTCGGGGAGGAGGCAGAGTGGAGGGGAGAGGGTGACTAAAGGGCTGGGAGCCTTGGACTTAGTTGGAATTCAGCCGCCAGAGCTTTGCCTCTCCCTCTGATGGCTGAGCGTGATTGACACTTACAAATTACCCAGCCAAAAGTGTCGAGTCTTTGACCCCTCAGTAACATCTTCGGCAAGCTTGAGATTTGCCAGCATTTTGTCATCTAATTACTACAAATCCCTTGAAAATTCACTGGCTGGTGAATTTTTAATGCAGGGCGCCGTTTTCAGCGTGATGCATTGCCCAGATGGGATTGCGTTCCCCTCTTTCCTTCTTTACTTTCTTCCCTCCCCAAGCTCTTCAATTCTTGCTGGGGGGGGGAGTTGTGGGGTGGTGGGCTCTGCCAGATGCCATTGCAGAGCTGCTTCACCACTGCCAATGGCCCTCAAACCAATTATTTCGCATTTATAGTTTGTAGGCACCTAGATCTGCATCTGCGGAACTGCTTTCTCTCTGCCTGTCCGAACCTTCTCGGCTGCAGTGTGCTTCAGAGGCGACAGGTGCCCGTCAAGTCCAGTGGGGCGGAACATGGGGAGCCCACGCCGTAGGCGGAGCCTGAGCCATTGAGAGGCGGAGCCAACAAATTCCAGCTTCGTCTTCATCCTCCTCCTTACAAGAGGCAGCACTAAAGCCACATTCATTCCATACGATTGGGGAAACTGGGGGTTGTCAAGGATGCTGAGTTGTGGGGAGACCCCTATTCCTCTCTCAGATCCACAGTTCCCAGAGTTCCCTGGGAAGAGGGATAGAGGCTTAAGGGTGCTTGTTACGTGACCCCTTAACAGTCTGGCTTAACCATTCCCTATTCCCAGAGAATTCTGGGTAGCATAGCTCTGGAAGGTGGGGAGGTCTCCTAACAACTTTCAGCACCTTGGACAGTTCCCAAGATTCTGTGGAGGGAGCCATGGCTGTTCAAAGTGGTATCGCACTGCTTTAAACATTTGGTGTGAACGTGGCCTATGACAGAAAACCAAGGAGGCAAGCAGTGCCACCCCTTGGAATAGCTGTAAATAAGAAGGCAGGCAAGGTGGGGCTGGCTGAGGGCAGCGTGAAATTGGAGGGGCAGCGCCCCCACTTGCCAAAATGAACTAGCCTCCTCTGCGGTATTGGGTCGGCATGTCCTAATTTCATGAGCTTCTTCAGGTCCTTCCCTGGTGCTCAAGTTCTGCTGGGCAGAATGCCCCCTTCCAAGGATCAAGCCACCCACCTAACACTCGTATCTTTTCTCTCCCCCACCAGCCCCAGCTCAGAACTGAGTCATGCCCGAGAGAACAACAGGGGATCTGTCCCGTGAACCCCAAAGAGGAGAGTCCTTTGAGCAAGCAGCTTTGAAACGATGGCACTCATCACTTTAATTCGTCTGCCATTTCCTGGCTAGGAAAAGCAACAACTCAGCTTGATGAACCAGCAAAAGGCAAAGAAAAATATGCTATCAGCAGTTCAGTTTTGCCCTTCCTTAATAACTTGTATAGTTTTGAAAGAGAGAAAATGTGTACAGAACTTATTTCTTAGGAACATGTCCTAATATAAAACAACCTATCCTTTGTTCCCACTGCCTGGTTTCTCTGTCTTACTCCCAAGTAGTGTTCCCTATTCCATTATTTTGCTCTCCCTCCAGGTTCCCAGCATTCGCAGCCAGGGATGTAAGAGCAGAAATAAGAATCCTGGTAGGGTTTGAAGCACCAGAGTTGTGCGGGGCACCGGAATAGATTAAAACATTAAGAAGAACCTGCTGGATCAGGCCAATGGCCCATCTAGCCCCAACATCCTGTTCTCTCGCAGGGTCCAACCAGATGCCTGTGGGTAACCCACAAGCAGGACCTGAGCCCAAGAGCCCCCTCCCCTCCTGTGGTTTCCAGCAAGTGGTGTTCAAAAGCATTTTACTACCTTCAACTGTGGAGGCAGAGCATAGCCATCCAGGCTAGTAGCCATCAACAGCCTTTCTCCTCCATGAATCTGTCCAGCCCTCTTTTAAAGCCATCTAACGGTGGCCATCACTGTATCCTGTGGGAGGGAGTTCCACAGTTTAGCTATGTGCTGCGTGAAGAAATTGCTCCAACATTCGTCCAACATTCATCTTCATGGGATATCTACGGGTTCTAGCATTAGGAGAGAAAGAAAGGAAACTTTTCTCCGTCCACTTTTTCCATAGTATGCATAATTTTTTTACTGTCTAACCATGTCACCTCTCCCGTGCTTTTTCTCTGAATTCAAAAGTCCCAAATGCTGCAACCTTCCATCATGGAAAGTCTCCCTGCAGAAGAGTCCAAAATGGGAGATGGGTCCAGCTGGAGAAATTCACCCAAAGATAGGCAAGACAAGCCGTCCTGGATGAAGCCAGTGGTTCACTCAGTATCCTGTTTCTGCATTTCCCAACCGGCTGCCTTTGGAAAGCACACACACAATATTAGAGTGATTTGACAGTCCATCCCTCTTGCCAGGGAACTCTAGAAATAGCGCCTCTGTTAGGGGAATGTGGGTCTCCTAACAGCTCTCAAGAATCCCTCACAAACTACACCCCCCCAGGATTCTCTCTGGGAATCTGTGACTATGGGTTAAGAGAGCTGTAAATGTCTGGCGCTGATGCAGGTGTGGAGAACCGTTGGCTCTGGATGTTGCGGAACTACAACTCCCAGAAACCCCTTAGCAAAGGTTCCACAACGTCTGGAGGGCAAAACATTCCCCCCCACCACCACCACCTGCATTAACAGGAACCTGTGTGGTGTAGTGGTTAGAGTGCTGGACTAGGACTTGGGAAACAAGAGTTCAAACCCCACTCTGTGTCGGTGTCCTTGGGCCAGTCGCCTTCTCTCAGCATAACCTACCTCACAGGGTTGTGGTGAGGATAAAATGAGGAGGAGGAGAATTGTGTGCACCTTGGGATATAATAATAATAATAATAATAATAATAATAATAATAATAATAATAATAATAATAATAACTACTGATAGGAACAAAAACGGACAGCTTAGCTCATCCCTCCTGGAAGCTGGCTGTGGCTTCTTGGATGTGGTCCAGCTGCAATGGGTACCCTTCACTCCTTGCGGTCTGGGGAGGAGAGGCTGCTCCCCATTTGATAGCGCTCTTTGAGCCACCGAGGGGCTGGGAGAGGAGAGGCGTTTGAGCATCCGCTTGGCCGTCTTTCGAATCCAGTTACTGCATCCAGAAGCGTGAAATCGGCAGCTCTCACTGGGCCCCACCAGAGACAGCTGCATCTCATTCCCACCTCTGCCTTGTGGAGCCAGTGGGGGATTTTCTCCTTGAAAGATTCGCTCCCTCCCTTCCTTTAAAAGAAGAAGAAGAAGGAAGCGGGGGATGGTTTGCCACCACTCTCTCTTGCACAGGCTTGTCCAGGCAGCTCTTGTGGCCCTGAGAATTAAGCGAGGAGGAGATAATTTCCTTGGGAGGTGTGAATTTTCATTGTCGGCTTCCTGGCTGGGGAAAGGAGGAGCCGGAGGAGGGAGGCATCTTACAAGGAGTGGGGAGGGAGATCCAGCCAGGATGGTCGTCGGGAGTCCTTATGCAGTCCGCTTTGAAAAGGGCAGAGATGTCTGGCACCAAGAATGGAATTGGCATGGGTCCCAAAGATTTGTAGGACAAAAGTGGGGGAGCTTCTGGCTTTCCAGATGTTGCAGAACTACAAACCCCATCAGCCCTAGCATACATGGCCAGGGGCCAAAGCTGATGGGAGTTGTAATTAAACATGAGAACATAAGAGGAGCCTGCTGGATCAGGCCAGTGGCCCACCAATCCCATTCAGCTGTCCTCCTGAGCAGGCCGCTGATGCTGGTGAGGCTTCCTTGTTGGCAGACCACTCACTCACCTACGGCTGTGTTCTACCTTCACTGCCAGAATCGCCAATGCTTCTGAATCCCAGTTGCTGGAAACCTCAGAGAAGGGGAGAGAAGCTCTTGCACTCAGGTCCTGCTTGTGGGGCTTCCCATTGGGGCACCTGGTTGGTCGCTGGGACAACAGGGTGCTGGACTAGATGGGCCATTGGCCTGATCCAGCTGCCAGGTCATACAATCATAGAATTCTAGAGTTGGAAGGGGCCATGAGAGTGTAGTCCAACCCCCTGCAATGCAGACATCTTTTGCCCAATGTGGGGCTCAAAACCATGACCCTTGTTTCAGCAGGGCCCTCTCTACCCTCCATCAGAGTTCAGTAGCACATTCTACCCAGGCAAAAGAAGGGGTGTTGAAGAGTGTGATCTGAGGGGATTCCCAAGGGCCAAAGAGACCTGAAGGGCCACATTGCTCCCCAGCTCTGAGGCTCGCCATCCCTGCCTTAATGATTTAATTCCTTTGTTCCTCCCCAGCCCCCTGCTTGAGATGTATTTTTATTGCATTGTATTTATCACATCTGTGGTACCACCTCCTTGCCCAGGGAACTCGAGGTGACATACATGGTTCTCTGCCCCATTTCATAGAATTTTAGAGTTGGAAGGGGGATCCCCAAAGGTCATCTAGTCCAACCCCCTGCAATGCATGAATCTCAGCTAAAATATCCACGACAGGTGGCCCTTCCAACCTCTGCTTAAAAACCTTCAAGGAAGGAGAGCTCACAGCCTCCTGTTTGAGACCGTTCCACTCTGACTTACTGTCAGAGCTGTTCATCCTCATAAAAACCCTGTGAGGTTGGTTAGGCTGAGAGGAGGTGACTGTTGCAAGGTGTGTTGTGACCTGGGAGACCAGGGATTTGAACCCTGGTCTCCCAGGTCATAGCCCAACACACTAACCACTACACCACACTGCCTCTGGGCTGATCTAAGTATTGATGGCACAAGAGGTGTCGGATTAGGGTGCATGTGGATTTCGCCAGTCCCACACCAGGCGGCAGGTAGGACTTTGCCACAGCTGTCTCCGGCACTCCATAAAAAGTCTTGAGCTTGCTGCCGCCGCAGTGAGACGCAGAAGTAATTAGTGCTGCTTTCTACAGTGAGTAAAACCCAAATGTCAAACAATGCCAGAGCTATTAAGTCCTTTTTTTTACAAAAAAAAAGAAAAAGTAAGCGGCATATATGAGGTGGAATGGTTGTGTCTGCTGCCTTCTTATTGGAGTTCCCTGTGGCAACAGGAAGAGGTGATAATTTAGAGTTGGCCGAGCAATGGGACATTAACCGGAGAATATGGAGCTGCCACTTGCTAGTAAGGTCTAGCAGTATTCTCTCTCGCCACCAGAGGGTGCCGTTTCTGTTCCTCTTCCTTACCTAGAGATTGGAGGGGGCTGTTCCCCTTGCAGTTCTTCCCAGCGATTTGGAGTACCTTGGGGGGGGGGCAGGTTTACCCAAGCAGCCAGGATAGATTCTGCTTGGTTTTTTTTGTCCATCAGGGATGAGCCTTCAGGCACAGGGGAACCAGGAGCTGTGCCATGGAGAATCGGAGCCAAGAGGCAAAGAGACGAGCAGTGCTTTATTTCTGGGGGGAGGCAGACCCCTAAACGTTTCGGGAATCTAAGTTTGGCCTCCCTCATTGAGGGGCAGTATTTCAATACGAATAGGAAAATGAGAGTCCCCCTAAACATTTTTATTTAGAAAAAAAAAGCACTGGGTACGAGCACCGTCCTAAAATCCCACTAAAACACAACAGAGTAAAAATAAATAAATCAGGAAGCTCAGGATGGTGCCTTGACCGAAGGGAAACCACTGGAGCAAAAATTGCTAGTGCTCATAATCTGTGGATCATGAGTTTGCACGGGAAGCTGCTTTCTACTGAGTCAGTCCGTTGAGGATGCCTTGGGTTCACGAGAAGAAGAGTTTGGATTTGATACCCCGCTTTTCACTACCCGAAGGAGTCTCAAAGCGGCTAACATTCTCCTTTCCCTTCCTCCCCTACAACAAACACTCTGTGAGGTGAGTGGGGCTGAGAGACTTCAAAGAAGTGTGACTAGCCCAAGGTCACCCAGCAGCTGCATGTGGAGGAGTGGAGACACGAACCCGGTTCCCCAGATTACGAGTCTACCGCTCTTAACCACTACACCACGAGGGAGTGAGAACACAGAATAAATCTGTGGAATGAAAGGCAAAGTTCTCTCCCCCCCCCCCTTCTGCTCTCTGGCGAGGTGACCTTTTGCAAGGCTCTGGCTGAATAGTAACAGAGGGTAAAGCTCCGGTGTTGTTTCAGCAACAGTCACACACTCAGACCAATTCCTAGGTAAGTTGTATTCCAGTAGCAAGCTTCTCCACTTGCAAGGGTCCAGCCTTCTCCAACAGTCTCTTAATCCTACGGAACAGGGAAAGACTGGTCACACTGAAGCTCCTGGAAATCTGAGTCATAGGGTAGCAGTACTTGCATCATGGATGCTTTAGTTGAGATTCCTCCATTGCAGGGGGCTGGACTAGATGACCCGTGGGGTTCCTTCCAACTCTACGATTCTATGAGCCGCCATCTGAACTCTGGGGTTTCAGATAGAGAAGATTCCCTGCGCTACCAGGAGATTGCAGGGATTGAATCTGGGACCTTCTGTATTATTTATGCTTATTACATTCATATCCCACCTTTCCTCCAAGGTGCTCAAGTTGGTGCACACAGTTCTCCTCCTCATTTTATCCTCGCAACAACCCTGCGAGGTAGGTTAGGCTGAGAGACAGCGACTGGACTGGGCCATGCCCCTCCGGTTGTTGCAAATCAGCTGGAGGACGGTTTGAAACGTGATCGGTCCTATAGCAGACAGAGAGGGCTGTAGCCGAAGTTCTACTCAGCATCCATCTGCCTCAAGAGACAATGGAGTTCACCTCCAGGGGTGAAGCCAAACCGCTGCATTAGCAGCACCAAACTGACCTCCCAGGGACACAAGCGTGGGCAGTGTGTATGGGCTGCCCCGATGACAATGCTCCCTCTGTCGGCCTCACTGTTTTGGTCGAAAGGAAAGCAGAGCAAGACATTTGGCACTAGCTTGGCTGCAGGAGTTGCTGGAAGGAGATGCGCAAGGCGTCATCCAAATCTGGCCGATTGATTGAAATCAATGGGCCGAAATTAATCTTCTCCATCGATTTCAATGGGTTAGGCTTCAGAGGCAGCCCGTGGTTAACACTTTGAGTTTCACTTTTCTCTGCAATTAAGACGACCTGCCCTTCCACAAATCCACCATTGCCCCATAGGTTATTCATTTTACAGCTTTAGGTTGATGAACCTTTTGATAGGCAGAGGAGATACCCAGGCCTACCTGGAGTTGCTGAGGATTGAACCTGGAACTTTCTGCATGCAGAGCAAATGCTCTGCCGCTGAACTAGGGCTCGTCCCACAATTTGATATTTGAATTGATCTTAGTACATAAAAACCAAGCCAAAGAGTTGGATTGGTCTTTGGAAACAGCATCGGCAGAAGGGAAAGAGGGAAGGATTCAGAAACAGGGAGGGAGAGAGAAGGAGAGGAAGGAAGGAAGGAAGGAAGGAAGGAAGGAAGGAAGGAAGGAAGGAAGGGACGATAACAGCCCAGTTTTGGTGGCCACATATGAAGAGAAAGAAATAATAAATTGGATGAGGAAGAGGAGGGGGGAAGCGAAGACAATGGATTCCTGGCAGAAGAGAGAGCTGCAATCTAACAATGCCCCTCCTTCCCAGATCCAAGGCCAACGTTCAGCTTGTGGCACAATCCATGCGTGCACCTGGACACCCCAAAGATGCTCAAGGATGGCATGTGCCTTCCATCAAAAGGGCCTTCAATATTTCCTCGCTACACTCTTCCCCCCCACCCCACCGTTTTCTTTTTTGCTTTTCTTCCCTGGCAGGAAGGGCTGAGGCTGCCTCCTCCTCCAGGCCCACCGGCTCCGAGGAGGGCGATTTACAGCTGCCGTATCCCGGCTTTATGGAGAGAGCCTTGGGGCACATCCTTGCGCCATCACTCATGCCTGCCTCCGCCAAGCCACAGCTGCTGCCATGGCAACGGGGCGAGTGGCTGGACCCCTTGGATGATGAGTTGCCTCTCTTCCCCCCCCCCCTTTCTCTCTTTTTCTCAGCTCAGGTAGCTGCGAACCACCACAGATGAGCAGCGTGTGAGGAGGGGGCCATGGAGGGTGTGTGTGTGTGGAACCATATCGCATCTAAGCTCCAATGTCACTACACACACACACACACACACACACACACACACACACAAACACACACACACACACACACACAGCTGCAGCAAGACCAGCTACCTTAGCTGAGCCAGAGGCAACTTACTTACAGTTACCTCCATTGCATCGGCTGCCCAAGAGGAAACCCCGGAAGCTGTTTTTTTCTAACTGAGCCTAGCCCTTGGTCCATCTAGACTAGCAGTGTCTACACTGACAGGTAGTGGTTTCAGGCAGGGAGTCTCTCACAGCCCTACCTGGGGATTGAACCTGGGACTTTCTGCACACCCTTAGTCCATCAAGCTCAATGTTGCCTACACTGACTGGCAGAGGCTCTCCAGGGTTTCAGGCAGGAGTCCCCCCCCCCCCAGCTCTACCTGGAGATGCTGGGGATTTGAACCTGGGACCTTCTGCACAAGGATCTCCAGTCCTTTTAAGACATAGGAAGCTAACCTGATACCATATACCAGTGGTTCCCAGTTGGTGGTCCATGGCAACATTCACATAACAAAAACTACCGTAGAGATGTCAATAGTTTCAAAAGCAGGGGGTGCATGGCTTGGCTTTTGAAGAACAGGGGGTCTCCAGCACTTAGCTCGTGAGGAACCACTGCCTTGTGCAATTCCTAAAGTGGTTTAACAGTCAACCCATCTTCCCAGGGAACTCTGGGAAATGTAGCTCTCTTTGAGGAATAAAGGGGTCACCTAAAAATGCTCAGCACCCTTGGCAAACCACAGCACCCAGAATTCTTTGGGGGAAGCCGTGACTGTTTGAAGTGGCATCACAGTGCTTTCATTTTTTAAAATATAATTTTTATTATTTTTTACACTATGCTACTACAATATAAAATTAAATCAAACATTTTCATACATTTTCCACTTTGGCTTACAAAGCCATGACTTCCTCAATCCCTCCACATGGTTTTCGGAATTATATCTTGATATTATACTTCTTCAATCGACCATTGCTTACATTATCATAAAATTCCTTCTTACTTTAACTACCATACTTACAATAATATTTCTACACATTAACTACAAAACTTCTTGAAATCCTATTAGCGTATTCAATTGTAAATTGTCTTTTAAATAGTTCGTAAACTTTAACCAGTCTTTGATGAATTTCTGGTCCCACTGTTCCCGGATTCTTCCCGTCATTTTGTCCAGTTCTGCATATTCCGTCAATTTCACTGTCCATTCTTCTTTCGTCGGTAATTCTTCTTGTTTCCATTTTTGTGCTAGAAGAATCCTAGCTGCAGTCACTGCGTATTGGAAAAGTCTAATGTCCTTCTTTTCAATGTCTGTACCTACAATACCTAATAAGAAAGCTTCAGGCTTCTTAACAAAATTATATTTCAACATTTTTCTTAACTCATGATATATCATATCCCAATACGTTCTCACCTTCTTACACTCCCACCACATATGATAAAAGGTACCAACACTTTCTTTACTTTTCCAACACTTATTATCCGACTTATACATCTTTGCATCACAGCGCTTTCAATGCATGGCGTGAATGTGGCCTTAAAGTTTCCTACCTGCGTGGAGGTTTTGTTGGGAATGGCTGCTGGCCATCAATATTTCATCTTGACCTGGATTTGTATCCAACGTTAGTCCTGCTTAGAGCATATCCATCAAAAATAATTGATGTGATGAGCTGAGGTTCCTTCAGATTTACTCTGAGTAGCAGAGTTGTGCGTAGGGGTTAGCGAAACCGGCTCTTGCTGCGGGCGCACGCCAAAGGGAGGGACGCCAAAATCACCTATGGAGCGTATGACGCAGAACTGTGCGACAAAACAACCCTGCTGTCTCAGTGGGATCAGACCCATGTGGAAAGCCGCAAATAAAATGTTTATAGTGTGTTTTTGCTGCAATATACAATGTGACACTAGATGGCGATGGTGAGCCTTATGGAAAATTCAATGTATTTTTAAAAAACGCTTTTAAAAAAAGCATTTTCAGAACACTTTTTATATGCATGTAGATTCCACCACAAAAGAAGCTTTGTTTCCTTCTTGTAGTATGACACAAAGGCGTGTGAATTTTTCCTGCCCTTCCTCCTCTTGGATTGTGTAAAATGTAGGAATTTCTAATGTGTCTATTCAAGTAAAGTGATTTGTGGTGTGTGTGTGTGTGTGTGTGTGTGTGTGCAGATACATCTCCTTGCCAAAGGGTGCAAGGGACCCTAGGTAAAAGGTAAGAGACCCCTGTACGGTTAAGTCCAGTCAAAGGCGACTATGGGGTTTCAGGCCAAGGAAGCCAGCGTTTGCCCACAGACAGCTTTCCGGGTCATGTGGCCAGCATGACTAAACCGCTTCTGGCGCAACAGAACACCGTGACAGAAACCAGAGCGCACGGAAATGCCGTTTACCGTCCCACCACAGCGGTACCTATTTATCTACTTGCACTGGTGTGCTTTCAAACTGCTAGGTTGGCAGGAGCTGGGACAGAGCAATGGGAGCTCACTCTGTTGCGGGGATTCGAACCGCCGACCTTCAGATCGGCAAGCCCAAGGGGCTCAGTGGTTTAGACCACAGTGCTATCTGCGTCCTAGGTACACTTCTGCTGAGTAGAACTTTGATGTGTACCTGTCTGTCTATCCATCCATCCATCCATCCAACCAACCAACCAACCAACCAAACCCACAAGTTCCATCCTCTGTGCTATCAGTTCTGTTATTCCTAAAACAGCTGGGGGCAATTACTCCTCATCAAGCCATTTGAACTTGACATGGGTTTCTTTTTCACATCTGGAGGGCACTGTCTGCTTCGAAATGATTCACGAGGCGAAGGAGTTTGTCCTAGTCTCCCCAGGGCACACAATAGGGAAGACCTGAGCACAATCACAAGGCAACTTACTGTCTCTGACTATTTGGGTGGTTTCAATGGGCGCCTCATAGTTTGCAGGGTGGGCAGCAATTTACAATTTATTTTATATCATAAAAGGGATACACCTCTTGACTGCAGAAAACAAACCTCGAAGTGGTTTACACACACACACAGAGAGAGAGAGAGAGAGAGAGAGAGAGAGAGAGTTATACTTTGGAAGTTGAATGGAATCCATTCCGGAAGTCCGTTCGACTTCCAAAACCTTCGAAAACCAAAGCACAGCTTCTGATTGGCTGCTGGAAGTTCCTGCAGCCAATCAGAAGCCGTGGAAGCCCTGTTGGACATTCGGCTTCCAAAAATAGTTCACAAACCGGAACACTCACTTCTGGGTTTGCGGCGTTCGGGAGCCGAAACGTTAGAGACCTAAGCTGTTTGAAAACCAAAGTACTGCTGTACCTAAGAAAAATGAGCAATAATGAAAAGTTAAAATGGCAATAGACTAAAAACGGATTAAAACTTGCATCAATTTGATCCTTTAACGTAGTTTGCATGTATTGTGGTGTTTATTGCATTGTTATTGCTGTTATTTACATTGCTTACACTGTAATTTAGTAATTACTTGTTGAAATTGTTAATAGTGATTTCATGTCTAATTATTATTTGCTGAGATTTATTTTTTGTGTACTACAGTGGTACCTCGGTTTTCGAACGTCTCGGAAGTCGAACGTTCTGGTTTTCAAACTCCGGAAACCTGGAAGTAACTGCTTTGGTTTTTGAATGCTTTTTGGAAGTTGAACATGCCACGCAGCTTCCGTATTGAGTTTTCTGTAAGCAAATGCTTCTGGAAGAAAATGCTTCAGTTTTCGAACGTTTCGGAAATCGAACAGTCTTCCGGAACGGATTACGTTCGAAAACCGAGATACTACTGAATTGTATTCTAATGGATTATTGAATATTAATTTTATATAAGTTGTTAAAGTTATGTGGTTGTTGTTGTTGTTGTTGTTGTTGTTGGGTGTGTGATGGTTGTATATTTTGTTGTTTCTTCAACTTGTAAACCACATGACTCGGAAAGCTGTCTGTGGACAAACGCCGGCTCCCTTGGCCTGAAAATGAGATGAGCGCCGCAACCCCATAGTCGCCTTTGACTGGACTTAACCATCCGGGGTCCTTTACCTTTTTACCTTTTTTAGGAATATAAAAAGGTATACAAATTAAAAGTGAAATGAAATGAGTTGCAGCCCTTCCTCCAAAAGAAAAAAAATGAGGTTCTAGTCCTCTAGTTCTAAATGAAGCACTGAATTAAATACTGTAGGAACAAAGGAGGCTCTTATATCAGTCTGAACATTGGTCCATCCAGGCCAGTATCGTCTGCACTGACTGGCAGCTGCTGTCCAGGATTTTAGGCAGGTGATATTCCCAGCCCCACCTGCAGATGTTGCGGATTGAACCTGTGAACCTTCTGCCTGCAAAGGAGATTCTCCAACCACCGAGCTAAGGCCCTTCCCCACTAAAATACGAAACCCTTCTTCTTTCAGAAACTGCACCCCCCCCCCCGTTCCCAGCCCACCTGGAAGACATCCCCGTAAGCAGCCAGGCCTCTGGAGTGTGACAGGGACCAAGCAGCCCCTCTCGTTGGACTTTTAACAAGCAGACGAGAAAAGGAGACCAATCAATCATATTTAAACAAAAGCCTCTCCGGCCCAAGGGTCTTTTTAAAAGCTGCTTATTTAATTAAAAGTCCCATTTTCCATATTTATGGCTCTTGATTCAGTTAAATATTAACCGCCTGGGCCAGGGCGGGTTTATTCTTCGCAGAGAAGGTTCATTACAGGCGCTCACATTCATCAGAGAGAGCCCACCCACACTGACTTGGCAGTGCCAGTCTGCGAGTGGACGTGTTCCCTTCTAATGTGCCCAGGCGCACACAGGTGCCAGGCAGGAACCAAAAGCATTGAGGGATTTTAAAGAGGCATACACCCTTTTGCCAAAAAAATTTCTCAGGGAGGATTAACACACCCACACACCCACACACCAGTGTAAACAAGGGCCCTGCCCTTAGGGCCAACATTTAAAAGCACATGACACACAAGGAAAAGGAAAGAGGAGGGAGGAGGAAAGGGCTGCCAATGAAGGAGCTGGATATCAAGGGCAACCAAAGAACAGGGGGTTTGCCCAAAATCCAGGCATCCTATTTACATTGGTACCTCTGGTTACGTACTTAATTCATTCTGGAGGTCCGTTCTTAACCTGAAACTGTTCTTAACCTGAAGCACCACTTTAGCTAATGGGGCCTCCCGCTGCCACTGCGTCGCCAGAGCATGATTTCTGTTCTTATCCTGAAGCAAAGTTCTTAACCTGAAGCGTTATTTCTGGGTTAGCGGAGTATGTAACCTGAAGCGTATGTAACCTGAAGCGTATGTAACCCAAGATACCACTGTACTAGGGATAGGGATCTCCCAGTTTTTAGTTTCCTTCAGCAGCTCAATTTTCCCACATTTAAGTTGATGTCACCACATTTCCAAAGCAGTTTGCAATTTTTTTAAAAATATTGTATATATAAAAAGTCCTTTTGAAAAAAAATCAGCATTTTAGTGTTCACTGTGCTGAAAATAGACCTTTTTTGTATGTGGTTTCTGCCCAATACACACTTTGCAAAATTGCAAAGCAGTTTTCCCCCAATGCAATGAATTTTTGCATTTCGTTTTTCACAAACACATGCCTTTTTACACACACTTTTGTGCCCGTGCAGCTTTGCACACGTTACTTAGCTGGAGAAATTCCTTGCAGAATTTGGAGAAAGGCGAAAGGCAAAATTTGAAGGTGGGCTGCAGTTTCGCTTTGCTCTGGAATGTGCAAATCAGGCAGGCTTGCCTTTGAATGCAAACCGGATCTAATTTCTGCCCCCATCCCTAACCAAAGACAACCCCTGTTTCCTGGTCCCTGCCCCTGATGAAACAGTGTCTTTATTTTGTCCCTGGAGAAGATATATATTGGATGCCCTTCAAACAGGTTGGCTGCTTATGCCTCAGTAAGTAAAGGGAGACCAGTTTACATGAAAGCTGCACAAAATCTAATGTATACCGGTAAGTGTTGTAGAAAAATTGGGGAGTTTGCTTTTGCTGCCCAATTCCCTAAGGGACTCCGAGTCCCCTAAGTCCATGATTGGTCACAGAAGAATAGATGGAGGCAGGATCCAGAAAAAGCAAGGCAGGTCTTTATTTTTCTGTTGCAAAACAGAGAGTGCCCCCCCCCCCGGCACCTTGCAAGAAGGTGAGAGAGTCCCGAACAAAGGTGTGCAAGCCTCTTAAAAAACTTTAGACATTGCCCAACCCCTTAACCAAAGACCACCCTAAAAGCATCATACATACATCACAGAAAGAGGCAGTCTATCACATAAATTTGAGAGTGTGGCTTCTCTCCTGTCTGCCAAGATCCCTGATAATGTTTTACTGATTGCATTACCTGGGCAGCCTGGCCATTCTTTTGAGATGGCAAATACTTCGGTTCTTGAATCCAGGTCACAGGCATACCCTATTCACACACAAAATATGCCCTTAAGACAGGATTTGTAGGGTTCGTAAGGGTGGCGCTGTGGTCTAAACCACTGAACCTAGGGCTTGCCAATCAGAAGGTCAGCGGTTCGAATCCCCGCGACGGGGTGAGCTCCCAGCTCCTGCCCACCTAGCAGTTCAAAAGCATATCTAAGTGCAAGTAGATAAATAGGTACCACTCTGGCGGGAAGGTAAACAGCGTTTCCATGCACTGCTCTGGTTCGCCAGAAGCGGCTTTGTCATGCTGGCCACATGACCCGGAAGCTGTCTGCGGACAAACGCCAGCTCCCTCGGCCTATAGAGCGAGATGAGCGCCGCAACCCCAGAGTCATCCGCAACTGGACCTAACGGTCAGGGATACCTTTACCTTTAAGGGATAGAACTATTGGGAAAGGGGTCTCTAAGTTGTTTCCTTCTGTAGAGGAAATATTTATAGTAATTAGGAGAGCCCACAGATGGAATCGTTCTGTGTGCTAAAATAATGTGTAATTTTCTCAGGGAACATTTCCTAAATTTTGAAGAGTGAAGGATTGGTTTTCTGTGGAATGTGTGTCTGCTATGTGGGTGTACCCTAAAATTTAACAACCTAAGTATAGATGCAAATTTTGAAATAATGACTGGGGGGAAATAAAAAACATGGAATATCTCCCCATAGTGGAGAAGATGGTGACCTGTACGCCTGATCCGTCTGCTATAAAGGTGCTACCTGTGGATGGGTAGCTTCAACCCCTGCCTGCTCCCCATTCCAATGGCATTTTATAAATCTTTAATGCCCCATCCACACTATGCATCCAAAGCAGTATCGTGACACTTTAAACATGGCTTCTCCCAAAACAGCCTGGGAACTGTAGTTTGGCAAGGATGCTGAGAGTTGTGAGGAGCCCCCTGTTTCCCTCACAGAGCTACAATTTCCAGAGGGGTTTGACAATCAATCCCTCTTCCCAGGGAACTATGGAATTTTTACCTCTGTGATGGGAATGGGGGTGTGTGTCTGCTAACAACTGTCAGCAACTGTGTGAGTGTCTGGAGGCGGTTGAAAGATGGATGGCGGCTAACAGATTGAGGTTGAATCCTGACAAGACAGAAGTACTGTTTCTGGGGGACAGGGGGCTGGCTGGTGTGGAGGACTCCCTGATCCTGAATGGGGTAACTGTGCCCCTGAAGGACCAGGTGCGCAGCCTGGGAGTCATTTTGGACTCACAGCTGTCCATGGAGGTGCAGGTCAATTCTGTGTCCAGGGCAGCAGTCTACCAGCTCCATCTGGTACACAAGCTGAGACCCTACCTGCCTGCAGACTGTCTCACCAGAGTGGTGCATGCTCAGGTTATCTCCCACTTGGACTACTGCAATGTGCTCTCCATGGGGCTACCTTTGAAGGTGAACCAGAAACTGCAACTAATCCAGAATGCGGCAGCGAGACTGGTGACTGGGAGTGGCTGGCGAGACCATATAACACCGGTCCTGAAAGACCTGCATTGGCTCCCAGTATGTTTCCAAGCACAATTCAAAGTGTTGATGCTGACCTTTAAAGCCCTAAACAGCCATGGCCCAGTATACCTGAAGGAGCGTCTCTACCCCCATTGTTCAGCCTGGACACTGAGGTCCAGCTCCGAGGGCCTTCTGGCGGTTTCCTCACTGTGAGAACGAGGTTACAGGGAACCAGGCAGAGGGCCTTCTCGGTAGTGGCACCCACCCTGTGGAACGCCCTCCCATCGGATGTCAAAGAGAAAAACAACTATCTGACTTTTAGAAGACATCTGAAGGCAGCCCTTGTTTAAGGAAGCTTTTAATATTCGATGAATTGTATTTTAATATTTTGCTGGAAGCCACCCAGAGTGGCTGGGGAAACCCAGCCAGATGGGCAGGATATTAATTATTATTATTATTATTATTATTATTATTATTATTATTAGCACCCTTAACGAACTAAGTCTCCCAGAATCCTTTGGGGAAGCCATGACTGTTAAAGTGATACCATAGCACTTTAAATGCAAGCTGTGAACATGGCCATAGACCCCCTGAAGACTGGTATTATTATGATTATTTTGCAGGTGTAGACTGAAACATGTCATTGATGCAACAATAGTGCCTCAGTGGTGAATTTATGCCGGGCTTGCTACACATTCTTCTGCTATGCTTCCCCGGCCTTACTACATTCTTGCTGTCTGGAGCGACACCCTGGTGCCCCAGTGCAACAAGAGAAGGACAGTGTTGCATAGTGGTTAGGGGTGTCAGGTTAGGACCTAGGAGTGCAGGGGTCAAATCCCTGCTCAGCCACAAAACTCACCGGGTGAACTCAGGCTAGTCACAGTCTCTCAGTCTAAGCTTACCTCGCAAGGTTGTCTTAAGGATTAAAAAGGGGAGGAAGAGGAGAGCTCCCTGAGCAACTTGGAGGAATGGTAGGATATAAATGTCATGAATAATAACTGGAACATTTGCGGTGTTAAAAAGTTGCCGGATTTCAGCAAGAAGCAATGGGGTGTGCAAACCTTTTGCAGGCGCAAACGGTGTTGTTGAAAGCAGGTTCGTGTGTGACTGCCGCGAGCACAAATCATCACAAATGAAGGACATCTGGAGGGACCCACAACCTTCCTTAGTACAGCAAGTTGAACTGTATTTCTATTTAAATTTGGGGGAGTGTTTTCTAAATATGTGCATCCTTCTTTGGTGAAGCCTAAGATAAACCCACTGCTGGTTCACTGCTATAGGAACAGGTCTGCAGAGGGCATTTTGCTCTGGGCTCCCTCAAACCAAAGGACAGTCCCATGCAATGAGGTGTCAGACTAAATCAAAGTGAGGGACGGACTGGTCTTTCTCCTAGACTAGGAGTTCTTTTGCTCTGAGGTCTTTCTCCTATACAGAGAAATAGGAGAAATTTAAAGCACATTCCACACACCCACAACCAAAAAAAACCCTGGGAACTGTAGTTTACCCTTCACGGAACAACAATTGCCAGCACCCTTAACAAACTACAGTTCCCTGGAGTCTTTGAAATGTGTGTGTTTTATGATACATGCACAGCCTTGGTGTACAAGGAACAGCCCTGTTCCTTGCTGAAAATATTTTTTCTCTTTTGAAACGGATATTTAAAAGCCACGTGAGAGGCCCGGGGCATGCACCTTGCTCCTATAGCTCCAGATTTCTCCTGGGTCTCATAGCCGTGGGTGACAGGAACTAGGTCTAGAACCTGTAGCCTTTCCTCCCCCCCAAAAAACCAGCCCAATTCCAGGGAGATTTGCAGGAACAACTGTGCTTTTGCTATCACTGCTGGCGCGCGTACACACAAAATCCATGTCTCATTTTCATATCTAGTGAAATGAAATGACACCAGACCACACAGTCAAGCCCCAAAGGGGAGGTGTGTGTGTGTGTGTGTGTGTGTGTGTAAGAGGAGGGGTGATGATGGAGGCAGAGCAGGTAATGAAATAGAGCTGGTAATTTTCTCCTGGGATGCAGGGTTTGCAAGGGGGGGTGGATTGGTGTGGGGAGGAGTTGGGGGGGAAACAGTGAAAACCACAGGGATGGTGGAGAGGAGGAGAGAGACACCAGGTTATCAGAGAAGTGTGAAGACAATAATGCAATCTGACATTTCTGAAATGAGACCCCCTGGTTGCCCTGGCAACAGCTCACGTGGGAGCTGTTCCCAGGAGACGGCTGCGAGATGTACTATAAATGATGTTTGATTAGAATTTAAATCATTTAGGTGGAGAGAAGATAGGCCTTTTGTCAGCAAGGGGGCCTTTGGGGGGGAGGGGGGGTCAGCTGCTCAAGCAGCTGGACTCAAGTGTATTAGCCCGGGCATGTGTAACGCCGAGGAAGGGGTGAAGGGTCGCCCGGCGGGTTGATTACTTTTGGCCTGCCTTGCCTGCCATTTCCAGCAACCTCTCCATTCCGGGCGATGGTTCCATCTGGGGCTGTGGCGGGGGAGAGGCTGTGAATATCTTGGGGTGAAGGACTGCGAGCCCATACATGGGAATGCATGAGCGCACACGAAGGGCCTGCGAGACTAGGCCAACAGCCCATATGTCCCAGCATCCTGCTCTTGTGGTGGCCATCCCCTAATAATAATAATAATAATAATAATAATAATAATAATAATAATAATTTATTTGTACCCCCGCCCATCTGGCTGGGTTTCCCCAGCCACTCTGGGCGGCTTCCAACAAATATTAAAATACATTAAAATGTCACAGATTAAAAGTACTATCTTCCCCAAACCGCAGAATAAGCGGTAGCTCTGGGGTTGCCCCAAGAAGTTCATGGGTGAATCCCCATGTACCCTCGAGCAAGACTTTGTGGGTTGCCCTGCCTGCACCCTCCTACAAATATTAAAATACATTTAAATGTCACACATTAAAGTACTATCTTCCCCAAACCGCAGAATAAGGGTTGCCCTGCCTCCTAGAATGTCTCTACATGAGAAGATTCCTCCTGGATCCAACCAATGATCCATCTATTCCAGCATCCTGTTCTCACAGTGGCCAAACTGATGCTGAAGAGCCCTCTCCCCTGGTATTCAGAAGCATTGCTGCCTCCAACTGTGGCTACTATGTTTTTATATGTGTTGGGCAACTTCCAACACCTATAAAAACATAATACAGTGGTACCTCCGGTTACGAACTTAATTCATTCCAGAGGTCCGTTCTTAACCTGAAACTGTTCTTAACCTGAGGTACCACTTTAGCTAATGGGGCCTCCCGCTGTTGCCGCCGTGCGATTTCTGTTCTCATCCTGAGGTAAAGTTCTTAACCCGAGGTACTACTTCCGGGTTAGCGGAGTCTGTAACCCGAAGTCTTTGTAACCCGAGGTACCACAATAAAACACAAAACATTAAAAGAAACTTCCCTGGACAGGGCTGCCTTCAGATGTCTTCTAACAGTTGTATCTTATCTCCTCGGAAGGTTGTATAATAACCTATCTCCTATAAAGGTTGTATAGTTACCTGTGGCTCAGGGGTCACATAACTCCATACCCTCCAACTTTTCTCAGATGAAAATAGGGACATCCAGTGCTTTTTTTTCTTTTAAAAAAAAGTTTGGGGGTACTCTCATTTTGACTCAAGAAAATCACCACTTTATAGTTCAAATCGGGGGGAAATAAATGCAGTAATTGGACAGAAGTACAAAGATTCACAAAATGTTTGGGATATGCGCACCCCTGCATCAAATCGGAAACTGGGACGGCTTCTGTAAATCCAGGACAGTCCCTGGAAAATAGGGACACTTGGAGGGTCTGCATAATGGACAACAAAGGTGTTGTCCAGCTGTGGGTTTTGGAGTTTAAACCTCTTAGGGGGGGGCGGTCAAGTCAAACCCTGATCCAGATTTGAAGATAGTCTAAACCAGGCTTCCTCAACCTCGGCCCTCCAGATGTTTTTGGCTTACAACTCCCATGATCCCTAGCTAGCAGGACCAGTGGTCAGGGATGATGGGACTTGTAGTCTCAAAACATCTGGAGGGCCGAGGTTGAGGAAGCCTGGTCGAAACCATTAGACTTGAACCATTTCAGACCAAGGACCTGCCTTAAACCCAGCTATGTATTTGGGGACCCATTCCTTAATCTTTTGCCCTATACAGTGGAATCTCGGTTGTTGAACGTAATCCGTTCTGGAAGACCATTCGAATTATGAAACGTTCAAAAACTGAGGCGCAATGGGCGGTTGGCAAAGTCCACTGAGAAAATGGAGAAACACGCCTTGGAAGTCATTCGACTTCCGAGGCGCGTTTGAAAACAGAAGCATTCACTTCCGGGGGTTCAGCATTCGGGTTCTGAATCGTTCGGCTTCCAAGATGCTCAAAAACTGAGGTTCCACTGTATATGCATGGTGGTAGTGCTCCTGTTGTGATCCACCTTGGATCAGGCTATGACCCAGGAAAGGATTCTGACCTACTAGTTGAAGACCATCTTAAAAAGCAAAGACATCACCTTGCCGACAAAAGTCCGTATAGTTAAAGCTATGGTTTTCCCAGTAGTAATGTACGGAAGTGAGAGCTGGACCATCAAGAAGGCTGATCGCCGAAGAATTTATGCTTTTGAATTATGGTGCTGGAGGAGACTCTTGAGAGTCCCATGGACTGCAAGAAGATCAAACATATCCATTCTTAATGAAATCAGCCCTGAGTGCTCACTGGAAGGGCAGATCCTGAAGTTGAGGCTCCAGTACTTTGGCCACCTCATGAGAAGAGAAGACTCCCTGGAAAAGACCCTGATGTTGGGAAAGATGGAGGGCACAAGGAGAAGGGGATGACAGAGGATGAGATGGTTGGACAGTGTTCTCAAAGCTACTAACATGAGTTTGGCCAAACTGCGAGAGGCAGTGGAGGATAGGCGTGCCTGGCGTGCTCTGGTCCATGGGGTCACGAAGAGTCGGACATGACTGAACGACTGAACAACAACATCATCATCATCAACAACAACAACAACAACAACAACTTGAATACCAGTGGTCTAAACTAGCAGACATCCACTGATCCACCAGGACACACAATCCAAACAGTGAAACCGAGAGTTGAACATTGGAGGTTTAGTATTTGCTAGCCAAGGACCCAGTTTCTTGATGATGTTGACCCAACAAACAAACCCAAAAATCTGAACTTCAGGGTCATAAAAGCAGCACCAAAAGCAGGTTGAGAAATGAGCTGAAACAAGACGAGAAGTTTGTTGAAATGGTCCGATTCATATTTGATTTTTTGAATGAAGTTTTGTATCAGCAGAAACGGCATGTAAGGTTTCTCCACATTGTCAGTTTCAATTCTCCTATGAGTGATGTTTGTTTGTCTTTCAAAATATGAAATATGAAATTTTAAATGCCTCTCAAAATATTTCCTTATCCCTTATCCAGATTTTTTTAAAATTAACTTCCTAAACTTTAGGTTTTTGTTTTTTTTAACAGAGGTTGCCACCTGCTAGGGATTATTTAGCTGTAATTCCTGCATTGAAGGGAATTAGACTAGATGGCTGTTAGGGGTTCCCTTCCAGCTTTATGACTCTTTGATTCCAAGTTTTGCTCTTGTAATTTATCTTGGTGAGGTTAGGTGGTGAGATTTAAGGCAACAATATTTAACATATTCAGTTCTTTTCCTAAAACTGTTAAACCCAATGATACCTATAATAGGAATATCAAAAACTTTCAGAGAAAGAATGTGTTGTATATAGCGTCAATTTTTCTGCAAAAGTATTCAAATCAGATTTTTTGTTTGAGATTTTTGTCATTCAGATGTATTCGAAGTATAAAAGCAGCCTTCAGGCAAAAAAGGATCTGCAAAAATTTCCCCCATGGAAATGAAAAATATTCTGATCTTTCTTACCTGTCACCTTCATCTCTGGCTTCCTTTACTGTAGACATTTGGATTGCAAGCTCCTCAGAGCAAAGACCCACACTTTCTGTTGTTCGTGAAGTTACTCTGTAAAGATGTGTGTGTGTGTGTGTGTGTGTGTGTGTAGTCAAGCTTTTAGGGTGGCAGCACCTACACTTTGGAACTCCCTGCCTATAGACATCAGGCAGGCACCTTCACTTTACTCTTTTTGGTACCTGAGGGGGAGGAATGTTGTAACAGTTCGTTATTAACTCGTGTTCATGAAAGGGTTAACCTGAGCCTTGAGCTCAAGTAACCAGTGGGTGGGACTTAGCAGGCTTTGCTTCCTCTAAGAAGCTGGAGCTGCAGCATGGCTCCCAGCTGTAGAGAAAAAACAAGTGAATGAATCTTTCTAAAATGATACTTTTGCTGCCTGCATTTGCAACGACCCGCATGATTCTTTTTGTAAGGAAACTAAATCCTTTGTTTGTAAGTCACTTGGAACTCTTTTTCTTATTTTACGGCCAACGGATGGAGATTTGGTTGCTGTAGCTTCTGAAACTTTTGGAAGTAAAAATGTTCAGCTATTTACAAAGCTAAATTATTGTGATTTATTCTAGCCTAAATGTTTTGGTGTGGAATGTTTGTTTAAAGGTGGATGGGGGAAGATGAAAAAAGGTGGATGAGGGCAGATGAAAAAAGGTGGATGAGGGCAGATGAAAATCTAACCAAGTTTTAATGTGCTTGGAGTAATTGCCATTGGGCTACGAGCAAGTAAGAATCTCTTGCAAACCTCTCTCTCTCTCTTCCCAACAGAAAGCACTTCTTCAAAGTGCACATAGATAAACTATTGAACTCCCACAAGAGGCAGTGATGGTCACCAACTTGGATGACTTTAAAGGAGGATTGGACGAATTCATGGAGGAGAAGATCATGAGTTGCTCACAGCCACGATGGCTATGCTCCACCCTCCACAGCTGGAGGCAACAATGCTTCTGAATACCAATTGCTGGAAACCACAGAGGGGAGAATGCTCTTGTGCTCGAATTCTGCTTACTGGTTTCCTATTACGGACAGCTGGTTGGCCACTGTGAGAACAGGATGCTGGTCTAGGTGGATCATTGGCCTGATCTAGGAGGCTGTTCTTCTGTTATTATTTTTGTTTAGGCAAGCCTCTCCAAATATTTTAATCTGAATTTCAGTTTATTGTTGATTTTAATTTTTTTTAAATAAATGTTTTAAAAAGTTGTTTTTACTGATAATTTCATTGTTTTCCCCGGGACGATGACAAGTGGAAGCCATAAAGGAGGGGGAAGTAACATATAGTAGAATTAGACAAGAATGTACAGAAGAATGGAAGAAAGAAGTATTGCTAAGGGTTAGTAGAAACTGATCTGTATGAATATTGAAATCGGATATTATTATGTTTGTTTTGTTTATTATTTCTAATTTAAAACTGAATTATTGGGAATATAGGAATGTATTATTTGAATGTATTTTGTGGTTTCCTTTTATGAAGAACTCAATATGTAATTTTTAAATTTTCTTTTTTTGCTTATTGTTTTTTATTTCATTGTTCTTTTTTCTTTTTTGTACCTGATGTAATAAAGTTAATAAAGTATTTAAAAAAAGATAATTTCATTGTTTTACAATCAAGCAGAATATAAAATTCAGGAAATAAATAAAATAAATATTTCACACATGGAACACTGGATGATGTGCACAGGGGGCCCCTAAGGTTGCACACACACCCTCCAAAATCACCCCAAAATCTCAAAACTACCAGACTTCTCTCCCCCCCCCTTAGAATCAGCAAGGCTGTTGGTTTATGTTATCAAATTTATTTATTTGTAAAATATTTATAGACCACCATCTCATGCATAACATCAAGGCAGTGTACAACAATATTTTACAAATACATTGTTGTTGTTGTTGTTGGTATCCATCTGCCTTGAGAGACAATTGAGTGCACTTCCAGGGTGAAGTCAAACTGCTGTAGAATCCCAGCGCCTGCTGTGGCTGCAGAGACCGGTAACTCGTCACTGCTGCCTCCTGCATTAATTTTCCTGCATTAGCAGCACCAAAAATGACCTCTCTGGGGTGCAAGCCTGGGCAGTGTGCATGGAGGTCCTGGGTTGCCTCCTCTCAGCTTCACTGATGTGGTCCAAAGGAAAGCAGAGCAGTACATTTTGGCACCAGCTTGGCTGCAGGAGTTGCTGGAAGGAGGTGTGCAGGGGGCCATCCAACCGCCTAAGGGACTCTACTCTCCCAAAGATTTCTGCAAGGCAGTGGGCAGGGATTTCCCCTCAGGGTTTGCTCCTGAAGCCTTTCTCACAAGTGAGTATAAATAAGCGAAATGAGTAAATCCACGAAAGAATGGACCAATAAGACTGGGGAGAGGAGTCTCTTGGGAGTCAGAAGCAAGGGTGCCTGCTGAATCTCTGCTGAAAGAGCGTTCCCTCACATGAGGCCAGTGCTATAAGAAAATACTGCTCCTTTCCCCTTATAGGGTATCCAAGAGCCCGTATAGAGTCCGTAAGTAGGTCCCCTGTCGGAAGGAGAAAATAACAGAGGCCAACCAGAGAATATTGAGAAGCAAGGCAGCTAGTAAGCCTGATCTTTATTAAACTGTTGCAACAGGGTCCCCCACTCACCCCTAGCAGAGAGGGAGGAGAGGCAGGGGCGTAGCGAGCCGCTTTGCCGCCTGGGGTGGCAAAGCGGGGGCACCCCCCGGGGGCGGGGTGCCATCCCCTAGTGCATGCACACCGTGACATCACGGCACGCGTAGCATCCCAAGTGGACTGCGCAGGCACCGTTCACCCAAGATGGCGGGCGCGAGCGGCCGGCACCCCTTCTGACCGTGCAGTGGCGGCGCAGCGAGTTTTAAGGCTGCAGCACGCATACAGCAGCACAGACACTGTGCTGCTGTTCACACGCTGCAGCCTTAAAACTTGCCGTGTGCCGGTGGTTGGTACCCGGGGCGGCACGCCCCCCCTTGCTCTGCCCCTGAGGAGAGGAACCCCAAATAATGGTGTGCAAGCCCTTATATAGACTTTTGAAATTGCCCATCCTGTGACTCAAGACCACCCCCCAAAACATCATACATACATCACAGAAAGGGGCGGTCTCCAGCAGAAATCCTGTTGCCAGGATACTTGATAATGGCCACTGATTGCTTTACCTGGGCAGCCTGGCCATTCTTTTGTGATGGTAAATACTTTAATACCTGAATCCAGGTCACAGGCTCACCCTATTCACATACACATATGCCTTTTAGACAGGTAAGCAATAGACAATGGGGAGGGTTTCCCATTTCCTTCCTCCTTGCAGAGAAATATTTGAGGTCACTGGAAGAGTCAAACTGGCTTCAGGATTGTTCTCCTGTACTATTTCAGACACATGGTTTATATACTTATGTATGTGTTTGCCTTGTAAATTTATGAATGTTTATTTTATATTTGGGACCTTAGAATTCTTATAACACCAGCAACTCTACATGCCTGACTTGTAGATGAGGCCAGCCAGGCCTCCATAATGTCGAGGAAAACTAACAGCACTCTTCCAAATTTGCTCAGAGATCGAACTATATCAAGAGCTTCATGGCACGGCGCTCGGGGAATTAAAAACAGAGAAAGCAACAGAATGAATGGATAATAGGTAGGTGGTTAGAAGTTTGGGTGTAACTCATCTTGTAAAAGAGGGGAATGCATGGAGTTAAGACAGAGAAGGTGAGGAACCTCCAGATTTCCATCCTAATCCCCGTACCTTGATCTCTATGTTGACTTCTCTCTCTGTCTCTGTTGTTTAGGCTGATATGTCTTAGGAGCAGTGCTGTCAAGTATCCCGTTTTCCCCGGGAATCTCCCTTATTTCAAGCAGTTTCCCGCTGCTATCCCTTATTTTTTATATCCCTTTAATTTCTCGTTTTTTCAACGGAAGCAGCTCCTCTCCCTCCCCCTGCTGGCCAGGGACTGGGAAGACCTCGCCTCTTTGCAGCCTCAAAGCAAGCGGGAGCCATTTCCCGCGCTTACAGGCGTCATAGCCCACGGGCAGCGTTTCCAAAATACAGTAAGCCTACTGCGCACGTTCACACCAGTGCCGCCCACTTTTGCTTCTGGCTCTGCCCACCACTGCCATGTGACTGTCCCCGGGATAGGTGAGGCTGCTGATCCCTTATTTTCAAATCCAAAACTTGACAGCTATGCTTAGGAGGCATCTTGTCTTACAACTTCCTCTTGGATCTCAGGATGAGAGGTCACTCAGGAGCTATCACCTGAGAGAACAAAGGCAGAAACATAGCTCCCTTGTCCTTCTCTAGATTAGTTCAGTGAGAACTAGAAACTTTTCTATCCAACTTGCATTTCCTACAACAGACGACTTTATTGTTTTCTTACCTACAAGCGTCTCTGAGTGTTTGTGTGATTGTCACAAGTAAAGCCTGCTCTCTAGACAAGATTCACTAGCTAAACGCTGCACACTCTGTGTAAGAAAAAGTGCCATCGAGTAAGAGGACACACTCTTCCAATATAGATAAAAATCACTATTAAAAGAAAACTGCAGATCAGATAAAAATTCAGCATGGTGGATAGAACAGTCAATTAAGCTAGTAAACATTGCATGTGTTGTAAGAATTTAAGGTCTTTTATTTATATATATATAATATATTATTAATTCACCAAGCAAACACAGGAAAAACAGGCCTCACACCATTTTTCACTCCCAAACTGACAAACTGTTTCTCTGCAAGGAGGAAGGAGGTGAGCAGCCCTCTGCCTGAGTGATAATCTCTGGCATTCTGATGGGCCATTTCCCATGGATTTGGCCCGGGCTAGAACAAAGGACGGTCATTAGCCCTGCCTGCCCAGGACAAGAAACCACGAACACTTGTTTTGCTGAAGTGTTTGTCTGGGAGGGGTTCAAGGAGGGATGGCACAGGTGTGAGAATTCTCAGGTTACCTCCTCTGACCATCCCAATTTGTGATGTAATTCTGATGTATGTATGATGTATGGAGGGGTGGTCTTGAGCTGGAGGGGGGCAATTTCAAAAGTCTATATAGGAGCTTGCGCTCCATTGTTCTAGGTCTTTTGCTTGCAAGACACCCTGTTGCAACAGTTTCTAATAAACGGGGCATCTGCCTTGCTTTGGGAGACTCAGCATTGTCTTTGTCTTTGTGCTGCTTTGTCGGGAAGGGGCTCTTAAATTATAGCGCTCTTCCCGGGGTTACGGACTCACTTCTGGAGAGGGACCCAGTTACAGAATTTTTTATATCACATGCTGGAAATCCAGAGCAAAAAAAATAAAATAAAAAATTTCCTGGTGCCAGAATCATAACACAGTTGACACTAGCCAAATCTCCCTGGGAAGGGCATTACATAAGCATGGTGCCCTGCCTTTGCTTACCAGGAACCTACCGGTAATCTCAGGCAGTGGGGAAGAAAAGATCTGGAGCAGAGCTGCAGATGATTATCTATAAGGCCATGTACATGCCATACATTTCAAGCACATGACTTACCTCGAAGAATCCTGGGAGCTGTAGCTTGTTAAGGGAGCTGGGGTTTGTAGCTCTACAAAGGGTAAACTACAGTTCCCAGGATTCTCTGGGGGAAGCCATGTGCTTGAAATGTATGGTGTGCATGCAGGTACAGTGCTTGGGCAGTTTCTTGTGGTGGGGGGGTTGTCCTTCACAATCGCACTGCATTATGGGCTTGGTAGTCTTGATGAAAGCAGGACAGGTTTTGATCATTGCTGGAAGCCACAATAAGGGAGAGTGCTCTTGTTCTTGGGTCCTGCTTGCCGGCTTCCCAAAGGCAATCTGGTTGACCACTGTGAGAATAGGATGCTGGACTAGATGGGCCCTTGGTCTGATCCAGCAGAGCTCTTTCTTATACCCTTCTTGCAATTTTGCCGGAATATTTTCCAATATATCAGAAGGCTGGTTTGCCTCTGCAGGGCTCCATATTCTACTTCAGGGGAGATGCAGCAATGATCTGGAGAGAGGGAGGGGCTATGTAAATGGTCGGCGATGATCCCGTGGAGTGAAACCTCCAGCCTCGATTGTCACGACCGCATGCAGTTCAGACAAAAATGGTATCTGATGTGCAAAGCTGAAAACTCAGCAGGGCGGGAAAGAAGGAGGGAGGGCACCCTCGTCTCGGAACATGGCAGCCCCTGTTACTGCAAATGGGAGAGTGTGAGAGGCTGGACTGGACACGCCAAGTCACCCCAGCCTTGCAGGACACAGCTGTCTTTCGACCAGAGTGAGAGTATTTTAATTGGGCACTTGATAAAACTGCAAAGCTGTCGCAGGCGCAGGCTTGCTGCCTGCAGGGCACGTGGCCTGGAGGATGCTGGGCAGCTGTTTAACAGCCTTGCACATCCTGAGGTGCACAGCGTCAGGCCGCCTGAGCAAACTTCTCCATCTGAGCTAGCAGGAGGCAAGGAGCTAGAATGGCAGGGGCCTGTTTAGCCGCACATCCAATTGCAAAGAGACACAGGCAGTTTTGTCCTGGATTGTTCTTAAGCTCTTCGCCATGGAACCCCGGCCAGATATTCTCCACACTCGTCCATACATTTCAGATGTTTCCAGTTTCTGCCTTGTGCCGTGAGACTCGGAAGCCTTTTTTAACACAATGTGAGGAAGCTGCCTTGTACAGAGTCAGGCCATTGGTCCACCCAGCTCAGTTTTGCCCACACTGAGTGGCAGCAGCTACCCAAAGGTTTCGGGCAGGAGTATCTCCTAACCCTACCTAGAACCTGGGACCTTGTGCATGCAAAGTAGGTGCTCTTATTACTGAGCTGCTGATAAAGTGAGAGAGTGGGTAAGAGAGAGAGAGAGAGCACTTTGAAAATGTTTGCCATCTAGCAGAGATTGGCAAGTTCCTCCCATGCTCAAAACCCATGCTCACTGAGCTGCTGTGATGTCACAGAATGTCAACTGAATAGAAATGGAATGTAGGTGTGCTGAGGGAGGTATGTTGAGATGGCCAGACCCTCCAAGTGTCCCTATTTTCCATGGAAACTCCCAGATTTACAGAAGCCATCCCAGTTTCTGATTTGATCCCAGAATGTCCCACTTTTCCTTAGGACGTCTCTGTCATCATTGGAGAAATGTTGGAGGGTATGGAGTTAGCCAGCCCCCGAGCTATCTGAAGGCAGCCCTGTATAGGGAAGGTTTTTTTTTAATGTTTAATGTTTTATTATTATTATTTATATGTTGGAAGCCACCCAGAGTGGCTGGGGCAACCCAGTCAGATGGGTGGGGTATTTGGGGTATTATTATTATTATTATTATTATTATTATTAACCCCTATTTTCATCAGAGAAATGTTGGAGGGTATGTATTGCTAGTAAGGAATTGTGAAAAAGCCTAGCTCCTAGGGGATACTTGCTGAATTTCCTTGAGCTAGGGCCCATGGAGCAGGACCACCACCAATCCTAAACCACCTGCATGGTGGGATTACACAGCCTTTCAAGTAACTCAGCTACTGCCTTCTCGCTGTTGCATTGCCTTCTTCCCAGCCCCCGAATGCAGCTGATTTCGAAATCCCTCTTCCTCCTGCTCACCAGGCAGTTAAATGCCATTCGCCTTGCCGTCTCTCTCTCAGCAAAACGGTTTGACACTGGAATGTAAAGATGGGTTTTGACATGTGTTCTGAGCAGACCCTTCCTGGCCCTGCTTCCTTCTCTCTCTCCCCCCTCCCGCCCCCGATAAAACAATCTCCTTCCTTTGTGAATCAGAACTAATCCCACTCGGCCTGCCCCACAGCTGAGAGGGACCCGAGTCATTTTAATCGCAGCTGTGTGCAACCCCCAACCCACCCCACCCCCGGTTTATGGTGATTTCCTCTTTTGTTTCAGACAGGGGGTGGCATGGCATCGTCTCCCCGCAAAAACAATCAGAATATTTGATTCTGGAATCACACCTCGCTCCTTCCCACCGTCCCCGCCCCCAACCACCTTGGGGACTTCAAAGGTTGTGGGCGGAGGGAAGCTTCACTTCTGGAAGAGAAGAACAATATTGGCAGCCGACGAGGACTGTCCCCAAGGAAGACACCCCACCCGCCAAGCTGACCCTAGAATGTTATCTGCTCTCGCGCAAGGAGGATGAGATGCAGCCGCCAACGTTATACACCTCGCACAAAAAAAGCCACGGTGGCCGGGCTGGTTAAACAGGAGAAACTCTTGGCTACATCCGCAGGGTAATCTCTGCCTGAAAGGGAGGTGGCCACAAAGGTCAGGCTAAGCCGTGCCTCTCTGCCAATTTTGCAAGCCAGTTAGAAACCAGAAGGGTTATGGTTTAACTCATCTGTCGGAGTGAGGACTGTTGGCCATTCAAGGGCTTTAGGTGGTTAATTATTAAACCGAGAAATAATCATAAGAAGAGTGGCCCATCCTTCTTTTTTAGTAGTTTTTGTCTGATTTTACAAATTAATATTCACATTCAAAATCACAAATAATAACAAATGCACGATATTCTTCCGAATCTCTAGTCTCCCCTCGGTGGGTTCTTAACCTTTTCAACTGCATACTATAAGTCACTCTAATTTCCTAGTTCTCCGTTATGTCCAAAGTCTTTGTTTCATTTAAGACCTGCTAACTGTTCAACTGTTTACAGTGGTCTCCCAAATATAATACAAATCTCCCTGATCCTTTGCTGAAGCTTTGGTCCTTCTGATTTCTGATTTTCCCTATCATTTTTGCCATCTCAACATAGTCCAACAACTTTGTCTGCCATTCCACTCTGGTAGGAATCTTATCATCTTTCCAGCTCTGGGTTACAGAAGAGTGGTCCATCTAGCGCACTCAGAATCATAGAGTTGGAAGGGACCCTGAGGACCATCTGGTCCAGCCCCCTGCAATGCAGGGATATGCAGCTGTCCCATAAGGGTATCGAACCTGCCACCTTGGCGTTATCAACACCACGCTCTAACCAACTGAGCTATCCACATGTCCAGTATCCTATTCTCATGGTGGCCACCCTGACGACTGTGGGAAACGGCCCCAACTTGCAAGCAGGACCTGAGCACAAGAGCCACTCTCCCCTCCTGAGGTCTCTAGCAACTGGTCATCAGAAGCATAATCTCTGCAACTGTGGAAGCAATGCATAGCCAGCATGGATAGCCTTATTCCCCATCAAATTTGCACAATCCTCTTTTTAAACCACCCAGGTTGATGGGCATCGAAGCCTCCTGCAGGAATGAGTTCCATAGCTTAACTCTGTGCTGCACAAATAAGTTCTTTCTTTTATTTGTCCTGACTGTTCCAACCTTCAGTTCCAATGTTTTGAAAGAGCAAAAACTTTGCTCTATCCATTTTTTCTGCACCATGTGTGGTGTAGTGGTTAAGAGCGGTGGAATCGTAATCTGGTGAACCGGGTTCGCTTCCCTGCTCCTCCACATGCAGCTGCTGGGTGACCTTGGGATAGTCACACTTTTCTGAAGTCTCTCGGCCTCATTCACCTCACAGAGTGTTTGTTGTGGGGGAGGAAGGGAAAGGAGATTGTTAGCCGCTTTGACACTCCTTAAGGGGAGTGAAAGGCAGAATATCAAGTCCAAACTCTTCTTCTTCCAAACTCTTCTTTATGCATAATTTTACATTAATAGAATTGCAGAGTTGTTAGGGACCACAAGGGCCATCTAGTCCAACCCCCTGCAATGCAGGAATATTTCCCCCAACGTGGAGCTCGAACCCACACCCCTGAGATTAAGACTCTGCTTGCCTTTTCTTGAAACTAAAAAATCCAATTAATCTTTTCCCCCTCTGCCTGTCATTGAACTGTGTCACTGACTGATTGAATGGACTGAGAGCCAGCTTGGTTTGAGGTGCAGCGATACATAGCTGTCTATCCGGAAGAGCCATAGCAACTCACTCAGCAGAAAGAATGATGGTGTGGAACTAGATTCTACCTTTGACAAAGGGCAGAGGTGGAGGACAGTTGTCATGCTGAGGGCTGCATTCCTTTCTGGGCGACCTTCAGGGGGCCACATGCCAGTCACGGGGCAAAAGTGGGTGGAGCGAGAAAGACGGTAGGCTGGTTTCTAGGCACACTCTCACACTGCCTCCATCCAGGCAAGCAGGAGGCAAGATCAGAGCTCAAGGATGCAACCAGCAAGCCAAAGACACAGCAGGGCCAGTGAAGGCCGTGGCCTGGCCTCCATTGGGAAAAGCAGGGTGCAAGGCAGGAGGCCAACAGTAGGTGGCACCAGAGGCAATGACAGGCAGAGCCAGTTCTAGGTTTGCCCTCCTCCATGCTGAGTTCTACAAGGGCATGGGAAGGGGAGGATAATAATAGCTAGGGCCACCCTCTGGACTGCTTGTATAAGAAGGCAGGCAGGCGGAGGCTGGCTCAGCACAGAGTGAGGTTGGTGGGGGCAGTGCCTCATTCTTCCTAGCAGACCAGTCCTCCACTGCCTTCCCCTCTCCATGCAATGTGGGGCTGGCTACAGCCAGGCAGGGCCCCAACGTCTCAACCCTTGGCCAGCCTAAGCAACATGTGAATTTCCAACCAGGTCCCAGAGGCCTGGGCATAATAGACAGGCAAAGGTTAGTGAAGCTGTTTTGCTAAATTTACGCCTCCTCCCTGGACCACGGGAAGGGAGGGGAGGCGAGCCCAACCCAATCCTCGCAGGAGCTATTACTGCACCCGCTTGATAGCCTTATATATCACAGTGTATAAATGGATGCATTCGGCAAAGTATCGAGCGATGTTAGTCGGAAGACAGTGCTGGCTGTATCAGCACTTCCTCGTCCATCAAACTGCCGAGCAGCTCGAGTGTCAAACGGCCAGTGCTCAGAGGGGCAGGAGGCAGGATGCTCCTCACTGGTGGTCCCCGAGCATCTCTCTCTCTCTTCCCCTCAATCGAGGCAAGTTTTGCACATCTGGCTGACCCTGTGAGAACAGGATGCTGGAATAGATGGACCATCGGCATGATCCAGCAGGCCCTTCTTTTGCTCTTATGTGATGGTCTTAAACCACAGGAGGGAAGAAGGCTCTTATGCTCAGGTCCTGCTTGTGGGCTTCCCTTAGGCATCTGGTTGGCCACTGTGGGAACAGGATACTTTGGCCTGACCCAGAATCAAGGCTCTACTTATGTTCAGTAAAGGAGGGCTTTTGCCTCCATGCCCTACGTGTGAGCTTCCTGGAATCTTATTATTTCCTTAAGGTTCACTGCTGCACCATAATGGCGATGGGCTCTCAGGTACAGTGGCTCTAAGCCAGTGTGGTGTAGTGGTTAAGAGCGGTAGACTCGTAATCTGGTGAACCAGGTTTGCGTCTCTGCTCCTCCACATGCAGCTGCTGGGTGACCTTGGGCTAGTCACACTTCTCTGAAGTCTGTCAACCTCACTCACCTCACAGAGTGTTTGTTGTGGGGGAGGAAGGGAAAGGAGATTGTTAGCCGCTTTGAGACTCCTTAAGGGTAGTGATAAAGCGGGATATCAAATCCAAACTCCTCCTCCTCCTCCTCTTCTCCTCCTCCTCCTCCTCCTCCTCAGGTCACATTCACATCACACACAGAGAATCCTGGGAACGGTAGTTTGTTAAGGGTGCTGGAAATTCAAGCTGTATGGGGCATAAACTACAGCTCCCAGGATTCCTTGCCATGTGTTTTAAATGTATGGTGCAGATGTGACCCAAGAAAGATAATAGTGCAAGGCTGGGAAAAAGTTTTTTTCAACCTGAGGGCCACATTCCCTTCTGGGCATTCTCCCAAGGGCCATGTGGGAGTGAGTGGTGAGCAATGCCAGAGATAAAAAGGGAGCAGAGCAACAAATGGGAATTTACTGAAGCAAAACAGCTCTGGACTTGATTAGTGGATAATCAAGGGTGACTGCCTGGAGACCCCATGCATACAGCCTTGAGTTCTACAATGGAAGAAGGTGGAATATAAAAGAAAGAAAAGTAATTGATACACCATAGGGACACTCTCCAGAGAGCACATTGTTTCTACCTGACCTGGCTGAACTATTATGTTTCCAGGTCAGGCTTGGACAATGGACACTCTTTGGTCTTCAATTGGCCATATTCTGCCTCTGCTTGTTGGTCGTCCTGCCTGCCACCCTCCTAGAACATAAATAGAGCCTGCTGGATCAGGCCAGTGGCCCATCTAGTCCAGCATCCTGTTCTCACAGTGGCCAACCAGATGCCCCAGTGGGGAAACCAGCAAGCAGGATCCAAGCACGAGAGCACTTCCCCCTTCTGCAGTTTCTAGCAACTGGTATTCAGAAACATTCCTGCTTCCAACCAGAGCACAGCCGTTGATAGCTTTATCCTCCGTGAATTTGTCCAGTCCTCTTTTAAAGCTTTCCAAACTGGTGTCCATCACTGCCTCCCCAGCAGGAGGGAGTTCCATAGTTGAACGGTGGGATGTGTAAAGAAGCCCTTCTTGAGACTTCTAACACTTGTCCACACATTATAGTGTTATGAGAAAGGGGGGGGGGAAACATTTCTGCAAACACCTTTCCTGTGTCAGGTATGATTCTATAGACTTGTATCATACCATCCCTGACTCACCTTTTCCCTAAACTAAAAAGCCCCAAACACTGCAAAATTTCCCTCAGAGGCAAGTTGTTCCATCCTCTTGCCTCTTTGACCATGCCACCTCAAGTCACACCTGCTCTCTGGATTCTGCTGACACTCTCAAGTGCAGTCCTCCATCCCGACCCGATTCCCAACCATGTTGAAGCTCATGGGGAAGAGCCACAGCTCAGGTAGCTAGCAATAGGATGTGCTTGGCATGCAGAAGGTTCCATCTCCAGTTTAAGGGGTCTTTTAGTAGGTGATACCTTTCTGCCTGAGTCTCTGGAGAGCAACTGACAATAGATGTAAGACACAGGTAAGCTACCTTATATTGATTCAGGCCATTGCTCCATCTAGATCAGTATTGTCCACAATGACAATGGCTCTCCAAAAAGGGACATTCCCAATCCTACCTGGGGATGCCAGGGATTGAACCTGGGACCTTCTGTTTGCAAAGCAGACTGAGATATGTCCCTTCTAAACAACACTGGGCAAATAGCCAGTGTAAGGCAAGTTCCTCTGCTTCCTTTCAGACATACGTTGCTCCATGTGGGCCATTGCCTTTGTGTAGCTTACACCCAGCCATCCATTTTCCCCAGAAGGAGGAAGACATTGATTGATAAAAGACATGGCTGGCCCAGAAGGCTGATGGATGGACGATGGCTGGGTTAGCAAAGCAGAGAGAGAGGCAGGCCTGGGAAGAGAAGCAGGGACTGCAGATGGAGAGCAGGCAGGGTAGATACAATCTGGAAGGGGGCCAGACTGATTTCAGCGAGTGCAGAAGATAGCAGGCTCGTAGGTGAGATAGTTGATGGGTCAAGGGGAGAACGTGCCACTAGGGAGCCAGGGAGCCTTATCCTGAGTCAGACTGCTGGCCCATAGCTCAGCATGGTCTACACTACCTGGCAGTGGCTTTGCAATTCTCTCCCAACCCTGCCTGGAAATGTCATTGAGGATCGAACCTGAGACCTTCTGCAAGCAAAGCAGATGTTCTGCCACTGAGTGGTATTAAAAAGCTATTCAGCATTCTTGGGCTCCATCAAGAAGATCCCCAGAGCTCTTTGCTCCTCTCTGTCTACGAGGGATGGACTGAAAACCCCTCCCATGAATCTTCTCCGTCCATTGACAAGGAAAGGAATTGTGTCCAGAAATGATAAAGGAGCTTTCATGGAGGAGCCACCAACTTGGATGGCATTCAAAGAGTGTTCGGCCAATTCAAGGGGGAAAGAGCTACCAATGGTTCACCACTACCTCCAGCTTTTAGGACAGTGTGCCTCCGTTTTGTTGCATTTGCCGCACCTTGGAGATAGCCAAGAGATGTCTGGAAGTGTCTTTCTTTCACGCTGCAAGCCGTCTTTCAGATGGTCTGTACTCTGCAGCCTCGCTGGATGCCTGAGCTTCTATTAAAGCTCAGGAGGAGATGTCAAAAGGAACTTTGTTTAGCCCGGGGTTGGGGGGGGGCACGTCCCCTTCTAAGCAACCTTCCAAGGCCCACGTGCCAGTGGTAGGCAGGGGCAGAGGGAAAAGTGGGTGGAGCAACGACATGCAAATGTTACCTTTTTACAGTAGTCTGCGGTCATGGTGCATGTTGGCACCAAGGACATGGACAAATGTGGTCAGAAGGTCTTGGAAGGTACATAAGGAGAGCCTGCTGGATCAGGCCAGTGACCCATCTATTCCAGGATCCTGTGGTCACCTAGATGCCTATGGGAAACCTGCAAGCAGAATCCGAGCACAAGACCCCTCTCCCCACCTGCAATTTCCAGGAAATTGAAATTTCCAACCATGGAGGCAGAGCATAGCCATCATGGCCAGTAGCTCCTGATGGCCTCATTCTCCATGAATTTGGACATTTCTCCATGCTGAGGCAGGACACTGGACCAATGTGCCCTGATACCCATCTCTTCTTTCCCTTTCCCTCCCCATTTTCTCTATCCCTCTCTCTCACAGCTGTTCTCCCCGTCTGCTTGAGTTGCCTGCCTCCTCCCTCTGCTCTGCCTCAGAGACATACATAACTCTCCGGTGAAATATATACAGTGTAAATATATAAAAAGCCAGCGTTTGCCTGCTGCTTATGTATTCATGAAATAGTAAATAAATTTTATGGGATAATGTGAAGGCTGCCAGGGAGCAGAGAGATGAAAACTAACCCCTAATGAGACTCAGTGTCAGCTTCGTGCTCTCCGTATTGATCTGGCAGAGGGGAGAGGGAGGAGGGTGTGTGTGCGTCGGGGTGTGTGTGTGTGTGTTCCCCCTCCCTTCCCCTTCCCCATGGTGGAAGCCGGCAGCCTGAGGAGCTGTGGGTTTCGCTGAGTGTGGGTTTTTATGGCCTTTGGAGGGGGCCATAAACTTAACAAGGCTGGACTCTGGGTTGTATGAGAGGTGGGAGAAGCAGGAGGAGGGTTGGGGGGGGGAAGAGAAAAGTGGGTTTCTGTAGCTGCAATAAACCGCCTCTTATACTCCTTAGGAAATTGATGGAGCAGGGGGTCACAGGCCTGCAGGCAGGTCAAGATAGCGACAAAGCTATTTGGGACATGATCCAAGGGAGGCTGGTCCGCCAGGGCCAAAAGGGCGCTGCCCCATCAACCTCAGCTTGCCCTCAGATAGCCCCCAGCTGCTTGCCTGCCTTCCTCTGTACAACAACCCAGAGGGTGGTGCCCCTGCCCATCAGCTTCTCCCACTTCCTCAGTCTCAGTGTTGCCCTTGCAGAATACAGCAGGGGGAGGATCGTGAACAGGGAGCTCTCACTGCTGCAACATTTTGTTGCACAACCCCCACACATTATCCAATAAGTATGGTAATATCTCTTTTACACACACACACACACACACACACACACACACACGAGAGGCTGGTGCATTGGGGCAAAAGGGCACAGCTCCACCAACCTCAGGCTGCCATCAGCCAGTCTCCACCTGCTTGCCTTCTTCTGTGCAACCAGTCCAGGAGGTGGCCCTGCCCATCTACTTGCTTCTCCTCCCTCATCTCAGTGTTCCCCCTTGTAGGGGCAGGGAGGGGGAGAGGGGCAAAACTGGACTGGGTTGGTTCCACTTGGAGTTGGTGCTGGGCCTCCAACAGTCAGGCTCCTGGCCAGCATGGCCAATGGTCAGGGATGAGAATATATAAGCCCTGATGGATCAGGCCAAGGGCCCGTCTTGCAGTCCAACATCTTGAATCCTTCAGCAGCCAATCAAATGGCTCCAGGAAGCTCACAGGGAGGGCATGAAAGCAGCAGCCCCACCCACCTTTGTGGTTACTTATAAAACATAAGATGAGCCCTGTAGGGCTGTGACCTCCCCTCCATCTTGTTCTCAGTCACTCCACCTGCTTGATCATTTCGGTTGCTTTTATATTGTCAGGAGCAAGCCAGCAGTAAATCACACCATGCAACTTGGAGTTAACTCTTTGTTAGCAAAAACACGATCAGCACAGGAGTTTCATGCCTAATGAGCACAGAAATCCATCTCCAGTAGGTCTTGGTCTCATGAAACAGTTGCTGAGACCAAAGGTCTCCACCTCCCCATAGCTGCCTAGGTTCCCTCCTCTCTAGGCTTTCCCCCCAGCAATCAGAGGCTGTGTCTACACGTCTCTCCTCTCCCCCCTTTCCTGCCTCTTGTGGTTCTGGGAGAGAAGTGGGAAGGGGAGCTTATCGTTGCAGGAGTGGGAGACTCCCGTGACTCTTCACCAGCCTGACTCATCTCTGCTTCTTGGCCTCCCTCCTCTCACCCTCCTGCTTCAGCTTCTGCCTCCGATTCTCGACTTCCCTCTGCCACAGACTCTCCCAGTTCACTATGCCTTATTACCTCCTCAGCTTTCAACACCTCCTCACTGGCGTAGGAAGGGCGGGGTGTAGGGGGCAGGGCACCCCGGGCAGTGGGATCCCAATAGGGTTCCATCTTGGCGTGCCCAGCCCCCAGAACACGCACCAGCCCCACACCCGCCTGCTTCCTGCCCACGGTGCTGGAGCATGAAGCTCCGCCGCTGCCCCTCCTCTTCTTAATCTTCTCCCTCTTCTCCCTCTGACAACTCATCATTGTCCCACTATCACCCCCCTGGCTCTTCCCTTGGTGGTTCTCCAGCTGGTTACCCCCACCACTCTTCTGTGTCCAACCAGTCCATGACATCTATGAACTTTCCCCAACTCTACAGTATCTTTTTTTTTTTTAGGTTAGCTGACCAGAACTGTACACATAATTCCAAATTCAGCCACACCATCGATTTGTATGATGACATTATGATATCACCTCCTGCGGGTGTGTTTCAGTTGGTCCACGTCCTCCTTGAAATTCTCTTCGGCTGCATCCAGTCTTCTTGGACACTCTGTGCAAAGTGATAATGGTTGCACTATCGGGGCAGTGGGCACCCTGTTGCTCCTGGGACCCTAGCAAATGGCCAACCTTGCCACTCTCTGGAGCCAGCCCTGTGTGTGAGAAATAAAGCCTACGTACACTTTAGACACGTAGACAGAGAGAGGAAGAGTTAATATCTAGAGATTTGGGAGGAATGCTGTGAGAGAAACCTGAAGAACTCTGGTGCAGGCCTATTCTCAGCCATTGTAGCTCAGTGGTTGAGCCTCAGAAGATCCTGGGCTCAGTCCCAAACATCCTCTAGGTAGGAGTAGGAAATACACTTCTGGAGAGTCACTACCAGCCAACATAGACAGAAGTTAGCTATGGTCTGACTCAGTGTAAGGCGGCTTCCTCTGTTCCTAAATTGCTGAGAGCCTAGCTATGTATGCCCTTATAGAAGTCCTCCTGCATGGTACAATTGTAGCTCAATGGGAGAGCCTCTGCCTTGCATGAAGAAGGTCCCAGGTTCAATCCCCAGCATCTCCACATAGGGCCAGGAATGTCCCCTGCCTGGAACCTTAGAGAGCCACTGCCGGGGTCAGTGTAGCCAGTACTGAGCAAAATTGTATAAGGTAGCAATTCCTGTCTTAAGAGAAGAGCTGTAGCTCAGTGATAGAGCATCAGCTTTACCTGCAGAAGGTCCCGGGTTCAATCCCCAGCATCTCCAGGTAGGACTGAGAACCCTGGAGAGCCAGTCAGATAATATTGAGCAAGTATTATTATTATTATTATTATTATTATTATTATTATTATTATTATCATTATTATATTAGCAAGCAACCAATGAACACCTCCTGTGTTCCTTTGTCTTAAAGGAAGGGCCGTAGCTCAGTGGTAGAACCTCTGCTTTCCATGCAGAAGGTCCTTGGTTCAGTCCCCGGCATCTCTAGCTAGGATCTTTTTTGCCTGAAATCCTGGAAAGCTGCTGCCAGTCAGTGGAGACAATATTGAGCTAAATGGACCAATGGTCTGACTCTGAATAAAGCAGCTTCTTATACGTCCCTGCGCAGAACAGCTCCAGGTACTGGAGAGTAAGTGGAGAGGGTGCCTTCAGATTTCATTCAGCGGAAATGGGACAGTGCCTCTCAGCTATCAGAATTTTGGGAAATTGCTGCTGTATCCAACTTTCCTCTTTTTTTAAGGGGGCAGTAAAGCACCAGATTTCTGCTGAAATGGTGCAAATCAGGAAGAGTTCGATCCAGGCTTCACTTCCCCTTCCTCCTCGGCCGGCTTCTGCAAAGCGTGCCTGGGAGCTTGCAATTTCTTCACCCAGCTGTATGTTCAAAATCTCACAGGTGGGGAGGGAGGCAGGCGGGCGAATGGCTGCCCTGGGCTCCGCTCCCACCAGCACATGGCAAAGGGGCAGCCATTATGTGTGGCAAAAGCCCTTTGCTCTCTTGAATCAGGCTGGCGGAGATTGTGCAGGGAATCCCAGGTCAGGAGAACCACCTGAATGAAGGAAATCGACCCCAGCAGGATTAACTGGGAAGAAGGGAGATGCTGTATCAGTTTCTGCCATTTTTCCAGTCGCAGGATCGCAGAACTGCATTGCAGAATTCAGAAAAGTGTAGCCTTTGAAGGAACAGAAAAGACTGTTTATGTGTGCTACAACAGCTGCAAGGATGTTGCTTGCCCAGAGTTGGAAAGAAGATAAGATCCCTACCAGAGTGGACTGGCAGATGAAACTATTGGACTATGCAGAGATTGGGGGGGGGGGGGGAACGACTGGGAAAATCAGAAACCAGGAGGATCAAAATTTCAATAAAGAATGGGAGAAATTTATATTATATTTGAGAGACCACTGTAAATATCTGAACTCTTTGGCAGGTCTTAAATAACTCTTGTAATGTTGCATAGACTTTGGACACAATGGAGGACTGAAAAATTAGGAGGATTTATAGTACGCAGCTGGAAAGATTAACTGAAGAACCCATGGATTGGAGGAGGGAAGTCTAGAGATTCGGAAGATTCTTGTGTAATTTTTATTATTTCTGATTTTGAGTGTGAACGAATTTGTAAAAACCAAATAAAAACCATTTAAAAATAATAATAAATAATAAATAAAATCTATAGCTCTTTTTAAATTCCAACAAAGAAAAGAAAAGATGGTTGTGTTTCATAGAACCATAAGCTTAGAATGTGCCAGGGGTGCCAACTTCGAATAAAATATTGGGGGGGGGCAGGTAATCCCCACCCCACATAATCGATCACATGACATGGAGCACACACACTATTTGAATGGCATTGCCCATCCATTTTGAGGGGTCCCTCAAATATTTTATTGGGGGGTGAAGACCCCTTGGCCCCTAGGAAAGGGACATCCAAGGGTCCTAGGGAAGGGACCTCCAAGGGTCATCTAATCCAACCCCCTGTAATGCAGGATTCACAGCTAAATAATCTCATCCAAACCCTGTTTAAAAGCCTCCAAAGAAGAAGAGTCCAAAGTTCAGGTCTCCCCACTTTCATGCAGGTTGCCAGTTTTTTAAAAAAATAAAAAAAATCCTCAGAAAAATTCATCACAATGAATTTTCCCTTATATACACAGGTTTTTATGAGATTTCACCCAATATATGTATATTTGCAAGGCAATTTCCCCTAATATAATCTTATCTTTCATTCATTCATTTCGTAAAATTTATATACAGCTTGTATTTTTTTAATTAAAAAAAGAAAACCTCAAAGCAGTTTTGCAAAAAGAATTAAACAAACACATTATCAGTGAAAACAATTAAAAATTAGGAAAACTAATACCAGAAATAAGCTAAAGCATTCGAGATACAGTATCTGGGTAGGTTTGTCTAAACAGGGCATAGGCAAACTCGGCCCTCCAGATGTTTTGGGACTAAAATTCCCATCACCCCTGACCACTGGTCCTGTTAGCTAGGGATCATGGGAGTTGTAGTCCCAAAACATCTGGGGGGGCAAGTTTGCCTATGCCTGGTCTAAACAAAAATGTTCTAAGTGGGTGCCGAAAATAGTACAGTGGAGGGGCCTGCCTAATATCAATAGGCAGGGAATTCTAAAGCACAGGTGTTGCCACACTAAAGGATTTATTTCTTATAGATGTGGAATGCCTATTAGAGGGCATGTGTAACAGTGCCAGTTCTGCAGATTGAAGCAGTTGAGGAGGAATATATTGGGAGAAGCAATCTCGCAGGTAAACTGGTTCCAAGTTGTTCACTACGTTTATTTATAGGTGCATCAAGCACACACACTTTACCCTAGTATATGTGTTTTCATACACACTGGCTGGAGAACTGCGCTACAAAATTAGGAGAAGCGTGAATTTCGAAGGGTGGATTTTTTTTAATAGAATCATAGAGTTGGAAGGGATCCCCAGGTGTCATCTAGTCCAACCCCCTGCAATGCACAAATCAGAGCTAAAGAATCCTTGTAAGATGGACATCCAACCTCTTTTTTTGGGGGGAGGGGAACAACCCCTCTAATGAAGGAGAGTTCCACTATCAAACAGCTCTTGCTCTCAGAAATGTCTTCCTAATGTTAAGTCAGAATCTCCTTCTTACTGTTTTTATTAAAGGATTTTCATAGTTGACATGGGAACAGGCAACGTCTCTGTTTTCAATTCATAGAGGCCTCCAACATTTCTCCGATAAAAATAGGGACATCCCATTCCATAATGATAATTTTACTACCGTAATTTTCCGTGTATGTATAACATGCCCCCGTGTATAACACGCCCCGTATTTGGGGGGACTCAAAATTATGAAAATGGGGTGAGACCCCAAACGTTGTTGAGCTTTTTTGGGGGGGAAGGTTGCCCACAGTTGTTGAGCTTTTTTCTTTGGGGGGGGGTGAGAATTGTTGAGTCCTTTTTAGGGGGAAATGCCAAAAACCGCTCACCCACCAAACTGACAATGCGCGTTGCCACAGCAACCTATCCTCTGTCCCATCGCCGAAAAAAGCAGCAAATCGACCGCCCAATTGCCACAGCAACAGCCAATCAACAGCAGCCCTTGCAGCCAGGGCCGGCGCGTCCATTAAGGTGAACTAGGCAGTTGCCTAGGGCGCCAAAATGGAGGGGGCACTGGCCAGGCTTGGGCGGGATGGGCGAGCAGCAGCTTCTCCGCTACAGCGGAGAAGGTGCTGCTTGCTCCCTACACCACCACCCCCGGCTCCCGCTAAAGCAGGCTTTGGCGGGGGGCGGGACGGGTGAGCAGCAGTTTCTCCACTGTAGCCCCTACACCACCCCCCCAGCTCCCGCTAAAGCAGGCTTTGGCGGGGGGCGGGACAGGCGAGCAGCAGCTTCTCCGCTACAGCGGAGAAACTGCTGCTTGCCTCTCCACCCCCACCCCCCTCCCACTAAAGCAGCCTTTGGTGGGGGGCAGGTGGCGGGACGGGCAAGCAGCAGCTCCTCTGCTACAGCGGAGAAACTGCTGCTTGCCTCTCCACCCCCACCCCCCCTCCCACTAAAGCAGCCTTTGGTGGGGGGCAGGTGGCGGGACGGGCAAGCAGCAGCTCCTCTGCTACAGCGGAGAAACTGCTGCTTGCCTCTCCACCACCCCCCACCTCCTGCCAAAACAGACTTTGGCGGGGGGGGGGGAGTGCCAGAAGGTGGTCTTGCCTAGGGCGCAAAAAACCCTAGCACCGGCCCTGCTTGCAGCAGCCACCAATAACAATCTCCAACTTGCAGCAGCAACCTATCCCAGGGCCCCACAATGCACTTACCCATGTAGCCTATAAGACGACCCCTAATTTTGAACATGATTCTGGAATTTAAAAAAATAGTCTTATACATGGAAAAGTACAGTATTTGCACCCCACACGTCTTACTGAGTTTCCCCAGCCACTCTGGGCAGCTTCCAACATATATAAAAACATAATAAAACATTAAACATTTTTTAAAAAAAATTCCCTATACCGGATTGCCTTCAGGTGCCTCGGGGGTCGGATCACTCCATACCCTCCAAAACATTTCTCCAATGAAAATAGGGAAAAGTGGGACGTTCTGGGATCAAATCAAAAACCGGGGTGGCTTCTCTAAATCAGGGGCGTCCCTGGAAAATAGGGACACTTGGAGGGTCTGCCTTCCTTCAGGTCGGTACACTGCTGTCATAGTCATTGTGAGGTTTGGGGGAAATCTCCTTTCTTGTTGTAATCTGAATCCATCGGTTTGGGTCCTACCCTCTGGAACAGCAGACAAGAAGCCTGGCCACTCTGACTGGCGCCTGCCCCCTTGGCATCGCCAGAGGCTGCCCCTAGGTCATAGGTTTGTGTTCTGAAATCTCAGAGTCCAGGAGGCTCTTGACCTGGGAACCCCAGTACGCTTGTAAAAGCCAGTTGCTAGGAATCGCAGGTGCTGAGAGTTGCCCCCACGAGGATCTCCACTCCACCTCCTGCAAGTAGCGTTTGCAGGAATGGTGGCAAGGCTTCCATTCAAGGGATCTGCTCATTTCTATTCATTCCCTCTCCCCCCCTCCCCTCGCCTATTTTATGGATGGAGCGAAATGGAAAAGTAAAAATTATTAACCCCGGGGTCAGCTATTGCTGCCTCGTTCCTCTCTTTAGCTTCGAGCATTTTTTCCCCTTCTTCATCTGTTTCACAGACAGCCATGTACTGCTCAACACATTTGCATATACTTATTGCCTCTCTCTTTCTCTCTCTCCCCCTTTTTTTTAATTTGGTCTTTATTTATTTTTAAAGAGACACCGTCCCATTTCTCCAACCATCTCCCCTGGGCTGCGTAACTAGTTGCCTGCTGAATGCTGAATTTGTGGTCTGCTCCTGCACCAACGTTTCATCAGTGGTTGGCTGCTGGCTTTTTCTTGGAAGCAGGATGCTGGATGGACTTGGGGCCTGATCCAGCGCGGTTCTTCTTATGGCGCTTCTGGAGGCTGCAGTCTTTCAAATGCCATTATTAAGGAGCAGGAATGGAGGAGCAATTTGATACAGTTCACATTCGAAAGCTGATTTGCGCTTTCCGGAAACCATCCATGAACTAAAACACAGCCATCCTTTGAAATTTGCACTTCTCCAAATTTTGCAATGCTGTTCCCCACCCAAATTACATGCATATTACTGGTGTGCAGTGTGCAAAAAAATAAAATTCAGGTATTAGTGAAAGCAGCATACAAAAATGAGGGGAAACTGTGTTGCAAAACATAGGTATACTTGGAGACATTTGCATTCAACGCTGATTAATTTTCATGCGGACGTTTTAAAATTGCAAACTCTTGTGGAAAGGCAGAGAACCGAACACAAAATTGGAAAGATAAGAAACTGGGAGAAACTGAAACTAAGGTATTCACCCAACCCTATTAAGAAGTAGGCAGTAGAATTTACTTCCAAGGAAATATATTTATTGTGCAATCCTTTGCATGTTTTCTCATAAATAAGGTATATAGCCTCCCTGTGCAACACAATGAGGTGGTAAAGTCCTCCTTGGGCATTAGAATGGACTGTACCACTGCGGACTGCAAGCAGGGGAGTATAATTTTGGTTTACCAATCAACCAGATATACCAATGGTAAGCCTGCAAGCAGGACCTGAGCACAACAGCAATTTCCCCCACATGTGATTCCTGGCATCTGATATTCAAAAGCATATGGCCTCCAACAGTGGAAGGAGAACATGGTCATTGCAGCTGGGAGCAGGGGCGTAGCAAGGGGGGGCGGGGAGGCGGGCCGCCCCGAGTTCCATAATGGAGGGGGTGACAAATTATCAAGGAACAATTTTTTTGGGGGGGGAATGTTGATTTTTTTATTTTTTTATTTTTTAATGCCTGCTCCGAAGGTCTTATCTTACTATACTAGGGATTATATAGCTATATATGAAATTTCATGCATATCGGTTAATATCTTGACCCTCCTCCACCAAAATAGCTGTTCACTTGGCTGTTTTCCTATGTCATGAAGGCTGAAATTTCAGTTCAGAGAACACTTACTGTTCCCAACCCTAACCCTGTGGAAAGCCATCTAATTAGACTTTAATTTGATTTTGAGATGTTTTTAGGAGGTAATTTAATTATTTTTGATTTTATACCAATGTTATGTATCTGATGTTAGCCACCCTGAGCCCGACTTTGGCCGGGGAGGGCGGGATATAAATAAAAGTTTTGTTTTATTATTACTTGTTATTATTCCTTTGTAAGAAAATATGAAATAACGTATCAATGGGGGGGGGGGGGTTGACAAGAAATTTTCGCACCAGGTACCACCTGACCTTCCCATGCCTCGGGGGGGGGGGGTGACAAAAAATTTGCCCCCGGGTACCAATTTACCTTGCTACACCCCTGGCTGGGAGCCATCGATAGCTTTGCCCTCCATAGAGAAGGTTCTCATATTTCATTCCTCAGAATACCAGGTATATAAATCCAGCCAAGAAACTACACCTCTTCCTACAGAATGTGTTGCAAAACTGTTAAAAATCCCACAATTTCAGCATCGGAATTTGCTCTCTGAACTCTGTTTAAATTTTAAATTGGGGAGATTTTTAAAAAGAACGGGAAACGTTTACTATGTACTTACAAAAGGGTTGTAACCAGGTTAATACATTGGCAGGATTTTAAGAACACTTGTGATTTTAGAAATAATGTAAGAAATTTGAGGTAGAATAAATAATTTGGAGTAGAAATGATATGCGGTAGAAAAAGAAATTTAAGGAGCGGGGGGGGAGTCACGGGATTTGGAGAATCCCATTTTATGGATTTGATATTGTTTTTATGTATATTTTTCTTTGTGGGTGTTGTTGTGTTTGTTGATGTTTGTTTTGTATTTTTGTTGAAAATTTGATTAAAATATTATTTTTAAAAAATTAAATTGGGGAGGTGGGGTCTGCATAGTGCCTCTTTCTTTCTTTCTTTCTTTCTTTCTTTCTTTCTTTCTTTATAACAATGGCACCTGGTACTCCTCCTTCTGGCAACTCCTGCAGCCAAGCTGGTGCCGAATGTATTGCTCTGCTTTCCTTTGGACCACATCAGCCAGACTGAGAGCCGGAGCCTTATCGTCTGTGCAGCCCAGGATCTCCATACATGCTGCCCAGGCTTGTGCTCTGCAGAGGTCACTTTGGTGCTTCTATCGCAGTGGCTTGACTTCACCTCCCCCGGACAGTGGCATAGCTTGCAGGGGGCAAGAGGGGCGATTGGTCGGAGCACAAATTTGGGGGAGGAGCAAAATTTCCAAAGAAAAGCACCGCTTTTCTTAAGTAAGCAGAACTTAGCTTCAATAGTTCAATAGCAGAGGAGGAGGGGAGACTGTGGAGGCGGAGGACAGGCCTCTCGGTGGAGTCCGCCTCCTTCCCTCCTGCCTCCAGTCAGGCGGCTTGCAGGAAGCACTAGCTCGCTCATGTTCTGCGGCTATGGCCTGCCCGGAGGTGGCGTGAGGCTTCCTAGGCCCCTCCTGTGGGGCTTCCCAAGGCTGCCGGGCCTCATTGAACACACTGCTGGCCATGCAGCTTCCTCTGGATCAAGCGCACATCTGGGAACGTTGGTGATGGTTTGGGGGCATTAGGAGTTGCGTGTCGCCTGGCTTGCCCCGGGCACTGGCAACCCACGCTACGCCACTGCCCCTGGAGACACGCTCCATTGTCTCACGAGACGGACGGATGCCAACAACAGCATGCTAATGGAGACGGGGGAAAGGAGAGGGTCCTTTGCAGGGGACAATCAGTGTGTCAGAAGGGGCACTTAACTTGGGATTAAGAACATAGAAAGGGCCCTTTTGGATCAGGCCAGAGCCCCATCTAGCCCTGCATCCCACTTCCACAGTGGCAAACCAGATGCCCCAATGGGAAACCCACAACCAGGTCCTGAGTGCAGCAACCCATCTCCCCACTCGTGGTTTTGAAAAGGGCTGCACGGCTCGGCTTTAAGAGCACCCCCCAAACTCAATACCACTCAGCGCGCGACATTTCTGTCAGCTCTTGGTGTCTCTGGCTGATCCTCTGTTGAAATGTGAGTTATTAAACAACAATGGCATGTTTAGGCTCTCTGGTGCTCTCACTGATGTGTGATGGGGGAAGAAATCAATGCGCAGGTGGGCTGACAATGAGCGAGCCAGAATGGATGCAGCCACACTCAGTCTCATGGAGGCAGGATGAGAGGAGGTGACACTGACAGGGAGTGGGGGCAGGCTGGCTTCCCCCATGGAGCTTCCAGAGACAGTCCCTTTGAGCATGATCTGAAAGGAACTGGAAGGGAGTGCTTATTCTCTCCAACAGGGCTGTTTGGGAAGATGCCACCCCCATCTTCCTAGATGACTTCCCTTGGCAGTGGGGGAATAGCACCGCTCTCCAACGATGGTTGAAGCAACCCATTCTAGCCTTGACCCCATCCTGATCGGTTCTGCACAGGCAACACTGTGCAGCAGAACCGTGCGCTCTGTGTGGGGCTGCCCTTGGGTCTGGTTTGGAAGATCTAGATCAGGGGTAGGCAACCTAAAGCCCGTGGGCCGGATGCGGCCCAATCGACTTCTAAATCCGGCCCACGGACGGTCCAGGAATCATTGTGTTTTTACATGAGTAGAATGTGTGCTTTTGTTTAAAATGCATCTCTGGGTTATTTGTGGGGCTTAGGAATTCATTCATTTTTCCCTCTTCAAAATATAGTCCGGCCCCCCACAAGGTCTGAGGGACAGCGGACCGGCCCCCTGCTGAAAAAGTTTGCTGACCCTTGATCTAGATGGTGCAGCATGCAGCGAGCAGGCTGCTGACAGGAGCTTCTGGCTGAGAACATGGGGTGCCATTGTTAAAGCAGTTGCACGGGCTGCCCACTTACTAGGTTATTGTATTAATTTACAAAGCCAGGGTACCTCGGGGACTGCCTGCATGCTGTTACCCCAGCTTGATCACTGAGAACATCTGCAGGAGTGTCGCTGGTCATTTCCTGAGTTGACAACGACAAGAAACCAAGCCTTGAGTGCCTGTTTAGGGAAGTTTTTGATCTGTGACATTTTAGTGTATTTTAACATTTGTTGGGAGCCACCCAGAGTGGCTGGGAAAACCCAACCAGATGGGCGGGGTACAAATAAATTATTATTATTATTATTATTATTATTATTATTATTATTATTATTATTATTATTAGCCCAATCCTGTGAAACTCCCTGCCAACAGAGATTCCGCAGGTGCCTTCTGTGTCAACTTTTATGCACTTGCTGGAAACTTTTCTATTCCGCCTGGCCTATGCAGGCAATGTATTTAATTTATTCAATGCATTAATAAATACATTATTTATCTGTCTGTTTGGTTGTTAAGTTGCTTTGGGTCGCCCAGAACAAGATAAAGTGACTAACCAATAATATACAGTCAAACCTCGGTTGTTGAACGTAATCCGTTCCAGAAGCCCGTTCAGCTTCTGAAATGTTCAACAACTGAGGCGCAGCTTCCAATTGGTTGCAGGAGCTTCCTGCACTCAAGCAGAAGCCGTATTGGACGTTCGGCTTCCGAAAAGCGTTCAAAAACCTGAGCATTTACTTCCGAACCTGAGCATTTACTTCTGGGTTTCGGCATTTGGGAGCCGAAATGTATGATAATGGAGGCATTTGGGATCCGAGCTTTGACTGTAAGATGAAGAGGAGGAGGAGGAGGAGGAGGAGGAGGAGGAGGAGGAGACAAAGAGAGGGAGCACAATTTCCCCTAATATAATGCATATTTTTTTTTTACCCTATCTTCACCAAATATCTAAGACCGTTTTCACTCTAGGCAAAGACCTTGATTCAGCAGGATCGCATGATGTGGCTTCCATTGACTGTATCACTTCACGGGAACATAGGAAGCTCTCTTAAACTGGGTTAGAGATTGGGAACCTCAAGCCTGGGGCCGGCATGCTTCTACATCTGGCCCTTGGAACTCTCAGCAAGCCCTTCACTGCTTCTGCTTCACACCCTGAGCATCTTTGCCTGGCTAGACTGTGCCCTTGAACCCTCATCATGTCTCTTGCTTCCCTGGAAGGAGGATACGAGAGGGGTGCTTGTGTGTGTTCTAACCACCCTACTGTACCAAGGTGAATTTGACATTTACAGTGGTACCTCAGGTTACAGACGCTTCAGGTTACAGACTCCGCTAACCCAAAAATACTACCTTGGGTTAAGAACTTTAGTCAGGATGAGAACAGAAATCGCGCAGCAGCGGTGCGGCGGCAGTGGGAGGCCCCATTAGCTAAAATGGTACCTCAGGTTAAGAACAGTTTCAGATTAAGAACAGACCTCCAGAACGATTTAAGTTCTTAACCTGAGGTACCACTGTACTTGTGTTTTTTTTTTTGGTGGAAGGGCATTCCACAGGGTGGGTGCCACTACCGAGAAGGCCCTCTGCCTGGTTCACTGTAACTTGGCTTCTCACAGCGAGGGAACTGCCAGAAGGCCGTCGGCGGTGGACCTCAGTGTCCGGGCAGAACGATGGGGGTGGAGACGCTCCTTCAGGTATACTGGACTGAGACCGTTTAGGGAAGTTTCTTAATGTTTAATGTTTTATTGTGTTTTTATATATGTTGGAAGCAGCCCAGAGTGGCTGGGGCAACCCAGTCAGATGGGGGGTATTATTATTATTATTATTATTATTATTATTATTATTATTATTATTGGATAGAATGTCCCTATTTTCATCAGAGAAACGTTGGAGGTTATGCATCAAGTCCAACCATCTGCAATCAGAAAGATTGTTCACTTCCTGGTTATATTCCTTCTTCAATGATGGAGTTCCAAGGGTGGCCGACTGGCCCATTTGAGGATTCTTGCAGTGGATCTTATGAGTTCCAAATTTTACCTGGCGCTTGCTTTTCCTGGGGCAAAGGGCTCCCCTGTTTTGCCCCTTCCTCCTCCCTCTCACTCAGGCAAAGCTCTGATTAAATGATCACCAATTGTCCTTTCGAATAGATGGCTTTCCTTAAGTGCTGATTTATCCCAATTAATGCCAGCAGAATGAAAGGGACCGTATTAGATCCGAGGACCTAAACGGAGCCTCGGTAATGGCCTGAATTGAAGCGGGCGGGGGCCGGGGGGGGGGGAGAGAACAAGAGGAAGTAGGAATGTGAAGAGCAGGGAAATTCATAGCTCCGCTGATACACCATGATAAATAATTATGAGTTATTAATTTTAAATTACATCTTTAATGTGTTGCATTATTTTAATCCGTGCCGTGCCATTAATATGGGGGGACTGGCTTTGATTAATCTGAAGGAGAGAACAGAAAGGTGGCAATTAAAGGGGCTGGCAGGGAATGTCCAGGAAGTTCTGCCTGGCGGTGGGGGGAGAACAGGGAGAGGGAGTGTAGCAGGGGACATAAAATGAGGAGATAGAGGAGGCAGAGAGGGAGGGTGGCAGAAGGGTTAAGGCCTCGAGGCCGGAAAAATAAAGGGGAGATGCCAGTGGCCAGGAGCCAAGATCGTACCCCACAGCAGCATTAATGTTCATAGGAAGCTGCCTTATACTTTCCCATCTACTCCAGTGTTGTCTGCACAGACTGGAAGCTGCTCTCTAGGGGTTGTGTCCCAGCCCTCCCTGGAGATGCCGGGAGTTGAGCCCGGGGACTTCGGCATGCAGGGCAGATGTTCTGCCACTGTACTGTGGCTCTTCCTCAATGATACATCTCAACCTAGTGGAGGACATAAGGACTTAGGGAGCTGCCTGATACTGAATGAGACCATTTGTCCATCTAGCTCAGTGTCACCTGCTCTGACTGGCAGCAGCTCTCCAGGGTTTCAGGCGGTGGATGTTCCCAGCCCTACCTGGAGGTGCCATTGGGGACTGAACCCAGGGCCGTCTGCCTACGGGACAGATGCTCTGTCACTGTTTGTAGTCCTTCTCTTAAGACATAGCAACATTTTGCAGCCCAGTTTGGCATGTATGAGGTATATATTATAATTTTTCCTTTCCCCCTTACTCCCTATAAATCCCTATAAAACCCATATAAATTCTTATTGATGCAAAATATGCAAAATCTAAGTATGCACGTTCTTATACATCATTCCATATTTGTAACAATTATTATATACATACAATTTTGTTACTATATTCAGAAACATTTATATGAGCCTATACTGTTCTTTTATTTTAACTCCCATTTTATGTAACTGTTGCATGTCATATGTCCAAATAGAATACATAAAATTATATATATTTTTAAAAGGCAGAGGAATCTAAGGAGCTACCTTATGCTGACTCGAACCATTGTCCCACCTAGCTCACCGTTTCCCAAACTTGGGTCTCCTGCTGGTTTTGGACTACAATTCCCATCATCCCAGACCACTGGTCCTGCTAGCTAGGGATGATGGGAGTTGTAGTCCAAAAAAAGCTGGAGACCCAAGCCTGGGGAAACTGATCTAGCTCAGTGTGCTCTACACAGACTGGCAGTGTCTCTCCAGGATATCCGACAGGGAGTCTCTCCCAGCCCTACCTGGAGATGCCAGGGTTTGAACCTGGGACCTTATGTAGGGCTGACATACATCCAGGATTTCCTGGACATATCTGGGATTCATCCGTCGGAAATCGAGTCCAGGAGGAATTTCTGTAAATTGGTAAAAATGTCCAGGAAAACCTGGGCATATGGCAGCCCATGTTGGAAGCTCAAAATAGCTCAAAACTTTGGAGATTTTGCAACAAACAAACAAACAAACAAACAAAAAACCCTCAACGACTTTTGCACCCAGATTTTCAGTTTTTTGAAATATGACAACCATACCTTCTGCACCCAAGGCAGATTATCAACCATTGAGCTATAAAAAGGTAAAGGTAAAGGACCCATTGACATCCTAGGCATCAGTGAACTAAAATGGACAGGAATGGGCGAATTCAGTTCAGATGACTATCATATCTACTACTGTGGGCAGGAATCCCGTAAAAGAAATGGAGTGGCCCTCATAGTCAACAAAAGAGTGGCGAAAGCTGTACTGGGATGCAACTTCAAAAATGATAGAATGATCTCGATACGAATCCAAGGCAGTCCTTTTAACATCACAGTAATCCAGGTTTATGCACCAACTACCAGTGCTGAAGAAACTGAAATTGATCAATTCTATGAAGACTTACAACACCTTATAGAAATGACACCAAAGAAGGATGTTCTTCTCATTATAGGGGATTGGAATGCTAAAGTAGGAAGTCAAGAGATAAAAGGAACAACTGGCAAGTTTGGCCTTGGAGATCAAAATGAAGCAGGGCAAAGGCTAATAGAGTTCTGTCAAGAGAACAAGCTGGTCATCACAAACACTCTTTTCCAACAACACAAGAGACGACTCTACACATGGACATCACCAGATGGGCAACATCGAAATCAGATTGATTATATTCTCTGCAGCCAAAGATGGAGAAGCTCTATACACTCAGCAAAAACAAGACCTGGAGCTGACTGTGGCTCAGATCATCAGCTTCTTATAGCAAAATTCCAGCTTAAACTGAAGAAAGTAGGAAAAACCACTGGGCCAGTAAGATTCAATCTAAATCAAATTCCTTATGAATACGCAGTTGAAGTGAAGAACAGGTTCAAGGATTTAGATTTGGTGGATAGAGTACCTGAAGAACTGTGGATGGAGGCTCGTAACATTATACAGGAGACAGCAACGAAAACTATCCCAATGAAAAAGAAATGCAAGAAAGCAAAGTGGCTGACCAATGAGGCCTTACAAATAGCGGGGGAGAGAAGACAAGCAAAATGCGAAGGAGATCGTGAAAGATACAGGAAATTGAATGCAGATTTCCAAAGAATAGCAAGGAGAGACAAGAGGGCCTTTCTAAACGAGCAATGCAAAGAAATAGAGGAAAATAACAGAATGGGAAAAACCAGAGATTTATTCAAGAAAATTGGAGATATGAAAGGAACATTTCGTACAAAGATTACCACAATCAAGGACAAAAGTGGAAAGGACCTAACAGAAGCAGAAGACATCAAGAAGAGGTGGCAAGAATACACAGAGGAATTATACCAGAAAGATATGGAGGTCTCATACACCCCAGGAAATGTGGTTGCTGACCTTGAGCCAGACATCCTGGAGAGTGAAGTCAAATGGGCCTTAGAAAGCCTTGCTAACAACAAGGCCAGTGGAAGTGATGATATTCCAGCTGAACTATTTAAAATTTTAAAAGAGGATGCTGTTAAGGTGCTGCACTCAATATGCCAGCAAGTTTGGAAAACTCAGCAGTGGCCAGAGGATTGGAGAAGATCAGTCTACATCCCAATCCCAAAGAAGGGCAGTGCCAAAGAATGCTCCAACTACCGCACAATTGCACTCATTTCACACGCTAGCAAGGTTATGCTTAAAATTCTACAAGGCAGGCTTAAGCAGTATGTGGACCGAGAACTCCCAGAAGTGCAAGCTGGATTTCGAAGAGGCAGAGGAACCAGAGACCAAATTGCAAACATGCGCTGGATTATGGAGAAAGCCAGAGAGTTCCAGAAAAACATCTACTTCTGCTTCATTGATTATGCAAAAGCATTTGACTGTGTCGACCACAGCAAACTATGGCAAGTTCTTAAAGAAATGGGAGTGCCGGATCACCTCATTTGCCTCCTGAGAAATCTCTATGTGGGACAAGAAGCTACAGTTAGAACTGGATATGGAACAACTGATTGGTTCAAAATTGGGAAAGGAGTACGACAAGGCTGTATATTGTCTCCCTGCTTATTTAACTTATATGCAGAATACATCATGCGAAAGGCTGGACTGGATGAATCCCCAACTGGAATTAAGATTGCCGGAAAAAATATCAACAACCTCAGATATGCTGATGATACTACCTTGATGGCAGAAAGTGAGGAAGAATTGAAGAACCTTTTAATGAGGGTGAAAGAAGAGAGCGCAAAATATGGTCTGAAGCTCAACATCAAAAAAACTAAGATCATGGCCACTGGTCCCATCACCTCCTGGCAAATAGAAGGGGAAGAAATGGAGGCAGTGAGAGATTTCACTTTCTTGGGTTCCATGATCACTGCAGATGGTGACAGCAGTCACGAAATCAGAAGACGCCTGCTTCTTGGGAGAAAAGCAATGACAAACCTAGACAGCATCTTAAAAAGCAAAGACATCACCTTGCCGACAAAAGTCCGTATAGTTAAAGCTATGGTTTTCCCAGTAGTAATGTACGGAAGTGAGAGCTGGACCATAAAGAAGGCTGATCGCCGTAGAATTGATGCTTTTGAATTATGGTGCTGGAGGAGACTCTTGAGAGTCCCGTGGACTGCAAGAAGATCAAACCTATCCATTCTCAAAGAAATCAGCCCTGAGTACTCACTAGAAGGACAGATCCTGAAGTTGAGGCTCCAGTACTTTGGCCACCTCATGAGAAGAGAAGACTCCCTAGAAAAGACCCTGATGTTGGGAAAGATGGAGGGCACAAGGAGAAGGGGACGACAGAGGATGAGATGGTTGGACAGTGTTCTCGAAGCTACTAACATGAGTTTGGCCAAACTGCGAGAGGCAGTGAAGGATAGGCGTGCCTGGCGTGCTCTGGTCCATGGGGTCACGAAGAGTCGGACACGACTGAACGACTGAACAACAACAACAACAAAGGACCCATGGACAGCTAAGCCCAGTCAAAGGCAACTATGGGGTTGCAGCGCTCATCTCGCTTTCAGGCCAAGGGAGCGGGCATATCTCCACAGACAGCTTTCCGGGTCACGTGGCCAGCATGACTAAACTGCTTCTGGCGCAACAGGACACCGTGACGGAAACCAGAGCACACGGAAAGCCGTTTACCTTCCCACCACAGCAGTACCTATTTATCTACTTGCACTGGTATGCTTTCAAACTGCCAGATTGACAGGAGCTGGGACAGAGCAACAGGAGCTCGCTCCGTCATGGTGATTCGAACCGCCGATCTTCTGATCAGCAAGCCCAAGAGGCTCAGTGTTTTAGACCACAGTGCCACCCTTCCCAGTTCAGGTTTCCTGCCAGTCTTGGGGCAGGAAGCTCCAGCCCTCTCGAACCCAGGATTTCATCACTAGGGGTCTACTTCATCGACGAGAGACAGACCAATGTGCCTCTGCAACTTTGTGTGCCTTCCAGATATCTCCCTCTGTTTCTGCAGAGCCTTCCAACCTGGCAACCACTAGTCTTTTAAGCACTTTGTAGCAAGCCCAGATTCACAAACCTAAGACCTTTCCTCATTTCCCCAAAGCTGCTGGAGTGGATTGATCCATCTGTGTCCATCCTGTAGCATGACGTGAATCCAGGACAACCAAGCGAAGGGAAACAGTGTGGTTGGGTTCCCCCGCCCCCCCCCACCGCCATTCCACGATTGAGCTAAATCCGGCGCCCGGGAACCGCTCTCCAAAGTTTGCTTTCTAGCTCAACTTCTCTAAGTGTGACAATCCCGTTAGCTGCCCAGGGAGGATTTGCCGGGCTCCTGTTATCTCGCCGGGAGTCGGAGAGTCCTCCGAATGGGCAGAAGCGCGCAGGCTGAAGGGTCAGCCTCGGCCGACTCGGCGGCACAGTTGTTCAAAGCAGCATTAAAGGCAGGATTACCACTAAGAGGGTTAAGGCAGGCAGGGAGGGAGACCAGCTTCTCATCATGCCCACGACTCGCAGATAAGGCCATGCTCTCGATAGGTGCAAGGAGCGCAAATGGCAGGCCGATAGATTTGAGCCGGCCAGAAGTCCGAGGCGTAATTCCAGAGGCAGAAAGGGATCAAGATTTGAGCCCCCAAAGCGTTTCCTTGCAGCTTAGTCTGGGCTGGGTGGGGGGTGGGGGGCAGAGGGCAGGAGGGAGAACTTTTCACATCCAAGAAAAGTTTAGCCCAGTGGCAGAGCATCTGTTCCTCTCCAGCTTCAGCCCCCAGCATCCTCAGGTAGGACTAAGGATGTGCGCCGCGTGGAACACGGAAGCAGCTGCAGGTCAGTGTAGACAGTATGGAGCTAGATGGAGGGGGACGGGGAGAAACTTGATACAGCTCACATTTAAAGGTAACTTCAAGGTTAGATTACTGCAATGCGCTATACTTAGGGCTGCCTCTGAAGACGGTTCGGAAACTTCAGCTAGTGCAGAACTCAGTGGCTAGGTTGCTCACCAGAGCACGATGGTTTGAGCATATTACACCGATTCTGGTCCAGCTGCACTGGGCCCGATTCAAAGTGCTGGTTTTGACCTATAAAGCCTTAAATGGCTCAGGATTGCAATATCTGAAGGACTGCCTCTTTCCATATGAACCTACCCAGACTCTGAGATCATCTTCCAAGGCCCTCCTTTGTGTGCCTTTTCCTCGAGAGGTCTGGAGGGTAGCAAAATGAGAAGGGGCCTTTTCTGCAGTGGCTCCCCATCTGTGGAATGCTCTCCCCAGGGAAGTTCGCCTGGTGCCTTCATTATACACCTTTAGGAGCCAGGCAAAAACGATCCTTTTTAACCAGGCCTTTGGTTGATCTGATTTACATCCAACACCCTTTTAGAATGTGGTTCTTGGGGGGGGGGGTTTATTGAGTTATTGGTTTTGGTTTGATTTTATATGTTGTGGCCTTGTTTGTGAACCGCCTTGAGACCTCCGGGTATAGGGCGGTGTATAAATTGAATAAAAAAGTAATGATGATGATGGTGATGATAATAATAATAATAATAATAATAATAATAATAATAATAATAATGGTAAATTTAGCCAGTGCCAGATCAAAGCAGAGAGAGATTTCACTTTCTTGGGTTCCATGATCACTGCAGATGGTGACAGCAGTCACGAAATTAGAAGACGCCTGCTTCTTGGGAGAAAAGCAATGACAAACCTAGACAGCATCTTAAAAAGCAAAGACATCACCTTGCCGACAAAGGTCCGTATAGTTAAAGCTATGGTTTTCCCAGTAGTAATGTACGGAAGTGAGAGCTGGACCATAAAGAAGGCTGATCGCCAAAGAATTGATGCTTTTGAATTATGGTGCTGGAGGAGACTCTTGAGAGTCCCATGGACTGCAAGAAGATCAAACCTATCCATTCTCAAAGAAATCAGCCCTGAGTGCTCACTAGAAGGACAGATCCTGAAGTTGAGGCTCCAGTACTTTGGCCACCTCATGAGAAGAGAAGACTCCCTAGAAAAGACCCTGATGTTGGGAAAGATGGAGGGCACAAGGAGAAGGGGACGACAGAGGATGAGATGGTTGGACAGTGTTCTCGAAGCTACTAACATGAGTTTGGCCAAACTGCGGGAGGCGGTGAAGGATAGGCGTGCCTGGCGTGCTCTGGTCCATGGGGTCACGAAGAGTCGGACACGACTAAACGACTGAACAACAACAAGATCAAACCCTGTGGAGACCCCATGGCAGTTGAAATCTTTTGATAACTTATTTTAGAGACCACTGTAAAGAAATGAAAACATTAGCAGGATTTTAACAACACTCGTCATGTAACAAAGACTTTGGATAATATGGATAGACCTAAAATATGGTTGGGGAAACAATATGCAGTTGAAAATGATGACAATAAGACCCATGGAGGGGATGGTGGAGTCTGGAGATAGAAATCTCCAGATTTCAGTATGTATTTGAGATTGTTATAATTTTATACTTGTAAAATCAAATAAAAACTATTTTCAAAAAAGGAAAATAAATCTCGGGGGGAGGGGGGCCCCTCATGTGCGTGCTCAAGTGGTGTAACATTGAACTAAGAAAGCTTGATTGTAATTTTCTTTCAAGGTCGAATCAATATTATTTTGATCTGATTTTGCGGGACCCCCCAAAAGGCATGGGGGGCCCTAGGTCAATGCCTACTCTGCACTATTTTGAAATCTGGCACTGAATTTAGCTAATCCGCACATTTCGAAACGTTGCATCAGCCAAAACACAGCCTTCCGCCGAAATTCGCCCTTCTCCGAATTTTGCAATGCAGCTCTCCTGCCAGGTCACGTGCACCAAAACACACACATCTGCTGGGGTGAAATGTGTGTGCAAATGGATATACTGGGCGGGGGGGGGGGGGAAATAACACACAAACAGGCATTATTATGGAGGAAGCAGCTTTGCAAAAATGTGTCTGCTGGTTAAAATGGTGTATAAAAACCTGTCTTATTGGGAGAAATTCACATTGAAGTTTTGATTATTACCCATGAGGTATAAAATAATAAGAACAGTAAATCTGCTGCAGAAATGTGGAGAAACGTTGGAAAATGAGAAACACGGAGAACCGAAATGAACAGATTTTTCCAACCCTAGGACCAAGGGTGGGACGTGGCACCTTCCTATTTTCGTGTCTATGGACAGATGGGACATTGGCCTGATCCAACAGGCTCTTCCTCTTAACGTTCCTACATTGGCTTAATTAATCAACTCACAGTAAGGTCTGGATGCTTTTCCTGTGAAACCCAAGCTCCAAGCACACCAACCATAAGCGCCTCTTAATAGCAGACTCAGATCAGGTCTCTTACTGCTCTTCAGTGTTGCAAACTACATGAGTGAGTGAGGAAGCAATCAACTAACTAATCAAGCTCCAATAATTTCTGTACTTGCTTGTCCTACGCATGTCGGCAAAGAAAGGATTCGTTTTACAGCAGTGAGGTAGCTACAGGTGAAACTCGAAAAATTAGAATATCGTGGAAAAGTCCATTTATGTAAGCAATTGTTTTCATTAGCTACTGGAGTTTAATGTATGAGATAGACTCGTGACATGCAAAGCGAGATATGTCAAGCCTTTGCTTGTTATAATTGTGATGATTATGGCGTGCAGCTGATGAAAACCCCAAAGTTGAAATTGTTAAGTTGGGGTTCTCACCAGCTGTACGCCATAATCATCACAATTATAACAAATAAAGGCTTGACATATCTCGCTTTGCATTTCATGAGTCTACCTCACATATTAGTTTCACCTTTTAAGTTGAATTACTGAAAGAAATGAACCTTTCCACGATATTCTAATTTTTCGAGTTTCACCTGTAGGTCTACTAGCCAAGTTATTTTTGAGAGTTCTGGCGATCATTCATTCTAAATACTTACATTTAAATTCCCTGCTCATTGGCACCATTGTTGTACAGTTTTGTAAACTTGCTGAAATCTTTTCCGTTTAAGCAAACCCACTTGAATATGCAGCTTGGACATGCATTTTAATATGTAGTTTTATTTTATAACATATATTTTGAAACCAGTTGCTTTTATGGGGGGGGGGTGAGAAGGTGCTGGAGGATCTTAAGCAGAGATCTGTCAGGGATTCTTTAGCTGTGATTCCTGCATCACAATGGAGTTGAAGCAGAAGATCCCTGAGCTAATTTGTGGTGTTTTTTTAATTAAGTTTTACATAACAAATTTAAATTCAAACACATCATTCACCTCCTCATTTAGGATTCTCTGAATCCCTTGACTTCCCTCCACCCTGGTTCCCATTGTCAACCTTTTTTTCGTCTGCTTATCTATTTTCTCTAATTTGTTAAAAGAATAATCATTTTCCCATAGTTTTTCGTACATTACATTACAAGCATGACTCAAATCCTGCCAATGTTTTTCGTTTTTTACAGTGTTCTCTTAAGTACATTATCAATTTCCCCCATTCCTTCTTAAAATTCTTCTCTTCCTGGTTTCTGACTTTCCCGGTCATTTTTGCCATTTTCGGCATAGTCCATCATCTTCATCAGCCAATCCTTTGGCTTCTTTCCATCTCTGGGCCAGTAGTATCCTCGCTTCTGTCATCATGTAGAAACGAAAATACTTTGTGATTCTATGATCTGATTTTATCATTATTCTTAAGGTATATTTTATATTTCGTGTAAGCTGCTTAGGCTTTCCGATGACTAAGTGATATATAAATCCTATTAAATAAAAAAAATGTTTTTCTAAAGAAGAAACCTATATCCCTCTTTCGGTGGCAAGGCCTTCCCAAGGTAGCTTACAAAAGGTAATTAGTTTCATGCACATACGGGATAATTTAATGCTTCTGTTTATTTCCCTACAAAGCTGCACACAATCTGAGTCAAGGCAAGAAAAAGATGAGATGGAACAGGCAATAGGAAAGCATCTGCTTTGCATTCAGAAAGTCCTGGGTTCAACCCCCAACATTTCCAGATAGGACTGGAACAACTCACTGCCTGAAATCCTGGAGAGCTGCTGCCAGTCTGTGTAGGAAATACTAAGGTAGGTTGACCCCTGGTCAGATTTAGTATAAGGCAACCTCCTTATGCTCTTGTGTTCATAACTTCTTATTTTTAAAAATAATTTTTATTGAGTTTTACCATAATAGCATCATATCAAATAACAAAAAATGCAATTCCCAGTCTCATCCCACCCCACCCCGCGACTTCCCTCAACCTCCTCTTCTGGTTTATTACACATTAACCTCTCCTGCTCGCTTTATTATATCTTAATATTAAATTCTTTAAATTACGTAGTTTTAAACTCTTATCATTTTAACATCATCTTCTATATTTATTTTGTTAGTTGTGTTTACTCAAGTCCTGCTAATGAGTCCATTTCTTTACATTGTTTCTGTAGATATAACATAAATGGTTCCAGGTCTTTTTTTAATGTGTTCATAACTTCTAACCTTACGCAAAATGCATCGAGGTGCTTCCAATGAGTATGTGTTCGTTCCTCTCCGCAAAAAAAAAAAACCCTCTCGTTTCTGATGGGAAAGGAATAAACCCAACGAGGACTGTGATTCTTTGCACACTTCCATTAGAGTAAGTCCGACTGAAATCAGAGGAGGCATGCGCACAGGACCAGGTTGTAAGTCACACGGGTAAGGACAATTAACTTCGTACGCATGAGAGTTGAAACACAGAAGGATAAATAGCAGCTCGGTTTTTTAAACCCTTCCAGTGCTTTTTGGATGCAATTGTATGGTGTGAGCAACCTTCAGCACTGTGATAATACACTGGCAGGCTTCTCCACTGGCAACACCAGTGCCATGGAATGCCCTCCCTGCTGGAAAAACAGGAGGCCCTTTCAGTACTGGCATCCCTCCGGCTCCTGCAGACACGCCTGTTCAGGCACACATTCCCCTAAGCTGAACTCTCTAATGATGCTTTTTAATTTTTAGTTTTATTGTATATTTTGATTACAGATATTTAATGCCCCAATGGATTGATTTCATAGCTGTAAACTGTTCAAGCCATTTTAGCATATGTGAACTATTATTATTATTATTATTATTTGAAATTTTTATTATGAACCTCTTTCTTGTACGATGGTCATTTCTTTAAAGATATGGACTTCTTCTTCTTCTTCTTTTGCTTTCCCACCTTGCAATGTCTCCACCCCCATCGTTCAGCCCGGACACTGAGATCCAGTGCCGAGGGCCTTCTGGCGGTTCCCTCACTGCGAGAAGCAAAGCTACAGGGAACCAGGCAGAGGGCCTTCTCGGTAGTGGCGCCCGCCCTGTGGAACGCCCTCCCATCACAGGTCAAAGAGATAAACAACTACCAGACATTCAGAAAATACCTGAAGGCAGCCCTTTTCAGGGAAGTTTTTAACGTGTGATATTTTTGTATCTGATTTTTGTTGGAAGCCGCCCAGAGTGGCTGGGGAAATCCAGCCAGATGGGCGGGGTACAAATAATAATAATAATAATAATTATTATTATTACTACACAACTTGGCATGAAAGTTAACGTTAAAATGAAAAAGCTTCCGTTTGTCGTGCAGATAAGGTCCCCCCCCCCAAAAAAAAACCATTTCCATCCTGCAAGATTCAGCTCCACCCCAGAGTCAACTGCATTATTTCAGCTGCTGACAACTGACTGACTATTGCAGCTTCACTTCCAGCAGGGGGCAGTACACTTCCTCAAGGGGAAGCAGAGACAGAGAGCTATCTGTTCCGTTAGCAAAACCATCTGCAGGAGCGACTTGTGCTTTAAGTAAGAAACAGGGGGACTTCGGGCCAAAATTAGGAAAGGGAAGGGGGAGGGAGACCCATTCCATCTTGGCTGGCCTATTTGTGGATTCGCTCTGAAGAGACGGGAAGGAACAGAGCTGTCTGTCAGGATCAGTGGAAATTATGTATGTTGAACTGACAGCCGGTCTCTCTCTGTGTGTCTCTCTGTCTCTGTCTCTCTCTGTGACTTCACCCCCACCAGGTGCTGACTGGCAAAGCTGTCTCTGCTATGGCCCAGATTTTTCCACTCTGTGGATCCCTTGGCAACACTTCCTATATTTAAACGAATGGAACTGTTCCAAACTTTCCACGGTAGCCGGCATTAGAAGGAGGCAGGTAAATATCAGGAGTTTTCTGCTCGGTGGTGGCGGCGGCGGTGGGTTTTCTCCACGATAGCCTCCCCTCCTTCCCCATTATCTCAGGACGTATCATTTATTTATAAACGGCTGTTGTTGTTTTCAATCCATCATCATAAGCTCTAAGTGGATTTGCCAAAAGAAAGAAAGGAAGGAAGGAAGAAATAAAGGAAGGAAGGAAGGAAGGAAGGAAGGAAGGAAGGAAGGAAGATGATGACACTATGACATCATCCCGTGCCATTTCCTTAAAAAACAAATGATTAGAAACGAAATGCAACAGCGTCTCACAAATAAAACTGAGCAGCGCGTAACACAGAAATTGAAAGTACTGATGTCGTTACCAACTGGGGCCTACTCAGAGAGGACTAGCTGAAATTAACGGGCCACATTCACACCCTAAATTTTCATACCCTCCAACATTTCTCTGAAGAAAATTGTTGTTGTTTAGTCGTCATAGTCGTGTTCGACTCTCCGTGACCCCATGAACAAGAGCATGCCTTGGAAACTCTCATTTTCTTCTCAAAGCTTCTCCTTTTTTTATGTCCGTGGAGTTTTCTTGGCAAAATACTAGAGTGGTTTGCCAGTTCTTTCTCCAGGTGGATCCCATTTAGTCTAAACTCTCGGCTATGACCTGTCCATCTTGGGTGGCCCTGCACGGCATAGCTCATAGCTTCTTGGGAGTTATTCAAGCCCCTTCGCCGCAACAAGGCAGTGATTCATGAAGGGGCCGAAGAAAATAGGGACATCCTAAGGAAAAGCGAGACATTCTGGGATCAAATCAGAAACCGGGGTGGCTTCTGTAAATCCAGGACTGTCCCTGGCAAACAGGGACACTTGGAAGTTCTGTGAAGGTCTACTATTCCGAAGGGCAGTTGATGGAAACTGCAGGAGGGGAGGGGGCTCTTGTGGACAGGTGTTACTTAAGGGTCTCCCAGAAGAGGCATCAGGTTGACCACTGCGAAAGCTGGATGTTGGAGTAGACGGGCCATTGGCCTGATCCTGCAGGTCTCTTCCTATGCTCTTATACTATGGTCTTCATTTCCAGTTGGTGCACATCTCACAACTTCTTGCTGAAATCCCATAACTTTGTATACCACAGTTGCTCTGTTTTATTTTTGTTCCACTTTTGCTGCGCTATAGTCTGTCCAGACAGCAATAATGTGGTAGCACTGGGGAAGCCTTGCAGAACAACTGATAATGCAGAAGGAATCCACCACCAACTTACTATTATTGCATCAAAGGACGTGTTGCACAAGATGCAAAGCAATAAAATGCCTGTCTGGCAAGGCGCTGGGTTGGGCTAGCCTAAGTTGCCTCCTGGCAAATAGAAGGGGAAGAAATGGAGGCAGTGAGAGATTTCACTTTCTTGGGTTCCATGATCACTGCAGATGGTGACAGCAGTCACGACATTAGAAGACGCCTGCTTCTTGGGAGAAAAGCAATGACAAACCTGGACAGCATCTTAAAAAGCAGAGACATCACCTTGCCGACAAAGGTCTGTATAGTTAAAGCTATGGTTTTCCTAGTAGTAATGTACAGAAGTGAGAGCTGGACCATAAAGAAGGCTGATTGCCGAAGAATTGATGCTTTTGAATTATGGTGCTGGAGGAGACTCTTGAGAGTCCCATGGACTGCAAGAAGATCAAACCTATCCATTCTTAAAGAAATCACCCCTGAGTGCTCACTAGAAGGACAGATCCTGAAGTTGAGGCTCCAGTACTTTGGCCACCTCATGAGAAGAGAAGACTCCCTAGAAAAGACCCTGATGTTGGGAAAGATGGAGGGCACAAGGAGAAGGGGACGACAGAGGATGAGATGGTTGGACAGTGTTCTCGAAGCGACTAGCATGAGTTTGGCCAAACTGCGGGAGGCAGTGAAAGATAGGCATGCCTGGCGTGCTCTGGTCCATGGGGTTATGAAGAGTCAGACACGACTAAGCGACTAAACAACAACAACAACAAGAAGTTGCCTTGCTGGTCTGTTCAGAGGATAAAGTGGGGAGGGGAAAGACCACGTACACCCCCCCTTGGAAGGAAAGATGGGAAATAAATATAAAACCAAGGAGTCTGCAAGAAGAATTATTTTAATACATTTCCAAACTATTATAAGAACAGCCGTTTTAGGGAATCTTAATTGGGTGAAGCTAATGGAGTCTTGAAGGATGAGGAATGTATATCTTGAGATAGGATATAGTATATTTAATGACATTGGGATGAAATATTGTATTTAAAATGAATTGCTAATGTATAAGTTTAGGTATTAGGTCAAAACAGTAAGAAAGTTGTATTGAAAGCTTGTGATTATTATTAATACTGTGTTTATGTTGAATTTGTTATTATAATGAAATAAAGTTGGGACCCAAATCCAATCTATCTTTTCATAGGAAGACAGAATGCCTCCCCCATCCCCACACTTCCTCTCTTTTCTCATATGGCCTCTCTTTTCTCATATGGCCTTTCTAGAATGGGGAAGGTCCATTCTCTGGCCCGTAACTTCAAGCCAACTGGACACGGTCAAGACCTTTTACCCAGGGATGAGAAACCTGTGGCCCTCCAGGCATTGTTAGACTTCAACTTCCATCATACCTAGCTATCCATTGACATGGTGGGAGTTGCAATTTGGCAACATCTGGAAGGCCGCAGCATCCCCACTCCAAAGATGTAAGAAGGGATTTAACACAGGGACAGAATCCTGCACAGCCCCCATGGGCACAAACGAGAGCTGCATGACTTTTCCAAACGGATTTCTCCCCTCTCCATTTGGAAATCCAACCTCTCTGGCCCAAGGTTTGCTTGCACCATAGCAACTGACAGAAGCCTCGCGAAAGCTGAGCTTGCTAGATCTGAGCCGAAAACTTTGCTAGCCAGTCGGTTTAAACTGGTTTGTTGTTCTTTCTCTCGAGGTCATACTGACCATAATAGTAAGACCAGGAGGAGCCTAGGCCTCACTCACTTTCAGTTTTCTGTCTCTTTGTTCTAGTTTGTTGTTCTGTATGCTTAATGTTATGGGACACAGGTGGAGCTGTGGGTTAAACCACAGAGCCAAGGGCTTGCCGGTCAGAAGGTTGGTGGTTCGAATCCGCCCATGATGGGGTGAGCTCCTGTTGCTTGGTCCCAGCTCCTGCCCACCTAGCAGTTCAAAAGCACATCAAAGTGCAAGTAGATAAATAGGTACCACTCCGGCGGGAAGCTAAACGGCGTTTCCATGTGCTGCTCTGGTTCACCAGAAGCGGCTTAGTCATGCTGGCCACATGACCTGGAAGCTGTACACTGGCTCCCTCAGCCAATAAAGCGAGATGAGCGCCGCAACCTGAGTTGTCTGCGACTGGACCTAATGGACCTTATGCTTAGTGTTAAGGTATTATAAGTTCTTTTAAGTGGAAGTTTTATTGTAAGTGCTGTAACTGGTTTTTTTATGGACTGTGCCAATCCTGAATGTAATGGATTTGTGACCATTTATGCTCATTTGCCTTCAGTAGAAAGTAAAGCTCTGCTGGATGAAGTACAATTGCCTCTGGTCTATTTGGGGTGGGGTGGGGACTCTGCTATGGGTTTCAGTTTCTCCCTCCTCCAGCGCTGGCCCAACAAGGGCCAGCAAGCAAGGGCAGCAAGCAAGGCTTTACAGGGCCTGAACTGGGTGGGCAAGTTTGCAAGGCAAAGGGAAAGTCTTCCTCTGAGCAACTGCAGACCAGGAATTCTGCTCCAGACGTGGCCAAGAGCAAGCGACATTACTTCTGCAGTATGTTTTTCGGTATGGAAAATAAATAAACATTGCAGCTATAGATAGGAAGCTATAGTACAGGGACAGAACAGGTCGCCCAAGGTCGTTTGGGAAGTCCGTAGAGGAGGAGTGGCTTGACCCCAGGCCTCGAGCCTTGGACCCGTGAGCTGGCTTGAACTCCTCCGGCAAATCGGCGGCAAAGCAGTTAAGGCTCCTTGCCAGCCGGTGCCTGCCAGGTTCCAGCAGGGGTGTCTGCTGTTTGTTTACCTTCAAGGCATAGCTCTGTTGCGAGGCTAGACTGGGTGCTGTGTATTTGTTTATATAGCGACAGAAGGCATTCTCAGAGGAGAAAGCAACCGGGCGCGCTCACAGGCACACACACACACACACACACACACTCTTGCTCGCTTGCTCACTCGCAACACTCCGCCCTCCCCCCCCCCCCGCCTTGCTTAATGCTGCGTGGCAGGAACAGTTGTGTAATTACGAGACAGAACCCAATAAAGAAGCTATGGAACGCCATGCCCTCGGGTGGCTTTCCAGCGGGAGCCAGGGAGCCGGGACTGGCACGCTAGCCGTGGGGTCAGCTTGCCTCGCCATGCGCAGCCGAGAACAGGCAGCTTAAAGAGACAGGGCTGGCTTTTGCTTTGGGGAAGGCTCAGGAAAGTTCGTTGGAACTTGACTGCAGAGGCCTTGGCATCCAGTGAATCGGTGTTGTTCATTTTTACTCATTTATTTATTGCGTTTACAGTATATGCCACCTTTTTCCTCCAGGGAAGCCAGGACACTCACCTCTGGCTTGCCATTCTGTTTTGACTTCTGCCGTTCAGTTTTGACTTGAGGTTTTGGCATGGTTTTTAGTTTCTGAGGATAGGTAGGGAGGCCTGGAGGGCTGTGTGTGACCCCTGGGTCTGAGGTTCTCCATCTTTGAACTATAGAATCATAGAATTGTAGAGTTGGAAGGGGTCGTGAGGGTCATCTAGTCCAACCCCCAATGCAGGAATCTCAACTAGACCACGCGTGACAAATGGCCACCCAACTTCTGCTTTAAAATCTCCAAGAAAGGAAGGTGACCACCTCTCATGGAAGTTCGTTCCACTGTTGAACAGCTCTTACTGTCAGCATGTTCTTTCTGATGTTGACTTGGAATCTCCTTTCTTGTAAATTGAATCCATTGGTTTGGGTCCTATTCTCCAGGACAGGAATCTAATCCATTGTTGTTGTTGTTGTTGTTGTTGTTGTTGTTGTTGTTGTTGTTGTTGTTGTCCTACCTTTTCCCCAGACCAGGACTCAAGGCGGCTTGCACACATTAAAGCACCACAGATTAAAATATGAAAATATAAAACATAAAAATATATAATAGATCATCAATAAAAAGCAATTTGAACTCTTAATAGAATTAGGTTGAATCCTGACAAGTCAGAAGTACTGTTTTGGGGGGACAGGAGGCGGGCAGATGTGGAGGACTCCCTGGTCCTGAATGGGGTAACTGTGCCCCTGAAGGACCAGATGCGCAGCCTGGGAGTCATATTAGACTCATAGCTGTCCATGGAGGCACAGGTAAATTCTGTGTCCAGGGCAGCTGTCTACCTGCTCCATCTGGTATGCAGACTGAGACCCTACCTGCCCGCGGACTGTCTCGCCAGAGTGGTGCATGCTCTAGTTACCTCTCGCTTGGATTACTGCAATGCGCTCTATGTGGGGCTACCTTTGAAGGTGACCTGGAAACTATAACTAATCCAGAATGTGGCAGCTAGACTAGTGACTGGGAGTGGCCGCCGAGGCCACATAACACCGGTCTTGAAAGGCCTACATTGGCTCCCAGTACGTTTTCGAGCACAATTCAAAGTGTTGGTTCAAAGCCCTAAAGGCCTCGGTCAAATATACCTGAAGGAGCGTCTCCACCCCCATCGTTCTGCCCAGACACTGAGGTCCAGTGCAAATGGCCTCCTGCCGGTTCCCTCACTACGAGAAGCCAAGTTACAGGGAACCAGGCAGAGCGCCTTCTCGGTAGTGGCACCCGCGCTGTGGAACGCCCTCCCACCAGATGTCAAAGAGGAAAACAACTACCAGACTTTTAGAAGACATCTGAAGGCAGCCCTATTTAGAGAGGCTTTTAATGTTTAATAGATTATTGCATTTTCATTTTCTGTTGGAAGCCGCGCAGAGTGGCTGGGGAAACCCAGCCAGATGGGCGGGGTATAAATAAATAAATTGTTGTTGTTGTTGTTGTTTTAAAATACCAATAGATGAATCTATTAAAATACAGATAATAATAGCAGCACAGCACTATTAAAAGCCCCCCCCCAAAAAAACTGCAAAGAGTTCTTCAGCTTGCTCTTACATTGTCACCATAAGCCATACCTCAACAGAATGCCTGGGAACACTACAACTCTGTGGATATTCTATTTCTAGGTAGCATATGCAGTGCCATCTGCCTGCCTGCCTGCCTATGGGAAATATTTTTGGGTATCTTTCAGGGCAAAACGACCCCTCACCCTCAAAAAAAAAAAAACAACCCAAGAAAAAACAACAATCAAGTACTGAAGATGATCATCCAAATGTCAAGGACCAAATGTAGCAAACAGCACGCAGACCTAGTGGTGGGAGGAAAATATCCTTAAATAAGAGCCATGGGGGGAATGATATAGCACTTGTGTCCTGCTTGTGGGCTTCCCAGAGGCATCTGTTTGGTGACTGTGGCAACACTATTCTGGCCTAAAAGGGCCTTTCGTCTGATCCATAAGGGCTCTTGAGACAACAGGGATGAGGAACTTGCAGCCCTCTGGGTGTTGCTGAACTACAACTCCCATCAGCCCTAGACAACATGGCAAATGGTGAGAGATGCTGAGAGTTGTGGTCCAACAGGAACTAGAGGGTGGCAGGTTCTTCTTACATTCTAAGGTATCCAGGCTAGATTACTGCAATGCAGTGTCCTGGTCAGGATCTCCAGCAGCTGATATTCAAAGGCATTCTGAACTATAACTAGTGCATGCATAATGGAGGCCAGGTCTACCTTCTCTAGATAGGTTTGCAATTGGTGTGCCAGTCTAAGCCTGTACTTGGCTACTAAATGGCAGCGCATATGTTCGTAGGAGCATAAGGATAGCCTTTTGGGTCAAGCCAATGACTCATCTAGTCCAGCATCCTGTGGGAAACCCTCAAGCAAGACCCGAGCACTTCCCCTCCTGTGGTTTGCAGAAACTGGTATTCAGACACATGAAGCCCCCGACGGTGGAGGTAGAACATAGCCATTGGGGCTAGCAGCCTTATCCTTTGCGAATTTGTGCAATCCTCTCCAGACTGGTGATGGGGAGTGGCTGCTTAGACCATATTACACCAGTCCTACATTGGCTCCCAGTACGTTTCCGAGCACAATTCAAAGTGTCGGTGCTGACCTTTAAAGCCCTAAACAGCCTTGGCCCAGTATACCTGAAGGAGTGTCTCCTTCCCCATCGCTCAACGCGAACACTGAGGTCCAGCTCCAAGGGCCTTCTGGTGGTTCCCTCCCTGCGAGAAGCGAGGTTACAGGGAACCAGGCAGAGGGCCTTGTCGGTAGTGGCGCCCACCCTGTAGAACGCCCTCCCATCAGATGTCAAGGAAATACAGGTATACAACTCTCTGACTTTTAGAAGACATCTGAAGGCAGCTCTGTTTAGGGAAGTTTTTAATGCTTGAAGTTTTATTCCATTTTTAGTGTTCTGTTGGGAGCCACCCAGAGTGGCTGGGAAAATTATTACAGTGATACCTCGGGTTACATCCGCTTCAGGTTACAGACTTTGCTAACCCAGAAATAACACTTCAGGTTAAGAACTTTGCTTCAGGATAAGAACAGAAATTGTGGTCTGGCGGCGCAGCGGGAGGTCCCATTAGCTAAGGTGGTGCTTCAGTTAAGAGCAGTTTCAGGTTAAGAACGGACCTCTAGAACGAATTAAGTTCTTAACCAGAGGTACCACTGTATTGTTATTATTGCCATCCAGGTTTGTGACCATCATTAAGTAGCTTAAAGGGAGTCAAGTCCCTTACTTCTCTTCTCTCTCCACATCCAATCTTTTCACAAAGAGAAAAAAATATTTTGCCTTTCCAACACTTCTTCCCCAGAGGCATAGCTGCGGAACCTCTTTGATGAACTGCAAAGGAAAAGAAAGGGACACACACACCACTGCAGCTGCTGTTACTATTGGGGATGGGGAGTATATGATTGGAACTTACCTTTGCCCAGCTGATGCCCCACAACTGAAGCAGCAGTAAAACAGGAAGGGAGGTCATCCTTTCTCCAGTCACCCCGCAAATATTCCCTAATCATGCTTTTTGCTTTGAACTTGCTAATCACACTAGGAACCGCTACCAGGGTACACAAGTTCATGTTGCAGAGAGCAACCTGGAGAAACGTAGCTCTGTGGGTAGAGCATCTGCTTTGCATGCAGAAGGTCTCAAGATCAATCCCCAGCATCTCCAAATAGAGCAGGGAGAGACTTCCTGTCTGGAATCCCTGGAAAGAGCTTCTCCCAGTCAGCATAGAAAATGCTGAGCTAGATGGATCAATAGTCTGACTCAGCATAAAAGCAGCTTCCTTTGTCCCTAGTTATAGCTCAGTGGGTAGAGCATCAGCTTTGCATGCAGAAGGTCCTAGGCTCAATCCTTGGCATCTCCAGGCAGGACCCTGGAAAGGAACTGCCAGTCTGTGTAGACAACACTGAGCTAGGTGGACCATTAGCCTGGCTCAGTATAAGGCAGCACCCTATGTTCTTCATATGAGAGTACCAGAGGTCTCGAATCTTCTCTGAGAAACCTTTATATACAAGAAAACTTGCAATCCAGCAAGCTAGGGGTAAGAAATACTACTAGGAGTAGTGAAAAGGTGGCAGATATGCTCCAGCAAAAGTCCACCTGTGCTGTACGGGGTCCCTGATAGGCTATGCCTTTTTGTACCTGCCTGTCTGTCATAACCTCTGAGCCGCACTGATAGCAGCTCCTCCATAGGTTAATAGGCGTGCATGTTTCATCGACATCCATAGACATCCTGTTCCATTGGCTGGCTAACGATATGGAACCACCCCCCGCAGACAGCCAATTAGAGGGCAAGGGGGTAAAACTGCACGGCACACTTAGGCTGCTATGAAATTGGCCTTTGTTTGATGATACTGCACAATGTGTGGGCAGACACCCGCTGAGCTTAAATCATTGCAGGCCTAAGCACAGCAGAATCGCTTGCGGTCGTTAAGGATGCTTTTGTGCAACTCGGAATGTCATCTGGGTAGCACATTGGTCTCCCTGGGCCACTACGCCACTCAGGATGCCGCCCGGCCTTCAAACCCAAAGGCCCCAAGTGCAATTTGGGCATGTCAAGGTCACCTAAAATGGTGCTTTTCCATCTGGTTGGGTGCTCCAGGACACAGCCGGAAACACAAGAAGAGATATTTAAACAGCAGCAGTAGCAACAACAACAACAACAGGGATACGTCTAATGGGAAACCAATCACATGAGTCACACACACACACACACACACACACACACACACAGCCTGCACTGGCCTCCTTCTGATCATGGGCAACAAGAATGATTGCACACATTTGAAAAGGGGAGTGGAATTTCACATGGTTCCAGGTGGACATTTGGAATCATGAAGAAAGCCAGCTCTGCTATTAGACAGAGGGAGATCAGGGACAGCCCAGTACATTTTGCTGCATGAGGCCAAGGAGTTAACAGGATGCCTATCGTCCTATGTACAGAATCTGACTCATCTGACTGTTGAAATGTGCACAGTGTAGAGAAAACAGACAGGGAGCAGTTTTTTCTCCCTCTCTCCTAATACTAGAATTTGTGCACATCCAATGGCCCAAGATTCATAACCCTCCCCCATGACAGAAGGAGTCTGGAACATGGAGAATGGGTTCAGGAATCTCCCCAGGAGAGCACCTATGAAACATCCACATTGCCAGAGAATTCTGTGGAAGGAGGTTCCATGGTCAATAATACACACTTCTTCCATCAGCCCCAGCCAGTGGCAGGAGCTGTAGTCCCTATACATCTTAGGTCCAGGCTATCTGAAGGACCATAATCCCTCATATGAACCTGCTTGGGCTCTGAAATTTTCTGGGGTAGGTCCTTCTCTCAGTCCTGCCATCCTCACAGGCACGCTTGGTGAGGACATAAGAGAGGGCCTTCTCAGTAGCTGCTCCCAGACTTTGGAACTCCCTCCCTAGAGAAGCCAGACTGGCTCCCTCCTTGTTGTCCTTCCACTGACAAGTGAAGACCTTCCTATTCCAACAGACCCTTGGGAACTGACTGTTTCTGAGGAAAAGGTTGGTGCTGTGATGTTTTTGTTTGCGATTTTAATGGATCGTTTTAATATTAGTTTGATTCTATTAGTGTTTTGTTACATTTTAATGGTTGTATTTTCTGTGGCTTTTTCTATTTTATCTGTGTAAGCCGCCTTGAGTTCAGGACTGGTGAAAAGGCAGGATATAAACAAACATAGCAAAATAACAACAATAGTCCAAAATATATGGAGGGCACCAGGTTGGGGAAGGCTGCTCTAACAGGAGAAAGCTTGAGACTCCCACCTAGTTGTAGACTGTCTCAGTTGGCTCCTGGCTTTGAATGGGGCAACATTTGAATCTCTCTCTCTTGGTTTACTGCCCAGCCTCACCGCACCCATGGAGAGCTGTCCATGGTGCTGAAAAACCCCAATCCCACTGGAGAAAATATCAAGAGTATACTATGGGCTCTAGCCTAGAAAAGGACATACACACCTAATGGCATATGTGAAGTTTTGCATGTGTCTGTGTTCTGGAGAAGTTCTAAAACCACACACCAATTTTCAACAAATGTTGGAACTGAAAAGCTCCTGTGACTCTGGAGAGGTAGAAATGATAACTAATCTTCTTATGTGTTGCTCCTTTTATTGTTATTATAGGTAAGGTTTTTAATTGAACCCATTTTACAGAAATTCCCAGGACTATTGCATGCTTTTTCTTTACTTTTTTCAGATCAGTATGAATCCATCTCTTCTAGGGTAGCTAAATATGGTGCTGCTGCATGTAAAACCCATAGGAAACTAATTTTAGCAAACTTATACTTCTGTTCTCTGTGCCTGGTGTTTTATAGTACAATACAGTTACTACTGGTTTTATTGTTATGGTTCTTTGTTTGTATTGTTTTTATTGGCATTAAATTATATATTTGTGGAATGCTCTCATTGGTGAGGTTCGCCTAGCGCCTTCATTATACACCTTTAGGCACCACACGAAAATGATCCTCTTCAACCAGACCTCTGGCAGACTAACAGCCAATATTCTTGTAAATGTGTTTGTGGGAGGGGCTGAAGGGAGATGAGGGTAATTGGTTTGGTTTGTTCTTGTTCTTGGGTATATTATGTATTTTTATCTTGCATTATTGTGCTGCAAACCATCCTGAGATCTACGGATGAAGGGCAGTATACAAATTTTAACAACAATAGCGCAAAGGTTTTTAAAATAATAATAATACTTGTAGTAGTTGATTGGAGGGGCATAAAATTGAGCTCATGTTTTATTTATTTGTTTAAAAGCATTTGGATAACTGTCTAATGTTTTTAAATTTCCTAAGTAGTGTTCACTGTGTACAATATAAAGACAATATCGATGAACTGACCCAGACCTTGCAATCATCATCTGAGGCCTTTCTTTATGCGCCCCCTTTCACAGGAGGTCCAGAGGGGGACAACACAAGAAAAGGCCTTTTCGGTGGTGGCTCCCTGCTTGTGGGATGCTCTCCCTGGGGAGGCTCACCTGGCACCATCTTTACAAAGCTTTAGCAGCCAGGCAAAAACACTTCTTTCTCATCAGACCTTATTATCTGTGGCCTCCTTGAATGGAGGCCCAACAGAAAGTGTAGTGTCCAGATCAAGGGAAGCATTACCACCCACTAGTCTGGAAACCAAGCCTTAGGAGGAACAGAGGGAGTTGAGTATGTTTAGCCTGGAGAAAAGAATACTGAGGGGTGATTTGAGAGCCAGCTTCACATATCTAAAGCACTGCCACATGGGAAATGGAGCAAGCTTGTTTCCTACTGCTCCAGAGGATAGAACCCAAAACAGCAGATTCATATTACAAGAAAGGAGATTTCGACAAAACGTTAAGAAGAATTTTCTTACGGTAAGATCTGTTGGATAGCCGAATGGATTACCTCGGAAGGTGGTGGACTCTCCTTCACTGGAGGTGTTTAAACAGAGGTTTGATGGTTATCAGCATTGCATGGGGTTGGACTTCTTGTTCTTTGGCCATCACTTGTAGCCGAGTAAGATTGTTTTCCATGAACACGGTCTTAACAGTGAGTCCTTAAGTGACTGTGGAGGCCAACTCTGGATTCACACGTACTTCCACAGTGGGGACATTGGTTTCTGGGTGGGAGTTGATCCTGGTGAGGATTTGCCAAATGTGCCTTCCTCTTAGCACCTTTCTCCCTTTCATCCTGCATTCGAGTGTCTTCAAAGTCCATGACACTTTTGGTAAAGGCTGTTCTGCAACTGGAACGCTTGCAGGCTAGTGTTTCCCAATTGTCGGTGTTTATACTACATCTTTTTAAGATTTGCCTTGAGAGAGTCTTTAAACCTCTTTTGTTGACCACCAGCATTACGCTTTCCATTTTTAAGTTTGGAATAGAGTAGTTGTTTTGAAAGACAATAATCAGGCAACTGAACAACATGACCAGTCCAACGAAGTTGATGTTGAAGAATCATTGCTTTGACATGGGTGATCTTTGCTTCTTCCAGTACACTGACTTTAGTTCGCCTGTCTTCTCAAGTAAGGTTGGTAGTACAATAGCTTTGTGAACAAGCATTTTGATTTCCCTGCAAATGTCCCGGTCCTCAGAACACTCTGGGCTTCAATCAGGAGAAAGCTGCACTCGCCAAGCTCAGACGAGGCTGGATTTCGGCATCAATGTCGGCCCTTGTGGAAAGGTAACTGCCCAGGTAGGAGAAGTGATTGACATTTTCCAACGTTACACCATTGAGATGGATTAGTGGCACTGCAGAGGGGTTGTTTTGTGCTTGTTGATGCAGCACTTTGGATGTTGAGCCAAGCTTTTTGTAAGCTTCTGCAAAGACATTTAGGATGGTTTGGAAGTTGTCTTCTGAGTGTGCACACCCTATATTGTCATCAGCATATTGAAGTTTTTTGATGGAAGATATGGTAACCTTACTCTTTGCTTTCAGCCTACTCAATTTAAAGAGCTTTTCATCTGTTCAATATATGATTTCTACCCCGGTGGGGAGTTTCCCTTTGACAATGTGTAGGATCATGGCAATGAAAATAATAAATAGAGTTGGGGCGATAACACAACCCTGTTTAACACCTGATCCCACTGTGAATGTTTCACTTTGAGAGACATTGTTATATGCGATTGTTGCTGTCATATTATCATGGAGGAGCTGAAGGATGTTCACTAATTTATCTGGGCAGCCGATTTTCAGAAGGACAGTCCACAGGGCATTATGATTTACAGTGTTGAAGGCCTTAGGCTAGAAGGACTAGATGACCCTTGGTGTCATCAATGATTCTATGCTTGAATTTTGCTTTTTAAAAGGATTATCCCTTGGATTTTTCCTTGGTTTAATTTTTTCTTTTATGTCAGTTGTATGTGTCTGTTGGTTTATATATTTAAGTTGCTTTGGGTTACCTTGGTACCAATAAATTTAATAAATAATAATAATATTGTTTTTTTTAAAAAAAAAAACTCTGTCAAAGCAAGCAAAACAGAAAATGCAGGGGGCTCTTACACATAAACCAAGGTCCAGTTTTATGGGTCAGAGAAGCCCAGTCAAAATGTTGTGTCTTCTTACAAAAGGTCTGAAGCAATGGATGGTTTCTGCTTCATGTTTGGCATAAGGAATGGGTTCCCCATATTTGCTGTTCTATCTATACCACTTAACTATTTGCAAAGCAACCCTGAAACAATTCCTAAGGACAACAATTTAAATACATTTAAAATAAATAAATAAATAAATGAAAATTCAATTCCAAAAAAATAAACCCAGTATCACAATAAAACAATAAAAACATATAGCGGCTGGATCAAGGCTGGCGATCAGGAAAAGCCTGACCACACAGGTGGTTAGAGTGTCAGATGAGGTCTAGGGGGACCCAAGTCCCCAATCCCAACTTGACCGTGAAGCTCACGAAGTATCAGAGACCAGGCTGAGGAGTACAGCTCTGATGAGGAATGGTGGGAGCCGCCCTTCCCCTGCTCCTGACCAGTAACCTGAAGCTGCCCAGGAGCAGTGGAGCAGTATAGATTTGGAACAGTGGTTTGCAGAGGGGCATAGTTCTGAAGACAAAAGTTGGGAAGAACTGGAGGGTGAACATCAAGGTGAAGAAGAAGTGGGAGAGAGAGAGAGCTAACAGACTCTCTCTCGCAAGAAAGTGTCCAGTCTATCAGTCCAAGGTCACATAGAGCAGAAAATGTGGCTACACAGAAAGCACGGTGGTTGCGGGATCGGGTAGCAAGCAGCGGAAGTGACTAGGGGGGAAGTGGGTGGGAACCTTAATTGGGAGCACCTTTACTCTGAGACGGACTCTTTGTTCTTGAGCGGTGATCATTAAAATCTCTTTAAATGGTCAGAGACTTTTTTTTTTTTTGCTTTGTTCTGCTTATCCACAGCCAAAGGGAGGGAGGAAGCCACTCTCCCGAAGCCTGACACGGAGTGACCTTGGTCCTGCTCAGCTTCATGGAGTTCCATGGAGGAAGGTCAGGATGCAAAATGTAAGAAATCAAATGCAATGCACTTTAAACTGCAGCTGAACGAGGCAATAACCTGGCAGCCCCTTCTCCACTGCAAAGTGTCCTTCGGCGTGGGTGGGGGCTTTGCAGTGAAGAAGTATAAAGGAAACAGAGTCAACTCAGATCCTCCTAATGTCCCTATTTTCCAGGGACAGTCCCTGGATTTACAAAAGCCATCCCAGTTTCTGATTTGACCCCGGAATGTCCTGCTTTTCCTTAGGGCGGCGTCCCTATTTTCATCAGAGAAATGGTGGAGGGTATGGAGTTACACAAACCCCAAGGCAAGGAGATAAGTAACTATACAACCTTTAGAAGACAGCCCTGCTTCAGGTCGTGCGATTTCAGGTTGTGCACCACGCTGAACCCGGAAGTAACGGAACAGGTAACTTCTGGGTTTCGGCACTCACGTATGCGCAGGAAGACTGAATTGCATCAAGCACATGCGCAGACGCAGCGGCATGGGTTGCGAACGGCCCCCCGCATGGATCGCGTTTGCAACCCGAGCGTCCACTGTATTGCCATGGGTCAGTGTTAGAATCTAATAAATGCTTGGAATATTAAAATGGAATCTATGTTTAAATGGGACATGGCTGGCGCTGTGGGTTAAACCACAGAGCCTAGGACTTGCTGATCAGAAGGTTGGCGGTTCGAAGCCCTGTGACGGGGTGCGCTCCCGTTGCTCAGTCCCAGCTTCTGCCCACCTAGCAGTTCAAAAGCACGTCAAAGTGCAACTAGATAAATAGGTACCACTCCAGCGGGAAGGTAAACGGCGTTTCCGTGTGCTGCTCTGGTTCGCCAGAAGCAGCTTAGTCATGCTGGCCACATGACCCGGAAGCTGTACGCTGGCTCCCTTGGCCAATAATGCGAGATGAGCGCCGCAACCCCAGAGTCAGTCACAACTGGACCTAATGGTCAGGGGTCCCTTTACCTTTACCTTACTACACACCCACACCCACACACACAAACACACACCATTTAGGAAAAAGCCTTTGAGCAATTCAGAGGAAACTGGTGAGTTTTAACTGGGCAGTTGAGAATTCCCAGGCAATGCCCCTCACACGCTCCAGCTCAGCAATCATGCAATGGATGTTCATTTCAGTGTGTCTAAGTAGAGTTTTGTTGGATCCAACCTATTTTCTCTCAGGATGTGCATATATTTTTTATTTATTTTAAATACATCCTCTTGAAAAACATAGATACATAAACCCTAAACAACTTTCTTGTCTTGTCTTGTCGCGTCTTTTTTCTTTTCTTTTCTTTTAGCTGAGAACTGCTCAGGAAGTGCAAGAATCGATGACTAACAATTTAACTGATCCAAACATTAGTCTGGGAAGCGTGGATCAGGTCAGTCCATAGGCGGCGTGTGGGATTTACAAGTATTGCTCAAGCCTCCCTACCTACGAAAAAAAAAATCTCCTCTCCGGAGCATACTCTGCTTTAAGAGGGGGCAGATGGGCTGGATGAACAGATAGCGGGGCTTGAAAAGTGGGGGGGGGGCTTTTATGGTGTGGCTGGCCTTCCAATCCCTCCCCCCACCTTTCCCCAAGTCCCCTGTCAGGCAGAAGACAGAGAGCGATCACAGCACTGTGCTGCAAATATTAATTATCTACTAACTGCTCTCCAGGCAGCAATTACATCTCAGCTCACTGACAGCTGTCCTCTCAAACCAACCCCAGAAACCTATGAGGTGTGTGTGCATGTGCGTACACACACACACACACACACACACGTGCAATGTGTGTGGGGAGAAATGTTGAGGACAGAGAGCCATTCTCACAAATGGGGGAGAAGTACCGACAGCATACAAAACAATATGGCTAACCTGATCCAAAACACCCACCCACCCCACTCACACAGGAAACCAAAGACCACCACAGCCAACCACAAATGAACAATCAAACCCTACGCCAATCGCAACCTCTCACCGCCAAAGAAACACAAGCAAACAACAGAGAACCAACACAAGCGACGCTGATACCAAACCCTACATATTTTAAGGAAAATAAAAACATCATCTCCCCACCCCACCCATCCCACCCACTTCCTTTCCCCCCCCCATCTCTCCCTAATGTCTCAACAACTGAAATTGATCTGTAAAAATGCTTTATGGAAAAATACGAGAGACATTACACATACTTTGTAAACCAAGAAAATATTTAATAAAAAAAAAATGGGGGAGAAGGTAGCCGATACTGAATCTTACAATAAGGAGACTGTTAGTGGCACACTGCTGGCTGTCATAAGTAGGGAGACGTTAGGTTCAGTTTGTGACTGAAGGCCGGCCTTCCTAACCCAAAGCATTATGCAAAACCCCAAACGCAAATTTGCACTTCTCTGAATTTTGCAGTGTGACTCTCCAGCCAAGTCATGTGTACAAAATTGTGTATACTGGGGGTCCAGTGTGCATCGAATGCATCTGTTAGTGAAAATAGCATACACAAAGGCAATACAGAGATGATGACTTGGACCACTGTACTCCATGCTTTGGGAACTTCCAGGTTGGATTTTTGCATGTGTTCTATATGGGGCTGCCCTTAGAGACAACTTGGAAACTTCAGATGATCCAAAGCACAGCAGCCAGGTTACTGGGCAGTGTTCCATTTAGATCTCATAGAACCCCTGTTTTAAAACAGCTACACTGGTTTCCAGTTTATTTCTGGGCCTAATTCAAGGTAATCATATTGGTGTTTAAAGCCCTAAACAATTCAGGGCCCAAATATTGGGGGAGGGGGGTGCTTCAGGCCCTCTTGAGTGCTGAGATTGGCAGAGGAGGCCCTCTTGGTTGTTCCATCACCCTCAGAGCACCTTCTCTGTGGTGGCCCCTAAACTGTGCCACACCCTCCCCACAGAGGTGCATCTGGTACCTTCATTAGAGAGCTTTCATTGGAGGCTGAAGACACACCTCTTTATCCTGGCTTTTAACACTTCAGGCGTATGTTTTTAGGACCCACCTTATTTTTTTTATTGTAAGTTGCTTTGAAATCCTTTCAGTACTATGTTTTCATGTTGTAACCCAGGGGCCGGCAAAGTTTTTTGCGGCTTGGGCCAGTTCACGGTCCTGCAGACGCCGTGGTGCGCCAGAGTATGCAAGCGCTATTTCCGATGCTCCTTCCAGTGTGGAGGAGGTGTGCGCAGCTTCCCATTGGCTGCAGGAGCTTCCTGCAGCCAATGGGAAGCCGGTCAGCATCGCAGAAGGCGGTCCCCGCTCTGCTGTGCACCGGTTTAGCGCGGCACACAGGAGCCGACCGAGCGGGCAGCGGGGGTCCCTGAGCAGATGGCAGGGGTCCATGGGGCACTTAAACAACCCCCATGGGCTGCTTGTGGCCCATGGGCCTTAGGTTGCCGACCCCTGTTGTAACCCAACCATGGGAACTTAGGGTGAAGGTTGAGAAATAAATGAATAAAACATTGGCAAAATTGCATACAAAAATGTGTCTGTTAGGGAGAATCCACACAAACAGGCTGAAGCATTTCCATGAAAATAATAATATGCAAGCTTACATGGAAATGTGGACAAGTTGAAAAACAAGAAACTCAGATTGACAGATTTGACCATCTCAAATTGCAAGTGACACTTGTTTGGTAGTTTATAGTCCCAACTGCTACCATTTACCCCTGCTGTCCAAAAAAAAATGCCCTCTGGGCTTAATCAACTAAAGCTTCAGTTGATTAATCTAGTGGATAAGCTCTGGAACCTTTCCACCCTATGAAATAACACATGGAAAGAACAGGCAGTGTTGCCTCCCTACCGGCTTAAAACCATTAAAGATCAGATGTCCTGCCAGTCCGGGGGAAAAGAATCCTGCAGTCATGAGAGCCCCCTACCGAAAACAACTCCTGCCATTGCCATTTGCACTTGGTGCACAAATGGCACATCTTGGGGGATGCTCTGCCTTGACTAACCATGAAGACCGCAAGGAAGATACAGGCACCCTATGAGAGGCATGGAGGATGCCATTTACCTGTAGGTCAAAAGCTATCAGGCGATGCTATCGGTCTCATCTTTGGTCCGTACTGCAAGGCTGCCTATCGCCCTTGTCCCAGTTATAAACCATCTGTGACTTTGTCCTGCTTATTTGGCCCTCCAGTGCCCATCCTGCCAGCCATTCCTGCCTTCTCCTTGGCCGCCTCTCTCTCTGGAAAGGCAGAGATGGAGAGGGCAACGATAAGTCACCGGTGAACTTAATAAATGAACAAGGTAGGTAGGCCGGTGTCAATATAAATCTCTTGGAGAGACCATTTAGCGGTTCCATATTTGAGCTGGATATCATTTCAATTACCGCTCAGCCTTCCCTCGCTATAGCCCCCTTATTACTGTGTTTTTAATGTGCCAAGCTTAATTGCATCCGCGGAAGTCTTTCGCTCAGAGCACCTCATGGAAATTAGCCGCTCCTCTTGCAACAGACCTTTGCTCCTCGGCGGGCAACCTTTTGATCGGAAGTGGCGCGACTCGTGTGGAAAGAGACTTCTCCCTCTCTCGTGACACCAGAACCCGTGGGCGTCCAACGAAACTGGATGTTAGATGATCCAGGACAGGTAAAAGAAAGGACTTCTTCATGCACAGCATAGTTAAACTACGGAACTCATTGCCACAAGAGGCAGTGATGGCCACCAACTTGGGATGCCTTTAAAAGAGGACTAGACAAATGTATGGAGGAGAGGGCTATTAGCCACAACGGATATGCTCTGTCTCCACAGTGGCAGGCAGCAATGCTTATGAATCTTAGTTGCCAAAAACTACAGGAGAGGGAAATGCTCTTGTATTCGAATCCTGCTTTCCATAGGTGTCTGGTCTTCCTTAGGCTGCCTCTTTATGTTCACAGATCATAAGAACATCAGAAGAGCCTGGCTGCTGGATCAGACCAGTCATAGAATCATAGAACTGTAGAGCTGGAAGGGACCTCAAGTGTCATCTAAGTCCAACTCCCTGCAACCACCAACTTTCTGGTTACCAGCCAGATGCACTGACCCATTGCCCAGCATGGGTGGCCAACCAGATGCCTGTGAGAAACCAGCAAGCACCAGGGCTGGATTTAGGTTTGATGAGGCCCTAAGCTACTGAAGGTAATGGGGCCCTTTATATGTCCAGCTGTCCTTTGTTGACAACAAATTGTCGCTGTTTTTTGTGTTGAATATATGCATGGTAATTTATGGATCTAATAGGTATCTAAAGCCATTTGCACATAACAAAATATGTATTTTATGAAAGTAATTGTTGAACTGATTTTTTGGGGGAGGGGGCCAAGAGAGTGAGGCCCTAAGCTATAGCTTGTTTAGCTTATACGTAAATCCAGCATTGACCCCAACACATGAGCGCTCTCCCCTCCTGTGGCTTCCAGCAACTGGCAAGCGAATCAGATCAGCAGAGTCAGAAGCCCTCTCAGAAACACCCCCACTTTCCACTTCTTTGGTTCTTTATATTCAAACCAGACTCGGACCGGACACCACCACCACCCCAAAAAAATAGAGGACAGCATCCTTTTCCTCTGACATCCCTTCAAAAGCTTTTCCTCTGCAAATCAGGTTACAGGGCCAGTCTAGAGCCACTGTGGTGTAGCAGTTAGAAAGCTGGACTTGGACTTGGGAGACAAATGTTCAAATCTGCACTTGGCCATGAAGCTCACTGAGTGACCTTGGGCCAGTCACTGCCTCACAGCCTGTCCTGCCTCACAGGGTTGTTGTGGGGATTAAATGAAGAGGGGGAGAACCAATGTATGCTGCCTGGAGCTCCTCGGAGGAAAAAGTTGGGATGTGAATGCAGTAAATAAACACTTCTTCGGCTGTTGGAAATGTTGTTATGGATTTGTTTATTTCTTGATCACCTTCCACACACTTCTCAAGGCTACATACTGTGGGATATAGTCCACTGGGAGCATTCAAATATAATATTCATTGTTTTCCTAGAGTGGACATGCAAGGGGATGTTTGGTCCAGCCAGTCGAAACTTCCTGTTTGTCCTGGGCTGGAGCATCCTTTCTTTTGCATGTGATAGAAGGTGGGCGTGACCTAACCCGTCCAGGTAACAAAAGGACAAGTCACGCAGCACACCCCTCTCTTTTTGACCTCCTTCTTTGTTTAAACATTCCCACACATACTTTTTTTAAAAGCCAAAACAAAAAACATTTGAACACAACAGAGGGCAGATCCACACCAATCCTTTATAGCACATCCCTTGCACATTGAAAGCGCATGGATTTCTTCAAAGCATGCTGGGAGCTGTAGATCCTTCTTCACAGAACTACACTTCTCAGCACCCTTAACAAACTGCAGTTCCCTGGATTCTTTGGGAGGAGGGGGGGGAGAAGAAGAAGAAGAAGAAGAAGAAGAAGAAGAAGAAGAAGAAGAAGAAGAAGAAGAGGAGGAGGAGGAGGAGGAGGAGGAGTTTGGATTTGATATCCTGCTTTATCACTACCCGAAGGAGTCTCAAAGCGGCTCACATTATCCTTTCCCTTCCTCCCCCACAACAAACACTCTGTGAGGTGAGTGGGGCTGAGAGACATCAAAGAAGTGTGACTAGCCCAAGGTCACCCAGCAGCTGCATGTGGAGGAGCGGAGACGCGAACCCGGTTCCCCAGATTACGAGTCTACCGCTCTTAACCACTACACCCCTGCTGTCTCTCGTGCATAGCATGGATTTGTTCACAGAAAATACCACTGGATAATTTTAAAAGCCAGTAGACATCCATGGCAGCTATTCATTCATCCAGCTGGGGATGTTTGCCATAAATGCCTTCAATTGTTCCAATAGGTGCCTGTTTTGTCTCAGCAGCAGGGATGCTGTTCCACAGAACAGGGGCAACCACACTAAAAGCCCTGCTCTGAGGAACAGGCTTTTGAGATCTTTGGGACTTTTAGGAGAAGCTCTCCTGTATGCTATAATGGGCTACTTGGTATAGAAGGGAGATGTCTCTTTAGTATCTTGAGGTCCTGAACTGCATAGTAGGTCCTTATATTTTAGTACCAACAAGTGGCTGAGCAGCAAATTGGCAACCAGTGCACCAGCCCACTAGCAAGGTGTTATAAGCTGGTAGTTTAACTCCACAAGCAACCAAGCCACCACATTCTTCACCAGCTGCAGCCTCCAGACCAACTTCAAGGGTGCATTGCAGTCATCCAGCTTTGAGTTTACCAATGGGCCCTGCTAGCACTCAGATCAGGATGCTGTTTAGGGAAGATTTTAATGTTTGAAGTTTTATTCTGTTTTTAGTGTTCTGTTGGGAGCCGCCCAGAGTGGCTGGGGAAACACAGTCAGATGGGTGAGGTATAAATAAATTATTATTATTATTATTATTATTATTATTATTATTATTATTGATGTAAGGCCACCAGGGACCCTTAATAGAGTCACCAAGGCAAGAAATGGGACTCACCATCACCCTCAGAATTTGTACAGGAGCTTCCAAGTCTTCAAAGTGCTTTACCTGCCCATCAAAGCTGTACAACAACCTTCAAAAAAGGCCAGTATTGTCACTGCCACCCCAGTTCCAGATTGCAGGTGGCAGGAAGCACTGAGGCTAAGTGCAAACAGCTTCCATAAGGCCACCAGGTGAGTTCCTTGGAGATTTGAGCTTCAAATCAAGGCACTTCCTGATTCATAGCTCAGTCTCCCTAGCCACTGTGCTACACCAGCAGATGAGAAGGGAAAAGCAAATAGCCTTTCCTGTACATTTCATTTTTGTACATTTCCATTGCATCTTTTCCTCCAAGGAGCTCAAGGTGGCCTTTGTGGTTTTCGTCCATCCTATTTCGTCCTCACAACAACCCTGCGAGGTAGCTTAAGCCGAGCCGTGGTGAGCCCCTTAGCTCTCTCAGTGGTGCAGAATCTGTGCCTCTCACAGGGGGGGCTGTAGTTTCTTATAGGGCCACCAGAGGGGGCTAGTGTTCAACCTGCTCTCCTCCTGACATTTCCAAGGGCCAAGTCCCACCTTTGACACAGAATCATAGAATCCTAGAATTTGGGAGGGACCCCTCAAGGGTCATCTAGTCCAACCTCCAACCCCCCTACAATGCAGGAATTAAAGACTTCACATGGTGAAGTCTTCACACAGCAAGGCCTTGTGGTTTCACACACGCACGTGGGTTTTCTGAGCCACTCTGTGCAGCTTCCAACACTTCTTCTTTGGTGATCACTCGTAGCCGAGTAAGATTGTCCTCCATAAACATGGTTTTAACAATGAGTCCATAAGTGACTGTGGAGGCCAATTCTGGATCCACACGTTCTTCCACATTGGGGACATTGGTTTCTGGGCGGGAGTTGATCACGGTGTGGATTTGCCAAGCGTGCCTTCCTCTTAGAACACTTCTCCCTTTTGTCCTGAGTTCGAGTGTCTTCAAAGCCCATGACACCTTTGGTAAAGGCTGTTCTCCAACTGGAGTGCTCGCAGGCCAGTGTTTCCCAGTTGTCGGTGTTTACTACATTTTCTTAGATTTGCCTTGAGACAGTCTTTAAACCTCTTTTGTTGACCACCAGCATTACGCTTTCCATTTTTAAGTTCGGAATAGAGTAGTTGCTTTGGAAGACGATATAAACATAATGAAACATCAAACATTGACAACTTCCCAATGCAGGGCTGCCTTCAGATGTCTTCTTACCACCAGCCTTACTGGACAGTTGATCTCAGAGCTCAATACTGAACTCCAGATGAGATCCCAGCAAAGCAAAGGTATGTTGGCATTATATATCTCCGTGTGTTTTGGAAGCTATGCTTTGCAATTCGTGCCACAGACTAAGCTAGTAATCTGATATAATTCAAAACAGGATATCCATGGCTTTTGTCCAGCCAGGGTCTCCATCTGTACCTTCTGAAAGATACCCATTGTTCAAGTGTGGAGCACAGGGGAGGGGATGTTACTCAGCTGTAAAGCCCACACTTTGTGTGCAGAAGGTCCTAGGTTCAATCCCCGGCATCTTCTGGTTTAAAAAAAACATCAGACAATGCTGGTCTGTGCTGGCAAGCAGGTAGAAGGCAATGTCAATGCAGAATGCAGGCTGGTGGCGACTGAAACTGGGACTTTCCTGCATGCAGAGCAGGTGTTCTACTACCGAGCCATGGCCCTTCTCCCAAAAGAGAAAGTAAGATTCTAGTCCTCAGGTTTCTAAATAAAGGGCTGGATTAAACAGGAACATAGGTTCTACCATATGTGGTGGACGCACAAGATAACTAAAGCATTCTGGGAAATGATTTATAATGAGTTGGGGGGGGGGGAAATGTTCAAAATTACATTTATGGAAAAACCAGAGGCTTTTTTGCTAGGCATTTTAGGTACAGAGATTCCGAGGGAGCAGAAACGACTATTCATGTATGCGACGACAGCAGCGAGGATATTATTGGCCCAGAGATGGAAAGAAGACCAAGTTCCAACCAGAGAGGAATGGTTGAAGGAGTATGGCGAAATGGCGAAACTGACTGGGAAAATCAGAAACCAGGAAGCGAAGAATATTAAGAAGGAATGGGAAGATTTTACAATGTACTTAAGAGAACACTGTAAACAACTAAAAACTTTTGGCAGGATTTGAGTACAAAAAAAACTACAGAAAAATGAATTACTACTTTTTTAACAAATTAGAGAAAATAAAAGGAGGAGGAGGAGGAGGAGGAGGAGGAGGAGGAGGAGGAGGAGGAGGAGGGATTGATAATGGTAACCATGGAAGAGCGGAGGGAAGTCAAGGGATTCAGAGAATCCTAATTGAAGAGGTGAATGATGTGCTTGAATTTAAATTTGTTATGTATAAATAAATAAATAGGAACATAGGAGGCTGTCATATATCAATCAAGATATTGGAGCCATGCAACTCAGTAGGTTCTCTGGGATTTCAGACCCACCTGGAGTTGATTTTGGGGATCGAACCTGGGACCTTATGCATGTGAAGATGCTCCAGTCCTGCCCTGTGCTCTGAAGGTGCTGAATCTGCTTCTTTCCAGGTTTGGGATGGGAAGGTATCGAAGAGAGAATGACTGGGATTAATGTGTTCATGATGTGCGCATGGTGTTGACCTTCCTGAAAAGAGCTCACAAGCACTGGGAAGTCCTCCACTGCCTGGACTTGGAGGACTTGCTGTGTGTGTGTGTGTGTGTGTGTGTGTGTGTGCGCGCACACACACACACACACACACACACATTAATTGCACTAGCCTGAGCAAAGCTGTATTGCAGGGAGGGAAGGGAGACTTATCTGTCCTTTCAGAATTTTTCCCCCCTTTCTGGGAAATGAAGTTTTTTTTAATATAAAAAATAAAAATCCCTTCACAGCAGTTCCAGAGAAAGAGGGAGAAAGGGAGGGAGAGAGTCCCCTATCACTATTTAACATGCACTGCTAAAAACTAGATAAACATGGGCCGTCACTGGGAGATTAGCTCCTCACAGGACTGGATGATTTATTTAGAAGATTCCTCCTGCCTGCTTCTCCCCCTCCCTCTCTAACTCCCTCCCTCCCCCCCTTTTTTCCTTTCTTTTTTTAAATTCCACGTTTCTTGGCTAAGAACATATTAATCAAAAATTAAAGCCAGAGGAAGGAGCTGGGGGGGGAAGAGAATGGGAAAGTTTAATAATAATAATAATAATAATAATAATAATAATAATTAGTTAAGGGAACAAACAAGGGATGGGGAAGGAAGAGGAAGGATGGATAGCAGGTAGAAAAGGAAGGAAGGAAGGTGGGAGGATAAAAAGAAAGAAAAGGAGGGAAGGGAGGGAGGGAGGTGGTGACTGCCATAAGGGTGGCAGAGAATGAAAGAGAACCGGTGGGAGGTGGCGACGTGAAGATCGAAAGAACCAAAATATATTGGGGGGGGGGAGTTCAGCAGATAAAAGAGTCCAGGAGAGCCAATGCAAAGGATGGGGTTGGATGAAAGACTGGGGGGTGGCGGGAATGAGGCAAAAAATAACAGCGCTGCATCTTAAAACAGCAGTGGAATAAGTAGATAATGTAGAGAGGGAGGGAGGGAGGGAGGCTTCCTTCCTGCTGACAAAAAAAGGGGGAAGGATAAAAGCAAAGTGTGGTGTTGCAAAGGAGCAGGTGGGGTGTAAAGAGAGGAGAGGAGAGAGTGGTGGGTGGGTTTGGAGGTGTGTCTGGACGTGGAAGAGGCAGGGACCCCCTTCCCAAGCATATCATCCAAGGGGCAGCAGACCCATCTTCCTGGTATACTCGACGCTGGCCGTTTTCTGGATGACCTTCTATGGTTCACGTACTAGAGCTAGGCAGGGCCAGAGGCAGAAAGTGGGTTAGAAGAATAACTGAATCATAGAATTGCAGAGTTGGAAGGGACCACGGGTGTCATCTAGTCCAACCCCCTGCAATGCAGGAATCTCTTGCCCAGGGTGGGGTTCGAATCCATCACCCTGAGATTAAGAGTCTCGTGCTTTACTGACTGAGCTATCCCAGGGTTGAGCAGATGTACATTTTCCTTTTGTACAGTAGTTTTCTACACACACTCGCATGCCTCCCTCTCCCTCTCCCTCCCTCCTTCCCTCTCTTTCTCCTCACTCAGGCAAGCAAGAGGCAGGATTGGAGTTCAAGGGCAGATTCTGGCCAGGCAAGAAGCAGGGTCAGTGGCAGGGGTGATTTGGGGCTGGGAAGGAGGTATGGTGTGGGGAAGAGTCCTGAGGGTCCGACAGAGAGACTTGGGGGGCTGCATTTGGCCCCTGGGCCTGAACTTTACCACCTCTAGCCTCAGATGGTTGCAAATCATGCCTGGAGCACACATCCAACTTGAATGTTGTTGTTTTTTTAATCTCTATGTGCCCTGCTCCACAGTGAGCTGTCTGTGGTCCTGATCCCTTGCATGAAGTGGTTGTGATGAGATGTAAGGTTAAAAAAAGGTAAAGGACCCCTGGATGGTTAAGTCCAGTCAAAGGCAACTATGGGGTTGTGGCGCTCATCTCGCTTTCAGGCTGAGGGAGACGCTGTTTGTCCACAGACAGCTTTCCAAGGTCATGTGGCCTGCAGCACTAAACCACTTCTGGTGCAACAGGACACCATGAGGAGTGCCAGACCGCACGGAAATGCTGTTTACTTACCCACTGCAGCGGTACCTATTTATCTACTTGCACTGGTATGCTTTCAAACTGCTGGGTTAGCAGGAGCTGGGACAGAGCAATGGGAGCTCACCCCGTCGTGGAGATTCGAGCCGTCGACCTTCTGACTGGCAAGCCCAAGAGGCTCAGTGGTTTAGATCACAGCGTCACCCGCGTCCCATTGGTGAGATGTATGGCCTGGGCAAAAAAAGCACAGAGAAAAAGAAATGTTATCCCTCTCTCATAACACTAGAACGGGCAGGCACCCAACAAAGCTGAATGCTGGGAGATTCTAGATGGATAAAAGAAAGGACTTCTTCATGCAGCACATAGCTGAACTATGGAACTCACTGCCACAAGAGGTGATGGTGCCACCAGCTTGGATGGCTTTAAGATTCAAAGCTATCAGTGGCTACCAACCATGATGACTATGCTCTGTCGCCTCCACCATCAGCGGTTCTGAATGCCAATTGCTGGAACTGCGTTCTTATGCTTGAAACCCTGGCCTGAGGGTTTCCCCCAGGGCATCTGGTTGGCCACTGCGAGAACAGGTGGCTGGGCTGGATGGGCCATTCTATTGATGCAGCAGGCCCTTATGTTCTTAAAGGATCCCTACCAAGCTTCTCTAGCCTTCCTTTGTGGGCTCAGCCTGGAATAGGACACCAAGTCAAGGCAGCTAAAGCTGGAATGCAGAGCAGAGAAGCAGGGGAAGGGTTTTCTGTTGTTCCTTTGCTCCAAATAGCCATCTCCGAAAACAGTTGTGTGTGGTTTTCCCCATCCAGGAGTTTAAGCAAAGTCTAACGGGATATACCTCGAGGTGGGACTGATGCTACTTTCCTGCAGGGGTGTGGGTGAGCTTTTGGGTCCCTTCCAGCTCTGCAATTCTGTGATCCCCTTCTACACCTGCATGGGTGTTCCAAACAAATGCACCTTGTGGAGGGAAACCTGGTGTTCCCATGTGATGCGACTAGTGAGATTCCTTCCAGCTTTCTGTCAGTAACACACACACATGGGGGTGGGGTGGGGGGGCTTCAAAACCAGAACAGAACACTTTGGGTGCTTTTAATCACCAGAGCAAAAGACTTTCCTTGCTTTAAACTGATAAGGAAGCGCATGCAACATGTAGTGGCAGCTTTGCATGTACGTTTAAGCATTTGGGGTGCTGTTTCACTCCTGCTCAGCCCCCTGCACCCAACCTCAACCTCATCCTCCCAACCTCCTAAATGAAGTTTCTACTGGCTATGGATGTGAATACTTATGGCCTTAATCAGTTAGTAGCAACATTCAAGGGGCAGGTGGCCAAACTGGCTCACCAGGATGTTCTATCGTGTCTTTATATGTGTTGGAAGCTGCCTAGTGTGGCTGGAGAAACCCAACCAGATGGGTTGTTGTTGTTGTTGTTGTTGTTATATAATTTATTATTTATACCCCGCTCATCTGGCTGGGTTTCCCCCGCCACTCTGGGCAGCTTCCAAAAAAGATTAAAAATAAATTAAAACAGCAGTCATAAAAAACTTCCCTAAACAGGGCTGCCTTCAGGTGTCTTCTAAACGTCAGATAGTTGTTTATTTCCTTGACATCTGATGGGAGGGCGTTCCACAAGGAGGGTGCCACCACCGAGAAGACCCTCTGCCTGGTTCCCTGTAACTTCGCTTCTCGCAGTGAGGGAACCTCCAGAAGGCCCTCAGAGCTGGACCTCAGTGTCTGGGTTGAACGATGGGGAAGGAGACACTCCTTCAGGTTGTTGTTGTTGTTGCTATTTCAGACAAGGAGCCTCTCCCAGTCCTATTATTATTATTATTATAATTGTTATTACTATTATTAAAATAAATTTGTTAATCACCTTTTCTTGCAACTCAATGCAACTTACAAACAAACCAGCAAACAAACACCATCTCTAACAGTGCCAGTTCCACAGATGGGGTAAGGTGCTCTCGCAGGTAAACTGGTCCCAGGTTGTTAAAGGCTTTACATAGTAATAGTAACACCTCAAGCCTGGCCTGGCAGCATGGTGTCTGAGCACAGGTGTAATATGCTGCCAGGGGGTCTCCCTTCTGTAAACAATCGTGCTGCAGCAGCATTCTCCGCTGACTGCTGCAGCTTCTGAACAAATGCAAGGGGAGCTGTTTGGCCACGTTCCTCTGTTTTGTTAGAATCACAGAGCTGCAGAGTTGGAGGGGGATCATGAGGGTCATCTCCAGCCCAACCCCCCTGCAATGCAGGAATTACATTTTAAATAATCCCTGGCAGCCACCAGACCTCTGTTAAAAACCTTCAAGGAAGGAAAGTCTCCACCCTTCCAAGGTCATGAAATCATAGAATTGTAGAGATGGAAAGGGCTCTCCCAGGGTCATCTGGTCCAACCCCCTGCACAGCTAAAGAACCTCCACAGTTAAAACAGGAATACTGTAGCCGTCTTTATGGACAGGAAGGTTGTGTTTATCTTTCCCCATTTCTCACCAGCTTGCTATAAAGGGGAGGAGAGCAAACCAGCCGTCCTGACCTGTGCGTATCTCTCGTGCGTAATTCTCCTTCGGCCGGTCCGAGCTTTTGCTCAGCCGGTTCCCCTTTTCCCGACCTCCTTTGCTCTCTGGCCACTTTGGATTTGGAGAGTTATTCTCTCGCCGGGGATTGGGTTTTTATTTTTATGGTCAACGCTGGGATCAAGCGAGAAGCAGGCCAGGCAGGATTAGAGGAGACGGGTCTCTGCACCGGGGCTGGGTGTGCTGCTGCGCTCTCTCTCTCTCTCTCCCCCTCTCCTTTTATGCGCAGAGATAACCAGGCCTCGCGGCTGAGGCCTACACTGATAAGGAGATTAGAGGGGGATTGGCTGAGCTCTTGTGGGATTCTCCTGCCGGGATATATTCTGCCGTCTATAGATCAAGCAGAAGGTTATCTAAATAGGCTCGGCTCGAACCAGCCTCCGGCGAGCCCCTGCGGGACATTACCGCTCAGAAGCAAGGAGAGCGGAAGCAGAACAAAGGTGACGCGCAGGAGTTGTTTGGGGCTCGCTGGGTGAGATGAACCGCTGGCCTGATCCAATAATGGCCGTCCTCGCGTTAGAAGTCATTCAGCTATTCAGGGTTCATTTCTTCAGACCTTTGCATGGGGCCAGTCTTTTTTTTCCGACACCTGCTGTCAATACCACATGAAGGGGAGGGCAGGAGGGAAAAAACCAACTACTCGGTAAGGGGGAAACTCACCCCAAAGTAGGAGCTGCCAGTCTTTAATTTGAAAAAAATTCAAAATAACAACTTCTAACCAGCAGTGTGTTCTCCCTATGAGAGCAGATGTATGGACCCATTGGCCAAATAAAAAGAAAGAGCAGGTGCCCTTACAGTAAGAAAGCATGGGTGCAAATTTGGAAATAATCTGTGCTACTTTTCTAGAGAAAGAGGCGCCGGAACTCACCATGAATGCCTCCCTTTTTCTCTTAGGATGGCAAAGGTGCCCGTCTGAGAATTCCAGCTGGAAAAAATACTCCTGGAAAGAATCACTATACAATCATACCTCGGGTTGCGTTTGCTGCGGGTTGCGAACGTGCCGAACCTGGAAGTACTGGAACGGGTTACTTCCAGGTTTTGGCGTGCATGCGCAATAATACTAAATTGCGCTTTACGCATGTGCAGAAGCACCAAATCCTGCCACGCAAATGCACAGATACGGCGCTTCAGGTTGCCGTCTTTTCATGTGAACGGGCCTCTGGAACGGATCCCGTTCACAACCAGAGGTACCACTTTAGTTTAAATAGAAATGTGGTCGGTTGTCATCAGTGCTCATCCCACTGAGAGTAGACATGAATAAGTATGGCTAACATAGGTATGTTAATGGCAACGGGTCTACCCTGCGTAGGACTTACCGGTAAGTAGGGACACAACCAGAATATATCTTACCGTAGTGAGGCACATCAAGGGTTGTAGTCAACTATGCTCTACTCAAGAGTTGACCTATTGAAACTCATTGACAAAGGGTATTCATCATGTTCATTAATTTTGATGGGTCTACTCTTGAGTGGAACTAGCATTGGATGCAACTCATGGACCGTAGCTGCTCAGTCTGCTTTCCATATGTGGGTGGTCAACTTCAAGCCCCCTGGTGTTCTCTTTCCTTGTGGTAACCTGTTCCGGTACTTCCGGGTTCACCGTGGTGCGCAACCTGAAAACACACAACCTGAAGCGGCCGTAACCCGAGGTATGACTGTACAGTACTGGTCATTGATTGTAATAAAGAGATTCATTGGAGGGGCATCAAATTGAGCTACATGTCTTATTTATTTATTTAAAAGCATTTTCTTAATTCCCTAGTATTTTTTAAAAAATATTAATTATCTAAAAATTAATATCTAAGTTCACTGAGTACAGTATAAAGACAGTATCCATGAACTGACCCAGACCTTGTAATCGTCATCTGAGGCCTTTCTTCCTGTGCCCCCTTTCACAGGAGGTCCAAAGGATGACAACACAAGAACAGGCCTTTTCGGTGATGGCTCCCTGCTCGTGGGATGCTCTCCCTGAGGAGGCTCACCTGGCACCATCTTTACATAGCTTTAGGAGCCAGGCAAACACACCAGACCTTTGGCTCTTAATTATCTGTAGCCTCCTTGAGTGGAGACCCAATAGATGTGTAGTGTCTGGATCAAGGGATGTCGTACCACCTGCTAGACTGCCCTGGTCACACCCCTACCTGGAATCCTGTGTGTCCAGTTCTGGGCACCACATTTTAAGAATGAGATTGACAAACTGGAACATGTGCAGAAGAGGGCAACAAGGATGACAAAGAGTCTGGAAACCAAGCCTTGTGAGGAACGGTTGAAGGAGTGAGCATGTTTAGCCCAGAAAGAGAAGGCTGAGTGTTGATATGAGAGCCATCTTCAAATAAATGAAGGGATGCCACACGGAAGATGCAGAAAGCTCGTTTTCTGCTGCTCCGGGGGTAGGAACCAAACTGATGGAATCAAAGACAAGAAAGAGATTCCAACTCAAGATTAGGAAGAACTTGAATATTCAGCAGTGGAATGGACCAACTTGGAAGCTGATGGACTCTCCTTCATTGGATGTTTTCACTCAGAGATTGGATGGCCACGTCAGGGATTCTTTCACTGTAGTTCCTGCATTGCAGTAGCTTGGACTAGATGATCTTGGGGGTCGCTTCCAACTCTACAGTCCTATAATTCTATAATTATGCGACCTGCCCCAGCCAGGACCTCTGGGTGAATGGCAGGCAATCAATCTCAATAATCCATCAATCATATTTAGCTATTGATTTGTGTTGTTAGAGCCACCTATATATTGTTCTCAGTTTAGACTACCACAAAGAGGTTCACGAATAAGACTATGAAATACATTGCCACAGAGCATCAACACAAAAGGGTTTTGTTTGTTTTTTAAAGGAAATCTGCTTATGTCCTGCCTCCACTGTCAAGAGTTGCCAGAAGGAACGGAAGGGGAGAGTGCTGTTGTACTCATGTTCTGCTGGTGGTCTTCCTAGAAGCATCTCATTTTAAAATTTTATTTTTTCAAAAAAAATAGTTATATACTGTATCATTGTAGCAAGACCTCTAGGTGGTGGTTGACAATAATAATAATAATAATAATAATAATAATAATAATAATAATAATAATTTATTACTTATACCCCGCCCATCTGGCCTGGCTTCCAAAAGAATATTAAAAACACAATAAAACATCAAACATTAACAACTTCCCGATACAGGGCTGCCTTCAGATGTCTTCTAAAAGTCAGATAGTTGTTTATTTCCTTGACATCTGATGGGAGGTCATTCCACAGGACGGGTGCCACTACCGAGAAGGCCCTCTGCCTGGATCCCTGTAACCTCACTTCTCGCAGTGAGGGAACTGCTAGAAGGCCCTCAGAACTGAATCTCGATGTCTGGGCCAAACGATGCTGGTGGAGGCGCTCCTTCAATCAATAGATCTAATTGCGCTTCTCTCTACTCCATCCCTTATCTGGGACCCCAATTAGTCAGCTACCATATATGAACATCGCTTCCATGCCTCATCCAAGTTTCCATGGATTGCATGAAGCCGTTTTCCGTGACCATGCAGATTCCTGGGCAGCCAGCGCCAGGGATTGGCACAGGAAATGTAGCAGGAAATCAATCACACTAGTTCTAGCCTCCTGTGCTAGTTGCCATTTTGCTCTGATGCATTGCTATGATGCAACTTCCTGCTTTGATGCTGCCATTGCGGGAAGAAGCAGCCGCCTGCAAACCATCTTCAATGGTCACTTCAGTTCCGGTTGAGGAAATCTGTCTTTTCTGCAAAATAATCAATGGCGTTACATTGAAACTTACATCCAAACACATTCTTCCCTTTTAAAATCAGGTAGGGATGCGGGAGAAATTTGATTCAGTTTGCGTTTGAAGGTAAATTTGTACTTTACGGAGCAATATGCAAATTGAATCGCAGCCATTCTTTGAAACCTGTCCCTCGCTGAATTTTGAGGTGCAGCCAAGTCCATGTGTACAAAAACGTATTTACTGGGGTAAAGTGTGCATTAAAAATACGTCTATTGGTCAATATAATGTACAAAAATAGGAGTTTAGGATGAAGAATGGGTAATTAGAAATAAGTAAATTAGTTTGCAAAAATGTGTTTATTAGGCAAAAGTGCATGCTAATGTGTATGTTAGGAAAAAAAATTCACTAAAATGCTGGTAACTTTTTAAAAAGCAAAGTAATGTGGAAAATGAAACTTAGGACTGGAAAAATGAGGAACTAAGCAAAACGGATTTTGATACATTTGCCCATCCTTACTCTCAGGTTGCCAACTGACCAGTGTAGACATGCCCTGCTCTGGTGTCCTTAACAGCAGCATGAGTACAACTTTCAGTAGCTTGGGGGACCATGTTGCCACCTGCTAATGTCTGCAGGTATTGATGTTAAAGGCAGGTCAGACTATTTCACCATCAAGTCCGGTACCTTGCAAATCTATTCTGACTGGCAGCAGCTGTCCAAGGTCCACTCAGCTGCCACCTGGTCCTTTTGTAAACTGGAGGTGTCAGGTATTGAACCTGGGACTCTCTGCATGGAGAACATGGACATCACAACATACGAAGATCCCACAGTGGCCAACTAGATGCCCCAGTGGGAAAGCCTATCAACTTCTGGGGGGCACAGCCTCCTAAAATATTTTACCGGGGGGGGGGGCCGAAGGAGTTGACTCCTAGGTCTGACACTGGAAGGGGTACACAGCCATCACAGCTAGTTTGCATCAATAGCAAATTCTGCAATCGAGCTATGAACCCTTCCCAAAAGGACAGGGCCTAGAAAGAAAGAAAGAAAAAGAAAATCTGTCAGCCCCCCTCTGCTATCCTCCTCCTCCCAACCACCTACAAATCATGCGTTTCGTCCCCCCCTCCCCGAGCTGGACACCCACACGGCCATGTACCCTGAGACATGCACACATCCCGGGAGAGCATCGAGTGCGAGACATCCCAGCAGAGATACAGGCTGCGATACAAACCCAGGGACAATCCCTTCGCCCCCACCCCCTTCCACTGCCCGATAGCCTCCCTGTTGTTGAGGCTTATCTACCAAGAGATACCAGCAGCCGGCAATGATTCCCCCTTTCTCTCCTTAACGCGTTGCAGCTTTTCACTTCCCCGCGTTACTTTTCCTCCCTCCCCCTTCCCCTTTGCACCAGCTCCGAGATGTTCCCAGCAAAACTGACAGCCTCGACACAGTCCTCTTGTTCCTCACTCTTCCTCTCCCTCCCCCCACTCTGCACCATCATCTACCCTCCCTTCTTCTTTCTCCTCCTTCCCCCCCCCTCCCACCACAAAAAACCCCGCTCCTTTCTTCTTCCTCTTTATTTTATCTCGATTTGCCACAAATCTGTTCCTCCACAAAGCAGCTGCCATCTTTGTTCTTCCCCATTATCAGTGGCAGCACACAGCCCCGGCTGGGCTGGCTGGCAGACAATCACTGGCTAATAGACTGTCTGAGAGCTATTGTAGAGTGTGTCCAAGGCAGATCTATCACTGTGTCCTATCAGCCGTGCGGTTCTGACACCGAGGGAGCAAGGGACACACAGACACATGGCAAATCCCTCTTTGCTGAAATGCTCGCGGAGCGAGGGGCTCTTTCGCCGCCGCCTCCCCACCCTCCCCGCCAGCATCCCCATCAGCCCCATCTGTGGAACAGGAGGCAGGGGTGTTACCTACTGGTGCACAAAAATATGCTGGGGGGCACAGGAGGTGGATGGCGAGGCTCAAGAAGTAAATTCAGGGTGGGGTGGAAGGTACATAGTGGACAGGGCTTTTTCAGCCAGAACTTGCCAGAACTCAGTTCTGGCAGCTCTCAGGTGGGCACCACCATTGCCATTCTAAGAGAAACGAGGGAGGTGTTCATGGTGAGTCCAGACACCTCTTTAAAAAAAAAAAAAAAGCACTGATGACAGATGCTTCCCAACTTCCCTAAGTGGTAGGCTTTGCAGCATTTGGAACTTTTCAGTTTAGGGAAAAGGTGAGTAAGAGGAGACATAGGAATAGGAATAGGAATAGGAATAATTTATTATTGGCCAAGTACATTTTCCAACATACTTGGAATTTGTTTCAGCTACATTGCAATGTAAACATACAGACACTGTTCCTCTCACAATACAAAGAAGCAAGGAAACCCCACCCATAATTTATCCCCCCTTCAGCTATACAACTATGAATTTAACAATTTAATGGCACAAGGGAAAAAACTATTCTTGTGCCTGGCCGATTTTGTATATGAACTCCTGTAGCGACGTCCAGATGGAAGTAAATCAAGCAGATGATGACCGGGATGTAAAGGATCTGCTACAATTCTCTCTGCTCTCTTCCTAACTCTGGTAGCATAAATTGTCTCTATTGAAGGCAAGCTAACACCAATTACCCTTTCTGCAGTTAGGAGTTTATAGAATTACTCATGCCATGGAGAAAGTTTTCTCTCTGCCTCGCCTAACACTGGAACTCATGGGCATCCCATGAAGCTGAATGCTGGGGAGATAAAAGGAAGGACTTCTTCACAGCAGAGCGCATAGTTTTGGAACTTTGGAACTCACCCCCGCAGGAGGCAGTAACAGCCACCAACCTTTAAAAGAGTACTGTGTTGGACAAATTCATTAGCTATCAATAGCTACTAGTCGGTAACAGCTACGCTCTCTGCCTCCATGGCAGATGCTTGTGAATCCCAGTTGCTGGAATCTGCAGGAGCAGGGAGGGCTCTTGTGCTCAGGTCCTTCTTGCAAGGTTTCCCACAGGGATCTGGTTGGTCACTGGCCAATGGATGTTTGACTAGGATGCTTGACTTGATGGGCCATTGGCCTGATCCAGCTGGCACTTCTTATGTTCTTAGGGGGCTCTGTATATTGGAAAGCTCTCCTGCGCAAGCCCAAGCTAAATGAGTTCTTGTTTGCACCCCATGCTGATCAGTTCTCAGTGCTCTCATGTTGTTATGCGACCCACCCTAGGACCTTTGGACGAAAGGTGGGGTAATCAATCTCAATAATCCATCCATCATATTTAGTTATTGATTTGTGCTGTTAGATCCAGGCGTACAGCACTCTCGGTATAGACAACCACAAAGAGGTTTACAAATTAGAATATAAAATACACTGTCGGACAACAGAATAAAAGCATTTTTTTTATATAAAAGATCTCAGAGCTTATTCTCTACCTCCAGGATTAGGCGTAGCATACATTGGAATACCAGTTGTTGGGAAATGCAAAAGAGGAGAGTGCTGTTATGCTCTGGTTCTGCTTGTGAGCTTCCTATGGAAACCTGGTTTCACTGTGACAGCAGATCCTTTGGTGTAATCCAACAAGGCTCCTCTTACATTCTTAAAACAATAGCAGCAGCAGCAGCAACAACAACAACAACAACAATTTTATTTACAGGTAGGTAGCCGTGTTGGTCTGCCATAGTCAAAGCAAAATAAAAAATAAAAACATTCCTTCCAGTTGCACCTGGATAAAAACATTCCTTCCAGTAGCACACTGGAGAACAACTAAGTTTGTTCTTGGTATGAGCTTTTGTGTGCATGCACACTTCTTCAGATACTGGTATCTGAAGAAGTATGCTTGCACATGAAAGCTCATACCAAGAACAAACTTAGTTGGTCTCTAAGGTGCTACTGGAAGGAATGTTTTTATTTTAGCTCTAAGGTGCTACTGGAAGGAATGTTTTTATTAACAATTTTATTATTCATATGTCTGACTGGGTTTCCCAAGCCACTTTGGCGGCTCCCAACAAAATATTAAAAACACAATGAAATATCAATCATTAAAAACTTCCCTGAACAGGGCTGCCTTCAGATGTCTTCTAGCAAGAGGAAATGTTCCCATGGAGTGTGGTACAAAGTGAAGACCTCCAGCACCTACTTCAGGCACGTCCAACTCCCAAGAGACTGTGATCTACTCCCAGTATAAAAAACTGCCAGTGATCTACCCATTGTCATTGGAGGGAGGAGGAGCGTGCGTGGGGTGGGTGGATTGCCCAGAGTTTTTTTTAGCTCCCCCCCATAACTTTTTGTACATGATAGGGATCCCACAATCTACCAGGATCACCCAGGGATCTACCAGTACATCATGATCTACTGGTTGGACATCCCTGACCTACTTAAATGGCAGCCTCATGAAGACCTGAAGTCTTGAAAGAAGTATGTATAGTATCTGACAGAACTGGAGTGTTGATGATGACTGATGGACGTCCCGAGGCAGTGAGCTCCACAGAGAGGGGGTCATGAGCGAGAAAGCCTTCAACCAGGCCATTGTCCCAAGGGGCTCTAGGATGCTGATGCTGTGGGAATGTTTAGGGATGCAGGAGAGGATATATTGTTTATTATATCCTATTCCAACTTGTGTTAACAAGTCCCAGAACTTAGCAGAGTTTTCATTCCCCTTTTTAAACACACACAGTGGATAGCTTGCTCAGGTTCACTAGAACCTCTATAATAATACTGTCCTGGTATTTTCCCCTTCTGATTCTCTCCTAAAATAAGACATGACACAGTCTTCTATAAAAGTATAAAGAGTTTACTTACAAGTATCATCTGTTCACAATCGGATCCCAGAAGGCAGACTTTTAGCTTAGAAAATATAATATACATTAGGAGACTAATCCTTAAGGGTGATAGCTCCTTCTCCTCTCTTGGCTGGAGGCCAAGAGAGCATCTTGCCTAAGCACATGTTGCTTCGTTGAAAGCGAGTCAAAAAAAGAGAAAGATGGAGTCTGGCCCCTGTGCTTTTTTCTTTACCTGCACAGGTGAGGCCACACCCACCTCTGGTTACGCAGAGGAAGTCTGTTTCAGCCCAGGAGAAACAGGAAGTTTCGACTGGCTGACTCAGAAATCCCCTTTCATGTCCACTCTAGGGATGTTGTATTTGACTGCTCTTGTGTTTCACATCCCACAGATGCTTTCTCCAACAGTGGTACCCTAAGGAGGACCTCCTCCAGTCTTTCTAGGCATTGGGTTACTTGGTCAAAGATGGACCTAGGAGTAACCCCAGATTGTGCACTTGTTCCTTCAAGGAGAGCTCAACACCAGCCAGACCAGGGCATCTACTCATTTGCAAGACATGGGACCTATCTACCAAAACAGGACTGATACGAACAGGGCTAATGACTGATGGGCAACGTCAAGGTCACATATTATCCCTATCATCATAATACAATGAAAATTGGACCATTCAAATAGAGGATGCTTTCAAAAAGAGGACTGCCCTCTGGCAGCCTTTAACATAGAGCACGGCTTCCCAAACTTGAGTATCCAGCTGTTGTTGGACTACAACGCCCATCATCCCTAGCTACTAGGATCAGTGGTCAGGGATGGTGGGAGTGGTAGTCCAAAAGCAGCTGGAGATCTAAGTTTGGGAACCCCTGAAATAGATGAAAGCCATGTAAAAGTGGGGCACACAGTCATTCTCCCACCAAGAGCCTGTGTGATGAAGCTTTGAGGTTGGATGATAGTCACAGCAGCACCAGCTCTTGTGGTTCCCAAGACTGTGTTCTGCCCCTCTGCCTTCAGTTCTGCCACCACCACCTCCTATTCAGCCCCAACGAGGCCCTGCACTCCACTGGAAGTGGGGGGTAGAGATAGCCAGCAGATCTGCTTCCCTCTCTCTGACATCTGGATGCCAGATCCTGATGGAACCAAGGGGCCCATGACTCCAAGCAATCTCAAGGGACATCACCCACCATACCCTGCAGGATTGCTATGAGATTTCAGGAGAGCTGGCATGATGACAAATCAAGCCAGCAGGGCACAGAATACAGTGGTACCTCAGGTTACAAAGAAACGCTTCAGGTTACAAACACTTCGGGTTACAAACTCCGCTAACCCGGAAGTAGTACCTTGGGTTGAGAACTTTGCCCCAGGATGAGAATGGAAATCATGCGGCGGCAGTGCGGCGGCAGTGGGAGGCTCCATTAGTGAAAGCGTGTCTCGGGTTAAGAATGGTTTCATGGTTAAGAACAGACCTCCGGAATGAATTAAGTTTCTAACCCGAGGTACCACTGTAGTGCATTAAAAGAGGCACCCCCAAAATCGTGATCAAGAGGCAAAATGGGAGAAATTATTGATTGGAGGAGGCACCAGAAAACAACAACAGATCAGTTAAATGCATCAGATAGCAGGTCCTGGGGAAAGAATGAGGACCCTTTTTCAGTCTGAGGGTCACATTCCCTCATTGGCAATCTCCTGAGGGCTGCATGCCTGTGGCGGGTGGGCCCAGAGGCAAAACTGGATGGAACAACAACTGATATGATTGTTAACTTTGTATGGTAGTCTGCAGTTGCCCATACTAAATAAAAGCCAGTCTCTCTGTGCGCACGGGTCTTTCCATCTCACAAACAGCCAAGCAAGACACATTCCAAGGAGACATTCCAGCCAGGACAATGGTCTTGAGGAAGGCCTGTGAGAAGGGTGGGATAGGAAGAGCAGGTGTGGCCTGTGAACAGTTCTGAGAGGCAAATAGAGAAGCCTGGAGGGTGCTGAGAGTTGTGAGGAGACCCCTATATTCCTCCCCCCCCCCAGTAACAATTCACAGAGTGGGATTTACAATCAATCCCTCTTCTCAGGGAGCTATAAGAATTGTAGCTCTGAGAGGAGAACAGGGGTCTCCCAACATCTGTCAGCACCCTTATCAGATCACAGTAGGATTCTTTGAGGGAAGCTATGTTTGTTTAAAGTGGCACAATACTGCATTATATGCAGAGTGCAGATGGGGCTTCACCCTTTCCATTTCTACACACACACACAGAGAGAGAGAGAGAGAGAGTCAGCATTCTGTGGCCACACTGAGCGTGCTCAGTAAGTGCTTATTGAACTGTTTCCACAAACACCACCCACTTTCTCCCCTCCAAATATTCTCCCCCCCCCCCAGCCTGCAGATTCCCCTCTCTTGGATGTTGGTGGTGCTGTTTTGGCTAGGGAAGGATGGACACTCTGAGAATGAGTTTGGTATCAGTGACCCGCCAGCTGCTGTTGGACTCAACCTCCCATCAGCCCCGGGCCAGCGTGGCCAAAGGTCAGGGATGATGGGAGTTGTAGTCCCACAATGTCTGACCAGACATGGGTTTCCCATTCTAGTTTCTAGGAGCACAAGAAGCTGCCTTATACGGAGAAAGATGCATTGGTCAATTTAGCGCAGTATTGTCTACACTGACTGGCAGCACATCTTTCAGGCAGGGTCCATTCCCAGCCCTAACTGGAGATGCCAGGGATTGAACCTGGGACCTTCTACATATGAAGAAGATGAGCTATGGTCCTTACCTGTCTGGGATGGATACAATGACCTGTCTGGAGGTTCACCTGTCTGTGTAAAAGGGGAAAGAGCTCTAAGACCCAGGTGCAGAGAGGGGCAAAGGCAAGAGAACTAAATGGAATCTTGTAAACAGGCAGCTGTTTTGCATACCCTCCACCATTTTTCTGATGAAAATAGGGATGTCCTTAATAATAATAATAATAATAATAATAATAATAATACCCCACCCATCTGACTGGGTTGTCCCAGCCACTCTGGGCAGCTTCCAACATATATAAAAACATAATAAAACATTAAACATTTAAAAACTTCCCAATTCAGGACTGCCTTCAGATGGATGGGGGGGGGGGGTTGGATAACTTCTTACTCCAACATTTCTCCAATGAAAATAGGGATGTCCTAAGGAAAAGCGAGAGGCAGTGAAGGATAGGCGTGCCTGGCGTGCTCTGGTCCATGGGGTCACGAAGAGTCGGACACAACTGAACGACTGAACAACAACAACAACAAGGAAAAGCAGGACATTCTAGGATCAAATCAGAAACCGGGACAACTTCTGTAAATCGGGGGCTGTCCCTGGAACATAGGGGCACTTGGAGGGTCTGTGTTTGTTAAAGAAAGGTACGCTAGTGTTTGCATTAGTGGAAGTACTCTGTGTACTTACTCATGTGCAACAGTATAATAAATGAAAGAAGCACGAAAGAAAACTAGGAGAGTGAACTGGAACGAGAAAGAGAGAGAGAGACCCCCGTTGCCCCCATCAATTAACACGAGCTTCCTAAGAACAGAAAGGCCTGGGCCCCTGATCATGCCCTCTTAAGACATCATCGCCCTAATCCATCCTGGCCTCTGACCTTTCCCATAATCCCTGCCTCCTCTTTGTACCGCCACTTCCCTTAAAGTCTTCATCACATGGCACATACACCTCTAATCAGGGCACACACAAGGCTCTCGGATGGGGCACATACTCATGGTGTGTGGGTGTGTGGGTGTGGGTGTGTACACACAGAGCAAAGACACATGGGGAGAACAGGGCCAAAGGTTATTGCAAACGCCTTTCCTCCAGTCCGTACTGAAATATTCCCAAGATTGGGACCTGTGCCACTCCGGTTCAAAGCCTCCCCTGTTCCCCCTCCCTCTTCTTCTCCCCGCTTTCTCCCTCTCCCTCCCGCCCCTGCCTCTCTCCTCCTCCCCGCACACCCGTTCTCATTCTACCAGCGAGTACAAAGCAGAATTCTGGATTATCTCCATTTCCATATGGGGAGCTGTGTAAGCCAGTTCAATGCATGGCCGGTCATTTTGTTCACAAGTTTGCGGCAAGCGGGAGCGAAATCCATGGGGAAATTAACCATTCATCTCTCTGCACCTTGTGTGTGCAGGCACAGATCAGTAAACACAGGCTCTGGGTTAAAAAAAAGGGGGGGAGAACACCCCTCTCTCCTTTCCTTTCCATCACCTCCACTCCTCTGCTCAAGCGTTTTGCATTGTGTGTGCACGAAAATCAACGCCGGCCTTTGCAAGCTCTGTTTTTTGGAAATCCATCTCTGCTATTTCCACCCCACCCCAACTGATTTTCAAGTTCCTGTTTCATTGCTACCAGCCTTCCCCTTTGATGTGTGTTAGTTGCACATTTGTTACAGGCAGCGAGTGTGCAGCTGCAGCAAGCTCCACCTAGGCATCACGGCTAGGACAGGGTGCTCTGCAAACCTTTTAATAATAATAATAATAATAATAATAATAATAATAATTTATACCCCGCCCATCTGGCTGGGTTTCCCCAGCCATTCTGGGTGGCTTCCAACAAAAGATTTAAAAAGCATTAAAACATCAGTCATAAAAAACTTCCCTAAACAGGGCTGCCTTCAGATGTCTTCTAAATGTCAGATAGTTGTTTATTTCTTTGACATCTGGTGGGAGGACGTTCCATAGGGTGGGCGCCACTACCAAGAAGGCCCTCTGCCTAGCAGCAGAAGCTAAAGGAAGAGATGGAGCCACAAAAGCAGGGGTAGGGAAAGATCCCATTAACTACAAACCCAACCAAAATGTGGGATCCTCTGCAAATGGATTCCAAACTTTTGGGTTTGTAGTTAATGTTAAGTATGAACCCCATGTTTGATGTATCAGTTGCTGCAAAATGTGGGGGTTTTCACTGCAAAACCAATTTTGGGGTTCACAGTTAATGTTAAGTATGAACCATTTGTTTGATGTATTTGTGGGGTGCTGTGAAATGTGGGGTTTTCACTGCAAAAAAACAAAAGGAAACCAGCAACAGCAACAACTGCAAAACTTTGGCACAGGTTAGGAGCATATTCCAAATTATAGGGTTCAGAGTTCATTTGCCTGTAGGGAAACTCACTTTTCAGCCTGAAGGCTACCTTCCCTTCTGAGCAAGTTTTTGGGAGCCACATACCGGGGTATCCTACAAGACCTAGGCACCATAACCTGAGCTGCTGCACAGTCTGCTCACCAGTGTAGATGTGAGATTCCACTGCCAGTGTCCTAACGGACCTAGGCATCCAGGATGCTACTATACATCAAGGATGGATCTATACACAGGAGGAAAAACACGCTATAAATAACTCAGAAATAAAATCATTATAACAACAACAAACAAACAAAAAACCCGATGTAAAAATGCTATAGAAAGGTTTTGTGCTCTCTGGCACCATCTCGTGTTCCATGCTTGTAACGCATTCAAATAGCTGGTTTTTGTTTTTGTTTTTTTACTAATGTAGCAGAGTCCCAAGTCAGACTGCTGTGGCCCATGTAGCTCAGTATTTCTTACTTTGACCTGTAGTGGTGCTCCAGATTCCCCCCCCCCCCATTTACTTACTTACTTATTTATTTATTACATTTATACCCCACTTTTTTCATCCAAGAAGCTCAAGGCATAGACTGTTCATTCCCCTTTCCCCTTTTTTATTCTCCCAACAACCTTGCAAGGTAGGATAGGCTGAGAGTGTGACTGGCCCAAGGTCACCCAGGGAGCTTCCTGGCTGAGTGGACATTCAGACCTGGGTCTCCTTAGTCCTGGTCGAACACTCCAACCACTATGCCACAATGGCGTAGTTTCAGGATCTTTCCCCAGCCCTGTCTGGAGAACACCAGGGGTTGATCCAGGGCCTTCTGCATGCCAGGCAGATGTCCTACCACTGCTCTATGGCCATTCTTGCACTAACTTAGCCATGCTCATTGTTTTCAATGGGTCTGCTTTGAGTAGGAGATTCTCACTCTTCCTGAATTTGCAGTGGTGCATATAAACTAGCGCATGCAGATTGTATGCAAATCACTGCCCTCATTTGCCTCCTCCTTTATTTTATTTTATTTTATTTTGGTGGTGCATAACTGACCACCCTCTCGGCTGGCAGTGTTTGAAAATATTCTGTGAATGCAAGCCCGGCTGTCAAATGCTGAGAAAAGGAAGTGATTTAACAATTGCATAAGCACCGGAGGAATGTCAGAGGGAGGGGAGAGAGAGAGAGAGAGAGAGAGAGAGAGAGAGAGAGAGAGAGAGAGAGAGAGAGAGAGAGAGAGAGAGAGAGAGAGAGAGATTCACGATTGGCTGGCAAGCTCCTATCAAGCCTTGCTGAAAACCAGGCAAATTAACATGGGGGACTCTATGCAGGAATGGCTGGCTGCCATTGTGTGGCCTATGCCGTGATCTTCACGGCTGCGCCTGGCCCCGAAAAATCTATGATAATCTAAGAAAATAACAGCTTGTCAATTATTTCCACGCTATCAGCCACAGGCTCCCAGTGGCCGGTCACTTCCAAATTGGCCTCCTTGGCTTCCGAGCGGCGAAGGCTGAACACATTCCATCAAATCCGTCCATTCACAATCAGACCCAGGCATTAGACTCTCAGCGACTGGGACGGCAGGAGAGCCGTGGAAAAGCCCAGGTTAGATTAGATTAGGAAAGAATCACGCAGAGACGGTTCCAAAGCACCGTGGATTTAGAGTACAAGGGCCTGGAGGCAGCCGCATCAGAGGCGTCACAGATACAGCTCCCCCGCCGAGATTTAACTATGGTGTGGAAAAAGAAAGCTTTTGTCCATATATTTGCATGGGACTTGTAGATCTGTTCCAGGGAAATGGTGAGAGAGAGAGAGAGAGAAAGCAGGGGGAATGAAAGAGTGAAGTTTTAGAAACAGGTCTCGCCTCCGTAATATCTATCTGCTGCTACATATTTTTAATGGAGAGGGAGAGAGAGAAAGGGAATATTGATCGCTTGGACATTGTACCTGGTGGAATGAAGAAGTTTCTCCATGGATGCCTTCCTTTCTTGCCACTCCATCCTGCTATCCTGGCTGTGTTTGGTTTATTGGTTTTTTTGCCACCATTCTCCCCACCCTCTCTAAGCTGCTATCCGTCCTCAACGGTGTGTTGGGGGAGGGATTCGGGGGCCGGTGTTGGGCCTGCGTTTCTCCCCACAAGGGGGAATGAAAGGAATTTCAGGACGGGTGTTTCAAATTGGAGAAGTGGCCAGGGAGGGTTTCAACTAGGGCTGGGTGATATATGGATATATCATCCAAAACGGGTTCGAAATCCATATCGTAATATTGGTTTCATAATTTTTGGCCTGGCAATATATCGCAAATCATGATGTGTGTTCGGGCTGGGCGATATATCGTCCCAAACTGCCATTATAGAGAAGGAGAGAGCTCTCAACCCCAGGAACCAAAACAAATCTCTCTCCCATTACTTCAATTCAAGGGCATATTCCAGTCAGGCCAAAGCACTTGGGGGGGTGGGGGTGGGCATGAGACAGGGCCAGTGAGAGGGGTGCTCTCAGGAGGAAATGTGGCCAGGAGAAAGTCCCAAGGACCAGAGAGAGGTGTCTGGGGGGCTGCATTTTGCCCATAAGCTTGAGATTCCCCACCCGTGTTTTAAAGCATAGCTATTGGGGATGGGGTGGAGTGGGAATGTATGCATTTTCAAACAAGGGATGACCGTGTACACCAGGTAAGGGGCTCCCAGGAAACTGAGGATGCCCACAATCTCCCTCTAGTACCGGTCTCAACTTCCATGGCAAGCCAATGCAGAGCTGCTGTCAATCAAATTCCCTTCTTGCCCAGTGCTGTGACGAAGGTACATTATATATAACAGGGATGCACAGAGTACATAGGAAGGGGTTGGTGGGGAACAGTTGACGTGTGTGTGTGTGTGTGTGTGTGTGTGTGTGTGTGTACAAACGTGGGCAGTGGTTCTGTGGTGGCTTTTTTTTTTTTTTAACTGCCGTAATTCTTTTATCTTGTTCTCACACCCCTCGCTTTATGAGCATTCATCAAAATAATTGACATGGCTGAAATTAGCCCTCTGTGCTACATTGGGCAGATAAACTTTGCTGGATATTGATTGTGCACAAAGCAAATGACATGTGCTTGGTCCTCTTCGCGCTTTATCTGGAGGGAGCAGGGGGACGCAGGGAAGGCAGGCGAAAAGAGGGGGGGGAGAGAGAGAGGGAGACTTCACTCGAGGAGCGGCCATAAGAATTATTTTTATCTCTCCTTCCACAATGGGAGATAAGTCTGAGAAGAAAAAATGGGGCGGGGGGAGGAAAGAGAAGAAGAAGAAGAAGAAGAAGAAGAAGAAGAAGAAGAAGAAGAAGAAGAAGAAGAAGAAGAAGAAGAAAATCCCCAGCTAAGATTTCGAGTGTTCCAGTAGATGTCTGGCTAAGCCAGAGGGGTTGTGACGTTCCTGAAAGGAAGCTCGTCGGCCAAGGTTTCAAATGATGCTGGCGTCTGACAAGGTGGAGCTGGGGTTTCTTGTGCTGCAGCAGCAACACCGTGGCCAAGACCTGTTTAGCATCACATCGCACGCTATGACGTTGACCTACATATAGGCCCTTAGCTCTCGTTCTCCCCGGGAAAATGCTGCTCACGCACGGGATGGGTTAAAATTCTCAAATCTGGAGAAGCACAGAGCGCTGGTCCAAGGGTTTCAAAAGTACCGTATGGCTCTGAGTGACGATTGGATTTACGTTTTGGAAGCCACTTTGTAACAGCGTAGGAAGCTGCCTTATACAGAGCAGATAAGCCCTGCCCCACTTAATCAATTTCCATGATGCAGTGCACACACACCATTTGAATGGCAATGCCCATCAGCTGAAGGGCAGATCCTGAAGTTGAGGCTCCAGTACTTTGGCCACCTCATAAGAAGAGAAGACTCCCTGGAAAAGACACTGGTGTTGGGAAAGATGGAGGGCACAAGGAGAAGGGGATGACAGAGGATGAGATGGTTGGACAGTGTTCTTGAAGCGACTGGCATGAGTTTGGCCAAATTGCGGGAGGCAGTGGAGGATAGGGGTGCCTGGTGTGCTCTGGTCCATGGGGTCACGAAGAGTCGGACATGACTGAACGCCTGAACAACAACAAGCCCATCAGCTTTGGGAGAGCCTGCCCTCCTCAAATGTTTTATTGAGGGGGCAAAGTCCTTGGGAGTTGGTTCCTATGATACAGTCTCAGACCCTTGGTCTGTCAAGCTCAGTACTGTCTACACAGGCAGGCAGCAGCTGTCCAGGATGTCAGAGAGGGTCTCTCCCAGGTCCCAAGGTCAGTGGCTGAGTGGGGATTTGAACCCTGGTCTCACAGTTCTTACCCCAACTCCACACTAATGTTGTCACACAAACATCCCAGTAATCATCACGGTGCGTGTGATGACATTTTCTAACCATGGCAGCCTCTCTGTAAAATTACCTCCTGTTTTTATTTCATTTCTTTTCTACAGCAGTAAGTGCCATGTGGCACGAATATTGTGTGATGCAGTTGTTGCGATGTCAAATTAAGACAGGGAAAACCGGGGGGGGGGGTGTGGTTCAAATCTCCAATTGGTCATGAAGCTCACCGGGTGACGATGAGCCAGTCACAATTTCTCACCCTAGCCTACCTCACAGGGTGGTTGTTAGGAGAAATGCATGGTAGTGGGGCTGCCTCGAGGACTGAGCTCCGGGGGTGGGGGGGTGGGTGAAATACAGACATAACTTTATGTTAGCATTTTGAATGTAAACTGCCTTGAAGCTGTTTTGTGAAAGGTGGGTTAAAAAGAACAGCTGACAATCAATCCCCAAGCATCAACTTCCCAACCAATAGAGATTTAGCTGGCACCTTCTGTGCCAACTTTTAAATGTATGCTGAAAACATTTTTATCCCGCCAGGCCTATGCAGATAATTAAGAATTCGTCCTTTCACTATGGTTAGTTGATGTCTGCATATATATATATATATATATATATATATATATATATATATATATATATAATGACACAGTGGTTTACAATTATTGTTTTTAAATAAATAAAATTATTAAATTATTAAAATATAATATAAATATATAATATAAAATTATTAAATTATGTGCTGGGAGAGAAGTCTCTGAGCACATGCAAAGAAAGCTCATGATGATTACCAAGTAAATTTCCCTGTCAAGCTAAAAGGTAGTTCACACCCACCAATAGAACCCAGAATGTAAAAAAGTCCTTAATAAAATCAGAAGAGCTCTGCTGAATCAGGCCAGAGGCCCATTTAGTCCAGCATCATGTTCTTACAGTGGCCAACCAGATGCCCCAATGGGAAGCCCACAAGCAGGACCTGAGAACAACAGCAATCTCCTCTCCTGCGTCCTCTAACTTTGATTATGTTTTAAGTTTGTCTGTAGTTTTGATTTTATATTAATTTTTAAAAATAAGAACACACCTAGTACATCTGTAGGATTTTGCACCAGCTGGAACTTCTGAACCAGATCCAAGGGCAGCCCCTGATGCAGTAAGCGAGATTTGAGATCATGGATCACTGTGCCCAGGCACATATACCTGTAGGGCTGGAAGTGACCGTCCCAAGGGGAATCTAATCCAACCTCCTGCATTCAGGAATCACTGAAGAATCAGCTAAAGAATGCCTGACAGATGGTCATCCAACCTCTCTCAGAAAACCTCCAATGAAGGAGAGTCCACCACCCAATGGAGTGTGTTCCTTCCAGAGCTCTTGCTGTCAGAAAGCTCTTCGTAATGTGAAGTCAGTACCTCCTTTCTTGTACAATAATCTGAATCCATTGGTTTGGGTCCTACTCTCTGGAGCAGCAGAAAACAAGCTTGCACCATCTTCCATATAACAGCCCTTCAGATATTTGAAAGTGGACATCCTATCACCACTCAGTCTTCTCTTTTCCAGGCTAAACATACCCAACTACCTCAACCGTTCCTCATAAGGCATGGTTTCTATCAGCTTGATCAGCTTGATATGTATGTATGTATGTATGTATGTATGTATGTATGTATGTATTTGAACCTTTTCCCAGGCTGGAGGGCTGGTTCTGCATCCTTCCGTCAGTGGGCTGGGCTCCTCCCTTTGGCCTGAAAACCTTTCTTCCCATTCATGCCCACCCCCCACCGCCTCTCAGTTTGTTTCTCCCATTTATCTCCTTTGGCAAATATACATAAATATGAGCAACCGTGTCTGAGGAGTGACCTTACCTGCCCTGACTAAATTAATGTAGTATCTACGAAGATAATTCAAAAGCCATAAGAAGATAATAAAAAGGGGGTAGAGATTAAAAGCTAGGCAAGGCTGGGGAGGTCGGGGAGGGGAGGGGAGAAAATCAGATGTTGTTTGTGCTGCCTTATCTAACCTTCTGCAGGCCCTGGCTGGGAGTTTAGACTCTCTCTGTTTAAAAGAAACAGTGGGGCTGGAGGCGTCCCTTGGCAACCCATAGATCATGGGGAACATTGAAAAACCCTTATCACCACCCCAGGATCCCCCCTTTGACACCTCTCCAGACCTGGGGCGTCTTAGCCATAGAGGCTAGTGGTGCAGGGAACCACGGGGCCAAGTACTGGAGGGCGCCAGGGAAGAGGCGGAGGCTGGACGCAGCGCCTCCCAGCATCAACTCACTGCCCTCATCCGCCTCCACCATGCCGCGCCGCACCTGGCGCCTCCATCCCTCCAGAGGAGCCGCCCTGCAGCTGCTGCCCACCCGCAGGGATCCTTGCACCACAGCACCAGATAAGCTTAGGACAGCCCTGTCCAGACCTCAGGGTCATCTTCACCCTCAGACTTCTTACCGCAAGATCTCATGGCAGGTGCCAACAATTTAAAAATGCAGATTTAAAACAAGTTAGAACAATTTTCCACCATAAGCAAATGGTGGGTCCCAGGAACATCAGGATTTGCCTTGTATACCTGGTTACATCCTTGGTTCATTTAGCTCAGTGTTGTCCGCACTGACTGGCAGCAGCTCTGTGGGGAGCACTCCCTGCCCTACCTAGAGATTCCACTGGGGATTGAACCTGGGACCTTGGTTGGGCATGCAATGTCGGTGCTCTACCCCCATGGCCCTGACCCTTCTAGAATGCCAGAAATGTCTTGTCTAGAGAGAGAGATGCTGGGAGGTTCACCTGTCTGCTTAAAACAGGAAGGAGCTCTCCAGGGGGAGTAAAGGCTGGAAAAGAAAGAAGGGGGGGCGGTGATACTGCAAAGGGAAATCACATGTACAGTGAAGGTGTCAGACACATCTCTGCAGGGAGGGAAATCCTAGCTTAGCGGCTGCCACAGAGAAAGCTCATAGACCAGGCATCAAGCAGTGACAATGGCGATATTTGTTTGTAGAGAGCTATCAGCATCAGTCCAGATCTCCATTGCATACCCTCCAACATTTCCCTGATGAAAATAGGGACATCCTATTCAACCAACACCACAACAACAGTTTTATTATTTATACCCCAACTATCTGACCAGGTCTTTGTCCATGGAGTTTTCTTGGCAGGGATACTGGAGTGGATTGCCAGTTCCTTCTCCAGATGGATCACATTTAGTCTAAACTCTCGGCTATGACCTGTCCATCTTGGGTGGCCCTGCATGGCATAGCTCATAGCTTCCCTGAGTTATTCAAGCCCCTTGTCCACGACAAGGCAATGATCCATGAAGGAGAATTGATGCTTTTGAATTACGGTGCTGGAGGAGATTCTTGAGAGTCCCAGGGACTGCAAAAAGATCAAACATATCCATCCGTAAAGAAATCAGCCCTGAGTGCTCACTGGAAGAGGCTCCAATACTTTGACCACCTAATGAGAAGAGAAGACTCCCTAGAAAAGACCCTGATGTTGGGAAAGATGGAGGGCACAAGGAGAAGGGGACGACAGGGGATGAGGTGGTTGGACAGTGTTCTCGAAGTGACTGGCATGAGTTTGGCCAAACTGCGGGAGGCAGTGGAGGATAGGGGTGCCTGGTGTGCTCTGGTCCATGGGGTCACGAAGAGTCGGACACGACTGAACAACAACAACAACAAAATCTGACCAGGTTACCCCAGCAACTCTGGTCGGCTTCTAACAGATATAAAAACACAATGAAACATTAAACATTAAAAAGTTCCCTATGGAGGGCTGCCTTCAGATGTCTTCTAAGGGCTGTATAGTTACTTATCTCCTTGGCTCGTGTGTGTGTGTGTGTGTGTGTGTGTGTGTGTGTCACACCCTCCAACATTTCTCCAATGAAAATAGGAATGTCCTAAGGAAAAGCAGGACATTCCAGGATCAACTAAAAAACCAGGACAGCTTATGTAAATCCAGGACCGTCCCTGGAAAATAGGGACACTTGGAAGGTCTGCATTGGTTTTCCCTGGGGAGCAATAGTGGGAGAAGCCTCCCCAGAGGCATTTCGATTGCCACTTATGCTAACAGGATGCTGGACTATGGGACTCCAAAAGGTGGCGTAGGCTGGTCCATTAAGGCAAAAGGGGCACTGCCCCACCAACCTCACTTCTACCTGCTTATATACAACCTGTGCAGGCGGTGGCCCTCCCTGTCAGTTTCCTCCTCTTCAGTCTCAATGTTGTTCTTGTAGAACTCAGCAGGGAGGAGGATGGGGACAAAACAGAATTTAAGTTGGCTCTGCCTGTCATTGGTTCTGGTGCCATCTACTGTTGGCCTCCCCAGTTTCTATCCTACCAGCTTCAATGAGCACCAGCAGGCCTACATGGATGTTGTAGGGGATTGAATTTGGAACCTGCAGGCTTTTGGAAGGTAGTGAGAGTGCTCTGGTGCCAGTTTCCCAGAGGCATCTGGTTGGCCGCTGTGACAACAAGATCCTGAACTACATGGGCCGTTGGCCTGATCCTGCAGGCTCTTCTTATGATCCTTTCTGGAGGTGCCGGGGATTGAACCTGAGACCTTCTGTATGCAAGGCAAGATGCAGTACCCACTGAGCTGCAGCTAAGGTGGTCTGGAGGAGTCATTGGCTGAAAGGGGAAGGGAGCTGGGGTGTGGGGGGGGGGAGACTGTGGATTGTCAGTGTGTCCTTCGTGGCTCCACTGAGCTTGTAGGATGGGGGGCCAGTGCGGGAAAAAGACAGATTGGGACATTTTTGGCACCATATGAGCAATGACTGCAGGCAGAGATAGTTCCCCTTTGTTGGTGACTGACAGGCGAGACCTGAGGAGGCAGCCACATACAGGGATGGAGAGAGAAATGACAGACGTTTGCTCCTGGACCCAAACTTATCTCGACCTGCTCTTCCTCCCACCCCACCCCACCTCCCTCCGCCTCCTGTGTACACGGAGAGGGCTTTCTCCTGCCTTTGTTCATCAACTCAGAAGTGGTGTCGCAACAATGGCGGAGGTGAAAGGGGTTAATTCACGGCACAGAGGTAGGCTGTGGGGAAGGCAGATCCAAACAATGGGCAGGCTTCCTCTTTTGTCAGGGACGCCATTGTGTCGCGTGTGAAAAATGAAATCTGTTCCATTCCTCTCCCAGATGCGATCGGAGAGCTCTATTTTGAAACCATCTTTAAAAAGCAAACCAAGTCCACGCGTCCAAGGGGGAGCTGGGAGGAGGGGGTGGCAGGGAGAGGAAAGGAGAAGGTGATTATTTCTTTATGGCTGATGTAAAATTTATTTTTAATTAACCCACTCTCTGCCTCCTCCCTCCAGGTGGCTGATGCAAATCTGATCAAGTCTGAGGCTTCCTTCCCCCCCCCCCCCGCCTAGGCTTAAATTCGACAATGGACCTGTGCAGGTGATGGGTCACAAGTACAACTCCCATCACCCTTGACCATTGGCCAACCTGGCTGAGGCTGCTTATTTGTAAATATAGGTAAATGTAAAAGTAAAGGTAAGGTAAACGACCCCTGGATGGTTAAGTCCAGTCAAAGGCGACTATGGGGTTGTGGCTCTCATTTCACTTTCAGACTGAAAGAGCCGGCATTTGTCCACAGACAGCTTTCCGGGTCATGTGGCCAGCATTACTAAACTGCTTCTGGCACAATGGAACACCATGATGGAAACCAGAGCGCACGGAAATGCCGTTTACCTTCCTGTCACAGTGGTACCTATTTCTCTACTTGCACTGGTGTGCTTTCAAACTGTTAGGCTGGCGGGAGCTGGGACAGAGCAACAGGAGCTCACCCCGTTGTGCGGATTTGAACTGCCAACCTTCTGATCAGCAAGCCCAAGAGGCTCAGTGGTTTAGACCACAGCGCCGCCAGTTATAGATATGGTGGCAGCCATAAGAACATAGGAAGAGCCTGGTGGATTAGGCCAGTGGCCCATCTACTGTACTCCAGCATCCTGTTCCCACAGTGGCCAACCAGTAATGCAGGGGTGAAACTAGGCTTTATTTCACCCGGGTAAAAGATCCAGTTTGGCACACACACCCCATGCACGTTTGCACACACACACACAAACACACACAAACACACAAACACACACACACACACACACACACACACACACACACAGAGCCTCAATGGCACCCCTCTGGAGGCTTCACCCAGGGCAAAAAAAAAACCCTGGCTAGCCCCCCCCCTCTTAGCTATGGCTCTGCTGGAATGTATCTATAATCTCTGATCACAAGTTCACCACATTTCTACAGCTGTTCGGCAGAGGTGGGAGGGGGGCATTATTTATTTATTTATTTATTTTATTGTCCCAAGGGCCACATCCCCTCCTATGCAGTCTTCCGGGGTCCATGTGCAAGTGGCAGACAAGGCCGAAGACCAAAATGGGCGGGGCTGAGAGTAGATGTGGGTGGAGCAATTGTACAGCGCACTGCATTTCAGCCACGCAAAAGCCAGATATTTTGACATCCCCTCCACAAATCTCACATACCTGTATCTCTCCATCCTGATAGCCAGAAGGCAGCGGTGCTAACCTGAATAAACTATTGGGGGGGCCAGGTAAGCTCCCCCCCCCCCGCATAATCAATAAGAAGACATGGAGAATGCACTCCATTTGAATGGTTGTGCACATCAACGGGGGAGGGCCAGACCCCTCAAATATTTTAAGGGGGGTGGGCAAAGGGACCTCAGCCCCTAGGAGTTGGCTCCTATGCCAGAAGGCATCACCAGGGTTTACAGAGATACTCCAGTCAGGCAAAAGCACTCAAGAAGGGCGCAGAACAGGGGAGGTGAGTGGTGTGGCCCAAGAAAAGGAGGTTGGCCTACCTAGAGAGCCTCCCAGGGGCCAGGTAGAGAGGTGTGGAGGGCTGCTATTAACTGCCCAAGGACCAGGTTTCCCATCCCTGTTCCAACACATGGATTTGCTCCAAATGTTCGCTTGTGATACCTCGCCCCTGTCAGATAGGATGGAGTTAAAAATAAAAATAAAAAAGTTGCTGCTCTGTGCTTTTTATGGAGGGGTGAGGAAGCAATTTATGGTTTTTAATCTTCATTCCATTTTAAAAGAAAATAAAAGGTGATGCAGGCAGGCGGGGTAGAAGAACCACGGATGTTCTGGCACCTTTTAAAAATATGATTTTGCTGCGAAACTGACAAATTTTCACCTAAGGGAAATGTGTGAAAATTTGCCATATTCCCCTGTCCTTCCCTAGAAGTGGAATCATTATATATATATATATATATATATATATATATATATAGCTTTCAACAACAGCAACAACAACAAAAGTTCTGCTGGCTGGCTGTTGAATATGTTTAGAGGGGTATAGCTTTGGAATAAATTAACAGAAATAGCCCTGGAACAGTTCCCTTCTCCCGAATCCCTTCCTTAAATATAGCACAGTGAGCTGAGATCTGCATCTTGGAGTCTGTTCAGCCCTAATTGCATCCCTGACCTCGGCAAAATTGGGATGCCTCCGTGTTCTGCAGCCTGAGATGCCTGCAAAACACTGGACCATCTGCATAGAAGTCTGAGTCATTCGCACCTGTACATCACTTTAGTTGCTAAACACTCCACAATGCAGCTGGACTCCATTAACAAACATTGTATTGTATCTTATTTTTACAGCAACTGATTATTACCTTGAAAGCTCACCTTTCCTCTGTGGAGTTTAAGGTGGAGCATAGGTGTCTCCTCCTCATTTTTGTCTTCACAACAACCCTGTGAGGTAGGTTAGGCTCAGAGAGAGTGACCGGTCCAAGGTCACCCAGCAGAACTTCACATAGCTGGGGGGGGGGGGTTTGCATTGCGAAGCTCTGCTTGACATTTGTTGTTGTTCAGTCGTTCAGTCGTGTCCGACTCTTCGTGACCCCATGGACCAGAGCACGCCAGGCACGCCTATCCTTCGCTGCCTCCCGCAGTTTGGCCAAACTCATGTTAGTAGCTTCAAGAACACTGTCCAACCATCTCATCCTCTGTTGTCACCTTCTCCTTGTGCCCTCCATCTTTCCCAACTTCAGGATCTGTCCTTCTAGTGAGCACTCAGGGCCGATTTCCTTGAGAATGGATAGGTTTGATCCATAATTCAAAAGCATCAATTCTTCGGCGATCAGCCTTCTTGATCGTCCAGCTTTCACTTCCGTACATTACTACTGGGAAAACCATAGCTTTAACTATACGGACCTTTGTCGGCAAGGTGATGTCTTTGCTTTTTAAGATGCAGGCGTCTTCTAATTTCATGACTGCTGTCACCATCTGCAGTGATCATGGAACCCAAGAAAGTGAAATCTCTCACTGCCTCCATTTCTTCCCCTTCTATTTGCCAGGAGGTGATGGGACCAGTGGCCATGATCTTAGTTTTTTTTTATGTTGAGCTTCAGACCATATTTTGCGCTTTCCTCTTTCACCCTCATTAAAAGGTTCTTCAATTACTCCTCGCTTTCTGCTTGACATAGCATTCATAAATAGATTCAGAATTGGCAGGCTGCATTATTTACTTATTGCATGTATCTAATTTTCTCCAAGGAACTAGACTTCTCTAAGGTTAGACTTGGAAGCAGTGACTGGCCCAAGGTCATCTAATGAGCTTTGTGGCCGAAGTGAGAATTTGAACCCAGGTCTCCCAGGTCCTAGCCAGACACTCTAACCATTGCACCATGCTGTCTCTGTTGTTTTCTGTCTGTTATCCTAAGGGCTCTTATAATAATAATAACTTTTTATTTATACCCCACCCTCCCCAGCCAAGACCGGGCTCAGGGCAGCTAACACCAGGTATAAAAACAATTGATTAAAATACAACTTTAAAACAAGATTAAAATACAACATTAAAATGCAGCCTCGTCTCAGTAGAAACTCAAATCAAAAACTGTTTGGGGAAGAAAACGTCAAATCTTCACCAAGGCCAACTATCCAGACTGGTCCTACATGGGCCAGAAAAAAACCAGTTGTTGTTCAGTCGTTTCAGTCGTGTCCGACTCTTCGTGACCCCATGGACCAGAGCACGCCAGGCACCCCAATCCTCCACTGCCTCCCGCAGTTTGGCCAAACTCATGCCAGTCGCTTCGAGAACACTGTCCATCCATCTCATCCTCTGTCGTCCCCTTCTCCTTGTGCCCTCCATCTTTCCCAACATCAGGGTCTTTCCCAGGGAGTCTTCTCTTCTCATGAGGTGGCCAAAGTACTGGAGCCTCAACTTCAGGATCTGTCCTTCTAGTGAGCACTCAGGGCTGATTTCTTTTAAGAATGGATAGTTTGATCTTCTTGCAGTCCATGGGACTCTCAAGAGTCTCCTCCTTTTCAAAAAAAAACCAGGGAAGTCCCCAAATAGGAGTTCCATCACAGAAGGAAAAGGGAAAGGGGGGAGGGGATCAAGTTGATTCCAAGCCAAAGGCCAGGCGGAACAACTCTGTCTTACAGGCCCGTTGGAAAGAAATCAGATCCTGCAGGGCCCTGGTCTCATGAAACAGAGCGTTTCACCAGGCCGGAGCTAGTGTTGAAAAGGCCCTGCATCTGGTTGAGGCTAATCTGACTTCCTTAGGACTTTAACTGAGTGCTACCTTGCACACAACCCTACTGTATAGCCATATGGAATCAGATGGCTCTGCTTTGCTTCATTATAAATGCATGCTTTTCAAATAAGTATTCTCGGGCGGTGTGCATGATCCAGTCAAGGCATGATTCCCAGGGCAAATTGAACCAGTTCTGAGAGATTGGGCATTGGTTGAGTTGGGCTGAGACAGCCAGACATGGCTGCAGGTCAGGTGGGGTAGCCCAGAATGCTCTGGAGCTGTCAGTGGGAGAGGCATCAGACAAGAAGGAGAAGCAGGCATCAGGCAGAAACCCCCCCCCCCAAAAAAGGCTGAGACTTACCTGACTGCCATGTGCATTTTCCTAGGAGAATGTAGAAGCCCATTGCCACCTGACTCTCCTTCCTGCCTGGTGCCCCCACTTTACAGGATCAATGTCTCCTCTCAACAGCTGTTGAGCTTCAAGTCTTAACTATTTTGTTTTGAGGATAATGCAGTCTTTAATTCCCTAGCCACTGCTTCCATTGCAATCGTGAACAGTGCATGGATCGTGGGTGGTCAAATTATCGCAGGCTCCTACTGGATAATACCTGTGCCATCATTACTGTCAAGCAACACAGTCCCACCCAACCCCCACCCCGAGTCATACTATTCTTTTACTTATAGGTTATTTTATTTTTTTATGAATTTGAAATATTATTATTCATAGAGAGACAGAAAAACAGAGCAAGTAGATGTAAATAAACTTTACAATTGGGCATCCATTGTCAAGTTATTTTATTAGCTCCTTAATTCAAACTCTAGGAAAAAATGTGAAAAATGCTTGCATTGCTGCCACACTCAATCACCTACATGGACATTATTTTTAAGAAAGAAACAAAGGATCTCAAGCCAGCCCAGAAGTCATACACGCTGAATACCATCATGCCCCATAAGAGGATGGGTGGAAGAAACACAGTCTCTCACCCATCTCACCAAACCTGACTCTCTGGCTTGCATAAGATCATGCAGACTGGGGTGTGTTTTTGTGGTTATTTTAAATGCTGGGATATATCCTTCTCCCAGAGCCATTTGAGGTTGCCCCTGCTGGAAAATTGCTCTCTACAAAAGCTCCCTCAGCAGTAATTACCTAAATGGGGGAAGGGAGGGGAGATCCATTTAGAATCCACTTCATTGTGGGATTAGCTTATTAATTAACGGTTTCACTGACAACTCGAAGGAGAAGAGTGTGTTAAATGGCAAGGCTGTGGTGCTTGATTTATGTGTTCTGACACACACACACACACACACACGTCCTCTCCCCCCCCCCTTCTCTAACCCTGCCACAGGAAGAAAGAAAAAAAACACATCCAGCCAGGATGGTTCCAATGATTTCTATGCCTCCATGGTCTCTAGAGGGGCTAGTTCCTTACAGAGCCAAATGGGGTTGGGGGCTCAGAACCCCAAAGGCTGTGACAGAAGGCTGGGAGTGGGAGTTGGGAGGCTGGGACAATGGCCGAGAGACGGAAACAGTGGCAGTTGGATTATGTGGCAGCTGATTCTGGTCATAGAAGGAACTGTGTCCTGATGAACCATTTGACTCTTGGGGGGATGTCCATCTGCCTACTTCAAACACACAAACACAGAGAAGAGAGAGAGAGAGAGAGAGAGAGAGAGAGAGAGAGAGAGAGAGAGAGAGAGAGAGAGAGAGAGAGATTGAGGACAGTACTATGGGGTGAAACTGAATAGAGTCAGAATGTTGGGGAAAGGTTTAGAAGGAGGTGACAGGAATGCCATCAGCTTAAGTGAGGATGGACAGCTCAGGTTATTAGATTGGCATTCTTTCATTTCTAAGTACCAATCTGTCAATTTCGGTTTCTTTCACTTTCCCATTTTTCCCCAACCTTAAGTTCATTCCCCCGTGTTTCCACATCAGTTTGTGATTTTTTTTTAAGTCTTCATGAAGACTCATCAGCATTTTAGTGCAAATAATCCCTAATCTATATGTGTTTGTATGCAGCCTTGCCTAAGACACAGGTTTTTGCAAAGCCGTTTCTCCTAACACCATGCAATTTTGTATGCTACCTTCACCAATATATGCATTTTTAGGCACCTTTACCCTAGGGCATCCATTACTTGACTGGAGAATTGTGTCGTAGTCTGAATTTTGAAGGATGCCTGTTTCAGGAAGTGCAAATTATGGAAGTTAACTTTTGAACACAAACTGAACTGGATTTCTACCCCATCCATGAGGAACTGTTAGTGAACTTTTTGTTGTTGTTGTTCAGTCAATCAACCAGCTACAAAACCACCTAACAGTTACCATGTCCAGCCCACGTTTTACCAGCTTCTCCACAATAATATAATGCGGGACTTTGTCAAATGCCTTATTGAAATCAAGATACACTACATCTACAGCATTCCTCTGATCTACTAAGCTTGCAACTCTATAAAAAGAAAAAAGAAATTAGATTTGTCTGGTGTGACTTGTTTTTGAGAAACCAATCTGGGTTTTAGTAATTTCAACATCCTTTTCTAAGTGCTCACAGACTGACTGCTTAATTATTTGTTCTAGGACCTTTCCTGATATTGACATCAAGCTGAATGGTTGGTAGTTACCTGGGTCCTCTTTTTTCCCTTTTTTTGAAGATGGGGACATTTGCCCACCTCCAGTCTGCAGGGACCTCACCTGTTCTCCAAGAATTCTCAAAGACTATAGACAGAGCCTCTGAGATGACATCCACAAGCTCCTTTAGTACCCTTGGGTACAGCTCATCAGGCCCTGGAGATCTGAATTCATTTAATGTAGCTAGGTGTGCTCTTATTACCTCTTTTCCTATCTTGGGCTGCAGCTCCCTCCTTTTGTCATTTATTCTGTTATTACCAGGCTGGGCACTGCTTTCCTTTTGAATAAAGACAGAGGCAAAGTAGGTGAAGTTCCACCTTCTGCCACTGAATAGCATTTCTCAGTCTCCATACAGAGGACCTACTACTTGCTTGCTCTTCCTCTTGAGCATAGCTAAAGAAACTTTTAAACATTATTTTTAAGCTCACCTTGCAAGCTTGAACTCATTCTAAACTTTGGCCCAACTGACCTTCTCCCTGCAACTGTTGGTTGGCTACTCATGTATGCTCCCCCTTCATGATTTCCCATTTCTTCTACATACACTTCTTAAATCTCAGCTCATCTGTAAGCTCCTTACACAGCCACACCAGTTTCGTTAGATGCCCCCCCCACACACACACTTTTCTTTCTTGTTGGAATTGTCTGCATTCCTGCCACCAATATTTCACCTTTAAGAAACTCTCTTCCATCTTGGACTCCCTTCTCTTTGAGTATTTCTGACCATGGGATCTCACCCAGTAGTTCCTTAAGCTTTTCGAAATCAGCCTTCGAAAAGTCCAGAGTGCATGTCCGGCTACACTCAGCTTTCCCTTGCCTCTATAATGAAACCAAAGAGGACATGATCACTACCTCACGAGGTCCCCAGTACTGGCACATTTTTTATCAGTTCCTCCTTGTTGGTGAGGACCAGGTCCAAGATAGAGGAAGCATTATTACCAGTACTTCCCCCACCCCTAGAAAAATAGTTGCCAGTACTCACCATGTTGTTACATTGTCACACTTAAAAAGGGAAATGTGCCAGTACTCACCATGAAGTTGTTAAAGTAATTGCCACACTTTTTAACAACAACAACAAAAAGGTGCCGGTACTGTGTACCCTTGAGTGCCCCCTGAAAAAAGCACTTATTATTACTCTTTTTAAAAAAATTATTAGTTGCTTGCTTTGTAAAAGGTCTCTAAGCAACTTACAAAGCTTTAAAAACATAACACACAATGGATATTATTATTATTATCTATTAAATTTGTATACTGCCCTATAAACGGCATCTGCCCAGTATACCTGAAGGAGTGTCTCCACCCCCATCATTCAGCCCGGACAATGAGGTCCAGCTCCAAGGGCCTTCTGGCAGTTCCCTCATTGCAAGAAGCAAAGTTACAGGGAACCAGGCAGAGGGCCTTCTTGGTAGTGGCGCCCGCCCTGTGGAACGCCCTCCCATCACAATGTCAAGGAAATAAACAACTATCTGACTTTTAGAAGACATCTGAAGGCAGCCCTGTTTAGGGAAGTTTTTAATGTTTAATGTTTTATTGCCTTATTATTATTATTATTATTATTATTATTATTATTATTATTAATAATATCTGTTGGGAGCTGCCCAGAGTGGCTGGGGAAACCCATCTAGATGGGTGGGGTATAAATAATAAATTGTTATATTATTATATATTTGCAGGTCTCTTTTAACATAATGTTAAAATCTAAGTGGTTATGCAATGAAACCATCATGGCAAATAGCTAATAAATGGATGCTGATATTAGTACTATAATTTCAGTACTGATGATGACCACTTCTTCCCTGCTCAGCAGGTCTCAGCTCACACACCTCCTGACTCTCACCCAGGGACCAAGAAACTCAGAGGTCATCCCAAAACCTCTCACAATGAAGAGGACCCCTTGATCTTGCTGGTGTCACCTTAGTCTCTCATGCAAAGATTGTAAACATGTAAAACGTAGAACATGTGACTCTCTACTGTTTGCTAGGAGAGGGGCACATAGGATCATTGGCCCATTTGGTTCAGCACTGTCTACATTGATTGGCAGCAACTCTCTGGGGATCCAGGCAAGGGATAATTCCCAGGCCTATCTGGAAATGCCAGCGATTGAACCTGGGACCTTTTGCATGCAAAACATGTGCTCTACCACCGAGCTACAGCCCCCTCCCTGATAATAATTGACTTGAGCCTTATAACACTAGCACTTAGGGACGTCCAATGAAGCTGGCTGCTGGAAGATTCAGGACAGATCAAACAACGGGCTTACTTACAGGCAACAACCAATTTACGTGCATCCAATTGACACACATCACACAGTACCCAGAAGTGACTTTTTAAAATGAGCCTGTTTCCAGCTCAGCTCTCAGACACTACTCTGGCTATTGATCTACCTAGCAACTAAGTGGGGTGGGGTGGAGGAAAGGCCCACCCATTGGCCTGGAGGGCGCCATCTTGCAACCTAGCTCATTCTTCTGGGATGCTGATGAGGACACTTAAGTGGCCAGCTAAGGTCAGGATCTTGCCAAGAAACTTGTCTAACCACCAGTTCAGCAATAGAGGTCCCTTCCAGCTCTAGGATTCGTCATTGGGTACAGGACCCCTAAAATTGGAAGGGACTCAGGGCATCATTCAGACTGACCCGTCCACCCCAAACCCACAACAATATTTTCTAGCCTCTGCTTGAAACTGTCGGCATCTATTAGGAGGTGAGCGTTGAACCATCCTTGATTCTGTGCAGACCCATATTTCCAACCATCCTTTTCGCCGGAGCACATGGGAGGTCTGGGTGCATTGCGTGGCCCTGAGTGACAGATCTGGGAGCTGGGGCTTCCAGGGGATGGAGGAGGCAAGACATGCTGTCACCAGCTGAATCCAAGCTAGGGAAGTAGTTGAATTAGCACTGTTTGCTTAGCAAACACTGCCAGGTTTGGGGGGAGGCTGCAGAAGGGTCTAACCACACAGACCTTTATTTGTTGGCAAACATTCCCCAGCTCCCTCCACTCACCCAGCACCCCTCATTCCCCAGTTCCTCAGCATCTGACGCTGCCATCCAGAAGCAGCTTATCGAGAAGAGGAACTGGTAGCTGGATAAAAAGCTTTTCAGAAACAGAGGTTACTGCTTCTTGCTGGTGATGAGAAAGGGGGAAGGTGAGCCAGGAAGAAGTCAGGGAGTGAATTGCCCAAAGCAAGCAGTATTTATTTAATATTTTATGGAGTCGTTAAAGGCTCCAAGCGCATTAAAGATCTCAAATAAGGCGATGGGAAACTGGAAGAGGTTTCAAGCTGGACTTAATTAGAAGAGGAGGCAGTGGTAAAAGGGAGGGGAGAAGATAACACCCCCCCCCCCATTTTCATATATAAAATATTGCAGGCTTGGAAAGGGGGATAGAGCTCTTATTTCATCTTGGGATGTTCTGAACACAGGGGATCAGGATATATCATGTCAAAGAGCAAAGTTTGCCAAAGGCTCATGAGATGGCACAGGCACTAAATGTATAGGCCAGGATTGGCCAAACTGCAGGTTCCTGAGCCAATCCAACTGGTCCTCAGCAGCCCCACCCACCCAGATTCCAAATAAGCTCTTTTTTCATATAATTTTTAATTGAAGCCTTAGAATGATCAGAAAATGAGAAATTTACAGAAGAGCTATGACTCCTAGAGTTGCCTGGGGAGAAGGGTTAACTGTTAAACCACTCTGGGAATTGTAGCTCTGCAAGGGGAACAGGGGGGTCTCCTGACAACTCTCAGCACCGTTAACCATCTACAGTCCCTTGGATTCTTTGGGGGGGGGAGGCATGGCTGTTTAAAGTGGTATGATATTGCTTTAAATGAATGGTGCAGCGATGGGGCTACAGTAGGATTTAGATGGAAACATCCCATTGTAGTTTAGGGTTCCTCTGAGCTTTACATCACAAACATGTTTTTTAGACCCAGGCCTCAATGTTGTATCCTGCCCTGGGACATTAGGGTGAAGGGTGGATAAACAACAACAACAACAACAACAACAACAACAACAACAACGTAGTGTACATTTGGCATGCTGAATTTGTCCAATCTCTTCTTTTAAAGCCATACAAGTTGGTGGCCATCACTGCCTCCTGTGGGAGTGAGTTCCATGGGTTAGTTATGTGCTGCATGATTCTTTTTGTCTGTCCTGAATCTCCCAATCGTCTACTGCTTAATACAACCATTTCTATGTGGTATTCAATAGGCATGCAACATAAAGTAAATTAAAGGGCCCCTCCGCTGGTGGGTTGTTTTTCAGGAATTTGGTGCCTTTGTGCTTCCAGGGTCAGGATATCCCTTTCCATTTTATTTAATTTTATTAAAACAAACACACACACACACAGCCCATAGACCCCATAACTGTTAACAGCAGAGCCACCCACCTCACCCCCAAAAAACCCGCAGCAGCAGCAAAATGCTAACATTCTGATAAAGAAGTCTTGCACATCCACACCCTAATGCAAGTAGTACAATTATTTTCAGTTCCTTCCAAAACACCTAAAGCTGAAGAAGAGCTCTCTGTAATTTAAATGCTCCCAGCATTTCGAACATCAATCGATTCAGGAAAGAGATAGGGTCTTACTTAATGTGTACATCCCTCCTTCTCCTGATCTCTGTTTTCTTTCTTTCTTTCTTTCTTTCTTTCTGTCTGTCTTTCTTTCGTTCTCTCTCTCTCTCTCTCTCTATCTCTCTCTCTCTCTCTCTAACTCTCACAAACATCCAGCCCCCCTCCCCCCAATCCCTCTTCCTTCCATCCTTCCGTCCTCCCAACCATCCTGCCGTCCTTCTTTTATTTCTTCCTTTCTTCCTTTTGGCTTTGTTGATGGTCTGCAGGAAGACCCTTGATAAAAAGAGGCTGAGAAAGTGAGTTAGGGGTGTGTGAGTTGGTGGGGGGAGGGGAGCTGGACCGGAGAGAGGGAGGGGTACACACACAGAGAGAGGGGGGGACAGGAGGTGGATGGAATCTCGGTATCTAAAAAGGAATTAAAGTGCTTTTACTGGAGTGAAGAAATCATCTGAAGAATGGCCAGGGAACAAAAGCTGCCGGGCTGTGGACAAGTTGCCCTGAATAGGCTGAGATGCCCTTAAATGGGGGGGGACCCCACCCTCCTGCCCCCCCCTCTTAAGCCTTCCTTGCTCCCTTCTTCCAAGAACAAATGTCGAGCAAGAAAACATGAGGGTGGGGAGGGCGCGAGGGGGGGCACAGAGAGAGGGAGGGAGGGAGAGGGAGGTAATCCGCAGCCACTTTGGCCCTGAATAAAGGTGCAGTGTGAAGCCTTTGGCTTATTCAGCTGCGCTAAGCAGGATTTACAAGGCAAGAGAAAGAGAGGGAAGAAAAGGCTGGGGGAGAAAGGGAGAATTATTTGTGTCTCTTAATACTTGTTAAGCACTCCTCTTTTGCTGGGCGAGACAAGACACAGAGAGGCTCAAAGCCCCGAGGAATAATCCAGGCCCCCAAACCACACTGGGGCTCCTCGCCGGGCGGCACACAAAGAGGATGGCAATTAACCTCTGGGGTCCCCAGCGACAGTGATCTAATCAGCGTTGGGTGCAGCAGAGCTTGGGAGGAGAGAGCGGCAACGTAGGGGGAGGCTGGATCCACCACTGCAGCCTTCCTGGGGACAGAGGAAGCAGGCCAAGGCCACCTGTAGAGGAGGAGGAGGAGGAGGAGGAGGAGGAGGAGGAGGAGGAGGAAGGGGCATGGAGAAGGCTCCCCCTCCCCTCCCATCACCGCCAATCCCAAATCAAAGAATTGGCCGTAGCTCAGTGGCAGAGCATCCAAAGGTCCCAGGTTCAATCGTGCACAAGTTGAGAGAGACTGAAACCCTGGAGAGCTGCTTCCACGACTGTAGCTCATGGGCAGAGCATGCAGAAGGCTCCACATTCAATCTGTGGCATCTCTAGGTAAGGGCGGGGAAAGGCTCCCTACCTGAAAGCCCGGAGCAGGCATAGGCAAACTCTGGCCCTCCAGATGTTTGGGACTACAATTCCCATCATCCCTAGCTAACAGGACCGGTGGTCAGGCAAGATGGGAATTGTAGTCCCAAACATCTGGAGGGCCAGAGTTTGCCTATGCCTGCCCTGGGGAGCTGCTGCCACTCAGTGTGGGCAACACTAAGTTAAATGGACCAAGGGTCTGACTCAGTAGCCATGTTCCTTTGTTCCAACGGGTTTCTGGGAACCCATGGAGGCTTCTTGTCCACCTCTGGGTGCAGCAGTGCTGTGGCCTTGATGAGTTCGGTTTCTAGCTCTCCATAATGACTCTGCCTTTTGGGGCGGGGGGGGCGACCCTCAAGCCTCCTCACACTCTGTCCATCCATGGGGAGAGGCAGGTTTTGCATCTGCCGCTGGGTCTGAAGACACTGAGGAAGAGGATAGAGAGGAGGAGGAGGAGGAGGAGGAGGAGGAGGAGGAGGAGGAGGAGGGCCTAGCCCACTTAGAGGGAATACACACAGCTCCCAGGCTCGGCTTGGACATACAACTGGAAGAACAGAGAGGGGCGTCAATCTGCCTGCTTGAAGCCGAGATATAGCTTCTTAGTAACACCTATGGAAAAGTGATAATTGAGCCTAAATTGATTCAAACACAGGCAATTAAAGTAAAACGCGACTCCCTGCTGTGAACGAGAGAGAGTGGTGGGTGTGTTTTTTATATATATAAAAAAATCATAATAAAGGAATATTAATGTGAAAAACGTCTAATCACAGGAGGTTTGCGCAAATGGAGGTACGTTGCTTCTCCAGTCCTCCTGTCACTCCAGGAATAGGTCCCCTCTCTTAAGTGGCCAAGCTCTAGAAAAGCCACTGGGGGGGGGGGTTTAAACCAGGGGCATATATTTGGGTGGAGCCATTTCAAAGCAAAGACACCCTAAGGTGGTCCCCTCCATCCATATACAGGTAGGTAGCCGTGTTGGTCTGCCATAGTCAAAACAAAATAAAAAAATCCTTCCCGTAGCACCTTAGAGACCAACTAAGTTTGTTCTTGGTTGAGTTTTCGTGTGCATGCACACTTCTTCAGATAGGCAAGGCAAGAGTAGGAACAAATGAAAATGATGTTATCCATAGACTTATGGAAATCTATAGACTTAAGACCATTGATCTCAATGGGTTTCACTCAGTGTATGAGGTGGGTCAATTTGGATGGCTGGGGCACTGATCCACCAACCTTAATCTGCTCTCAGCCAGCTCTCACCTGCCTGCTGTCTTACTTACAGTTAATCCAGGAGGTGCCCCTGGCTGACAGCTTCCTTCTTCTCAGTCTCAACGGTACCCTTGTAGAACTCAGCGGGGAAGAGAATGGTGACAGACTCGAATGAGTTGGCTCTGCCTGCTGTTTGGTCTCCCTCCCTCCCTGCCTCCTCCTCTTCCTCCTCCTCCTTCTGGCTTTATTTCAGCTGGAACTCACTGGAACTCAGTTCTGGCACCTCTCAGGTGGGCACCATTGCCATTATAAGAGAACAAGGGAGGCGTTCATGGTGACTTCTGGCACCTCTTTTTTTAAGGAAAAATAGCATTGATTATCATCATCATCATTTCTATCCCATTTTTCCCCAATCCAGGACTAAAGGCAGCTTACGTAGATGGGAGAAAGGTGGGGTGGAAATAATAATGGTAATGATAATAATGCAGTACATGTTTTAAATAATAAAAACATTTTAAAAATAATAGTTTAAAAATAATTCAACTATAATATAGCAATATGAAAACAGATTTGTGTTTTTTTTTTAAAAAAAAATCAATTGGTAGAAACAGCACAGCCTTCTTTAAAAACCCATTTCTTAAAAAGAAAAAAGAAAAGAAAAACCAATCAGGCCCCAGAAGCGTGTTGGAATAAAACGACAAGGAAGGAGCCAGTCTAGCTTCTCTAGGAAGAGAGTTCTGAAGTCTGGGTGCAGTCACCAAGAAGGCCCTCTCCCCACCAAGTGTGCTTGTGAGGGTGGCAGGACTGAGAAAAGGGCTTCCCCTGGGGACAATGGGCACCAGCCAGCACTGAAGTGGCCTCTAGATGTTGCTCCTCAGGTGAGTTTAGCCCTGTATTCCCCGCAAAAGTCACAGGCAAAACCAACACATCAAGCTTCTTGTCTCACCATCATCTAGAAGTCAGAGCTGGGGGACCTGTGCTCCTAGATTACAGTTTCCATAATCCCTGGCCATTGACAGCATATGCTGGTTGGGCTGAGAGGAGTTGCAGTCCAGCAACATCCAACAGTGTTAATAATTCTCTGCTTTTTATGGATCATTAGATAAATAAATAAATAAATAAATAAATGCAGCCCTTGGACCACCTTAACTCCAGCTCAATATGGGTACAGATTTCAGCTTGTGCTACACATTCCAAGCTGCACATCAGTTCAGGAGATGTGGATCAGGTAAGCTCTCTCAGAATGTGTACCATATTCCAACCCTAGTTCAGCACAGAGGACACCTGTGGCCCTACAGATGTCATTAGTCTACAACTCTCATCACCCCTGATCTTTGGCCATGCTGGCTGAGACTGATGCAAGATAGAGTCATGAGAACATAAGGAGACCATTCTGTTCTCACAGAGGCTGACCAGATGCCCCAAAGGGAACCCTGAAAGCAAGACCTGAGCAAAACAGCACTCTGCCTACAGGCGATTACTAGCCACTGGTATTCAAGATGCACAATACCTCTGGCAGCAGCAGTAGAACATAACCATCATGGCTAGTCCTTCAACACTGGGAGGGCCACAGGCTCTCACTCCTTCATCTTTTTGGTGCCTGCTAAAAACATTCCTGTTTAGACAAGTCTTCCTAGATGCTTAGAAACTTGACGTAATTTTAATCTGCTTCAATATTTTAATGAGTGTATGTTGTAACGTAGGGTTGTATTTTTATCGATTTTACTGTTTTACCTTTTGTAAACAGCTTTGAGGTCTTTTCCCCATCAAGCGGTGTATAAATGTGGAAAAATCAAATAATAAAACGAATAATCTACGTCGGCAACCTCTGAGAGCAGGTGAGCCTGCTTATTGCTGGGCTAACCTATCTGTACCCTGAAAGCGCCACAGTCATAAGAACCTTTCAGCACCATGGTCAGCACCACTCAGCCAAGACTTTGGCTGTATTCCTTCTAAGCTCCGTTGAGAAGGACAACTTGCGTGTGACTTCAGCATGATTTGGATCTTCCATTTTTAATTTTTGCTTTTCCTTAATTACTAAGTAGTACACTCCCCCTCAAAAAGGCAGCTGATCTGAATATGGGGAAAGGGGTATTTAACCCTTTTCTTCCATGTCATTCCCTAATTTAAATCCCACTCTATTCATTCTGGAGATAAAAACATACAACAATGGGTGTTTTTTTCATACAAACATTGATCAGGGATGGAGACACTCCAGTTGTCTCTATCTGACCCTGGGGACTCACCCAAGCCCCCCCCCCCCCAATTCACTACCCCAGCACCACCTGACGTATTTTGTCCTGGTTGGGATATGCCCTGGATCTGTGACGGTGCCTCTTGCTTAACTGAATGGAAGATGTAGAGATGTGTGTGATTTACAGTACAAAGGGAAGAGTCACAACTGTTACTCTGCCCCCCCTTTTGCTGTGGTATGTGGCCCCCAGAAGGTTCCTCATCCCAGGATAGATATTAACAGTGCTTTTTCGGGGGGTGCAGGAGTACACATACCCCTAAACATTTTGTGGATCTTTTGTCCATTTACTGTATTTATTTTTCCCTGTTTGAACTATAAAATGGTGATTTTCTTGAGTCAAAATGAGAGTACCCCTAAACTTTTTTTAAGGAAAAAAAAGCAGTGGATATTAAACATCAGCCTTGTCGTTCAACTCCACCTCCCAAGGTAAGAGCAGGTTGAAGCCTTTGAAACTCGTGCTGATCCAAATATTTAGTGTCTCTTACCACCATTCAAGGGCACTTTCCAGCCAGGCAAAAGCACTCAAGGAGGGAGCAAAGGAGGGTCAGTAAAGGGTGTTGTCTGGGAAGAGTCTCAAGAACCAGATGGAAAGTTATGGAGGGCTACATTTGTCCTGAAGTTTATGCTTCCAGGATCAGAAGCAGCACATCACTGGAAAATGTCCTCATGTACTACAGGTGGGCTTCCAAGATGCATCAGGTTGACTGCAGAATTCTTCCTTATTCTGAGTCAGACTACTAGCCCATCCAGCTCAGTATTGCCTACACTGGCTGGCAGAAGCTCTCCCAAGTTTCAAGCACAAGCCTCTCTCATCCCTACCTGGAGATGCTGGGGATTGAACCTGGGACCTTCTGCATGTAAGGTAGGTGCTCTGCCACTGAACTTCCCTGTAGTGTCAAATAGGCCTTTGGTCTGATTCAGCAGGACTCTTATATTCTTAATTCCACTTCTACGCATCCAGTGAGGGGGTTGTTTAAAACATGAAAAGCTCATGCTGCAATATATGCATTAGCCTCTCAGGAACCATTAGATTCTGTGGTGTTTTTCAAGGCTGCAATTTAGGGTGCAAGGAGGGCTCCAGAAACCCCACCGAGATTGGTCGAGGGGTCCATTCCAGGGCACAGTGCAAAGCAGAGCCCCTCCAGTGCTCTAGGAAGCCACGAATTCCTACGTGCTTTCTCTTTAACAGGAACCTAATTTGTGGAATGAAGATAATATATCAATGGAAATTAACATCACACTCTTCCATACAGGTGGGTTGAGCTGCGGGTGAGTGCAATGTAATTAAGAAATTAAAAGGTAATTTCCACATATGCTTTCTGTTAATCTAACTCGGCAATCATTTAATTTACAGCAGGGGACTGGCAAGAAGGCAAGCCAAAATAAATAAGATAATACTATATTTAATTGCTCGACGGAATGATAATGAAATGGAGTGGCTTTTCAGCAGGCACTGCAGGGGAGGTGGGCTGACCCCTGGAACACGTTGGAGATTGGAAGGAGCTCCCCCCCTTCTCCTTCTTTAATTTCACTTCCACGGGAGTTCAAACTTTCACCCAATGAACCCAACTTTTAGGAAGTTTTGACTCAAAACAGAACTTTCCGTCTGATGTTTCTCTCTCCATGCGTGCGGGAAGGGCTGTAGTTCAGTGGTAGGTCAACTGCTTTACGTCCCAGGTTCAACCCCAGGCATCTCCAGGTAGGACGGGGAAGCTGCCTTGCCTGAAACCCTGGAGAGCTCCTGCCAGTTAGTGTAGACAATACTGAGCTCAATGGACTGACTCAACATAAGGCAGCATATTGTGTTCCTATGACTTAAGGGAAGGGGCATAGCTCAGCAGCAGAGCACCTGCTTTGCATGCAGAAGTTCCTGGGTTCAATCCCCAACAGCATCTCCGGTTTGGGCTGCGAAATACTCATTCCTGAAACCCCAGAGCTGCTGCCAGTCAGTGAAGACAATACTGAACTACAGGTACATGGACCAATGGTTTGACTCAGTATAAGGCAGCTTCCTCTGTTCCTCAGTCCTACTCCCCACCTTTCTGTTGCAATTCTCCCGAGTCTGTTGCCAACCCCAAGGTATACACACAGACAAGAGAGAAACAAAGACGGAATGAAAAATTTAGTCAAGGGTTGTCAAAGCAGTGCCCACAGGTACAAGCCTGCCCACAAGTATATAATTGTTGTTATTGTTATTATTATTTATTGAATTTATGTACCGCCCTATACCCAGAGGTCTCAGGGCAGTTGACAGAACAAAATCAGAATATGAAACAACATATATAACCAAAATACACACAATGCACAACCTTCTTCCTGCTCAGTACCTCTTCTCACTGAGCGCATTCCAAGCCAAGGAAGTGTTTCCTGAACTTAACTGACCTGACAGTCTTTCCTTAGAAATGCCATTCCTTGCGTCTGGTTTAGGTGGCTTTGCCTCAAACGCACACATCCACAGGCATGGGCAGACTGGGTCATTCTCTTATATACCTGCTGGGTTTGACAAGGCATCTGACCCTCACCTGAATCTCAAAGCTCTCCTGTAGCTGCCTCTGATTAGTTATCATTTGACTCTTGGGGAAAATAATTAGCATCACACGCCATGTGCATGGAAGTTGCTGAACCAATTAACCAACTAGAAGGATTAGTGTTAATAGCACCAGTTTTCCTATAACTTGATATTGCTGGACAGTTTTGATGAAATGCAAAAGCATTTTTAGTTTGCTTTCTGTTGCCACCCTGGAACTTTTCTTTATTAGTGCCACTTCGTTTTGTATGATTCCTTGCAAATGAAGGAAAAGAACTTTTCTGCTTGTATATGTTGATAATATAATTTTGGCTACTGAGGACAAACAAGATTGTACAAAAACAAGATTGGGTGCAGGCCTGGCTAGGACGTAGGCGCCCTGACTGTGACAAAGGTGACCTGTGTGCTTGCTTGCTTGCTTGCTTAACAGCTGTTGGGAACTTCAAAGTCCCTGCTCTCCCTTCTTATGTCTTTGTACTGGACCTGGAGACTCCAATAGAGAGCATTCCATGTCAAGAAGGAGGGCAAGTGGGCACCCTATCAAATGACAGGGCAGGAGCTACGCAGAGCAGGGCCTTTTCACTGGTGGTGCCCATTGTATGCCTCGCTCTTCCCAGACCTGCATTCTTTTGGCCTGTGTTTTGGAGCTTTATAATTTAGGAAGACTTTGGAAGAATTGGTTGACAAGTCTTATCAGTTGCTGACGTATGAGTGGATTTTATTTGCTGTTATTCTGTGCTTCTGGTGCACCAGGGTTTACACCAGTGTAAAAGAGTTGGCCAGGATGCCAGAAGGGATACAGTTTATGAGCTTTCTCCATTATCTGCACAGCAGGGGGTGTTCAGTCAACAGTGCAAAGGCTAAGCGGAAGCATTCCCAGCTGGTTACCTGCTTTCAGCAATAGGGGTCACTGTTTGGTAGTACCCAATTGGTTTGCTATCAGATTCTAGTGCTCCCTATTGGTGGCTCTTAGGTAATTCACAAAATACAGAGTCCATTCATAAAACACAGTATTCATTCATAAAGCAGTAACATAAATCTACATTGCTACATATTGGGTGTATATTTCAGCGGTTGAATGTACAAGTTTATGGCCATGCTGTAGTGTAGTGCTTATGCGACTGTGAATAAAAGGTGGCTGGGCTCATTGTCTTGGGGTTGGGGGGGGAGAGGTGACAAAACTGATTTCCAATAAGTGCCCCCCTTTATTTCCATAACAAGTCATTGAGTCTGTACTCTGAATGGTGACACCAGGGACCTAGAAGGTTCAGGACTTGTCAGTCCAACCCCTGCACAGTCTCATTAGGGCTGAACTTAAGGCAATGGGAGCAATTGGGCCAAATTGGGCCCCGCGGGCCGCTCCTAAGGGGGCCCCTGCACCAGGGAAATCTAGATGGATTTTATTTATATCTATAAGATTTTGCAGACTTTGGCTGTGAACTGGGGCCCTACCAAAAAAAAAAATTCAAGTTGCACCCCACTGCTTCAAATTGGGCCCCATTGGCTAGCCCTGAGTCTAATAGTTGCTGGGCCTGAGTTGCCCTGTCCTTGCATTAAGTCTTGGGTTTACAATTTTGGGAGAGGGGAGACTGCAGCACTGGGGAGCAGGTAGGCTGGCAAGGCCCCCTAGACTTAGAAGCCAGAGTTGCCCTGCCCTCACATGAAGTCTTGGGTTTGCAATTTTGGGAGAGGGGAGACTGCCCGCTGGGGAGAAGGAGGGCTGGCGAGGCCCCCTAGATTTAGAGGTCCTAGGCTTCAGCCTACTTAGCCTAAACATAAATCCGGCACTGGGTGCATTCCCAAGGGCTAAAGAAAGAGGCCTGGAAGGCCACATTTGACCCCACAGTCCTGAAGTACGCACCTTTGTTATATAGCTAGGTAGGTAAAGGGGAAATATCTGTGCATCTTATGGAGCGAATGGTGGTCCCTGGAACTGAATTGCCCAGGGGCCAAAAGAGGATGTGCTTTTTATTTTAGAAAGAGAAAAGGGGGTGTTGAAAGGACCCCGCTCAGCAGCTGATCAGCAAGAGATCGGGAGAGAGATAAGAGTCCCTGGCTCCCTTTCAGCCCTGCCCTCTTGCCCAGGCCTCCATTGTTGAATGTGCTGCAGAGGGAGGTTGTTTGTTTCCCCAGTGACATGTGACTGGCTGATCAGATTATCTGTCTGGAAACTGTAGAAACAGCTCCCTTTCCTTAAGAAGCTGTAGAAATGTGAGTTGAACCCCATTAAAATGGGGCTTTTCTTCTTTGCTTTTCCCCCTTTGCAAAAGAAGCTTTGCTTTTCCCCCTTTGCAAAAAAAGCTGCACAAATCTGAGCTGATCCTAAAAAAAACCCAGGGCTTTTCCCTTTGCAAAAAAGCTGCAAAACGTTGAGCTGATCCTCAAAAAACAGGGCTTTTCCCTTTGCAAAAAAGCTGCAAAACTTTGAGCTGATCCTCAAAAAAACAGGGCTTTTCCCTTTGCAAAAAAGCTGCAAAACTTTGAGCTGATCCTCAAAATAACAGGGCTTTTCCCTTTGCAAAAAAAAGCTGCACAAATTTGAGCTGATCCTAAAAAAAACACAGGCCTTTTAGAGGAGGAAAACCAGAAAATATTTTTTTCTTCTTGTTTCCTTCTCTAAAAACGAGGTGCGCCCTATGGTCCGGTGCGCCCTATGGAGCGAAAAATACAGTACCTATTTGTAAAAAGTTTAGAAGAGAGACAGATACAGTGGAACCTCGGTTTTTGAATGTCTCAGAAGCTGAATGTTTCGGAACCCGAATGCCGAAAACCCAGAAGTAATTGTTTCCATTTTCTTGTGCGCCTTTCTCAGTTTTCCCCATTGAACTTGTTGACAGCCATTGTGCCTTGGTTGCCGAACATTTCAGAAGTCGAAAGGTCTTCCGGAATGGATGTTTGACAACTGAGGTTCCACTGTGTGTGTGTGTGTTTGCTGATAGCTTAGAAGCCATCTTCACAATAAATTGGTATATAAAATGATGGTGGTAATAAATAATAATAATAATAATAATAATAATAATAATAATAATAATAGATACTTGTAAACTGCTTAGAAGCCACCTTGGCAATTAAGCAGTATATAAAATAAGAACAACAACAACATCATACACAAAAATAGACAGACAGATAGACAGACATACATACATTGTGCACCCTTCCCTAAACCATCACCTCCCCCTCCTCCTCCCAGCATCAAACGCACACACACACACACACACACACACACACTCACATACAGCATCATATGAGGGGCTGCATTTTGTATGCATGGCCTGGGAGCTTCTGAGCCTCTCCAGTCAGTAATTTGCTGATTGGAAAATGTTCCAGCTAAGGGATGTGGAGAGAGAAAAAGACAGAGGGGGGAGGGAGGGAGGGAAGCGGGTGCCTGATCAAGGGCAGGGGAAGGGGGGGGGGGTCTGGAGAGATGGGAGTTCTCAAATGCAGCCCTCTAATCCCAACCATGTGGCCATCTATTATTTTAATAAAACCTGCACATCCAGCCCTCACGCCAGCTGCTGTTCCCCTTCTCTCATCCTGTGGATCTCATTTATTCCTCATTAGCAAAATCACCTGTTGTTTGTCAAATTGGGACGGAGCTGTTGGACAGTAAATTGCGTTGCGGCTGCCGAGGGGTCTGGAGAGAGGAAGGAGGTGAGGTGGGCAGAAAGGGAGTCTGCTTGTGCGGGGGGGGGGGAGAGAGTTGGGAGGGGAGCAGAAATCCAGCTGCTTACTTGATAAAAAGTGGGGAGGGGTGCCGAAGCTTCCCAACCCCAACACCACCCCTCTCCAACACATACATCCATGGAAGTCTTTTCAGAGGCTTCTGGAAAGGCCACCATGAAAGATTAGCTTCTTCTGAATCAACATCAAAGGATGGCACTGTTAGTCAATGAATCCTATGATGAGTCTTAGGCAACTGATCAATGGATCAATTAAATCTGCATAAGTTTGAACATGAGAAAAAACAATGGGCCCAAGGGGGGAGGTGAGAATGCTTTCTTTTCCTTTTTTGTTTCGATGGCACTTGTGTGCGTGTTACAGCCACCATCATCCGAGGAGAGGCATTTTGTTGCGACAAACAAAAGAAAGTACTGTACATAGTTAAACAAAAGTACATAGTTAATCAAAAGAAATTGCATAGTTAAACAAAGGAAATCACTCTCCGGCAAGGAGCAGCATGGCCACCAACTTGAATGGCTCCAAAACAGGCTGAGCCAAATTCTTAAAGGATAAGGCTTCCAATGGTCACTGGCTCCACTGTTGAATACAGTATTGCCTCTGAATACCAGATGATGGGAACCACAAGTGCTGCTGCTGCCCTCAGGTCCTTCCTCATGGGCATCTGGTTGGCTATTGTGAGAACAGGATCCTGGACTAGTAGATGGGCCTTGAATCAGTTCCAGAAGACCAATGTCCTGGTGTTCTAATGTCCCGTAGTTCCATCTCATGAAGGAGCAGCTACACTCCTGGATCCAGCTTTGTCACCGGAGGCCCAGGCAGCCACTGTGGCTTCGAGCACCTTCCATCAGCTTCAGATGGTACGACAGATGCTGTCGTTTCTGGGCCAGGAAAGGTTGGCCACTGCAGTTCGTGCTTTGGGGTTGGGATTGCTGCAATGCACTCTGCATGGAGCTCCCTTTGTGGTTGGTCCAGAAACTACAGTTAGTGCAGAATGGTTGGTGCGGTAGGCGTGAGACGCTGCCAGCATATTACACCTCTGCTCAAAGATCTGCGCTGGCTGCCAACTTGGTACCAGGCCATGTTCAAGGTATGGTTATTTAATATATAAAGTTCTTAGTAGCTTGGGAACAGCTGACTTGAGGGATTGCCTCATCCCATAGCTGCTTACTTCTCTGATCTGTGGAACATGCACTTTTACAAGTGAAATATAATGTTTGTTCCAAGTACACAAGGAATTGGTCAGCATGGCAGCATTTGATTCTTTGTATTGCATGTGCTGGAAAACAACAAAATGTTTTAAAGAAAAAGAAAAAAGAAAGAAACTCTACCCCACCTCTTAACATCAAAGACATAAGAGCCTACTGGATCAGGCCACAGGAGGAGAGCTCTTGTGCTCGAATCCTGCTTGCTGGTTTCCCACAGTTGGCCACTGTGAGAACAGGATGCTAGAATAGATGAGCCATTGGCCTGATCCTGCAGGCTCTTATGTTCTTACAGGATTGGTGTATCAATGAAACTTCACAAGCGTGCATTTATATTTGTAACTAGCTAGTCAAAGCTCTTTTGGAGGAATAACAAGACATCTGGTTGGCCACTGTGAGAGCAGGGTGCTGGACCAAATGAGGAATTGGCCTGATCCAGTACGGCTCTTCTGATGTCCATTTGTTAATTAGTTGGCTCCGCCTGACACTGCCTCTGGCTCCACCTACTGTTGGCCTCTGTGTCTTCCACCTCACCAGTCCCCATGGGTACCAACCAGGGCCGCCCCAAGATATTTTTTCTGCAAAGGACAAGATGGTGCCCACTCTCCATTCCAGGTTCAGGAACTCACTGGACTAGCTGTTGAATCTTATTTCAACAAGGCAACACCCTCCACCATATCTGAGGCAGCAGGCTAGCTTAAGGGAGTGTAAGATGAGGCATGTGCCACATGGACATCTCACTGCTACCCCTCAACATCTGCTGCCTGAGGCAGCTGCTTCGTTCTGCCTAATGGAGGGGCCGGCCGTGGCACCAGCCACCACTGATGGGGCAATGTCCCATTTGCCCTAATGGATGAGCCTGCACTAAATGTTAGCAATCCCCTAATTAGCAATCCACACACACCTCCCACAGTGAGGCTCTATGTTTGTACAATTTGTACACCGGATGAAGGCTTGTGCCAGGGTCCTGTTAAAGGGAAAGTCTCCCCCCATCGCTCTTGAAAAACGATTGTCTGTGCACAGACAGCCTAATCTCTTTCAACATTGGTCTATGTCCTTACGGGCCCCAAAGTCGCTCATCACAACCGCACAGCCCTGGAAGACGTATCGGTCCCAAGCGCCGCCTGCTACAGGGAACCGGGAGCCGGCTGGCAAGAATGCTTTCGCCACCTCTGCAGTTTCTCTCTGTGGGATGATGAATTTATGTTATTATTGTTGTGAAATCTCAGCCAAGGGAAATAGATAAAAAGAATCTATCGGAGGGCTGGAGACCTGGTGGAATCAAAGCACGTGAAATCAACCTGCTTTGGTCATCTTAAATCTTATCTTCTTACACACACACACACACACACACACACACACACACACACACACCGGGGGGGGGATTCCCAGCATGCTTTCTGCTTATTTGATAATGTTAGGAATTATTTGACTATTTCCCACTTAAACACACACACACACACACACACACACACACACACAGCCCTCAGTACATTACAGAAACACAATGTCAGTCATACTTAGAGAAGACCCAGAAAAGTCAATGGACTTCCACAACTTATGCCTGTTAATTGAATTGGGTTTACTATGAGTAGGGCTTACGTTGAATATCACCCACAGTATAATCTGCCTTGCCTGGATAGATCAGCTGCTTAGAGCATGGTGCTGATGATGCCAAGGTTGCAGGTTCGATCCCCATATGGAACAACTGCATATGCCTGTATTGCAGGGGGTTGAACCGGATTATCCTTGTGGTCCCTTTCAACTCTATGATTTTAAAACAGTATGCAAATATACAAATAAACACGGCATCGCTGTTTTTATACATGTAGTTCTTATGATTTTAATTGTGTTGCGAAATCGCTTTGAGATGTTTTATAGGAAGCAATTCATACATGAAATGAATAACAACACTAGCAGCAGCAATAGTAACAACAGCATGCCAGTAGAAAGCTCCACAGCTGTGCTCTTAGGCAAGATCCCGTCTTTTTCAGAAGGACTTGTGCAGGGGAACTGTACTGACGTTCTCCTCCTCATTGAACACTTTTGCAGTTGACACTTTATTGACTGAAGCATCCAATGGAGTTTTCAAATCATCATTTAAGGTGAGGCTGCAAACCATTCAGTCACCCTGATTTACATTAAATGCATTGGGGAAGGGCAGCAGCTCGGTGGTAGAACATCTGCTTGCCTTGCAGGAGTCTGCAGGTTCAATCCCCTTCATCTCTAGTAAGGGCTGGGAAGGTCCCTTGTTGAGCTGCTGCTGCCAGTCGGCAGCTCTCCAGGGTTTCAGATGGGAGACACAGTGAACAGAAATGACAGCACGGTTGCAGCATAACCAACCAACAAGATTTGGTTAGGTGATGGTGCATCTGAGGGCAATGGAAGGCAATTCCATTGCATGTGTACACAAATGCACATATTAATGAGGAATTTGTCTTAAAATACCATGTGCAAAAAAATGCATTCTGTTGAAGGCAATCACTTAATAGCACTAAGGCACAGATGAACACAATTTTGTTGTTGTTTTTTTAAAAAAGCCATCGGGCACAAACTGATGTGGAAGGGTGAATTTAAGATTTGTGGGTGGGAGTAGGTACTGAATTTGACAGATTTCTCCATCTCTAGGTGGCGACCTCCAGCTTAAAGGCAGGAGAGAATTGAAAGGAACTTTTTAGATAAGTTATCTAGGGTTCTTTCCCTGCACACCTTCTCAAGTATAAAGATCAGCAGAGGGAGAACCTCTTGGTAGCTCCACCGCCCTTGGAAGTGCAGGGGGCAGCAGCCCTGATGAGGGCCTTCTCGGTGGCAGCCCCTAGGTTGTGGGATTCCCTCCCCACAGAGAGGTATTATTGAATACTGACGGCACACCTCTTTACCCTGGCCTTTGACACTTCAGATGCAGATAGATAGATAGATAGATAGATAGATAGATAGATAGATAGATGATAGATAGATGAAAGGAAGGAAGGAAGGAAGGAAGGAAGGAAGGAAGGAAGGAAGGAAGGAAGGAAGGAAGGAAGGAAAGGGAACTATTGTATTGGTTTGGTTACCAAAGGATGTAGTAAAAATAGCTTACTTGTCGAACTTTGACCGCTGTGATATAACAATTGATGTACCAGTCCTCCATTGTTGTGTTACACTTTTTGGTCTTCTATTGTTTGTGTTGTCATATAGTTTAATTCAATTTATCTTTCTATCTATCTGTCTAAAATAGAGAGATACTGTTTTATTTTGGTTTATTATTGTATTACTTTAAGTATATACTTGCTTTGTGTTGTTTACATATTTGGCTGTGAATTGACATGTTATACGTTAGAAATGAAAAGGTAAAATAAAAAAGCACAGCTCCAGATCACAGGTGACCAGTTTGCGTAGTGTGTGTGTGTGTGTGTGTGACCTTCCCTGGGCTCATGGGGTGAAGGGTGGATAATACCCCTGTTCTAACCATCCACCACCACCGCCCCCCCCCCATGATGGGGGCAGGGATCCTGCTCAATTGTTCCGCAGGTTGCTGTGAAGAGGAAGCAGAGGAAGCTGCCCCAGTAGAGCCACAAAGCAGGCGAGGGAAAACCTCTGGCGAGCGTAATCTCTCCTTCCTATGACTCCCGGCATCCTCCCGGCTGCAAACATCCCCAGTAGCCACCACCTGAATTAGCACCAATGGATTATGGGACCTGCGGCCATTAATCTAGGTGACAAACAGGACTCCGAAGGAATATTTGCACCCCGAAATTGAAAAGATTAGGCCATATTTGTCAAGGATTGCTAGGCTTTATCGCCTGCAGAGCAGATGCTGTTAAATATTCATGAGGCGCATAAGTGGGAGAAGCCCTCGCTTGGAGGCCTCATGACTTTCAGCGGCGGAGGGAGAAGGGGAGGGGGCTCAAGTGGTGCTCAGGGAAGAGGAGAGAAATGTATCTAAACTCGGAGAAGAAGAGTGGAGGGTGCCAGACCGAAAGTCTTCCTGGGAGGTGGCGGCAATGTGAGGGGGCAGGCAAGAGGGGAAGAAGGTGTTGACTTGAAAATACTCTTCTTCCACTGAGCTTTGGTTTTTTAAAAAAAAAAATGGTTGTCACTGTTTTTAAATGATGCAACGGAAGATATTGTACATTGGGTGAAGTGCTGTAGCACAGTCTTGGAGTGTCTGCTTTGCATGCAAAAGTTCTCAGGTTCAAGCCCTAAGTACTCCAGGTAGGCCCCTACACACTCCTTATATCAGGGAAGGACTGGAAGTCAATGGTTGAGCATCTGCCTTGTACGCAGATGATGAAATTTCTGGTGTCTCCAAATAGGGCTAGGAAAAGCCTGGAAAGCTGCTGCCAGTCAGTGGAGAAGGCACTGATCTAGATGGATCAAGGCCCCGATTCGGCATAAGGCAGCTTCCTAGGTTCCTAAGTTGCAGGGTGCCTAGCTCTGTTTGCTCGTATAAAGACCTCCTGCATTATATGATCATGGCTCATTGATACTACTTTGCATGCAGAAGGTCCCATGTTCAATCCCCAGCATCTCCAGGTAGGACACAGAATAGCTCCTGCCCAAAACCCTGGAGAGTCACTGTCCGTCAGTGTAGAGAAGATACTGAGCTAAAAGGGCCAATGGTCTGACTCAGTAGAAGGCAACTTCCTATATATCCTCTATTAAGTCTTAGTCCTCTATATTCCCTGTACTGTATAGCTCTACTTGCCTGGTGTTGATCTCCAGGGTAGCTGTGTTCACATGGAAACAAGCACTGCCAATCAAACTGCATCGGGACGGGAATACTGTGGGTGAAACCACACTATTACTACCTCCCCTAGCTGCATCATAGTCCTGCTACCCAAGAGTTGGCTGCAAAATAGGAACTGGAAGTGAAGGTTGTGTGTTACCACCACCATTCTGAAGAAAGAAATGACAAATTGCTATAATGCGGCTAGCTATGGTTACTCAATGCAGTGGTAAGAACTCTGCAATTGTTTGCCTATCATCCCTCCCACAAATGTTGAACACAGGTAGCAAGTCCCAAGAGATGCAGAGCCAAAACTGTGGCCATTGAGAAATTGATTAGCCAGATGAAAAAAGAGGACAGGGGGCTCTTGTACCTTTAATAGTTGCTCCTCTTCAACAAAGCTATTAAAGGTGTAGGAGCCCTGTCATATATATAAAATCTGGTTACCCTACTTAGCAACAAGAGGGACATATCCACATGCTTAGGGACTTGGAGAATCTTGAGGTTTCCAGCAGTATAAAAAGACAGAAAGATGGCTAGATTAGAAAGATGAAAGAATCTCAGTGGGCAATGGTCCAAGCAGGACTTAGTTGTCATGGGATTTTCAGTTAGAAATGGGAGCAAATGGGAAAATGCAGAGAAGTGCATGCATTCATACCTTAAGATAGAAATAAAATTTAACCAACCCACCAATGGTTTCAGAAGGTCCTGTGAGTTTCCAAGACATTCAGAATGCTGAAGTGTCAGGTGAGAAGAAGAAGATTGAAACTGAAAGTGGAGGTGGAAAGAAGAGGAATCAGTTGGCCTTCTCAAATCTCTGAGACCTTGTAGCAAGTATCTGATTCAAGGTGGGGAGGGTGCATAACATTCAATTCCTTTTTAAAAATCTAAGGTTGAGGCCTGATTGCAGCAGAGGAACAGCTTCAAGGTTTCTGTTCCACGCTTGCTAGAACCCTGGAGTACTTTTCTTAGGAGACGGAGGGGAAATATAACACATGAATTTGCTTCAAGTCCCACATTGTGTTTGTATCCTGTTCCCCAGTCCCATCTCCCAGCATGGGACATAAGAATGTAAGAAGAGCCTACTGGATCAGACCAGTGTCTATTCCAGCATCCTGTTCTCACAGTGGCCAACCGGATGCCTATGGAGAACCCACGAGAAGTATTTGAGTGCAAGAACACACTCTCCTCCTGTGGTTTCCAGCAACTGGTATTCAGAAGCATTTTTGCCTCCATCCTTGGAGGCAGAGCATGGCTATTATGACTAGTAATAGCCTTCTCCTCCATGAATTTGTTCAATCCTCTTTTAAAGCCATCCAAGTTGTTGAGCATCCCTGCCTCCAGAGAAACTCAAGGCAGTCTCTCATTGAGGAACAGACTGGACTCAGCCATGCTACACTACAGCAGCATGATTTTAACAGCAAGGTGATTGTAACATGAGTCTTCAGACCATATTATGGGACATTGATGGGGTGGGTTCTCTTCTTTATTCGTCTGTTCCAGCACCGGGTGTCTGACTTTAAAAATGAGGTCGCAAGGTACAAATTGGAGCTGTGACCTAATGCCAGTGCTGATGGTGCAGGCATTTACATATCCTCCAACATTTCTCAGATGAAAATAGGGATGTCCTAATAATTATTATTGTAGGGGATGTGGGTGGCACTGTGGTCTAAACCACTGAGCCTCTTGGGCTTGCTGATCAGAAGGTCAGCGGATCGAATCCCTGCGACGGGGTGAGCTCCCGTTGCTCTGTCCCAGCTCCTGCCAACCTAGCAGTTCGAAAGCATGCCAAAAAGTGCAAGTAGATAAATAGGTACCACTCCGGCAGGAAGGTTTTGGTGTTCCGTTGCGCCAGAAGCGGCTTAGTCATGCTGACCAACTGTGGACAAACGTGGCTCCCTCGGCCTGTAAAGCAAGATGAGTACCGCAACCCCAGAGTTGTCTGCGACTGGACTTAACTATTAGGGGTCCTTTACCTATTATTATTATTATTATTATTATTATTATTATTATTATTATTTTCTTTATACTCCACCCTTCTGGCTAGGCCTAAGGAAAAGCGGGAAATTCCAGGATCAAATCAGGCACGGGATGGCTTTTGTAAATCTGGGAGTGTCGCTGGAAAATAGGGACATTTGGAGGGTCTGCATTTATCCTATAGGGCATAGGGTTCAGAAGGGACTTCGGGAAGTAACCACAATGCCACACAACTTTGTGTGTGTGCAGAGAGAGAGAGAGAGAGAAATCAATGCCAGCCCTGATCACTAATATTGACAGCTTAGCTAAGGGGGCTGAGCTGAGCTGTGTACGGTTCCTTCCATCAGAATGCACAGGACAGCCTCACGCTTCTGCTCCAATGCAACACAAGGCTTTCAGAAAGGACATTCTTAACGGGGTCTAAATATAGCCGGATGTCAGCGAAAGCACTAATGACCAGAGCCCAGAAATCGAAGACCTGTTATTCTCTGCCGGTGGAACAATAGGGCCAGTGTTAGCGTATTCATCACGCACTCTGCACTGGAGGGAGGAAATATGGGGTGGGGTGGCAAGGTATTTATTTATGTTTGCTTGGAGGAGTGATAACACATCGGACAGCAAGCGGGGACTGTCTTGGGCTCGGCAAGGAGGTGGAAGACAAAAATGGCTTGGAGCTCTGAAATCTCTGCGATGTTGGAGAACTCAGGAAGGAGAGCCACGGAAGCATGAAGCCAGAAGAGATGCAGGTCGACCCACACACCATACCCTGCCCCAGAGCAATTTTCACTCCAGTAAAGGAGTGTTGTTGTACACTTTGAACACCCTGTTGTATCACACCAAGTAGAGATTGCACCCACCATTGAAATTATACACTCCAATGAGACTCTCTCTTTTTCTTTTCTTTTTTACTTAATCTGTTCATTCACTGCAGCAGCAGATTTCCGCAATCAGAGTTGGAGATGGGATAGATTTACCTTTGAGGTTACTTTCCACTGTGTGGTGCTTTTTTCTTTCCATTATATTCACTTAATCTGCAAAATCTGTCAATCCAACAACAATTTATTTATTGCATTTGCCATATGGCCATAGCACATTTTGGGAGACCAGGCAGTGACCTGTCGCGATTATACATAGAATACTACGAATACAGTTAGATCATTAAGTGTAAAATCATGCTGAGTAATACAGATGAGATAAAGAGCAATAACAGGGTATGTCGACTGTGTCTATGTCAGGAAGTTACATAGGACTAGGGCTGAGGTAAGTTAGCCAAAAAGGTGGCCCTGAGTTTCAGGGCCTGTAATATGTAGATGGCCACTCCACGTGATATCAGTGGGTTGGCATCTGCCAGTAATTATTTCATGCGGTCATCATCCCAGGCCATGATCGGTGGGATTAAAAGGAAAGGCCTGGGTCTTACTGAGACATATATTGGGCAGTAGAAGAAAAAATGAATAAGGTCCTCTATCTTTCCCTTGTTGCATGGACAGAGTTGAAGTTCCAGAGGAGTAATGGAAAATACACCCTGTAAGAATGCTGTGGGGATCTGTCGATTCCTGGCTTTTAAAGTAGGGTGCATGCCACTGCTGCTTTGCATCTACGCCATACCCTGTAAATGTAAAACACATTTTTCATCCCAAATAATCCTGGGAACTGTAATTTGTCAAGGGTACAGGGAAACTGTATCTCTATGAGGGGTAAACTACAATTGCCAGGGTCTAGGAGTCTTGGTAGACCACAAACTTGACATGAGTCAACAGTGTGATGCAGCAGCTAAAAAAGCCAATGCAATTCTGGGCTGCATCAATAGGAGTATAGTGTCTAGATCAAGGGAGGTAATAGTACCACTATATTCTGCTCTGGTCAGACCTCACCTGGAATACTGTGTCCAGTTCTGGGCACCACAGTTCAAGAAGGATACTGACAAGCTGGAACGTGTCCAGAAGAGGGCAACCAAAATGGTCAAAGGCCTGGAAACAATGCCTTATGAGGAATGGCTTAGGGAGCTGGGTATGTTTAGCCTGGAGAAGAGAAGGTTAAGGGGTGATATGATAGCTATGTTCAAATATATAAAAGGATGTCATATAGAGAAGGGTGAAAGGTTGTTTTCTGCTGCTGCAGAGAAGCAGACACGGAGCAATGGATTCAAACTACAAGAAAGAAGATTCCACCTAAACATTAGGAAGAACTTCCTGACAGTGAGAGCTGTTCGGCAGTGGAATTTGCTACCAAGGAGTGTGGTGGAGTCTCCTTCTTTGGAGGTCTTTAAGCAGAGGCTTGACAGCCATCTGTCAGGAATGCTTTGATGGTGTTTCCTGCTTGGCAGGGGGTTGGACTGGATGGCCCTTGTGGTCTCTTCCAACTCTATGATTCTATTATTCTATTATTCCATGATTCTTAGTTTGCAGGGGTGATGTGTTTAAAGCTCCAGAATGTTTAACAGATTGCTGTATGCAATGGATCTGGTTTGGTTGCATGCCATCTATGCACCAACTCTCTACTCCAAATATCCTAGGGAGGCAAACCTCCCTAATTCACACTTTCCAAAACAATTCACAAACTGGAGCACAATGGTTCTCCAAATTTCGCAGTGCAGTTTTCCAACCAAATAGTGTGGGCAAAAACACATATACTAAGGTAAAGTGTGCATAAAAATGCAAATCTTAATGAAAATAGCATACTAAAATGCACTGTGTAAGGAAAGGTTGGCTTGCAAAAATGTGTGCATTGCCTACCAAAATGTGTGTATTAGGAGCAATCTGCACTAAAATGCTTGTGAATCTTCATGAGGAATTGCTTTATTTTATTTTATTTTAAATGCAAACTGATATGGAGATGTGCAAAACTGAACTTAAAATCCACATATTATTGGGGGTGGGGGAGAGAATGCATCATATCTGGGGGAATTGCTTTTCCAAAATGCATCTGTTAGGCAAAATCACATACAAACGTATATATTTCAGGAGAAGTTGGCAGATGAATTTTCTTTTTTTTAAGAGAAAAAATTGCAAACGAAATTTCAGGTTGGCAAAATGAGAAACCCCTAGAAACCAAAACAGGCAGATCTAGCCATCCCTGTAAATTAGGGTAAAGTGATACCAAAATACCAAATGATTATAGTTAGGAGCTTGTGATATGGGACCCATATTAGGTTTTCTCTTGGGAGTCTCTGGTGTACTTTAATTCAGCCGTGGCTTTGCCTTTGGTGGTGCTGTTTGTTTTCGAGAGGGCGATGGGAATGGGCTCCATCGCAGCAGCAGCCACCAGGAGAACTTGTCATAGTCCCCTCGGGGAGGGGTGGATTTGTGATGCCAGCATGTGCTGCCAGGGAGCACTGCCCCCACTGAAAAAACACAGGGCATTCATTGCACACCCTGAAGTGGGCTCCGCTTGCAATCATTTGTGTTCCAGCAGATGTTGTTGTTGTCCTCAGCATTTGGCCTATTAGAGACTCTCTCTTTTTTCTCTCGAGAGCCTACATGAAAACGGAACAAACAAACTCATCTCCGTGGGGAATGGGAAGAAAAGGCCCCTGCGATGGAAGACTTCGAGTTTCTCAGCAGGACTCCAGTGCCAAACAAAGCGGGCCGGGAGAGATTCCTGCCAACTGGCTCCTCTTGGCGATGAGGACGGGAGCCAGAGATCCAGGCCTTTTGCCTCCAACATTGAAGGCCGCCTCTTTGTTGCACGGTCTTCCATCGTGTGGCTCCCAAATAATGAAATCAGCTTAGGTGGCTTTGAATGAAGGCCTTTAACACATCCTTTGAGCTGCCCACTTCAGATGCTTCTTGGGTATGGCTTGCTTTTAAGCGTTGGGAGTCATATCCCTGCAAGAGAGAGGGTGAGGCAAATTCATGGAAGAGGAGAAGGCTATGAATGGCTATCAACACCAAGGGCTGTGTTCTGCCTCCACTTTCAGAGACAGTAATGCTTCTGAATACCAGTTGCTGGAAACCACAAGAGGGGAGAAGGCTCTTGTGTTCAGGTCCTGCTTGCAGGCTTTCCATTGGGGCATCTGGCTGGCTACTGTGAGTACAGATCACTGGGCTTGATGATGAGTCTTTGGCCTGATCCAGCAGGGCCCTACTAAGGAAAGCTCAGGTGTACACAGAGAAGACCAGAGAAATCTCTTTGCCTTTACCTGTAGAGCGATTGGAAGCCTGTGTGGTATAGTGGGAAGAGTCAGAGTTCAGTAGCAGAGCATCTACTTTGAGAGCCAGTGTGGTGTAGTGGTTAAGAGCGGTAGACTCGTAATCTGGTGAACCGGGTTCGCGTTCTTGCAGCTGCTGGGTGACCTTGGGCTAGTCACACTTCTTGGAAGTCTCTCAGTCCCACTCACCTCACAGAGTGTTTGTTGTGGGGGAGGAAGGGAAAGGAGAATTGTTAGCCGCTTTGAGACTCCTTCAGGTAGTGATAAAGCGAGATATCAAATCCAAACTTCTTCTTCTTCTTCTTCTTCTTCTTCTTCTTCTTCTTCTACTTCTTCTTTGCATGCAGAAGGTCCTGGTTCAATATTTGGCATCCCCCCCCACACACACACATACGCCATCTGAAACCCTAAAGAGCCACTGCTGACAATGATGAGTTAGACCTAAGATCTGACTCAGTGTAAGAAAGCTTTCAATGTTCCATGCAGCTGAAGCAGGGTTAGAGAAAGATGTTCGAGCTGAGGGCCATGTTGCCCTGATTGAAATCAGCAAGGGTCCACTTTCCAAAAGTGGCTGTCACCACAGTCACGCTCAGTCACACACCCTTAATATACACATACAGTTAACACAGGCACATACACACAACGTTCCTGACGATTGACCATGCTGGTCTGAGCTTCTGTGTGTTGGATTCCAACAAAAGCTAGCAAGGCTCTATATAGAATGATGAACTCCACCTGCCAGAAGCTTTTTTTCTTTTTAAACTCTACTGTTTTCATCATACCTGATCTCAGGTCAGGAATTGCCAACACAATGTCCTCCTAATTTTTAGAACTTCAGCTCCCTTAAGCCCCAGCCATCATGGCCAACGGTCAGGGATAATGGAATTCGTGGTCTAGCAACATGTGGAGGGCCAAAGGTCCCCCATCCCTGTTTTAAGGGAAGCAGAGCAACAGATGTGTAGCCACCATTAACTTCATGTCTGGCTTGGCCTGAATCATCTGATGAAGTGGACTCTTGAGTCCAGGGATGGGGAACCTGTGGCCCTTCAAGGGTTGCTAGGACACAACTGCCATCAGCCCCAGCCAACACAGCCAATGGTCAGCGATGATAGGACTTACAGTCCAATGATATCTGGTGGGTGTACTGCATTGGCTCGCCGTGTCTCAGGGCAACAGAAACACAGCTAGTTTTGGAATCAGACTGATAAAGTTCCTTGAATATGTTATTTAAAGAAAATATTAGAGGCCCTGAAATGCTAGGATCAGTGCTCTCCAACGTGGTATGTTATTTTGACCAATATATGATTTTTTAAAAGCACAATTTACAATTGCGAAGCCTGTTGTTTCATATGACATTAGCAGCAAAGATTTTGTATGCAAAACACTGAGGGTGGGGAGGAATAACTTTCTCGTCTTAGAGAATGGTATATTAAATAGTGGGGAATGCCAGCTTAGAGGGAAATCACTTGTACTTTTTGGGTTTCGACAAGGGAGAAAGAAGATAAACAGATTTGAGCAAGACTGGACAATGTTTAAAGGACTTTGGGAGAGTAACGAGGAGGGGATTAGTTCTAATCTTGTATCAGTGTTATGAGAAGATGTAGTTATGACCCAGTTTCTGATCTGAGCTTCCAGTCACACTCTGCACCTGCGGGTTATTTTAGAGAATCTGAAGCTGGGAACCTGACCAGATTTCACCTGGTCCTGCTACAGGAAACTGATCAGCACAACACTAACTGATCCACTAATTTAGGTCAATTCCCAATGGCATGAAACTTATACCATAAGGACCATCTGATCCTTTTGCTCCATCTTGATCACTGAGATCCTCTGATAGCGCTCATCTTGGGCTTTCCCATACCCCCAATGTTTGGTTGGCCTTTTCTAAGGACTGCACCTTTAGTGTGGCAAGTCCCTGCCAGTAGAGGTTCAGTGGGAATCTGTCTCTTTTAAGACATCACTTAAAAATGATGTTATTTGGTCAGGACTTTGCAGTGTGAAATTATTTTTACCAACCAGTATTTACATATGTTTTATTGATGTTTCTATTGATCCTATTGCAGTTTTGTACAATGTACACCAACCTGCTCTGGGTTTGTTTGTTTTTTAATGAAAGTGCAGTTTATAAATATTTAAATAAATAAAAAATGCATCATATATCAAGCAATACTTATTCCATTCTTCCCAGTGCATTTTCCAATCACTGTTCCCTCAGTCTACACTGGCTGGCAGTGGCTCCCACAATTTCAGACAGGGAGCCTCTCTCCAGCTCTACTAAAAGATGCTGTAAATTCAACCTGGAACCTTTCATTTGCCAGGCAGATGTTCTGCCACTGAGCTACCACCAAACCATTAATCCATTTCGATCGTTGCTGCTGACACTGACTAGCAGCAGCTCTCTGGAGCTGGAGACAAGAGTCTCACATGCAAAGCTCTACCACTAAGCAGTGGCTCTTCCCAGACAGAGGGGGAGGGCTCTAGTCCTCATGGTTTTAAATAAAGGATGAATGAAAAAGGAACATACCGGTAGGAGACTGCCTAATACAGAATCAGACCATTGGTTCCACCGAGTTAAGTATCTTCCACGCTGATTGGCAGAAGCTCTCCAGGATTTCAGGTGGGGGCCATTCCCAGCCCTACCTGGAGATGCCAAGGATTGAAGCTGGGGCCTTCTGCATGCAAAGCAGATGCCCTACCACTGAGCTAACTCTTCCCCTCAATCTACTCATTTTTGTGCCCATTCCCCTTCATGCATTTTCTTGCTCTCTCAATCTCTCTCTCTCTTGCTCCCCCTTCTCTGTCTTTGCCACCCGCCCACCCCCACCCCTTCTAGTCAGAGATTCAGGCTGTGACAAGGAGCGTTTGGAGAAAGATGAATTGAAATGACACGGGCGGTCCAGCATGACTGCTGCTGTGATGCATTGTGAGCCGTCGCTGGCTTTCTGTAGTGAGCAATACAGATGAGACACTGACCTCCCTCACAAAAGGGTCAAGGACATTGGAAAGGCACAGCAGCTGGAACCAAGTGAGAGGAACAAGCAGAGAGCTTCTCTCTCTCTCTCTCTCTCTCTCTCTCTCTCTCTCTTTCCTCACCCCCCTTCCTTTTCACATTCTCTCTCCTCTTTCCCCACCCCACCTCTTTTTTCGGGGGGGGGGGTCGGTAGAGTAGGTTAGAGAGACTGGTCATTCTTGACCCTGTTCTGCACATGCTACCCCACTGCAACGTCCTCAGTCTCCATTCCTCCACCACTGACTCAGCAATTTCACCTTTGCCCCCAAACCAGAGGCAGTATGGGGAAGGGCTGTGGGCTCAGTGGAACAGCTTACCTTCCAACATTTCTCTGATGAAAATAGGGACGTCCTACCACACCCTCCATCATTTCTCCAATGAAAATAGAGAAGTCCTAAGGAAAAGTGGGACATTCCGGCATCAAATCTGAAACCAGGAAAGCTTCTGTAAATCCGGAACTTGTCCCTGGAAAATAGGGACACATGGAAGATCTGGAAGAGCGTGTGCTTTGCATGCCCTTCTGCAGGATACTCCATTCCATATCACCTCCCCATGTTTTTCTGTCCTTTCCACAACAGACACTTAGGCCACATTCACACCATGCATTTAAGATAATACCACTTTATACTGGCATCAGTCATGGGCCTACAAATGAGAACATAAGAATAGCCTACTGGATCAGGCCAATGGCCCATCTAGTCCAGCATCCTGTTTTCACAACCCACATGCCCATGGGAAACCCACAAGTGGAAATTGTGGCATGTTGGTAGAATACTCATTCTGGCATTGTTCTGGGATACTGTGAGAATTGGAGCATAAGAAGTTCAGGATCAGGTCAAAACCTATCTAATTCAGCACTAGGTTCTCACAATGGACAACTAGGTGCCTATTGGAAGCCCAAAAATGGAACCTGAGCACAACAGCTATCTATTCCCAGCAACTGGCATTCAAAGGCATACTGCCTCCAACAGTGGAGGTAGAACCTAGCCACAGTGGCGAGTAGCCAATGATAGATTTATCCTCCATGAATTTGTCTAACTCTAATCCCCTTTTAAAGCATTTCAATGTGGTGGCCATCACTGCCCCTTATGGGAGTGAATGCCATAGCCTACTTTCAACTATGCACTGTGTTGAGAAGTAGGCTATTTTCTTTCCTCCATCCTGAATCTTCCTCTGAGAATGGCTGACATGGGATACAACTCTTACATTTTGATGAGTTTTAGATCAGCTTGTTTCTAACTTTTGATTTTATTGTGCGGTGTGGGGGTTAATGCGTATTTGATATTGTTTCATGCAAAACAGAGGTTTTTGGTGACCAAGTGGTATAAAGATTGTGTTAAATAGGTAACAAGAAATAAAAGCAGCAATAGCAGCGGTTAGGGTTGCCATATTTCAAAAAGTTGTTGAGCTTTTTTTCGCAAAGTCAACCAAAACAAATGAAGTTTTTAAGCTATTATTAAGGAAATTCACCAAAATCTACAATTCCAACACAAGTTGCCGTATGTCTGGATTTTCCTGGACATTTAAGCGATTTCCAACCGGGCACTGTTACAGACGGCCAAATCCTGGCTATGTCCGGGAAATTGGCAACCCTAGAAGCAGTATATTAGCAGCAACCAGAGTAAAAACATTCCAGTCCAAGAAGCAGCCACACTCCAGGCGGAACTTTAGTTGTGGCTTGGTTGCTATGGCAACCAGCAGCAGGCCTCAGGTTGAGGAGAGGACAACTGAGTAGGGTGCTCATGTCTTATGCAAAAGACTGCCACGGGTGCCATTCACAGACAATTTGTTTCTGCCAAGGCAGAAAGAGTGGAGCTGCAGAGACCCTTGGCAGGCTCTGTCAGTCTCCTTCACATCTTATCAGATGGGGAAAGCCCCCCAAAAGGCAGTGAAGCGAGTAATTAATCTTGGCCGATAATGGGGGAGGGATTATGGGTGTTGTGATCTGGTGAAGACAGGAAAGGTTGGACAATGCGGAAAGAGAAACTTGCAAAAGTTTGAATTTGTTTATCTACCTGGTTCTACATTTAAGCTGCCTGAAAACATCCTGGGATTCATTTCCTTTATTCCCCACTCCAATTGTTTCCACCACCACCACCCTCAATCTGCTCATAGAAATGGATGAGAGCCAATAAATGGAAGCTCACTTCTGGCAAGACAGAATTGAAGTTGTTTGGTGAGCAAAGTTCACTGAATTCACTCAAAGATATCTGAAGTACACCCTAAACCAGTTGTCATAATTGCTGACTGAATTGATCATAAATTAAGTTCCTTGTGGGTTAGGATTCTGAACAATTTCTAGTTCAAGTTCATTTCCTTACATGTGTTTTCGTAGTCTTAACATTAATAAGCTTAACAATCACAAATACTCATAGAAATAAATTCAACAACTCACATTCCATTGAGTATATTTTATACTTCAGCTTGTACCATTCTGAATGCTGGGGGGGAGGGGTGCAAATTCCTGAGGATTATTCAGATGAACTTGAGTTGGACTGTAAACTGAACATAAGCCAAGCTAGTTAGCTGCGTGATGGGACAAACATAATCTGGAATTTGTTCCTTTTAGGACATACTGAACTAGAAAAGGTGTGGAGAACTTTTTGCCCTCTGGATGCCAGTGAACTACAACTCCCATCAGCCCCAGCAAGCATGGTCAATGACCAAGGATACTGGGAACTGAGGTTCAGCAAAACCTGGACAGCTAAATGTTCCCCACACCTGAACTTAGAATCAGTTCCTTTCTAAAATGGATGTTCCAAGCTCGGTAGGTAGGCGGTTTCAGGCGCCGGCCCTGTCTTTAAGCAGAATGAGGCAACTACCTTAGGCAGCTGGTGATTGGTGGTGTGGAGTGGGCACCAGTTACGTCCTACCAGTGGATGTTCTCCTTTATGTGCTAGGTTGGGTGTGCTAGGTGCCCTGCCCTGCCCTGCCCTCAGATATAGTGAAGAACACAGTCCCATTGCTGGTACTGAAGTAAGAAGCAACCAGCAATCTGATTAGTTTCTGTATGTTGAATGGCAATGCTTTGGGCACCATCTTGTCTATCAGCTCAGGCGGCCAAATATATGGGGCTTTCACTAGTGCTTTGTATGCTCAGGAATTAAGAGCACAACCCACACCAGAAGGTGTTGCATGTACTCCTGGATCCAGGGTTGTCAATTCTTATAGATACACACACACACACACACACACACACACACCATATATATATATATATATATATATATATATATATATATATATATATATAATTTTTATACATTACAACAATTATTCAATCATAATTTTAACATTTCAAACTCTGACTCCCTTCCCCCTCTTTCTGTGGTTCTTTACATTTCTTTTCAGCTTCCTGCATACTCCAAATTATCTCAACATATTCTTTTATATAACTATTCGCATATATATCCCATATATATTTTGAAACTGCAGGTTTTTACAATAATCCTGCCAATATCTTAATCTGTTTACAGTTTGTTTGTAAATATTCAATAAACCGTTTCCATTCCTTTCTTTAAAAAATTGTTATCTTGATTTCTTATTCTCCTGGTAAGTTTCACTATTTCTGAGTAGTACATTAACTTCTGTATCCATTCTTCTCTTGTCATGACCTCTTCTTTCTTCCATTTTTGGGCAAATAACATTCTTGCATACATAAATAAATTTCTATATGTTTAGGTAGTTCTGATCCCATAATTCCCTAAAGAAAAGCTTCTGGTTTTTAAATAAATGTTATCTTAAACATCTTTTTCAGTTCATGATATATCATTTACCAGCAAGCTTTAACCTTATTACAAGATCACCACATATGAAAAAGGTACCTTCTTTCTCTTTACATTTCCAACATATATTTGATTTGGATTTATACATTTTAGCCAATCTACTAGGTGTTAGGTACCATCTATATAACATTTTCATATAGTTTCCTCTTAAGCTGTAACATGCTGTAAATTTTATATCCACATTCCATAAATGTTCACATGCATCCATTTTTATATTATGACCAATATCTGTTGCCCAGCGTATCATTGAAGATTTCACTTGTTCGCCCTTTGTCTCCCAATCCAATAACATCTGTATATTGCAGATATCACTTTAACATTACTGTTTAACAAGTCTCTTTCTAGTTGTGATGTTTGTTCCCCCAAATCCTGGCTTCATATCCTTTTTAAATTCAAATGATTAAAATCCTTTTAAATTCAAATGATTATATTGTAACCATGTTATTAACATCTCTGATAAATCCTTAAATTCTTTTAATTTAAATTCTCCACCTTCTTCTAATAAATTTTCATGTTGCCCTATTTTCCACCATATTTTTCTTTTTCACCACTATGGCTTTCAAAGGTGAAAGCCATAGTGGTGTATGGTCTCCAGCAACTTATCCCATACTCTATACAATTTTTTTCTGATTATATGGTTTGTAAAACCTTTATGTTCTTTCACCTTTTCATACCACAAATAAGCGTGCTAACCAAAAATATTATCATGACCTTCCAAATCTAAAATATGTGGATTCCTCAATAACAACCATTCCTTCAACCAGCACAGATGATGCTTCATAATATAATCTCATATCCAGCAGAGAGACCTCCTCTCTCTTTCGCATCTATCAATATTTTATATTTTATTCTCAGTTTTTCCCCCTTGCCAGATATATTTAGAAATTTTTTTTTCCCATTTGTTGAAACAATCTGTCTTGCCTATAACTGGTATTGATTGAAACAAAAATAATATCATTGGTAATACATTCATTATAATGGTTAGCACCCTACCTAGTAATGAAAGTTTCATTCTACTCCATATTTGCAAATTTATTTTAATATCCTCCTGAGTTTTTAAATAATTATCTTTATACAAATTTATATTGTTTGCTGTTAACCACACACCCAGATATTAAATCATCTTTTCAATCTTTAAGCCTGATAAACTTTGGAATTTATTTTTGCTCTCATCATTCATATTTTTTACCAGGAGCTCATTTTTATCTTTATTAATTTTAAGACCTGCTATTTCTCCACCCAAAAAAAGTATCTCTTCCAGTGTTTTCGGGATTGACTCTATTGGCTCCTCTACAGATATCACCACGTCATCTGCAAAAGCTTTTAATTTATATTGTCTCTGTCCCACCCTTTTTCCTTTAATTTCTTGATTACATCTTATTCTTTGTGCCAAAACTTCTAAAACTGTTATAAACAATAACTGTGACAGTGGAAGCCTTGTCTAGTTCCTTTAGTTATTTTACAAAATTCAGTCAATACATTATTTAGTATCAATTTTGCTGATTGATCAGTATATATTGTCTTAACTCCTTTTATAAAAGTGTCTCCACAACCCATATATTTCAAAACCTTAAACATAAAATCCCATGAGACGTTGTCAAATGCTTTATCTGCATCTAAAAACATTAAAGCTGCTTGTTTTTCATGAAAAACAGGGTTATCTAGGTGGCCTGGATAGCACCAAGTGTCTTTTACAAGATTTGACTGATTAAGCAGCTACAACTTGTTCAGGATAAGGTCTCGGGATAAGACAGTATCTGTTATTCTTAGGGAGGCTTGTACAGGATCACAAAGTATATCTTGCCACTTTGATTTAAAAATATTTGTTTTTCTTGTGCTTTTGAGCACATCTATGTCTTTTTCCTATCCTGAAAAACATTGGGAAGCTCACAGCAAGGGCATGAGGGTAATATCCTTACCCCCAGTAGCAGTAGGAGTGGGGTGGGGGGCAAAGCCACAAAGCCACCCTCCTGCCACCACCACCACTGCAGTTTAATGCTTTGGATGAAGTCATAACTTTCTTTTCCTTGTTTCTGAACCTCTCAGCAACCAAATTCATTGGATGGCACCAAGAGCCAATGTTTAGAAAGAGAAGGAAGGAATAATAACTGCATTGTTTCTAATTTAATAACTCTACTGAGAACACCACAATGGGCTGTGTCTACGGTCTATTCAGCTGTGAGTGGATGAACCACAGCCAGAAGAAACTAGGCTCTTTCTTAGAGCTAGAACTTGGGGGGGGGGGGCTAAGAAGAGCTTGTTGGATCAAGCCAAAGCCCATCTAGTCCAAAATCTTGTTCTCCCAGTGGTCAACCAAACGTTTGTGAGAAGCCCACAAGCAGGACCTTGGGCACAATCCATTTTCTCTCGAGACAGACAGATACCAACAATAAGCACTTAGGATTGTGCCCAAGGTAATGCTAAGCTCAAGTCTCTTATTGCTATACTTGTTCTACTGGTAACATGCATTGCACCAGCAGAACATTGCGGCACAAGAGAATGCATAAACAGGTTGCTGGTAACTTGGACTGCATTCATTTTCACAACATTTCCTTAACTGCTAATTTCTGCATTATATCTGAGCTTTCGTGCAATGTGAAAGTCACTTCCAGAAATATAGTGGAGTACAGCTCAACTTTAGCACTCATTTCCATATTATTTGCATATGGGTTTTTCCTGGAAGCAAATAACACAGAAATGAACACTAAACTTGCATTCCACTATGTTTCTGGAAGTGGCTTCTATCTTGTGTGAAAGCTCAAATACAATGGAGAATTTAAAATTTAGGGAAATGGAATAAACTGCCATGCTAGTGCAGCCTTTGTGGCACGATAGATTGTGCTATCTGTTGTGCAGTGAGTTTGTCCATATTTTTATAAAAAAAAAATACTTATATATCACTGTGTCATTTTAAAAAAATCAAAGTGGTTTACAGCAATAAAACATAATACCATGTGATAAAAACTAGGGTTGCCACATTTCAAAAAGTAAAAGCCAGGACACCCCCAAAAGTTGTTGATTTTTCAATTGACTTTATCCAGGACAAAACACTGCCTTTTGTCAATTCTGCCTTTGAAATCCTGTAAAATATGCATGTATGGCAGACCCATAAAAACCATACAAATAAATTAAAAACAGTCATAAATTAACTATTGCAGAAGGATGTATTCTTAATTGCCTGCATAGGCCTGGCAGGTTAGAAAGGTTTTCAGCAGGCGTTTAAAAGCTGGCATAGAAAAGTTGGAATGACCAGTGATGCTTCTGCAGATGATCTTGGTGATCGAGCAGGAATAAAAGGGCTCAGACAATCCCTGGATTCCTTTGCTTTGCACAACAGTAAAATCCTCCCTTCCGTTAGCGCAAGAGTCCTTGTTGAATGCAGTCCCTCCCTTTTCAGAATCTTGTTGAATGTGATCATTTGTACTTTTATGATCCTCTGTGTAAACTGCTTTTGTTTTGTTTTTTTTTAATTCTATTAAGCAGTATAACAAATTTATGTTGTTGTTATTGTTCAGCCATTCAGTCGTGTCCGACTCTTCGTGACCCCATGGACCAGAGCACGCCAGGCACTCCTGCCTTCCACTGCCTTCCACAGTTTGGTCAGACTCATGTTGGTAGCTTTGAGAACACTGTCCAACCATCTCGTCCTCTGTCATCCCCATCTCCTTGTGCCCTCAATCTTTCCCAGCATCAGGGTCTTTTCCAGGGAGTCTTCTCTTCTCATGAGGTGGCCAAAGTATTGGAGCCTCTGCTTCAGGATCAGTCCTTCCAGTGAGCACTCAGGGCTGATTTCCTTCAGAATGGATAGGTTTGATCTTCTTGCAGTCCATGGGACTCTCAAGAGTCTCCTCCAGCACCATGGACAAAGACAACAAATTTATAAACAGGCAAATAAACCTCAGCTCTGCCTTAATCGAAGCTCGCTGCTTCTATTGACATTGACAGCCCATAAGGCACCAAGGACACTCATCCTGCCACTGGCCTTTCCTGGGCAAGCAACTTACACTGGATAGGGATGAGCACAGCCAGTATAGAATGTGGGGGTCAGGTGTTCCGAATCCCACTGATGCTCAGCACCTGTCACTCACAAAACGTTTCCATTTGGAAGTGCCCCCTGGAGGCAAATGCATTCTGCGGCGGCTCTGCCTAATTTGAAATGAGGCTGCAGGCGAAGGAGGGCTTCCTTCGTAGCCAAACCTACTTCATACAGACAACAGATGTGGTCATGAAAAAGCTATTTCTGGACAGGACCACTTCACTAGTTGTGCCTGGTGCCAATTAGGACCGGTAGGGCAGAAGGCAGGGAGCCTAACAGTAGAGGCAGTCAGAGCCAATGGCAGACAGAGGCAACTGATTATATATAGTTTTGTCCCCATCCTCTACCCTGCTGAGTTCCACTTCAGACTAAGGTGGAAGAGGAATCTGATAGGCAGGGTCACCCTATGTACTTCACATGGTAAGTGGGTAGTCACATGGTCAAATCCTTAACTGGGAATAAGTCTATCTATAGCTGTCCAGAAATGTTTTTCTTTCTCTCTCGTAACACAAGAACTCACAGACATCTGATGAAGCTGAATGTTGACTCAGGAGAAGATTATAGTGTGGCAGCATTAGGCCCAGGCATTTTGGCACCTGAGGCAAACCTAGAATGGTGCCTCCTTCCTTGCCAGGTAAGAAGGAGAAGATCTACACCGGGAACAAGTGGGGAAGAAAGATCGACATCTGGATCTGTTGCCCTGGAGACTCTGCCGCCCAAGGCGGTTGTCTCACCTGGCCTCATGGATGGGTCGCCCTGGGCAGCATCCACACTTTGGAACTCTCTGCCTCTTGAATATCAGTCAGGCACCTTCGCTGTACACTTTTCTGCACCTGCTAAAAGCATTTCTGTTTAGGCAAAGCTACCCAGATATCTAGAATGCTGATGAGTGTTTTAAGCTGTTTTCTCCGTTTATTGTTGATTTTAATATTTTGAACGATGTGAATTATTGTTTCTCATTGTTTTTTATCAGTTACTTTATCGTTTTGTCTTTTGGGGGTAAACTGCTTTAGGGTGGTTGTTGTTGTTTTTAGTCAAGCGGTGTATAAATTTTATTCAATAAATTTTAAAAAATTAGCAAATACGTGGCTGTTTGGAAATCAAGATGGAAACCTGAACCAAAGCAGGTGTTCCCAGGTCCAGCGGGAGCACGGGGATCATTCCGTCTCATCCACTTAGGGAGCTTGGTTAGGAAAGGTGCTCTCTCTCCCACCTGGAGATTCAAGTCTTTTATCCCTACCACCTGGGGTGAGGTATGGGTGTAGGCAGGCAAACCTGGAGACTTCCAAGTTGGCCCTGGGAGGTGGGATGGGGGGGTCTGGCGCCCCTAAGATACATCCCTTACCCAATGCAGACCAAATCTGGTTGTCCACTGGGAGAACAGAATGCTGGACTAGATGGGCCAATGGCCGGATCCAGAAGGCTCTTTTATGTTCTTATATTCATTGTGTTTCTGTCTTTGGTATTCCATAGCCCTTCCCATGATTATCGGCAGTGTGGGGAGGGAGATGTTATTCCAGCGCCTGTCCCTAACTGTAGTGTAGATAATTTGTTATAGGGAGCCAGCTGTGGAAAGAGACCCGCTTCTGGCAGAGTCCACTTCTGCTGTGGGGCAGGCCTCATCAAGAGGCAGAGAATTGGCACCCCCCACCCCTCTGAGCAATGACAAGCCCCCTTACAATCACAGGCAGCTTTTTTTAAATTTTTCGTACTCCCATTGTCTCCCAAAGCAGCCTTCCCCTCTGCTCACTCGCTCGCTCTCCTGGCAAAATCCCCATTGCTGCCCCCCCCAGCCCCTCTTGCCTGCTAGCAGCTTCTCTCATAATAGCTTCCTTTTCATGGAGACAAATTGTCCAGCCGGGGGCCCGCACCTGAGGGCTTTCACCCTTTAACAAATAGGCTTTTAATTTTCTGCCAGAAGGGCATGGGGAGTGGGGCGGGCAAGAGGGGAGAGAATCAATCAGTCATCCGTCTTCATCATCGCCGCCTGGGGACCGTTCAGGCTGGCTGAATGCCCCATAGGGAGCTGGGGTGAGAAAGAGAGAAAGGAGAGGGGATGGCGAGAGGTTGAGGGGCAAGCAGGAAGATGGGGCTGGCGTGCTGAGGAGACTGGCTACCGTCAACATCCGCTGGGCCACAAGCCTCTCAAAACTGATTGCCTGCTATCGCAGAAGTCACAGTTCAAGCCACATTCACACCACACCTTTAAATCACTATGATAACACTTCAAACAGCCATGGCTTCCCACGCCCACCCCACCCCAAGAATAATGGGAGCTGTAGTTTGCTGAGGGTGCTGACAGTTGCTTGGAGATTCCCTGTTCCCCTCACAGAGCTATAATTCCCATAATTCCCTGGAAGAGGGATTGATTGCTAAACCACTCAGAGGCCTAGCTCACACCATACGCTTAAAGCACTATGATTTGGGTTGCCATATTTTAAAAAGTGAAAATTCGGACACAAAAGGTGTTGAGCTTTTTTCGCAAAGTCTCAAAAGAAAAATGAATTTTTTTTAGCTGTTTTTAAGGAATTTCGCCACAATTTACACTTCTGACATGGGTTGGTATAGGTCCGGATTTTCCTGGACATTTAAGCGATTCTCGCCTGGACACTGTTTCCGACAACAGAATCCCGGCTGAATTCCGGACCTATGGTAACCCTATGACATCACATTAAACAGCCATGGCTTCCCGCAAAGAATTACGGGAGCTGTGGTTTCTTAAGGGTTCTAAGAGCTTTTAAGAGGCTCCTATTCTCCTCAGAGAGTGACGATTCTCAGAGTACCAGTTACAGATAGGTAGCCGTGTTGGTCTGCCATAGTCAAAACAAAATACTGGAAGGAATTTTTTATTTTATTTTGTTTTGATTCTCAGAGTAGTTGAACAATCAATCCTGCTTCACAAGCAACTTTGAGAGCCGGAACAAAAGAGACATTGGCATTTTTTTCCCCTGACCAGGTTTCCCAGGTGGATAAATGGGCTTTTACCACGAGTGTCCACTTATCGGGGTTTTAGTCTTGCTTCAAATGTATTTGTTGTTTTGGTGTTTTTGACTGTTTTAAATTATTGTCCATGTAAATCGCCTTGAGGTGCTGGTTTAAAAGGTGGCCAATGAATTGATGTTAACAACAACAACAAATCCCATCCTGCCCTTTCTCCCAAAGGAGCCCAGAGCTCATATCCATAGGCCCTAGCCTGACACTTGGCCTAACTCCTATGCCACACTGCCTTTCTTTCCTCCTTGCATGGCAAGTGATTGACATAGACTGCATTGTATAAATTTTATGAAATAAATATTTTTAATTAAAAAAATGTATACCTGGTTACCTACTAGTAAGACCAATCCAGCCTCAGTGAGGCTTAACTGCTGAACAGATGCATCTAGGATTTTGTCCATAGGTTCACAGGGGTGGCTGGCAGGGTTTCCCAGCTGGATAAATGGGAGTTTACCATGAGTGTCCATTTATTAGGGTTTTAGAACCAAAGTTCAAAGGGCTGGTTATTACCTATAAAGCCCTATGTGGCTTAGACTCAAGCTGTCTGAAAGACCCTATTCTCCCATACAAACCTACCCAGACTCTGAGATCTTGGTGGAAGAGCCAGTGTGGTGTAGTGGTTAAGAGTGATAGACTCGTAATCTGATGGACCGGGTTCACGTCTCCGCTCCTCCACATGCAGCTGCTGGGTGACCTTGGGCTAGTCACACTTCTTTGAAGTCTTTCAGCCCCACTCACCTCACAGAGTGTTTGTTGTGGGAGAGGAAGGGAAAGGAGAATGTTAGCCGCTTTGAGACTCCTTCAGGTAGTAAAAAGCAGGATATCAAATCCAGAGCCGTCTCATCCATAGAGGCTGGTGGCGCGGTGCGCCAGGGCGCAGGGCACCCCAGGGGCGCCCCCGCAAGCCCACCGGCATACCGGGCTCCCCCTCCCCAAGCCGCCCCCTCCCCCACGGGCAGGCGGGCACTCGCCTCCCGGAGCCCCAGCTGGAGCGCTGAAGCGGCGCGGGGCTTTGCGCGACCTTCCAGCACTCCAGCTGGGGCTCTGGGAGGCAAGGGCGGCCGGCTTGCAGCCCGCCCGCCCTCCCGCCGGTGCGCGAGTGCCCGCCCCTCATCCTCCGCCCGCCGGAGCGCGGGCGCCTGCTCCAACGCCACGCCTCTCATCCCCGCTCGCCCACCCCCCCTCCCGAGGGGCGGCCAGCGCGGGAGGGAGGCGGGCGGAGAGGCGGCAGGCTGGGGGCGCCGAGGAATTGCTGCGCCAGGGCGGCCGATCCCTCTAAGACGGGCCTGATCAAATCCAAACTCCTCTTCTTCTTCTTCTTCTTCTTCTTCTTCTTCTTCTCCTTCTTCTCCTCTCAGTCCTGCCACCCTCACAGGCACACTTGGTAGGGATGCAGGAGAGGGCCTTCTTGGTGGCTGCTCCAAGACTTGGGAACTCCTTTCCTAGAGAAGCTAGACGGGCTCCCTCCTTGTTCTTCCGTCGGCAGGCGAAGACTGTCTTGTTCCAACTGCCTTTGGGAGTTGACTATATTGAATGGAATGACATATAATAGTGCTGTGCTGTTTTTCCTGTTTCTGTATTGTAAGATATTTTCTTTTATATTGTGTAAATTCTATTAGCGTTCCTTTTAAAACGATCTTTTGTATGTTTTTAGCTTTTTGTACGTTGTGTCATTCCCAGTTTGTGGGGGGGGGGAGGCAGAATATCAATAAATATAACAACAATAACAATGATGATAATGAAACATTGTTGCTGCTGTTGTGTTTTTAATTATCTTGCATGCAAATCTCATTGAGACAGTGGTGCAATAAATCAATAGGTAACAGAACAAAAGACGGCATTAGAAAATAATAACAATAAACAGTGAGAGAGAGATGAGAGGCAATAGCATCCCAGCTTCAGTCTCCACACCAGCCCACATTGCTGTGTGTGGGCAAAGCCTTGCGGATGGCGCTGACGCTGACTGGTGTTCCCGTATGAAAATAAGGGAGAAGGTTAATTAGATGTTTGCATCCAATTTTCATCTTGTTTGTGAAACCAGCATTTCAGCGTAACCCGGGCAAGTAGCCCCTGTGCCCTCTTCTCTATGCTTAGTGGATTTCGCAGCTCTGCACAACTGGCTAACCCAGGTCAGACTCTCCCATTAGCACTCAGAGATGCCTCTTACTCAGTAATTACAAGCTTCCACCTCTTTTTATTATTTCTTCCACACCCTACTCTTCCCCCCTCCCCACCGCATGCCCCAGCCTCACATGGGAATTTCTGGCTGCCTTAGAGACCCTTTAGTGGATGCATTTTAGGGTGAAATTGAGCATACGGCTGGTGCCTATATGTGTGTGAGAGAGAGAGGGGGGAGGGAGAGAGAAAGAGTCTGTGTTGAGTTACTCATCATTAAAGGTAAAGGGACCCCTGACCATTAGGTCCAGTCGCAGACGACTCTGGGGTTGCGGCGCTCATCTCACATTACTGGCCGAGGGAGCCAGCATACAGCTTCCGGATCATGTGGCCAGCATGACTAAGCCACTTCTGGTGAACCAGAGCAGCTCACGGAAATGCCGTTTACCTTCCCACTGGAACAGTACCTATTTATCTACTTGCACTTTGACGTGCTTTCAAACTGCAAGGTGGGCAGGAGCTGGGACCGAACAACGGGAGCTCACCCCGTCGCGGGGATTCGAACCGCTAACTTTCTGATCAGCAAGCCCTAGGCTCTGTGGTTTAACCCACAGTGCCACCCATGTCCGTTCCTCATCATTACATTAGCCTTAAATAACTCAGGCCCAACATATCTCTGCAGACCCACGTAGGTGCTGAGATGGGCAGAGGAGGCGCTCATGGCAGTTCCTCCTCCCTCAAAGGCTCAGGGTGGTGGCAACCCAGGAGAGGGCCTTCTCTGTGGTGGCTCCTGAGCTGCAGAAATCCCTACCCACAGAGGTGCACCTGGCACCTTTGTTATACAGATTCTGGAAGGTGCTCTTCACCTCCACTTTTGACACTTGTGGGGTGTATTTTTAGGACCCACCTTGTTTTTATGATTGTAAGGGTGAGGGGTGAGTTACAACACAACTCTCTCTATATATACACACACACAAACACACACACACACACACACACACACACATACGTATAGATCACTATATATATGGGTCCTGATGATATTATTTACAACTGCATATCAATACTTATCCAAAAAAAATTATCCTTCTAAATTATCCATACTTTCCATTACTTTACGAGTGTGGTTAAAATACTTCTAATGTTTTAACCTGCCTACAGTGATCTCTTAAATAAATTATAAACTTTTCCCATTCCTTACTAAAGTTCTCGTCTTCTTGACTTCTGAGCTTCCCAGTTTATTTTGCCATTGCGGCGTAGTCCAACAACTTGGTTTGCCATTCTTCTCTGGTTGGGGGTAGTTTCTTCCTTCCATCTTTAAAACATAACATTTAAAACAGCCTGGATGTTGTTGTTTTAATGCTGTAACCCGTCCTGGGACCTCATGGTGAAAGACAGGCAATTAATTAATTAATTGGTAAATAAATAAAGTTCAGCCCAGCTTTAATGAATCCAGTGCCCTCTAATGGTTTTGGGACTACACTTGCCATCAGACTTCCACCTGGCAGAGCCTGGCTAGAGCTGATAGGAGTTGTAGTCCACAATAGCTAGACTCTAAAGGATGACTACAGGCATGGTGAAGGTTAGTTCATAGCTCACGTGAACCTCTGAAGCTGTCATATATTCAATCATCAAAACGTCTGGCATCTCCAGGTAGGACTGACAATGCCCCCATCCAGAAATCCTGGAGACCTGCTGCTAGTTAGCGTAGACAATTCTGAACTAGATGAACCAATGAACTGATTGGTATATGGCAGCCTCCTGTGTTCCTACTTAATTCAGTCCTTTATTTAGAACCATGAGGACTAGAATCTTATTCTCTTTCTATTCTTTTAGGGGGAAGGGCCGTGGCTCAGCGTTCAGAGCATCTACTTGCCTTGCCAAAGGTCTCAGGTTCAATCCCTGCCATCTCCAGGTAGAGCTAGAAGAGAAAGATCCCCCACCTGAGACCCTGCAAAGAGCCACTGTCAGTCAGTGCAGGCAATACTGAACTAGTTGGACCAATGGTCTGACTCAGTATGAGACAGTTTCCTATGTTACCTGCACAGGTAATTGAGGGTGGTACAAAACACTGGAGAGAGACTTCCATGAGGATGTAGAAAGCACAGCCCCGCACAGAAGGGGCCTTCAGCTGACTGCGGGTGTGCATGAAGTTCCTCCGCAGTTCAAAGCTGCATTGAGCTCCCCCACATGCAAGGCGGCAAGTTGGGGGTGGAAGGGAGGAGAGATAATTGCTTCTTATGATACTCTAATGGCAGGGCTATTTGCAGTAGATTAAACTCCTATCCATAATGAGCCCTAATAACTTCACCAGTGTCAGGAAGCAGAGGGCGAACAGCTCTGTGGAACAGTGGGGCTGGGAGGCAAAACTAACCCAGGACACGCCCTTCACTTGACACTTTGATGAACCAGATTGTATTCATTCACTGTTGTTCAGTCGTGTCCGACTCTTCATGACCCCATGGACCAGAGCACGCCAGGCACCCCTATCCTCCAGTGCCTCCCGCAGTTTGGCCAAACTCATGCCAGTTGCTTCGAGAACATTCATTCATTCATTCACTACCTATAGCTATAAAACACACCTAGTGGTGTTGAGGCCACAGTGATAATGCTGGACAAGGAAATGTGTTCTGCTCCTTTCGAAGGGCAACCAAAAATGATCAGGGAGGCTAACACTTTTGTTTAGGATCAGAGGGAACTGCCATATACTGACCCATGGATCAATCTAGTTCAGTCTTTTCTACATTAATTGCCAGAGGCTCTTCAGAGTTTCAGACAGAGTTCTCTCCCAATTCTACCTGGTGGTGCTGGCCATTGAAGCTGGGACCTTCTGCACACCACTGCTGAAGACCCTCCAAATTTCCATGATTTATAGAAGCCATCCCAGTTTCTGGTTTGATCCCAGAATGTTCCACTTTTCCTTGGGATGTCCATATTTCCATCAGAGAAATGTTGGAGGGGATGGAGTTATGTGACACACACACACACACAAACACCAGAACCAAGGAGATACAACCTTTAGAAGACATCTGAAGGCAGCCCTGTATAGGGAAGGTTTTAAATGTTTAATCTTCTGTTATGTTTTAATGTATGTTGGAAGCCGCCAAAGTGGCTGGGGCAACTCAGTCAGATGAGCGGGGTGTAAATAATAAAGCTGTTGTTGTTGTTGTTGCTATCATCATCATCATTGAATAGGATGTCCCTATTTTCATCAGATAAATGTTGTAGGGTATGCTGCTGAGCCATGACCCTCCTCACAGATGTTCCTACTGTGAAATTGCTTACAGAGATCCTATAGGAAGTGATTCGTAAATGGAATAAAACTCAATAACAATGTGGTTAAGAAGATGGGACAGTAGCTCTATCCAGTTCAGCATCCTTCAGTAGGCAGCGAGGTGCCCCCAGAAAGCCCATAGACAGGACTTGAAGCAATAGCCCTCAGCCGCTGTAGTCCTCCAAATATTGTTGGACTACAACTCCCATCAACCCTGCCCATCAGCCCTGCTTCCTGGGGGGCTGCTGGGAGTCTGAGTCCAGTGACATATGGACAGCTGCCTGTTCCCCTTCTCTAGTGATGGAGAAACTGCCAGTTAAACACCAACAGCCCATCAGCTGCTTATAACTACCGTAATTCTGTCACTGTGTCAGTTTCCATGCCAGCCTAACACAGGCTAACTCTACCTCAGTGCTGACTAGAGAAATATATGGAACCCTTTGATTCCTTCCAAGGTGAAACCTTTTCTCCTCCTCGCAGCAAAATTTACCCACTGGGACACCCACCTGTTGGTGTATTAACCTTTTTCATAGAATCCATGGCCACGGTCTCCTTTCTGCACCATGAGACGACTCTGAAACCCCTCTTCAGAAAGTATTGTTTACATTGGTTAGGAAATCCCACCATGGATGCCAATGAGGAACCCTCACCACCAAACCAAATACCAGCTTCAGAAAAGGGATTTTCCTGGGGATCTCAGCAATGACAGAGAGGATTAGATTTCCTTTCCATGCCTGCTCTGATCCCATTAATTAACACCACACTCCAAAAGAAAGAGAAAGAGAAAGTGGTTTACATTTAACACCTGCAATTTAGATGCAAAAAATAAAATAAAAATGCATTCAGGTATAGTTTGACCCTGATATACTGTTGTGACTTAACTGGGCAATTCACTAGGCTTGGGACTCTGGGCTCACACAAACTTGCCTTTTCCCCACTGCCTTCCCCCAGGGAAACTTGATCTTTACCACTGAATTGGAGTAAATGTAAATCGGGTTTTCGTCGGACGGACCTTTGTTCTGATCGATCACTAAAGAGCATGTTTTCCTAGGGAAAGCAATGGGGCAAGTGCAAGCCCTCAAAGGATGTTCTGCTTTTTCTTACATAATGAGACGGCAAGGGGTTTTCTCTGCCTTGGCTTCCAGGTGAATAGACACCTCTTCCAAAACTCAAAGGATCTATCACTATGCCACAGAGCGGGAGTAGGAAACCTGTGGCCCTCCAGATGTTGTTGAACTACAACTCCCATTATCCCTAACCATTGATTGTGCTGGCTGGGGCTGATGGGAGGTGGAGTCTGACATCATCTAGAAGGCCACAAGGATTTCCTCAGGGTTCATCTGTTGAGGGCTGCATGCTGGCAGTGGGGAGCCAAGAAGCTCAGGGTGAGCTAACACTGTTGACAGAAATTTCTGGTTCAGAAATTTTTTCCATGGACCACTAGAATGGATCTTGGACCACCAGTGACCATAGTTTGAAAATCTGTAGTCTAGCAGATTGTAAGGCAGGTGTGGAAAAGCTTTGATCCTCCATATGTTGTTGAACTACAATGTCCATTATTCCTCCCCATTGGCCAGAGCCAATGAGAGTTGTAGTTCAGCAACATCTGGAGGGCCAAAGCTAGTCCACACCTGTTGTTGTTGTTGTTCAGTCATTCAGTCGTGTCCGACTCTTCGTGACCCCATGGACCAGAGCACACCAGGCACGCCTATCCTCCACTGCCTCCCGCAATTTGGCCAAACTCATGTTAGTAGCTTCGAGAACACTGTCCAACCATTTCATCCTCTGTCGTCCCCTTCTCCTTGTGCCCTCCATCTTTCCCAACATCAGGGTCTTTTCTAGGGAGTCTTTTCTTCTCATGAGGTGGCCAAAGTACTGGAGCTGTTGTAGGGAGTTGGATATTATGCTCTGTCACACCAACACAAAGCAGTGAGTCAACTTGTGATGTAGAGCTCTCACAAGAGTCAGCATGTGTCATAGTTAGAACATTGGGCTAGGACTGTAGAGATCAGGGTTCAGATCCTGTCTTTGCCATGAAGCTCACTGGGTGAGTTTGGCTGTCACTCTATTCTGCAAAATAAAATAAAAAATTCCTTCCAGTAGCACCTTAGAGACCAACTAAGTTTGTTCTTTGTATGAGCTTTCGAGAAGCGTGCATGCACACGAAAGCTCATACCAAGAACAAACTTAGTTGGTCTCTAAGGTGCTACTGGAAGGAATTTTTTATTTTGTTTTGTTTTGACTATGGCAGACCAACACGGCTACCTACCTGTAACTGGAACTCTATTCTGCCTTAGCCAGACTTCCACCTGGAGTTCTGGATTCAAATTACAAGAGAGGAGATTCCAGCTAAACTTTAGGAAGAGTTTTCTGACAATAAGAGCTGATCAGCAGTAGAATGGACAACCTCAGAAGGTGGTGGACTCTCCTTCATTGCAGGTTTTAAAACAAAGTTTGCCTGGACATCTGTCAAGGATTCATTAGCTGTGATTCCTGCAATGCAGAGGGTTGGACTAGATGACTCTTTGTGGCCCTTCCATCTCTACAGTTCGATGATTCCATGAATCAGTGAGGTAGATTATGCTGGGAAATGAAGATGAACAGGCTGTACCTATCAGCTATTCTCAAGCCGCTGAAAGAGAACCATAAAAACATTCTACTTGGCAGTTTATTACATTCTCTAGCCTACAACTGCCCTCCGGGAGATAGGAGATAATCACATCATTAAAGATACATCCAAAACCAGCACATTGCCTGATGGCGAAAGGCCTGCTTAGAGCAGAGCCGAAGAGCAATTGCAGACAAATTTGAAATTGGGCAAAAATTCAGCCCTTTTGAATTTCAGATAGGATCCAGTTTTGCACAAATGATAATGACTGACTTGCCAAATTCCATATTGTTATTATTTAGAAAAGGACACCTCAATATCCAACAGGATCAAAAACTGGGAATGTGGTCTGTAAGGGAGGAGGAAGGTGATAATAATAATAATAATAATAATAATAATAATAATAATAATAATAATATATGGGGCACTGTATGTTCTGTGTTTTTAATTTCTGTGTGCGTCACTTTGAATTTTTTTGTGTTAAGCTGTTCATAAAGAGGGATGCAGTTGGCGCTGTGGTCTAAACCACTGAGCCTCTTGGGCTTACCAATCAGATGGTTGTGGTTCGAATCCCCATGACGGGGTGAACTCCCGTTGCTCTGTCCCAGCTCCTGCCAACCTAGCAGTTCCAAAGCATGCCAGTGCAAGTAGATAAATAGGTACCACTGTGGCGGGAAGGTAAACGGCATTTCCGTGCGCTCTGGCTCCCATCACGGTGTTCCGTTGTGCCAGAAGCGGTTTAGTCATGCTGGCCACATGACTCAGAAAACTGGACAAACGCCAGCTCTCTCGGCCTGAAAGCAAGATGAGCGCTGCAACCCCCATAGTCGCCTTTGACTGGACTTAACCATCCAAGGGTCATTTACCTTTTTACCTTTACCTTACTCATAAAGAAAATGAACAAACGAGAATGTTTACTGGGGAGGGAACCCAAAAGGGGGGGGAAGCTTGAAAATGCATAATAACTTGGGCCGATCTAAATTCAAAAGGAATGGGCAAAGGGGAATGGGTCACCTGACATTGTCAAAACAAAATAGAAAATTCTTTTCAGTAGCACCTTAGACCAACTGTGTTTGTTCTTGGTATGAGCTTTCGTGTGCATGCACACGAAAGCTCATACCAAGAACAAACACAGTTGGTCTCTAAGGTGGTACTGAAAAGAATTTTCTATTTTGTTTCGACTATGGCAGACCAACACGGCTACCCACCTGTCACCTGACATTGTTGTCATTGTCAAGTAGCAGACCATAAGAGCTGAAGGAGCTGAAGGACTCAGCCTCCTGGCTTGATCCAGCTTCCCAGTCCTCCTAATAATGACAAAGTTTTTTTTGTTAAGGTCATAAATGAAAAGCAGGGAGGGGCTAATCTGCCAAATTTGCTTTCACTCAGATTCTCATTTGCACCCGCCAAAAGAACCTTCAGTTCAGTTCTTCATATTTCCACATCAGTTTGCAATTTTAAAAAAATAAATCATGATATTTCATCAGCATTTTAGGCTGGATCCATCTTAATAAACACCTAATATACACAATTTTTCAAAACGGGTTTCTCCAATAGAATGCATTTTGGGAATGTCCCTTTCATTAATAAATTTTTCACATTCTTATGCACACCTTCCCTCTCCAGGTGCATTTTTGTGCCACATTCCTTTGCAGGGAAACTGCATTGCAAAATCTGGAGAAGTGCGGGTGTCAAAGGGTGGCTGTGTTTCGGTTCACGAATTGTTTTGGAAAAAGTACAAATGAGGTAGCTCTGACTTTCAATGCAACCTGAATCGAATTTCTCCCCCATCCCTGTCAGCTTGCTGAAAGCCTGGAGTAGCAGAGTGGACCTCGCTTCCAGCTTTTCATTGTGACTCTGTGGTCACAGAACTAACACAATCAAGCTCAGTCAAAACATATTCCTGTCATTCATCTTAATTTGGGAAGGGTTTGTGGGATCAAGAGCCTGCCAGGGCTGTGGGAAGTGATATCCTGTGTGTGTGTGTGTGTGTGTGTGTGTGTGTGTGTGTGTGTGAGAGAGAGAGAGAGAGAGAGAGAGAGAGAGAGAGAGAGAGAGAGAGAATGGAGTGAAAGATGAAGGGTGTGGCAATTATGTTTAGAGAACACAGGTGCATCCATAGGAGCCAACTCCTACAGACCAAGGTTGGTACCCCTAGTTGCATATTGATTGGGAAAGAGCCAGTCTAATGAGTCCCCAACTTTATTAGATCATCAGCTTTAGAGGTTTTTGTTTTGTTTTGTTTTGTTTTGTTTTGTTTTGTTTTGTTTTGTTTTGTTTTGTTTTGTTTTGTTTTGTTTTGTTTTGTTTTGCTAAGCAGCCCTTGCTATTCATTCCAATAGGGGCAGTGGTGTAGCATGGTGCCCCAGGTTCCAGGGGAGGGGGGTGACACTCAGCGGTCCCTCCCGCCACTCCCCGCCGCCTGGCACCCCATCCATGCTGCTCCACGGATGGACAGTCGCCGCAGGAGCAGCAGCACCGGGCCAGATGGACTGCACATGTGCGGCATTTCTGCGCATGCGTAGGCCGTCCAACGTGTGTTGTGATGTCACCCGCCCCCAGGGGGGTGCCTCCACACGCTGCCCCGGGCGGCCAAAAGGCTTCCTCTGCCACTGAATAGGGGTTTAGACCACCACCCAGGGGTGCCAACTTGAATAAAATTTTTGGGGGGTCCAGGTAAGCCCTACCCCACATAATCGATCACATGACATGGCGCGCGACACCATCTGAATGGCAATGCCTATCAACTTTGGGGAGGCCTGGCAAATGTGAACACTGCTTTAGCACCGCAGTAAGGTAAAGGGTGGATGCAATTCCTGGCACATTCCTTCCTCTTCTTCCCACCCTGTCTTTTTAACACAGTTTGGAGTAATGCGAATCACAAATATTTTAGCTTCTATCAGCACCAGCAGAATGTCAGTCCCTCTCTTGGGAGTGAGTTACTACAGGTCATCATGGGAGCATTCAGTAGCAAAGAGATGAGATGCCTAGCAGTGACTTGTGGATGCATTGGTCAGGTATGGGGAAGCTAAGGCCCTCCAGATGTTGCTGGACTCTAACACCCAAAAGCCCCAGCCAACATGGCCAATAGCCAGTGATAATGGGAGTCATTGTTCAGCAACATCTGGAGGACCACAGTTTCCTCATCCATGGATGAGGGATACACCTCTGAAATTGACTGAATATGCAGAAATGGACAAACTAACGGGAAGAATCCGAGAGCAGCGGGACCAGAAATTCATCAAAGACTGGTTAAAATTTATGAATTATTTGAAAGACAATTTACATCTGAATACGTTAATAGGATTTCAAGAAGTTTTGTAGTGAATGTGTAGAACTATTATTGTAAGTAGGATAGTAAAGTAAGGGAAATTTCTTTTTTTGATAATGTAAGCAATGGTTGATTAAAGAAGTATAATGCTAAGTAAAAAATTAGAAAGCCATTTGAAGGGATTGACGGAAGTCATGGCTTGACAGCCAAATGGAAAATGTATGAAAATGTTTGTTTAAATATTATTGTAGTAGTTTAGTATAAAAATAATAAAAATTATATATAGAGAGGGATACACCTCTAGGTGATGTAGCAATAGGTGTCACTTTCAATATCTGGAACCCGGGGCCTTTAAAGGGCAATGGCTCAGTAGTAGAGCATCTGCTTTGCATGCAGGAGGTCCCAGATTCACTCCCCAGAATCTCCAGGTAGGGCTGGGAATGTTCCTTCCCTGAAACCCTGAAGAACCACTTTTGACCAGTGTAGACAATACCAAGCTAGGTGGACCAAAGGCCTGACACAGTGCAAGGCAGCTTCCTAGGTTTCTATGGATTAAGAGGAGGCATGGCAGCCATGCTTCTGAAGTACCAGTTGCTGGAAACCACAGGAGGCGAGAGTTGCTCCTGTGTTCAGGTTTCCTACAGGCATCTGGTTGGCCACTGTGGGAACAGGATGCTGGACTAGATGGGCCATCGGCCTGATTCAGCAGAGCTTCTCCTATGTTGCTATCTGCAAAAAGGTTGGAGAATTTCAGGAAGCTAGTTCCCTTCAGGCCTAGGGGCAGTTTCACCATGGTGTTGGTCCATTCACCCCCAAGGCATTACATAAATGTGTGGGTTCCAGGCTCACTCGCCAGTGCATGTCTGCATTTGACTTTCCGTCTTGTTGTCACACAACAGTGATCAGAGAGCGAGAAGAGAGGGATGGAGCATATATATATATATATATATATATATATATATATATATATATATATATTCCTGCTGCTTTTTACCTCTTTCCCACATTGCAATCCTTTGGGGATATCAAGGGCAAGCCAGAGAAGGGTTACCTGGAGAGAAGGGTTGCTAGGCAACCAAACACCCACCGCCGCCCCCCCAAGCAAGCACCAGAAAGCCAAAACGCGTTCCAGGCCTGCAACCAGATTAGCATATTAATGAGGTTGTAATTTCCCCGGAATTGTCTGCCTGTACACGTTTTGCTCCGGCTACACGCTGGCCCAGGAGTTTGCTATGCAAATAAACTGGTTTTTACAGGCTCTGGCTTAATTAACTCATCAAGTTCATATTCCTAACCACACACACAGAGAAAAGTGAGGCTAACTACAATTTAATGGACCTGTGTTTTTACTCTTCCCTCACAACTCTCTGGGAAGGCCTTTGGTGGAAACCTTCCCCTTTTCTCTCTCTTTCTCCCAAAGACCCTCTGACAAAGTAGGAGCTGTCACTTTGACTTTTAGGTTGTCCCTATTTTCATTGGAGAAATCTTGGAGTATCCAGCGTTATCCAACCCCTAAGCCATTTGAAGGCAATCTTGTACAGAGAAAGGTTATTTAAAAAAAAAAAGTTTAATGTTTTACTATGTTTTTATATATGTTGGAAGGTGCCCAGAGTGGCTGGGTCAACCCACTACGATGTGTGGGGTATAAATAGTAAAATTATCATTATCGAATGGGGATGTCCCTATCTTCATTGGAGAAATGTTGGAGGGTGTGCTTTTATTGACATTCCACCATCAAATGGAAAATCCTAAATATTCCAAGAAAGGGAAGTTACCTTTTGGTTCCATCAAAATCAGGGAGAATTCAATGGCAGGAATTAGCGGTGGTATGACTTCAGATTTGGGACCTGGGCGTTGGTAGGGAGGGTAGTGGGGCTGCAAGATTCTCCACGAGGCTTACAGATTGCTGTGATTTATTACTGGTCTGGTGCCCTCCCATACCTGTTTATCCAGCAGTAAGTCCTGCTTGGCAGGGGGTTGGACTGGATGGCCCTTGTGGTCTCTTCCAACTCTATTATTCTATGAAGTCCCACTGACTGTGCTTGCGCCTAGGAGTGCAGCCTATGTTTCTATCCCATCCTGAACACAAAGAGTGGTGGTGCCCAAGCTTCTCTCCCCACCACATCCTCATTTTATCCTCAAAACAAGCCTTCAAGATAGGTTTAAGCAGGGAGAGAACGACTCACCCAGGGTTGCTCAGTGAACTTCGGAATCCCATAGGGATGCTCGGTGTCTGTCTCCACTGCACTCCACTCTATAAGTGGGTAGTCACATGGGAAGGTAGCTATAGTAAGGTTACCAGATTTATTAATTTTTTTCAATGAATCCGGGGACACATTTCAACTTCAATAGATTTTGTATGGGGAATGATTTGTAAATCTGGGGACTGTCCCTGGGAAATGGGGACATCTGGTAACCTTAAGCTATAGCTATGTTGTTGTTGTTGTTCAGTCGTTCAGTCGTGTCCGACTCTTCGTGACCCCATGGACCAGAGCACGCCAGGCACGCCTATCCTTCACTGCCTCCCGTAGTTTGGCCAAACTCATGTTAGTAGCTTCGAGAACACTGTCCAACCATCTCATCCTCTGTCATCCCCTTCTCCTTGTGCCCTCCATCTTTCCCAACATCAGGGTCTTTTCCAGGGAGTCTTCTCTTCTCATGAGGTGGCCAAAGTACTGGAGCCTCAACTTCAGGATCTGTCCTTCTAGTGAGCACTCAGGGCCGATTTCCTTGAGAATGGATTGGTTTGATCTTCTTGCAGTCCATGGGACTCTCAAGAGTCTCCTCCAGCTATAGCTATAGGGGAAAGTTTTTTCTCCCTCACAGCGCTAGAACTCATGGACGGCCAATAAAGCTTAATGTTGGAGGATTCAAAACAGCTAGATGAAAGAACTTAGGTAGCACATAGCTAAACTATGGAACTCTCTTCCTCAGGAGGCAGCATGGGAGACAACTCCTAGGGGCCGAGGTCTCCCCCCAAAAGTTGATGGGCATGGCCATTCAAATGGGGGGGTGCCATGTCATGTGATTGATTTTGTGGGGTGGGACTTGCCTGGGCCGCCCCAATATTTTATTCAAGTTGGCACCCCTAGAAAGCAGTGACAGCCACCATCTTGGATGGCTTTAAAGAGGACTGGAGAAATTCATGGAGGATGTGGCTGTCAGTGGCTACAAACCATTATGGCTCTGCTCTGCTTCCATGGTTGGAGGCAGTAATGCTTCCTGAAGACCACAGAAAGGGAGAGTGGCCCTGTGCTCAGATCCTGCTTATGGGTTTCCCATTGGGACATCTGGTTGGCCACTGGCCATTGGCCTGATCCAGCAGTCTCTTCTTCCATTCTTATCTTCTGCTTCCTCGAAAGATCGGACTTTGCATGATAAGGAGAGTGAAGGGGAAATGCAACAGGAAAAGATGGAATGACGCTCGCTTTGATACAACATCATCTAATCTCCCTGCCAAAGAATCAGAATGAATGGTCATAAAAGAGCCACTCGTCATCTCATCTTCCTGCAAGCAAACAAGGCTGGAAGCTCAATAAGCAGGTCATCTGGTACAATTATCATAGCATTAAATTGAGCATCTACATCATATACTCCCATCGGTTTAACAATTATTCTCTCCCCCCAAACAAACCTTGCAGACTGTAGTGGTTCTATGAGTCTAAGGATTGCTAAACAGAAACCTCAGTGCCACTGTCAAACTACAAATCCCAGATTTCTTGGAGAAGAAATCAAGACAACCATGCTGCATAGTTTGCCCTCAGACCACGTCCTCACAGAATCATAGAGTTGGAGACCTGGAAGGGACCCTGGGGGTCATCTTGTCCAACTTCAGGAATATGCAGCTGTGCCATATGGGGATTGAACCTGCAACCTTGGTGTTATCAGCACTATGCTATAACCAAATGTGCTATCCAGGCTTCTGCACAAAAGAAAGTAACCAATGACAAGTGTGTCTGTGTGTGTGTGTGTGTGTGTGTGAGAGAGAGAGAGAGAGAGAGAGAGAGAGAGAGAAAAGGTAAAGGACCCCTGACAGTTAAGTCCAGTCACGAACGACTCTGGGGTTGTGGCACTCATCTCGCTTTATGGGCCGAGGGAGCCGACGTTTGTCCGCAGACAGTTTTTCCAGGTCATGTGGCCAGCATGACTACCGTAAGCCGCTTCTGGTGAAACCAGACCAGTGCACGTCGCGGGGATTCAAACCGCCGACCTTCCAATCGGCAAGCCCTAGGCTCAGTGGTTTGGACCACAGCACCACCCGCACCCGTGTGTGTGTGTGTGTGTGTGTGTGTGTGTGTGTGTGTGTGTACTTTCAGACCTTTTTGTAATATCTTTGAATTACTACTATTTCAAAATGCAATTCTTCCTCCAAGGAGCTTAGGGGAGCTTCCATTTTATCCTCACAACTGCCCTGTGAGGTGTGTTAGGGCCACATTGGAATTCAGGATTTGATTGTCCTCAGAGTAATGACCTCTTGTCTGGAGACTTTCCTTTTTCCATGCCGAGACTCCGTCCTAGAAGACTGGAAGTAATCAAAGGAGAAGAGTCCTCTAAGTATGTCAAGAGTGCATTTTCTTCACCGCTAAGTAACTGAAAGTTGTCCCCCAATTTATCTGGGACTAAAAAAAGTCAAGGAAGATTAGCATACATTCCTTAACACCGGGTATTCTTCTCTCTCTAAAAGCACTAAGCACTTGGGACATTGTCTGAAGCATTTAGCGCTTACGTGAGAAGAACTCCTGAAGCTTCAGTATCTCCCCGCGTGTAAACCTTCAGGAAAATCGGCCGGACTCCTCTCCTGTTCCTGAGGCTCTGAACTGCACTCAGACTTCCCACATATGAAATGTCTAGACTCTGCTGCTGCTGTATAATGTCCTTTCATTCCCTCTTCTCTTTGACTGAGATTATAAGAGGTTCAGAGATCATTCTGACATGCGGTCAGCAAAGCAGCTGAATAAAAAGGTATCCCTGGATTCCGTTGGGCTGGTGGAAATGATTTGGCACTTTTGCTGTGGGGGAGGCTTAAAGTGGCAATGAATCATTGCAGAGCCACGAGAACATAAATGCAGGCAGCCTGGTGTGTTTAAAGTGAATTCACTGAATTGAGTATTAATAAAATGCAATCTAATCTTGCATTTAAGTGGCATAGATAGATAGATAGATAGATAGATAGATAGATAGATAGATAGGCAATACATTTAAAGCACATTTAAAGTAAATTCCCCCCCCCCCAATTATTCTGGGAATTGTAGTTTACCCTTCCCAGAGGTGCAATTCCCTACAATTCCCAAGATTCTTTGGGGGTCGATATCGGCTTTAAGTGTGCATTAAATGGGCAGTGTGTACACAGCCTAACTGTATTTGCCATCATTGGCTGGGATTGGAAGAAGAAGGGCAGGATATAAATCAACTAAATAAAAAAACTTAAAGCATCTTGTTAGCCACTGTGAAATCAGAATTCTGGGCTGGGTGAGTCCTTGCTCTAATCCTGCAGTGCTCTTCTTACGTTCTTCAACCAGGCAGGATCCTGCAGAAATGCCTTCCCTTATAGTTCTAAAAGTACAAGGAGTGGTGGAACCTCCTTCTTAACATTAAAAATGAAAATCCTGGGATTGACCTGAAATTAGAGACAACATCGTATAGTGGTTAGAGCAGCCTCCTCCTCCTCCCTGCTTCCAAATCAGGTACCTTCCAAATGTTCTGGTCTACAACTTTCATCAGCCCCAACTAGCACAATCTTGCCATCTGAGGCTGATGGGGACCCTAGTCAAAGATAAACGGAGGGCACTTGGTTGGGGAAGTGTATTAAGAGTGTCAGGGTAGAACTGGGAAGTTCTGAGTTCAAATCCTCACTCAGCCATGAAGCTCATTGGGTGACCCTGGACCAGTAATTGAGAACTGGATGGGGCCAATTGACCATCTAATCCAGCATCCTAATCTTACAGTGACTGACCACTATGCCTGCAAGCATGGTGTTTGTAGGACTTCTTCCATCTTTGACACATCCTCCGCACATTAAGAGTTCTCTTCCTGACTGAAGAGTAGTCCAGGAGGAGATGCCCACGCAGAGTAACTGGCAACCTTCATTCTTCTTGGCCTTCCTTGGTGTCAGTCACAAGTGGGTAGCAAAGCCAGTCTAAGTGGGTGGCAGGCTTTATAAGTAAACCCCAAATAATTGCTTTTGATTCTTGAAAGGTGACGAATACCACTTGCAACTTGCAACCCAACGTCGGAAATGCTCAAGTCTTACATTTCAGCTTTATGGGAACTGCTCTCTGTGGCTATCAGACAGTTCACCATGAGCTGCTCGGACAGGTTCAGAAAAGGGTGACCCAAATGACCAAGTAGGTGAAGCAGCTCCCCTATGAAGAAAGGTTGAAGCATTTGGGACTTTTTTAGAAGATGCCACAGAACAGAAGTTTATAAAAGGACACGTGGCATGAAGGAAGTGGATAAAGGAAAGGTTTTTTTCTCTCTCTCCGTCTCATAGCACTAGAGCTTACAAGCATCCAGTTGAAGCCGAAGGTTGGAAGATTCAGGACAAATAAAAGAAAGTACATCTTCACACACTGCACAGTTTGCAAGGATGTGAATAGATGCTAGGAGAGGTTACATTTATTAGATATTACCCTTCCTCACATTTGTGGGCTTAAAAGGGAAGCTTAGATAGGCTAGTTCTAGTCTTTTCATTTAAGCAGGGGCGGAGGAAGGGGGCGGTGGGGGCGGGTCGCCCTTGGGTGTCACCACTGAGGGGGTGACAAAATGCCAGGCAGCACTCACCGCAGTGCCTGCAGCGCTCCCAAGCCATGCATCTCTTCTGTGAGTGACGCAGTGGCTTGGGTGCCCGCAGGCTCCGCGCTGCCCCAAACATTCTGCCCACCACCTCCCCCTCAGCTGTAGGGCAGCTGAGTGGGAGGAGGCACGCAGACTCCTCGGGGGCCCCACAGAGCGCCACCGCGTTTAAGTAATCCAGGATGCTTTAAGGCATACCAGATTCTCCTGGTATTTCTCCCTTTTTCTTCCCCTTAAAACAATAATCACACAAACAATCTTGTAAAAGGTAAAAATAACATTTACTAACTCAGAATACTTGAGGAGTAACAGATACAGCAGCTTTGTTCAGGCAGGCTTAAAATGGTAATTCAGTTACAAAGACATGCTTAAGTCTAGCTTAAGATGGGGTCTGAGCATTGGAGTTCAGACATAGCAGATTCTTCTTCAGATTCTTCTTCAGATGAAGTGTAAGAGTGAAGAGAGGCAAAGGAGCAAAGGGCAAAGAGAAAGTGCCCAGCTAGGTGAGGAGATTATATATGGCTACGCCCTCCCCTGTCAGGGCACAGTGGGAATGGATCTCAGGGCTCTCTAGCGAACTTACAAGGAAACTCTATGAGCTTCAGCTCCTATCACACACTTATCCAGCAAAGGTGCATTGTTGGTTTGACTGCATTGTAAATATCCCACATAGTTAAACTATGGAACTCACTCCCACAGGAGGCAGTGGTGGTCACCAACCTACATGACTTTAAAATAGGATTAGACAAATTCATGGGGGAAATGGCTATCATTAGCTACAAGCCACAACGGCGTGACGTCAGGGGGTGCTTCCATTTGAATTTGCATCAACAAGCTCCTCCCACTGGTTGTTAACCCTCTTGTCCAATGCCTAAGCCAATACCACTCACACGCGGTAACCAATAAAGTTGTGGCCTTACTTTGCCCATTAACCTAAAATATTGTGTCCGTGTGTTTTATTTACCCCATGGGGGTGGCGTGCCATCGACCCACAAGTTATTATACCTGCAGACCCATCTTTTGTGCATGTTTACTGTGAAGTACCTCCTACTGTGCCCAGGGGGCTTACTCTCAGATAAGTGTGCACATGATCACAACCTGCAGCAATGCTCCCGAACTTAGCTGAGGACGTTTCACCAACACCACTTACTGTTTGCTCTGATGGGAATGGGCAGAACAACTCAGTCTCTAGCCTTTCCTGCCAGGGACGTGAAGCCGGGTAGGTCACGCTACAAGAAACCTGGAGAAAGCAGAGAGCGTTATTGGTGGTGGCTCCCTCTTCCGCGGACGTTATAGTTAAGGAACCTAGAAAATCAGGAGCTGCCTTATACTGAGTCATATTATTGGTCCAGCTCAATGTTGTCTACACTGACTAGCAGAAACCCTCCAGGGTTGCAGGCAAGAGTCTCTCTCAGCCCGACCTGGAGACACCAGGGATTGAACCTGGAACTTTCTGCATTATATACACACACGTGTCTCACAAATTTCTGCAAAAGAAAGAAGTATTTATTTCATCCTTGCCCTAAACTCCGCCTCTTCTTGTGCTTAGCATCTTGGATGCTCTTCGGAACACTTGTGAAAGACCAGGTGAAAAGCTACGAACAGACGCGTGTTAAGGTCTCCTGACATTTCCTTCTTCCCTTCCTTCCAAGGAAGCATGGCAACGGGGAATACTTAACCCTTTCCCCTCCAGTCGTTTTCTGCTCCAGGCGCATGACCCCTCCTCCGCCAGCGCTTCTTTCACCTGCGGCTGCCAACGCAGAGTGCGAGGGAAGGAAAAACCAGGAGGAAAGGGTCACGTAGCCTTTCCCCTCCAGTTGCTCCTTAGCTAAAACTCCATCCTTCAACAGTCGCCTTCACTCTTGGGGGGGGGGGGGGAGTCCTGGCGTCTGGAGTGTAATGTCAGGTCTAGCTGGGCCCTGGAAATTCAAGCGGGGAGATGTTGAATTCTTCCCTGCGCCTCAGTGCTTCCGCTGCCCCCCGAAGATATCAGCAACACGTAAGAGTTAACCTTCCTGTTTTTAGTAGTAGCAGAAGCAAGACTGTCATCATCTGGGCCCTCGAGACCCAAAGTTTGCACATTTGTATTCCAGAACCTTAAATTTCCAGCCCTCTGAAAACTCCCTCTGGGACAAGGGGTCCGTTATGTTTCCGGGTTGTAGTTATACAACTTCCCGGCGTTTGTTTTTGATTACCTCCCCTTTTCCGTTAAGGGTATTAGCGTGGTTCAACTAATGAATGACACGCTGCCTACCCAGTATTTTTAAACATTATGCAGAGGGTGGGGGAATGAGCTAAGCCAAGAGGCAATAAAAGTTAGGGACGTCACGGAACACTCTGTGGCTTCATTGTCGCCTAACTGAAATAATGAGGCTAAAATAGAGATTAAACGCACGCACGCACAGACCCCAAAAGGGAAGGCAGGGATGAGCTTATGGAATCCTCATTACGGTCAATAGAACGACTTCAACACCCTGGCCAGCTCCCGAGCGCTCTGCGTGAGCGCGCCGGCAATAAAGGCAAGGAAGTATGATGGATCTGTGTCCATACTCGCCCCCACCACTCCGCAAAAAAGCTATCTGCAAGGGGTAGGATATTTCCCTCCCTCCCTCCTCTTTGGGGCAGTGAGAAAGCGGGCGGTATGTTATTTATTTCTTTTAAGGCGCAGGGTATTATTGTCAGCCAGGCGAGGAAACTCAGGTATTTATATACCAGCAGCGCTCCGGCAGTGTTCAGCTGTGATAGAAAGGAATAATAATTATTAGATCTATTTCAGATTAGGGCTTCACGACAAACAAAAGATTTAAATTACAGACCAATGGGGCGTGTGTGCGAGCGTTTCTTCATGAGTCTGCTTTGGTTAGGGGCTCATTCCCTGGAAAGCTTAAATATTAAATATTAAAGTAAATATTTTGAAGTAGGAAACCCATGTTTCTGAACACAATAATGAATATTAAAATATTGTTATTTCTACTAATAATGGCATGGTCCAAGAGAATACAAACTCTCTTTAAATGAATGGGATTTTCTGTACTTGAAATACCAATACTAAACAATTTTCTTCTGGGATACAGCAGATTTTTAAATCCCTAGGTATTCACCGCCTGGTTGTTCTGGGTTTTTTGTTTTTGGGTTGTTTTCTAAAACGGGGGGGGGGGGAGGGAATAAACTACAATATGAAGGTTTTAAAAAAATATTTTGGGGTCTCAGCAAAATTTGCCAGATTTCTACAGGTACAAAATTCGTTGGAAGGATTTGGTTGTTTCACTTTTCATGGTGGAGTTCTTCCCCTTTTATCAACAATGGGGAAAATGGAGGAAACAGGAGAACGAATCCCGAAGACAAATATGTGAGGATGTGACGTGAAGCGTCATTCGGATATTTAATGTGAAAATGCTAGGGGTTCAAACTAAGCCGAGAGAAAGAGCGCGTTGCTCGGGCTGTGCGATTTAACAGCGGTTGGGGACGAAGGAGAGACAGCTCCTCCGCCGGCTTCCCGGCAGAGCTCTATGTCCAGACTCCAGAGCAATGAAAGGCTGCAATCCTTTGCCCGCTTACAAGGGAGTAAGCCCCGTTGAACGCCATGGGGATTTACTTCTGCACAAAGCACGTACTCCGAGCGCAATCGGCCTCCCAGAAAACCTGTCTCATTGAATCTAACGCAAAAGATTGCTACCCATAATAACCCTTTCCTTCACCACCGTCACCACCACCCCACTCCTCCAAGCACCTTCGTTCCAAGAGAGGCAAAAAAAAGATCTGGTTTGGTTTCCCGTTTATAATGGGCAGAAGGGAGGAGGGAGAGAAACTCGTCTCACTACTGGCCCACTGATGCCCGCTATTGTCTACTCTGACTGGCAGTGGTCTTTCTCAGCCCTTGAACCCAGGATCTCTTCCTGAATGGAGATGGCAGGAATGGAAGCTAGGACCGCCTTGCATTGGCAAGGCACGTGCTCTGTCACTTTGGAGAGAGAAAGAAGCTTACATTAAAATCCAACAATACGGCCGGAGCTTCTCCTGCGCAAACCCACCCACCCAGCCAGAGCCGTTTCCTTTTATTTCGATGGGACTCCTCTGCGCGAGAACTTCCACCTCGCCCAGCATCCTGTCCCCGCCACAAGCCCTCCAATTCCCTCTGGTGCTTTTTTAGGAGACCCGTGACACACACACACACACCAAAATTCCCCAGCGTTATGCTTCAGTCCTGATTTCGTTTCTTCCCCGCTGGGCTCTCTCCCGAGCGGGGTGGTATTGTGGGGAGAGGGAGTACTGTAAGGGGTGGGCATCGCCTCGTCCACGTGAGCTGCTCGACAACCCGCACCCCCACCCATGCAACAATCCCCGCAAGCCACACGAAACAGCAAGATAGGACGTCCCCTCACCCCCTCCTGCCACCTCCGCTCCCAGTCACCCACTCCCAGCCTGTTAACATTGAGACGGCCCTTTGGGGTGCAGTTCCAGCTCCGGGAGATAAGGGAGAGGACTCCAGAAGGCCCCTCCTCCGCCTCCCACCCCACCTCTGCCACCCTTGTTGCGGATTCCCCCTGGAGGGGCAACTGCTTGGCTCGGCCAACCCTCTCCGCCTTTCCCTCTCCCTCTCCCTCCCCCTCCCCTACTGCTGGAGAGCCGGTGAGTCGTCGATCACGGATTTCCCTTTTTCTCACCTTCTAAACAAAGGCAAACGAGGGCACCGCCGCGCAGGATCAACACGCAGTCATTAGCGGGAACCCGGCAGGGAGAACGAGAACGAGATTTCTCTTTTACTCCACCGCTCCCAGCTCCCGTTTTCTCTACTCACACCCAGCTCAGGCAACTCAGAATGTTCTATGGGGCCATTCGCCTAGCTCGCCAGAATCAGCTCGTACGTGTGTGTGTGTGTGTGTGTGTGTGTGAGAGAGAGAGAGAGAGAGAGAGAGAGAGAGAGAGAGAGAGAGAGTGAGAGAGAGAGAGAGAGAGTTTGTGTGTTATACATAGATGGGCAGATATATTTGTTCTTGTCCACGGCCCATCGGAACGAATGAGAGGAATCTGCTCACCTTCCTTCATTCCAGTGACAGCTTGACGGGGTTGGCATGCCCGCAGCAGAGCCTTTTCAGTGGTGGCCACGGGTGCCAATTTGAATAAAATATTGGGGGGGAGGGCAGGTAAGCCCCGCCCTGCACAATCGATCACATAACGCAATGAACACCCACCATTTGAATGGGGAAGCCCATCAACTTGGGGTGGCAGCTCCCTCATATATTTTATATTGGCTCCTAGAAGTTGGCTCCGATGGCCGTGGCCCCACAGGCTATTGACACTCTTGGCCCAATGACGTACGATTGGCCCCCCTTCCGTTCGGGATTTTTGGAGGGGGTGGTGTTTGTTTAAATCTACTCCATCCATAGAAGCCAAGTCCTAGGGACCTCTTCGGCCCCGCCCCATAAAATATTGGAGGGGTCTGTCTGCCGCCGCCCCCCCCCAAGTTGATGAGCATTGCTATTCAAATAGTATGCGTGTGCCACAACATGTGATTGATTACATGGGGCGGGGCTTACCTGCCCCCCCCCCAATTATTTTATTCAACTTGGCACCGCTGACTCCATCTTGCTTTTCGTGATGGTTGTAGGATGATGCTATTGGATTTTTTTGTTTTGTTTTCAGCTGAGGAAGCGGAAGGCCTTAAAGCTCAGTGGTTTGAGCATGCCCAGGTTCAATCCCCAGCGTCTCCAGGGTGGTTTTGAAAAAGGCCTGAAATCCCAGAGAGCCGCTGCCACTAGTCAACGTAGGGCAGTGTTTTTCAACCACTGTTCCGAGGCACACTAGTGTGCCGCGAGATGTTGCCTGGTGTGCCGTGGGAAAAATTGAAAAATTACTTTATATATAGTCAATATAGGCACAGAGTTAATTTTTTTTAACATTTTCTAATGGTGGTGTGCCTCGTGATTTTTTTCATGAAACAAGTGTGCCTTTGCCCAAAAAAGGTTGAAAAACACTGACGTAGGGGATGCTGAGCTAGATACTGTAGCTCCATGGACTGACTCGATATAAGGCCGCCTCCTGTGTTCCTGTAACGATATGGGGTTATCTGCTGCCAGTTTGCTCGGCGTTAAAATAGCTGTTTGGGTTCAATGATCTGTGTGTGATGGTTGAATGAGCCTCAACAATACTTTAAGGAATTAAACATTAGAAATAAAAAGAGCCATGCTGGGTGACGTCAAGGCGCCATCCGGTCCACCACCCCCCTTTCCTGTTTCCGGAAGTGGCCAATGAGATGCCTCCAGAGAAGCTCCAGAGTCCAGAAGCAGGATTTAACGGATAGGGGCCTACGTCTCCTTTTTGCTCCTCTCACGCCGCAGCATCTGTTTGTTGCAGGTACACTACTCCTAAACATGGAGGATCAGCTGGCACAGCTAACGTAAGAAGATATCTGACTAAGGGTACCTCTTGGTGCTGGAATTAGAGGGGGCCTGGATAGGTATTAGCCGTGCTTTTTTTAAAAAAAAATGTTTAGGGGTACTCTCATTTTCCTACTCATATTGAAATACTGCCCCTCAATGAGGCCAAACTTAGATTCACAAAATGTTTGTGGGTATGCGTACCCCTGCGTATCCCCAGGAAAAAAATCACTGGGTATGGGGGGGGGCTTTAATGAAAGCAGCAAGTCCAGACTTCTCACCGATCTCTGCCAATGTATGTCCCTTCCTGTAGCCTTATTATTTAAAATAAAAAGTGGTTAAAATAACCCTAACAAGAAGCTGTTAGGGTTTGGGTGGCGAGAAACCTTCCCCTTCTTTGAGGGGCAGTAGTGTAGCAGTCATATTCCAAGCCTGGTCAGGCAGAGAGAGCGTGAAAGGTGAAATCGTAGCCCTACCAGGCTAGAACTTCATCTGTAGCTGGGTTTAACTTTAAGGCATCTCTAGGTATCCTCAGTGTTTTTCACTTGTGGTCAAGAATTAGAGGCTCCCTGAGTCATGGAAGACTTCCAGGTAGCAGACAGCCCGGACACTTCTGCATAACAATTAAGAATGACCCTTCCTCTCTCGGAAAACTAAAGCAAAACAGAAAATAAAAAACGGGGGTCTTTTGGAGAGAGATGTCACTTCAGATTTGGACTTCGTTTTCAGCAGTGTTTTAAAAGCCCCTATAAATTCAACCTAAAGTTGAAAAGGAAAATGTGTTTTAAGGAGTATTTGCTGTCCTTGCTTTTAATGATGGTTTTAACTAATAAGTGATTTATTTATTTTTGAAGGCCGGAGTTCAGCAGAGTTATAACAACAAAATTAATAGTCACCTTTTGTGTGCGCGCCAAGGCTAGCTACTGACCCATTCAGTTTTTGTTTGTTTGTTTGTTTGTATCCACCGTCACACAGCGTCTAGTATAGATAGTGGTCGTATCTATAAAATGTGAGATGTAGAGGGTGCGGGGCGGGGATCACAATGGTCTGAAACACAGAGGAAGGGGAAGATAATGTTGACGTTGTGTTTAAAATTACATAAAAGGCTGCGTATTCTAATTAAATTGTGTCCAACACTGTAAAGAATGCTTAAGCGCATGTCAGTATTTTTCCATGAGGCTTGTGTAGAAGGCGACGTGAGTTAGTTAGACCTTAGGACCAAACCACAAGGTTTGGATAGAGTTACAAACTGTTTGCATATTTTAATGAAGTTGTTCCCCCCTTCCCCCCCCCCCAGGACCACAGAGTTTTTAGCAGTGCTTAGCTGGGTGTCGTTCAGCATGTACCGGTATGTAGCTTGAAGCGGGAGGGAGGGAGGGAGAGTACTGTATTGTGGATTTCTAGCTGGGAAAGCTACATTTTAGTAAAATATACTGTTAAGCCTCACACTGGGATCAGTGTCGAAAGAATCTCTAAGACTAAAACAAAATGTAACACAATTGTTCTTTTCGGAAAGTTTAAACTAAGTTCTGCAAGTAAAGTTTGTGATTTTGTGTGTTTGTGTGTTGGAGTCGAGAAGACATATTTCTACACAAATGGTCTGATAAGAGAGACATCTGGCAACTTATATTTTTATTTGAAAAGCTCTTCCTACATCGTGGTAAAATAAAAAATAAAAAAATACAGCGCTTCCGCATTACTCAATGGCCCCTTCAGGGAATCCTTTGTCCGAGTTATTTTGCTGCGCTGGAATTCGTCTGTAGACTTTCGTCGGAAGAAGGAACCGGAAGTTTGGGAAATAATCCGAGCAAAGATAAAGAAAAGCCCTGTGGCTATTTACTTTTTCTCCCCGCCCCCTACACACACACACACACACACACACACACACACACACAGCCAACTCCCGCGAGACCTGAGACTTCTGGTCCAAACCAAATGATCAACTTTAAAGAAGGAAGGTGGAGGTTAGCAGCAAATTCAACTGTGACCGAGGTGATCAATGTAAGTGCTGGGGGCCAGAAGAACAAAACTCTGTTTAATTGGGGGAGGGGTGTTGGAAAGACTCAAGTGAGATTAATAGAAAGGTTTCTTGACTTTACACAGGAAAATGAATGGGTGGGTGGTCTGTTCCTCAGATGGGTTCACAGGTAGATGCACACAACTTGTAGATGCTCACAACTTCATCAGGTGTGATAAAAACCATATGTTTCCCAGGATCCAGTCCCACCTGCATTATTTTCAAATGTTGCTGGTCAGGGATTGCCTAAAGCAGAGAGAGCTTGGCCTCTGGGGGAGAAGGAAAGCTCTGCTGGATCAGGTTACTGGCCCATCTCATCCAGCATCCTGTTCTCACAGAGGTCAACCAGATGCCTTATGGGAAACTCACAAGCAGGACCTCTCTTCACTTGTAATTCCCAGCAGGCCGCCACAGCAGAGGGGGAGAATAGCCATCATAACAAGCAGCCAATGTTAACCAAATCCTCCATGAATTTGTTGGTGAGTCTATGGCTGTTTTGGGACTACAATTCCCATCATCCCTGACCAGTGTTCCTGCTAGCTAGGGATGATGGGAGTTGTAGTCCAACAACAGTTTGAGACCCAAGTTTGGGAAACACTTAAGAACATAAGAAGAGCCTTGCTGCTGGATCAGGCCAATGGCCCATCTAGTCCAGCATCCTGTTCTCACCACGGCCACCCAGATGCCTGTGGGAAACCTGAACCTGAGTGCCACAGAGCCCTCTTGGGGAATGGGGAGGGGGAGAAAGCACTTGAGCCATCCCCACTCCCTGTCAGAAGCTCTGTGCCAGAATGATCCAATAAAAATCAATGTCTTCCCTCCAGGGTTTTGGGGTCAGGGCTTGCTTCTCCAGTCTGAGGTGCATTCTCCAGTTCGGATAATGGGGCTCAGTTATGATCCCTTAACACAGGCTTCCTCAACCTTGGCCCTCCAGATGTTTTTGGCCTACGACTCCCATGATCCCTAGCTAGCAGGCCCAGTGGTCAGGGATGATGGGAATTGTAGTCTCAAAACATCTGGAGGGCCGAGGTTGAGGAAGCCTGCCTTAACACTACCCACCTGGAGCGGAGAGAAGTGGGGGGCTTCCTTTCCCCTATTTTTCAGTGAACTTTCTAAGGCGCTCCAGTGATGGCGAGTTGGGAACCTGGGCATGGTAGTTCTTGCAGGTTGATTATCGTGGAGCAGAAGGGTGGGGCCTCTGCTTGTACTGCTTCCAGTTCCCTTCAACCCAAAGAGAAATGCGGGGGGGGTATCCTCTAAACCTCTATATAACATTAACACCACTAATTCCAGACTGTTCCATTTACATAGCCTCCCAAGTGTCCGTGACTCAATAGGAACCAGCAAAATCCAGATTTAAAGCGGAACGTGTTTGTAACGTCAAGGTTTAACTGTGGGATATGAGGAGGAGATTGATGGTGTCTCTAAGCATGTGCAGAAGCATAACCATATTTTAACCACCTCCATTACTAAAAAGGAACCCAACCATGCTTGCTATTCTGTTTTCACATAGGGTGTGTATGTGCTGTTTTCCAGGTCAAAGGGGTTGGTTTCCAGAGCTTCAAGCATCAGGTGCATTTATTTACATTGGGGGGAAAAATGTTTATTTCAATGGAAAATACTCCCAGGTAGGATATATAATTCACTTTGCTGCCTTCTCTGTCAGGGGATGCACAGGGGGAGACACACTTCTGTGATGGAGGGGTAGCATAACATACAGTTTGGTAGTATACTTGAACCATTTCATGTGCAAACTGACCTCATTCGGTCTTTCATACTAGGGTCTAGTTCTCATTGAGGTTCCCAGGTTGTAACACTTCAGAATGGGGGAGCTAACCAGCATTGCTGGTTACCAGCATAACAAAATGCTCCTCCCGACTGGAATAACACTTGTAGTTTAATGTTGAATTTTGGATATAATGGAGACGTAAAGTAAGTAAGTAAAACTTTAATACGGTCAAAGACCAGCAGAAAAATAATACAATTCAATTCATAAGTTAGATTTCCTATATCTTATAATAATATTAAGTATTGCACAATTTTAAAATTGGCTACTAAAAACATGGCTATTAAAAGCTGAGTCTCTGTCGCCTCTCCATCTGCTATGGGTTAACTAGGATCATTATCTTTGGAGGTTGCTTCCATCATGTCATGTCTTACTCTTGTCACCAAGTAGCAGTATTTGGCTACAACCAATGGGAGACATAAAAGATTTGGATGCAGGAGGAGATGGTTAACTTCCTGGAGGTTGGAGGGAAGTCCAGGGGATTCTTTGGAATCTTGTTTTTATGGTGATTGTTGGATAATTGATTGTAAAACTTTAAACTGAAAAATTATTATTATTATTATTATTATTGCTGCTCCCAACGACCACCACATCTTTCAGTAAAGAAAATGGATCGATCAAGCAGAAGGCTAGGTCTAAATCTTTCTTCTATACCCTAGTTACCTACCTACATGGATGTTGTTGTTTGCTCCCCTGTGGAGCAGCATTCCATCATACAAGTTCCCACTAGTAGTGGATTGCAGTGGTTCATCCCTGACACAGCTGCTTCTGTGCAAATGAGGCCAGGCTCACAACCTTGTACCAATGAATGTGCAAAGCTTATCATGAACCCTGGTAGAACATCCACAGGCTCTCCACCTCATCCAGAAGGAGGCAGGGGCAAAGTGTGGGAATCAAGCCCACCCTCTTGCCAAAGTCAGCCAGAGAGGTTAAACATTGGCATTTTACATTCTTTTGGTTGCACCTGCACCATAGGTTTAAAGCATTAGGATTCCATTTTAGGAGTGATGGGTTCCCTCAAAGAACCTTGGAGGTTGTGGCCTTGTAAGGGTGCTGAAAGTAGTTAGGAAGCCTTCTCTTCCCCCTCACAATTTCCAGAGTTCACTGGGAAAGAGGTTTTTTTTTTCTTTAAAAAGGTAAAGGACTCACTCTGCAAACTGTAACTCTGTGAGCGGAATTCAGGGGTCTCTTAACAACTCTCAGCACCTTTACCGAACTACAATTCCCATGATTCTTTGGGTGAAGCTATTTAAAGTGCTATCATAGTGCCTTAAATGTATGGTGTGGAGTAGAGACCAATATCCAAAATAGAGACCAATATCTAAAGGAGAACCGGATTCACCTTGTATCCCACCCAACCCAAAATGCTTGTCCGTCAGGCTGGCTCACACGTTTCTGTACATCGCTTGATTGCTGGCAGATAAGGTGTGAACCGATTCCATGGGAAATCATTGTGTCTGGAGACACGTGGGCGTTCCAGCTAAAAAAAAACGATCTCTGTTTGAAGTTGAAAGAGATAAACTTCTGAAGATAGATCCCTGGACTGAGTCACTTCAAAAAGTGTGATATGAAGGCGCACAAGTTTTTAAAACTATCTGCGTGTAATAAACGTATCGTGAGAGTAAGATTTAGCACAGCCTGATAACGATAATTTATTTCATGCAAAACGTTTTTTTTTTAACTCGCACAAAGATACACAGATCACTCCTGCTCGCTCTCTCTCTCTCTCGCTCTCGCTCTCGCTCTCACACACACATTCTGAAATGGCAGGGTCCAGATGTCTACCCTCTTATTCTGCCTCACGTACAGAAACCTCTCTCCCCTTTCTTTGATATGGAGCAGCACATTCACACGTGCACGTTCACTACTTCATTACTGCGATGAGAAGCGTAGTCGCGTCTAGCCCGACAGCAGATTCTTTTCAGGGACGGATCTGGAAAAGTTCGCCTCTAATTTTAGTGGCCAGTAGCGGCTGCCGCACAAGAGACACGCTCAGCACATGCGGGCACAGTTTCCCCCCGCGTGTTGCACACGACCGGTTCCTTTTCACCGTTCCCCTCGGCTGACGAACGGAGCAACAATCCGTCGATCACAGCAGTCTCGTCTGAGATCAGTCGTGATTGTATTGCTTCTTTCTTTTTCTTTCCTTTTTTTAAAAAAGGAGGACCTCCCTCTTTTTCTTAGCTTTTTATAACCCCTCGAGGCGTGGGCGGGCGGGCAGCCGCTGTGGGTTCGAGGCTGCGCTTCTCCTCTTAAAAAAAGAAAGAGAGAGAGAGATTGGGGGGTTCTTTCTGCAGTTCTGTCTTGCCGTCCGACGGCACCCGGCGGGTCCTTGTTCCAGGTACGCAGTTTCTCCGACTTCGAGTGTCCTTTCTTTTTCTTCACCCCTCTCTTCCTTTCCTTCCAAGCCAACTGCGGAGAGTCTATGCAGCTCAGAGAGAAGAATTGAGGGCGGGGGGGGGGGGAGGAGGATTTGGAGAAGGGGTTGGGTGGGGTGGTAGCGGAGGAGGAACACGAAATGAGCGCTCTCCTTCTTTAGCACCGCTTCCTCGTATACCAAGCAACCCGTTTTATTTTCCTTGGGTGGGTAGACGATGCTTCTTTAATGACACAATTAATTAGCAGGGTTCCATAAACTCGGCCCGCCTGCTCCTCGAGGCGCGCCTCCCTCCCCCTCTCTCTCACACACACCTCCGTTTCCAGTAGGCTTGATGGAATTAGAAGTTTATGGGGAAACGTGGAAGGAACGGGCAGCTCACTGGATCCACGCATCCCAGCCCAATTCCCGGGCGCGGGAGGTGTGGGGAAATCACAAGAACTCGCGAGGTAACCCCGCTCAAGCTGCGCGTGTGCGGAACGCGTGGGAAGCGGGGCCAGGATGCATAAACGCGCCCATACTTAACGCGCGTAATTAGCTTTAAAAAAAAATAATAGATCAAACTTTCGCAGTGCACCTTCCGCGGCAAACCCTTGTTAACTGATCCTAAAATATACAGAGAAACGATTCCAGAGTTCAGAGGCGTGTAGTGTCTGAGTGTACCATAATCCGTTTACTTATGAAATAACGATCCCTGAAATCCATTTAAGAATTCCATATCCAATGCCCAAAGCCGCTGATATTTATTTATTTATTTATTTATTTATATGTTTGTTTGTTTGTTTACTGACTGACTGACTGTTCTCTTTATTTATTCTATTGCGTTCTTCAGATTTCTACACCAGCCTATTCCCAGCTCAACTCTATAGCACGGTACAGTCGCTCCATTTCTCTCCAAGCTCTGCTGACTAGAGATTCCTTTCGAAAAGCTGTGAAAAAAATTCTAGGTGGCCGTTGTTTTGGTAAAAGTGTGGGCTGGTGAGCGGTGTGTAAAAATGGAACAGAAACGGGGGACTTTGCGTGCACTTTGCTGTCATGGGATGGGAAAGCAAAGTATGAGATTTGGAGGTCCTGGATTCGTGAAGGCTCATTCACACACGCGAGTCATCACGGTTTGCTGGTTGGTTGGTTGGCTTTGGCAGTCGCCATGTGATGAATATGCATGCATGTCTGAACCAGCACCTACAAACCCCGGTGTGTATAGGCGGGGGTGGCATTATAAATGACATTATTGAACAGACGCCAAGATTCTTTGCGCACGCCGGTGGGCGTCCCTAAGAGAAAGCGAGTCCTGGCATCACGTCTGTGGCTGGGGTGGAGGGAGGGAAAAGGGGGGGCATTATTTATTTCGGAGGCGACAGACGCGAGGGTCGCCTCCTATCATTCATTTCAGAGCCAGGAAGACCCTGGAGTGCGGTCTCCGGAGCGCAAGCTGGTGGGAACGTCTCCTGCGCAAGGAACTGACCAGACCCCCTTTTGCGCAAAGCGCCCATTCTTTCCCGAAGGGCCTTCCGGCAGGAGATTCAACCCCCAGCTTTGGAGAGGGGATTTCCTTCTCCACCTCTTTGTTCGCGGAGGGAAGCTTGTGAAAGTGTGTGAACGAACCCCTTTCAGCTTTCTTTTACGTTTTATTTTATTTTTTAAAAAAAATCCTTTCTCGCTTTTTCTTTTTCTTCCCCCCCGCTCGCACTCTCCTTTTAAAAATATTTATAAAAATGGTGTCGTTTCCAGCTGCCTGCTTTATTTCTCTCTCTCTCTCTTTCCTGTTTAACCTTGGTATTAATTTCGGACGGATCTCCTTTAAATGCGCTCCGTAATGCATTCAGACGCCGCTGGACTTTTTGTACCGTAGGTTATATTTACACCCAAAACAAAATAATTACACTTTTGTGGGAGAGAGAGAAAGCTGGGTGATTAGGGCTGTTGCTCTTTGCGGCAAAACACTTTCGCAGTGGTACACCAGTAACAATTTTTCACGGCTGACTGAAATCAAAGGGAGGCAGTAATGAATCCGGCGAGCAATTTAAATTTACAATTTGTAACGCAGCCACTCAGAAAGAGCCCCACAGCCCACAAGCCCCGAGAACCTCGCTGGGTTTGGTGAGGTTGTTTAATGTTATATATATATATATATATATATATATATATATATATATATATATATATATATATATAATCCTCCCCCTCCAACATCTTTTCCTTCGCTACCTATTCTTTTATTTTTCCAGAAGGAGATTTTAATGAGGAAAATCAGAAGTCATCCATACACGCACCCCACCACCCCAACGCTCTCATTGTTGCCAAACCCATTCTTCGCTTGCCCTTTTCTCAAAACTCCTCGCCACCTTTTGCAGAGACAAGCACATTCCATTCCACACCTACAATATGCGTGCGGTGTGTGTGTGTGTGTGTGTGCAGGAATCAAAGACACGATCCTGCCAAGGTTAATCATTTTTAAGGCTGCCTCCTCCTGGGAACGAATAAGCCCCGCTTGGACTCCCTGGGACTTGCTTCCAAGAAGTGTGGAAATGCAATCTAAATTTTTATTTTATTTTTTATTTAGAGACTCTCCCTCCCGCCTTTGGAACAGGGGAGGGATTTAAAGCAAGCGCGCACACACACACACAGGCACACACATACACATGCACCCTATCTAAAATAAATGGAAAGTGAAGGCTTTATTTTCCTAATCGAGGCTGCTTAGAGAGAAAAGCCTGTGGAACACAGCGGTGTACACTAACCCTGCCGGGGATTGCGGCCCTGCACACGTTTGCTTGGGAGAAAGTCCCACTGAATGCTGTGAAATCTGTTAATTCTCTCTCTCTCTCTCTCTCTCTCTCTCTCTCTCTCTCTTGTAAGTTCCTTGGGGGCAAAGCGTCGTGCAAGCAAACAAATAAACAAACAACAAGCCTGCGTTGGATTTTGGCAAAAAAGCGCCTTTCAGTCTAGCTTTAACTCCTACTCAGAGTAGACCCACTGAGATCAATGGGCCGAAGGCATTTTTGTCTATTAACTTCAGCGGGTCTACTCTGAATAGGACTAAGATTGGACACAACATAGAGAAAAAAAATCCTTTGGGGGGATTGCTGGAAACGCGCTGGTCCGGCTTTAGACTACGCAGCAGCACTGGGGAACCAAACCCCGCAGAAGTGCAACTCCCATCATCCCGGACCTATTGGCCCTGGTCCTGGCTGCTGCCGCTGGGGCTGCTGGGAATTAGAGTCCCAATATCTGGAAGGCCACACGTTCCCCATCCCTCGTAATAGACAGCTTGGAGCCCCCGAAGCCACTAACACGCACGCCCCCGTCTTTCCCCCTCCCTTCCTCCACCATGTGTGTCTTTTAAACAACACTCCTGTAAGGTTGGCGGGGGCGATGGGGAGTGGGGAATAATTTGGAATATCAACAAAAGAAAAAACCCGTCGCAATGCCAAACAGATAGGTAATTAATTACAAAACTCAGGGGGGATATGCAGAGTGCAGCCTTACAAATTCTACAGAGCTTAACTGATTGGAAACAGATGATTATCTTGTTTGTCTTTTCGCTGTTTCTTTATCCCTCCGCCGTCTGTTGCGCTGTAATGTTGATACACTTTACTCTCTTCAAAGGGGCGCTTTGCTGCTTTCTTTTCTTTTCCTTTCTGTTTTTTTTAATATAGTAAATTCCATCAACAGCGCGCGCCTTATTACTGTCACCGCCGCAGTTGCCAACGCGCAGTCGCTTTATGAACTAAGGAGAGAGAGAGAGAGAGAGAGAGAGAGAGAGAGAGACTGACTGTAGGGTTTGATTCTCTCTAACCATCTGTTCCAGCGCGCTCGGGACCCCGGAATAGGCCTGGCGGGGGAGGGAGCAATGGAGGAAGAGATGGAGATTTCGGGGGGGGGGTTATGGGGGAGCTCTAATGTAGTACAATTTGGGGAACGGGAGCAAAAAGATTCCTCTCTTTCTCTCCTCTCTCTCTCTCTCTCTCTCTCACACACACACACACCCCTTCTTTCCAATGGAAAAAGCTGAAGATTTGTGTGGATGGAGTTGGGGAGAGGGGAAGTTCTAATGTATTACAGTTTGGGGAATGGAGGTGTATATAATATACACAAACATACACAGCGCCTCTTTCTTCCAAGTGCAAGAGGAGTGAAAAAGAGCTGAAGATTTGTGCGAGTGAAATGGGGGTGTGGGTTCCAATTTAGTATAGTTCGGGGAATGGAAGGAGAAAATATCTCCATATCTCTCTCTCTCTCTCTCTCTCTCTCTCTCTCTCTCTCTCTCACACACACACACACGCACACACACACACACACACACCTTTTCCTTCCCGGTGCATTAAAATGAGGAAGAGGGGTGAAAAGCCTGTTCCATCCTGGATGAGGAAGAACAGAAAGGGTGGGAGAAAGAGTTATCTCCTCTTCCCAGATGCTGATAGGGAGGGAAATTATCGATTTTGTGGGCATTATCAGTTCTGATGTATAGATGCCCGGTGATGTGTAAGGAACCGTAGCTGGGTGGGAGAGGGGCTTTCGTCTCCCCCATGCAGATTTTTGAGTAGCCGATAGTGATGAAGGCAGGGGGTCCAGTTCGGGGATGGAGGATTTGTGCGTCTGCGCGTTTCTGAGAGAGAGAGAGGATTGGGTTTAATATGGCCAAACATATTCGAGAGGGATGCTACCCGCCGCCATAAAGGAAGGACCCCTCCGTTGCGCTGTGGCTGCGATCCCAGCCGCGCTGAAGAAAGGAGCGCAATCCCCTGAAGTCAGCGGGACTTACTTTGAAGTAAATGCAATGCGATTAGGATTGCGGCAATAAATAAAAGAAATCAAGGTGGTTGTTGCTGCCGTTCCCGTTCTTTTCCTCCTCCACCTCCTTCCCATAACACCAAAGAATAAATTGGAAGAAGAAGCTGCCAAGGTTGGGTGAAAACGATAAGAACCCCTACATATATCAAATATTTTATAGACGATAAAGGAGGAAGGAATCATGTGGCCGGGAGATATTAACGATGAGTTTCAGGGTATTCTACGCATTCATAAACGCATGACCAAATAACTGCGTATCTTTCCACAGATATCACCGTATAAGGAAGGCTCTCTAGGTGGGACGTTCTTCATGCCGAATTGCACTGCAGTTGCACAAACTGGAATCCAGATTCAACCACCTTCGAATACACTTCTCTAGTCTAACGCTATAGAAACGATCCCTGAAGGCTTTTTGGTGGGGGCAGGGTATCCATTAATTTTCAGGCTTGTGGACTTTTTCAATCCAAAGCCCCTTCTATGTACACACCATCAGGGTTTGGATGTCTTGTTCTCTACTCGTTTTTCCTTCGTTCCATATAGATTTATGGCGAAGTGTGTGCGTGAACGTGCGCGCTACCCTGTCTCCGCGCTCAACACACACCTCGTTTATTGGTACATAACAACCTAAACTTCTGCGGTGCGTGGTAAATAAGGTAATTCCTCGGTGTTTTATTCATAGGTAAGGAAACACTCGCCGCAGGCAAAACCACACTAAAAAAAAAAATCCACAACCCACGAGTAACATTGCATATTGTATACCTATACGTGTATATATGCGGGACTCGATTTTCCCTACGCAGGTAAAAACATAGTTTTAAAACTGGGATTTTTAAACAAAAAAAAAAGTTCCCTTAAAAAAAAATCAACCTGCAGATAAATGTAAGTCCTGTTGATATATTTTACCCAATAGAAAATATTTGCAAGGAAGGGAGCGCAGGGTTCGCTTGGAAATGTATGTGTACATAAAGGTCTTTGTTTTGCCTTGTGTTTGGAAGGAAACAAATATCTAGAGTGTTTATACACGGATCTCCCCCCCCCCCGCCCTCCAAATGCTTCTCGAGGCCATGAGTTTCTGCGTGGGAGTCTTTCCGAGTCTCTTCAAGATTCAAAAAGATTTGGGAGATACTACCGCCAACATTAAATGCCACCAACATAGTCAGTAGGGTACGGATTAACTTCAATTCTTACATGGCCGTTGTGTGAGCGGTATGTTAATAATACGGATGGAGATAAGTGCACGTGTGCGTGCGTGCGTGTGATATATGTGTCTGGATGGTACATATAATTGAATTTCCGTTTAGATTGGAAAAGCTTTCGCTAGGAATAATACACGCACGTTTGACAAAAGACCTTCGCACCATGCTAAATATTGGGGGGGGGGGTGGCCGTATCTCACACAGACACCCAAAGAAAACAATCCAGAATCTTAAAACCGAAGTACGCTGCTTTGAGTCGAATTTACCTCCCCACCCACCACAAACCTCTACGATCCTTAGACCTTTCCTTGGACACAGAGAACCCCTTCAAACCGGTGGAAACCTGGAAAGATCTTACCAAAGGGAATAAGCTTCAGGGTGAAAGTCTCAATTTACAATCATTCACACACAACCCTTTCCCTTTTTTAAAAACTTCACTGCATATAGTCAAGACAGGAAACGATTTCTGCTTTAATAATAATAAAAAATAGGTTTGCCAGACAGAATAACTTTCCATTTTTAGAACTCTCCACTCTGTCTCCGGTCAAAGTCCAGTGTCTCCCTTGTTCTATAGCTGCTCTCTCTCACTCACATTGGGAACAAAAGTCTTGGTTGCTGGACTCACAGGACAACATACCAGTCCTTTGTTTTGAACAGATTTTTCCGCGTTGGGTCCAGGAAGGGCCATTAATATTCCCTTCGCCACCGACTTCACAAACACACACACACACAAAAACAGGACCCTCACACACCGAAGCTTTGCCATCCCGCCCCCCTTCCCTCTTTTAAAATAGGGGCCTTATCCAGCCAGAGCGCTTCCTCCCTCCTCCTCCAAAATTAAAAATTGGCCAATGGGCAAATTAAGAGGCTTGGTGTTTTTTTGTTTTGTTTTGTTTTGTTTTACAAAAAAAAAATTAGATTCCATTTGAAAGAGGAAGGGGGTCCTCCTAGATTAAGGATGTGGGAAGGATCCCGTTGAGTCCCCGCCTGGCCTCCTAACGCACCGAGCTCACGTCGAGGAAATAGATTTTCTTTAGGAAGAACGAACGATTCCCATTTTCTCTCTTTTCAGGTGGCATCTATAGGTGTAGCTGCGAGCTCTGGGGAAAAGGAAGGAAGGGGCATTTATTTGGGTTTCTGCCCTCCCCCCAGCTCTTCTTTGAAGCTCTGCTTCTCAGCTCCCCCACCCCCACCCCACCCACACTTCTAATGTTGTCGTACAAATGGGGGGGGGGGAGAGTTCTCTCTTCATTATCAGACTTAATGAAATGACTAACTATGTATTTGGGGCTCGGACCATTCACGGCGGCTTTGTGAGAGGCTTGTCAAACCCTCCCATTTCTAGAGAGCAAGGAATGGTTTGGGGTGTGGGGGAGGAGAGAGAACCTTGTAAGTTAATCTCTCCTGTCCCCCCTATTGTCCGTGCACCTTGCATGACAAAAAGAAGGGGGGGTGCCAAGCCCTCTCTCCAAATTCCTAGGCAACAGGCGCACGAGGCCAACGACCCCCTTCTCCTCCTCCTCCCCCCCCCCACTCTTGGATCGTACACTTCAAAGTCTTCCTAGATCAGGAATTTTATTTTATTTTATTTTTTTTAAGGGAAGGGAACTTGCCAACACACTCCCAAACCTTCCTAACTGGGCCATGTGGTGTTTCGATGGACCTTACTCCCAAGTAAGCCCCCCCGCCCCGCCCCACCGATAGGCCTTGAGAGAATCGGGGCTCGGAGAAAATCGGGGCTCGGAGAAATCCAATCCACACAGGAGAAGTTAAAGGGGAACACGAAAGATATCGCGGTCTATTCACTCTCGCTTTTTCGCACTCCCCCAGCCTCCGAGTAGCAACTTTAGCATTCCAGTCTAGGTGAAAATTCTATTCGAAAGCTCGTTTCGCGCGAAGATTATTTAATCCCCTTCATTTTCTGCCTCTGCAATTGCTTCCTTGGACAATTTTCAAGACCCTGGAATTGGAGGGCGGCGGCGTGCGGGGAAGGGCGGACTAATTGGCAAAGTTTTATTGCTATAATTATTCACTGGGAGGGGGAAATTCTAGGATTCCAAGCCCCTTTCTCGAAAAGATAAGGAAGGAGGGGGTCCCAAAAAGGTTTTATTTTCCCTATTTATTACTATTACTATTATTAATCAGGGAGAGGGAGAAAGAGAGAGAAAGAAATATCCGAGGGTTGCATGCCAGTCCTCCTCAGAGTAGACCCACTGGGAAGAATGGGCACAACGAACGCAAGTCCATTCATTTCAACGGGTCTACTCTGAGCAGAACGTGGTAGGAGGGGCATTCCGAGGATTACCGGTAACCGGTCCCTTTTCATTTTACTGCCGGGGTGGATTCGTCATCAGTAATATAATAAATATCATATAATACTTTTACATACAGACTCCCGAATTAGTGGCTCGATTTCACACAAACTTTACAGCCCAGATCCTCGCGCGCAACTGTTTCAGACAGGTAACGCCGCCTGTCCGATCGCAGCCCAAGCCCCCTCCCGAAAGGAAACCGCGAGCACAACTATCCTTGGATGCCTTCCTTGCCCCCGCCTGACACCTTTTTAGAGGTTTCTCAAGGGGGGGCATAAAAGGGCGCCTTTTATTGCTAAAGTTGGATTGATTCTTGGGGTGGGGGTCTCCCCAAGACCGATCTACCGATACACACACGTCCTCCAGCCCCCCGTGGGCCCCGATCCGCGAGCACCCCCTCCTCCCCAAGGCTCCTGAGGAGGCAAAATACTCACAGAGTACCCCGGCAAGCCAGGTGAAAATCTCGCCCCTCAACAATAGGGCTGCCTTCTTTTTCCCCCTCTGTGCCAAGCGCAAGGCTGGAGCCAATTTAGATATGCTATAAATTAAGAGGTTGCCATGGCCACCGGCTCGCCATTGGCCGCCGCCCACCCGACGTGGCGCCCGACGTCACCAAATCTGAATAAGGATGCGCGAATTACTAAAGCCGGGAGACAAAGCTGGGCGATGGGAACAGCATGAAAGTGGAGCAAAGTCCCGGGCAGCCATCCACACGCCGGCGGAGAGGACCGCGGAAGGGGAGGAAGCGCCGGGCCTGCTGGGCCTCGTCTCTCTCCGCTGCCGCCGCCGTCGCCGTCGCCGCTGCTGTCGAGGCTCCCTGCCGGGCCGAGGATGCGGCGCTGCTGACCTGCCCGGACAGCGCCCTACAGGCGGACCGAGGCGGAGAGAGGAGCTAGCGCGCTGCCCCGACGGCAAGTAGAGAGAGCGAGAGCGCACTGAGAAGCGCGCCGGAGAGGGAGCGCGCGGAGAGGCGAGGTGGGCTGGCAGCGGGGCGCGGCGCGGCGAGATCCCCACCACCCCCATCCGGCCGCGGCTATGATGGTTCACTGTGCCGGCTGCGAGCGGCCGATCTTGGACAGGTTCTTGCTCAACGTCCTGGACCGGGCCTGGCACATCAAGTGCGTCCAGTGTTGCGATTGCAAATGCAACCTGACCGAGAAATGTTTCTCCCGGGAAGGCAAGCTCTACTGTAAGAACGACTTTTTCAGGTGAGGGGCGACGTCTCTCCATCTCCTTCCCCCACCCTTAAGCCTCCCCCCTCTCTTTTCTAACCCACCCCCACCAGCACCCCAATGGTCCCTCCTGGATGATGTGGACTGTAGTTGTAACCCCACTTCCTTACCCCCTCTAAATAGAGTGGGACACCTCTGAGTTTAGAATTGCAGCCCCTGAATTCCCCCCCAACCCCGGAAAATTGCCCACCATAGTCCATCCCCTTCAGGACTGTGGTTCTACTCTTCTCTCGACTCTCCAAAAAGTGCTGCTAGTTCTGTATAGCCAATGTGTAAATAGACGCTAAGGGCCCTGGCTCTTAACAACGTCCCACACTCACACCCCACACAAAGGCCTGATCCCTCTATGGCTGTTTCCTTGGGGTTAAGTCAGGCATCGCCAAGCGTGCTCCTTAGGCATGTGCCCCTTACCCAGGAGTAATTTCCATCGAAATGGAGGCTTGCTGCTGAACAAAGGGGCATAGGATCGGGCCATCCTAAATTCCGTTCCTAGGGAAGATGGGGGGGGGGGATGGGATTTACTACCGAGTAAGAGGAAGAAGCTTGCATCCTTTGATTTAGAAACTCAGCCCAAAGACAAATGGGGGGGGGGGGGTCCCTGCGATTTATTTATTTATTTATGTTATTTTATAGCTCGGTATTGGAAAATAGTGACAAATATGGGGGGGGGGAGTAGCAAGGTCAAAACCTTCTCTCTCCACCAGCGATGGATTTATCCGAGAGGGCGGGAAATCGGGGTACCCGAATTACCCAGGAAAGACTGAAACAAAAATGAATACTCCATATCCATTTTGACAATAGCAAGGAGAGCCTCCTTCCTTCAGAGAAAGGGTCGAAAGAAGATTTAGCCTACCCCATAGGAAGAACACCCACGCACTGCATTCACTAGGGCTTCCTTCCGAGTAAACGCAGGTCTGCTGTTTTGACATCGAGGCTGCGCTCCGAGGTGGGCTTAGGCGAGCCAAACCCATGAATTTCCCGGCGGCACGGTATAAATATTTGTCAGCATGACAGAGGCCCAGAAGCGGGTCCTGAAGTTCTTGCGTCTGGACGTCCAAATGCCCCCCTCCCCACCCCAACAATGTCAAATCGACGCAATCTCCTTCCCCTTGATTTTATATTTTCCTTGAAAATATAACCAGCAGGCTACCCCTCCATCCCCGGTTAGTCTGGGCAACCGAGGTTTAAATATATGCAGTCCGACCCTACTCGGGAGTAAGTCCGATTGATTTCAACGGGCTCCTTCACAATTTACAGCTGTCTGCGCAGAAGTTAAAGTCCTATTGATTTCATGCGGGCTTACTCCCAGGTAAGTGGGGCTACAATTACAGCCTATATAAGCAAATGATGACAGTTTCGGGGGTGTTTGGGGAGCGGTACCTGTTCGCCGCCCCTACCTCCTAATATATACACATTTAGGCGAATCCATTTTTGAGACTATTCATAGAGGCACATTATTTTTTCGTCCAGTGGAAAGGGGTCCAAGTCCCCCCCAAGTATTATTATTATTATTATTATTATTATTATTATTATTATTATTATTATTATTATTAATGAACAATAATATTTTCAAAGCCCCCTAGATCTTAAAAGCAAGTTGTTTTCAGGTGTCCCCCCCCCCGCCAAAAACCTTCGAAGGAGGAGGTGGAAATCTTCGCCTCCTTTGACTGAGGCCCACCCGCATTTCTCACTCCCCACACCTCCCTTCCTTATTGTCTTCAGGATAATGAAAATCAACAAATAAACCCTCATTTTGCAAATGCAAATCCATCCCAGCCTTTTGTTTTCGGGCATTAATTGGAGGTAAATCGCCTATCTGTTTAGGGATGGAAATGGCAGGCACGGGAAGGTGCGGTGCTGTAGGGCGGGAGAGGGGGAGCCGAAGTGACTTCAGCTCCGCGGGCATAGGGGCCCCCAAGGCAAACGCATATGAATGAATGGAGGCTAAGCTGGCTTTGCACATGTAAACCGGCCTGTAATGGCCATTCCGAATTCTTAGACTTTCCAGCCCCTTCCCTCTCCCACCCCCCCCACCCCACTTTTAAAAAAACTTTAAACCCTTTGGACGTGTTTTTTATTAAAGAAATATTTTTTAATAAGGTGCAGATGAGGCGACCGCCATACAAAATAACCGCACCAAAATGATTTATGGGTTGTAATGTTTTCACTAAATCAACGTCACCGTGGGCTATCCTGGGGAGAAAAGGGAGCCTAGCGGAGGAGGAGATGATGACTTGGAGCCTTGTGCGCTCTATACCCCAAATTCGAGGTGTATGCGGGGGCAGACACACTGACACATCGATACAGAGACTTCAATTTTGGTTTTTCGACCACATTTCAACAGGCGATTCTTACACGTTACACACACGCACACACGCACACACACACAGCTAAACACACAACTCGCTGCAATAGGGAAAATTAAAAGCGTTTCCACCGCTCCTAACGCAGCGCGCTTTGCTTTTTGCGAGGGCGAGGGGGTGGTTCCTAATGCCTAGATCTAAAGGACCCCAATTTGGGTCTTTCCACCGTGGCCCCGATTCAGACCAACACACCACACACGCGGGGGGGGGCGCACCCCAGGCAACAAACAATAAAAAGGACCTAGTGAGAGTGTTGCTACAGGCCTCAGGTAGATCAAGCACCCGGGACTGGATCCGATGGGGGGTTCTCCTGCGCAAAGTCGGCCGCGATGGCCCAATTCCTCTGGACTGGAGGTGGGAAAGATTGCGTTGGTCGGATCCTGTTCGTTCCCCGTCGCCAAAACTTCTCCAGGGCTAGGCAATAAAATGATCCTTCTGTGTCCCCCCCTCCCTCCCCAAATACAAGGAAGACCGGGAATCCGGGATCCAGGATCTGACCGTCCGGGATCCAGGATCTGACCATCTGTAGGAGATCGTGCCTCATTCTGTCTAAACCCGTTCCCAGCGCGCAAAAATACCATGGAGAGCGGCTCCCCGCTAAGACTCCTTTCCTTCTTTAGTGGGTCCTCATCCTCTCTTTCTCTGACCTCCCCCCTTTCCCTCACCCCACTCTTACGCTATCTCTTTTGTATCCAGGAGGTTTGGGACCAAGTGCGCCGGGTGCGCGCAAGGCATCTCCCCGTCGGACCTGGTGCGCAAAGCCCGGAGCAAAGTCTTTCACCTGAACTGTTTCACTTGCATGGTGTGTAACAAGCAGCTCTCGACGGGCGAGGAGCTTTACATCATCGACGAGAACAAATTCGTCTGCAAGGACGATTACTTGAGCTCGGCCAGCTTGAAAGAAGGCAGTCTCAACTCAGGTGAGCCGACGGAGCCGGCCCTACCCTAGGGCAGGGGGAAGGAGTCGCCTTTGGCAGCCGATATGGAGTGTCAGGAAAGAGCAGCCTTTTGTTAGCTGTTTGATTCGCGATTTCTCTGTCTGTGCGCGCGCGGGCGCGCACCAGCGAGGAAGAGAAGCGCCTTAGCTCAGTGGTAGAGGATCCGCTTTGTGTGCAGAAGTTCCCAGGATCAGTCCCCGGCATCTCCATATAGGGCTGGGGGAGATGTCTTGTCTTAAAGCATGGAAAGCTGTGGGTCAGTGCAGAGGCAATACATGGACCAGTTTGTGTCTGATTCAGTATCGCGCAGCTTCATAGGTTCCTTTGCTTTTTGTCTCAGCTGCCAAAGTAACTCGAACGGCCTGCAGTTGGATAGCGCGCATTTGCTGCTAGATAGGGGCGGTCTCCTATAACAACTGTACTGTTGCTCTTAATAGGACTGTGAGCGGTACTAGTGATTTTGCTGTTGTTCCTGTTGTTATTTTATTTGGGTTTTTTTTTTTTGCTGCTTGATTGCTGATGTGTGGACACCTACCCACACTCCTTTAGGAAGTAGGACCCATTGAACTGGGTGGAATTGGTTTCCCAGTAAAGGCGCAAAGGCTTGCACTGTAATGCAGGTCCCTGCCCCGAGTTGCTTGCAAACCTACGTTGGATGGAAAACGAGCAAAGGGAGCGGAGATGGATGGGTCAGAAGGGACAGATGAGGACAAGCGCAGCCCCAACCCAGATCTTCAGAATGATTCTGAGGACTTTCGACGTTGCATTTCTATCGGGCCTTTCTTCCTCCTGTTGGAGGGTCCTTTTCTATATCCCACCAAGCGCCGCGCAGAAGGATTTATACGCGAAACGGGTCTCTGCCTGGAGGAGCTTACAGTTTAACTTTAGACAAAGGGAAGCGTGTAAAGGAGGGAGACAAAAGAGCGACGATGAGAGTGAAGGAAGGATTTTGCGCGGGGGGGGGGGGGACAGAAGACTGAGCCGCGGCGGTGAAGACCGTGGTTCCAGCTCTTTCTGTTTGGGGAATTAACCCGTCGGTGCCGAAATGGATTGCACAGCATTAGTTGTGTGTGTGCTAGCAACAAGGGAGAGTGAGTGAAGGAGAGAACGAAGACCTTGTATTTGTCTACTCTTAAAGCTTTACCCAGAAAAATATTGCTTGGGGGTCTGTCGAATTTGTCCCCTTCCTTCTCTGTCTTTTTTTTTTTTCTTGTAAAAGAGGGAATTTGGAAGTCACCCTGTTTAGGAGTGCCTTCCCACTTCCATCTGTGAGGGTAAATGGCCCTGGTTCCCTGCGGCAGCCGTCGAGGGGGAGGCATCTGGCGGTCCAGTCTCCACCCCCCCTTGGAGACACATTGCATTCGTTTGAATACAATAACTGCTTTTGCTGGATAGGATAGGACCAAAGACCCTCCAATCTCGCGTGTTGTCTCCAGAGAGCGTCCAGGCAAGCGCCTCTTGGGAGACCTACAGACCAGTGGAGGTGTCTCCAACGCCTCCCAGAGCCTTTTTGCTTCCTTCTAGCGGTATCAATAAGCGCAAAGCAAATTTCAGAAAGGCCTTCCTCTCTTTAGACGGGGCGGGCGTCGATTAATAGGGCCAGCAGGGGAAGTTATTGGTGAGAGCGGGGCCTCCAAGAGGGGCCTGGCTTAGCAAGCCAAACCTCACAGGAACGTAGGAAGCAGCCTTATACTGTCTACCCTGACTGGCAGCGGCTTTCTAGCGATTCAGGCAGGGGAATAGTCTTAGCTGTATCGGGAGACCCCGGAAATTCACGCAGCATGCAGAGCCAATGAGCCACGGCCCTTCAGCAGGAATAAAATTAGAACTTTTAGAGCGGGGGGGACAAGAAAAATCCTATTGAAAGTATGTTGGAAACGAGTGTAGTGTAGCGGTTAAAGTGTTGGGCCTGGGAGACCAGGGTTCGAATCTTCGCTCGGCCATGAAGCTCACTGACGGACCTTGCGTCGGACACCGCCTCTCAGACTAACCTACCTCGCGGGGCTGTTGTGGAGGGAGAACCGTGTGTGCCACCTCGAGCTCCTTGGCAGAAACGTGGGGTATAAATGCAAATAGCAGCAGCAGCAAATTAGAAGGCAACGTACTGAAGAGGTTGCTGTCGGTGTTACTTTTTTTAAAAAAACAAACCTCATTTTATTTCACAACTCCCGCAACTGGGACGTGTTTCCCTTTGCCCAGAAGTCAACACCCCTTACCTCCAACAGAGTCGCTTTCCTAGAAACGTGCGCCTCCGATTGGGGTGTGTATAGAGCACATAGTCTGGGATTCTTCCCCGCCCCAATGGTCCTGCAACATCCCTTCCAGACCTGCCCATTTCCCTTCCTCCTTCCATTTTTCTTCTTCTTCAGGATCGGGACACAGGTGCTTTGGGTTGGGTTAGATCTAGGGGAGAAAATGGGGGAAAGGGATCAAGAGGACTGGGGGTGGAGCGCCGCTGGCCTCTGCTTTTCAGATGGCTTTGTTTGTTTGTTTGTTTGTTTGGTTCATTAATGAATCAATTAATTGATTGCTTTTCCCTCCGCCTTTGGGATCCTCGGTGCTCCTCAGGGCAGCCTGTGTCCTCTTCCTCCTGTCTTTCCTTTTAACCTTCTGAGTATTTCTTTCGAGGGAGCCCAACCACAGATAGACAACTGCTTTTCTCTGAAAGCAGTACTTGTTGGCTCCTTCCTTAATAAGATTTAATTGTTTGTGTCACCCTCCTTTCCCAAAATGGCGCGCAAAGTTCTCCTCCCTGCTCTCACAACAACCCCGCAAGGTAGGATGGGCTGAGGGGCTGTGGTCGCCCTGTGAGCTTCATGGTTTGAGTGGGGATTTGAACCCTGGTCTCCCAGGTCCATGTCTGACCACTACACCACACTTCCACCTTCCTTTCCAGGCCTGTCTTCTCTCCTACCCTAGGTCCAAACAGGATGAAAGCTGATGTTGATATAGATAGATAGATAGATTATACATATATATACCGTGTTTCTCCTAAAATAAGACACCGTCTTATATTCTTTTTTGCTCAAAAAAACCCAGTATGGCTTATTTTCAGGGGATGTCTTATTTTAACCGTGTCGCATCGGTACGCTGCATAGCCACGCCTCCCCAGGCTGTTTTAATGGGAGGTACCACGTCACTATGGCTTATTTTCGGGATATGGCTTATTTTTGGGGAACGGCTTATATTTCGCAAATGCATAGAAATCCTGCTATGGCTTATTTTATGGCTATGTCTTATTTTAGGAGAAACAGGGTATATATATATATATATATATATATATATATATATATATATATATATAAGTCCTTGCAGGAGGTAGGGGTCTTTCCATACCTAAGCCTGGTGATGGGTGAACGCTATCCTGCCAAGTGATCCCTTTGGGAAAGAGAAAGACTGATACCCCCTTTCCTTCTGCAAATCTGACCCGTGCAGCTGCTCGCCCTCTCTTCCCAAAGAGTGACACCCGCTCTCCCCTTTCCTTGTCAGTGTCCTCTTGTACCGACCGAAGTCTGTCTCCAGACATCCAGGACCCGATGCAGGACGACACAAAGGAGACCGACAACTCCACCTCCTCCGATAAAGAGACCACCAACAACGAGAATGAAGAGCAGAACTCGGGGACCAAGCGGAGGGGACCCCGGACCACCATCAAGGCTAAGCAGCTGGAGACCCTCAAAGCAGCTTTTGCTGCCACCCCGAAACCCACCAGGCATATCCGGGAGCAGCTGGCTCAAGAAACGGGACTCAACATGAGAGTCATCCAGGTAAGAGGACGCTCCGCCCCCGCGCACGTTTGTTGAGTCCGAGCTTCGATGAGACGATCACCTACCTACCTGTTCTGCACTAGACCACAGAGGGGTTTGCTCATCTCTCTGCATTTTGGGGGCCCTTAGGGATGATGGAGCCACTGCTCTTTTGCAGCGTTCTCTACATCCAGCCACCACGCATCCTTGTTTACCAAAAGAAGGTGACCTTCTACATGTTGCAGATTGCATCATAGCTTGTCACCACTGACATCGGCAAAGGGTCTCCTGTGATGTGATGTCATCTGGGCTGTAGATGATGTCACACTTGCTCTCACTCACTCACATCACCCAGCAACAACCAGAAAAGTTGGAAGGTGAAGCTGTCCAGCCACAGAAATCTTCGGGCTTTTTGTCCTCTTTACCAGAAGGTGGCCATTATTTTACCTTCATCCTTCATCCTGAAATGTTTTCGGAAATCTTAGTTTACTTAAGTGTGGAATATTAGAATATTTGTTTTTATGGATAGTGGAAATCCAGATGGGTAGTACTAAAGTATAGGGGGGGGGTTGTTTTTTGCAGGCTATGTGACACACCCCTGTCTTTTTTTGTAGAAAGGGCAAAACTTGCATGCTTCATCAAAAGGACTTTGTACACCCCATTATTCCTATTGTCCCACCATGCTAGCTGCCTAGGAAAGCCCAACCTGAGGAGCACTTTATGAGGAAATAAACCCCACCAAATCCATGTGATTTACTCCCCAGCAGACCTGGCTGAAAACCAGTTAAGGGGAAATGTATGCTCAAGTCCCTTTAAAATGAATGTTTGTACGTAGTGGGTACCAGCCTGTTCATGTTTACTTTGAAGTAATAAGTGCTACGAATGCTCAATCAAGCTTCCTCACAAGGATGCATGCCTAGAATTGTAAAGCCCAACCCTATCCATGTTTGCACAGAAGCGTTTCCTAGTAATTTCAATGAGATTTACTTTTGGGTAAATGTGCAGAGAACTGCAGCCTTGGTCCTTAAAGTGCAGACAGGATTTATGCCCGGCAAAGTTAAATCACTTGTTGTTTAGTCGTGCCCGACTCTTCATGACCCCCATGGACCAGAGCACGCCAGGCACTCCTGTCTTCCACTGCCTCCTGCTGTTTGGTCAAACTCATGTTGGTAGCTTCGAGAACACTGTCCAACCATCTCGCCCTCTGTCGTCCCCTTCTCCTTGTGCCCTCCATCTTTCCCAACATCAGGGTCTTTTCCAGGGAGTCTTCTCTTCTCATGAGGTGGCCAAAATATTGGAGCCTCAGCTCAGTTAAATCACTAGTCCCCTTGATTTCAACAGGAAAATGAACCCCTCAGTTTAGTGCTCTGCCACTGAAATCAACACATAGACAGGTGCTTTAGTTGGGCCTTTGGTGCATCTTGCTCAGTATCCTCACTGACTGGGCAGCAGCTCTCCAGGGTTTCAGGAAGGAGACATTCCCAGCCCAGACCTACCAGGAACTTCTGCCTGAGAAGAAGATGCTCCACCATAGAGCTATGGTCCTTCCCCCAGCAATTTACACTGCCCCCATGAGGTTGGAGGTTAGACTGCAATCCTGGGCACAATAATTATGAAGTAAAGTCTTGCTGAAATCAGTAGGACTTCCTCTTGAGTAAACATGCATGGTTTTGAGCTGGTGTTAAGACAGCCATGATGTTGATGTAAAGTTACTATTTATCTGTTCTGTCCAAGTAAGTCATACTCAGAGCAGACCCACTGAAACTTCTTCCTTCCTTCCTTCCTTCCTTAAATGGACTTGGATTAGTCATGCCCTTTTATTTCAATGGGTCTATGCTGAGTATACTGGGACGCGGGTGGCGCTGTGGGTTAAACCACAGAGCCTAGGGCTTGTTGATCAGAAGGTCGGCGGTTCGAATCACCGCGATGGGGTGAGCTCCCGTTGCTCGGTCCCAGCTCCTGCCCACCTAGCAGTTTGAAAGCACGTCAAAAGTGCAAGTAGATAAATAGGTACCGCTTCGGCGGGAAGGTAAACGGCATTTCCATGCACTGCTCTGGTTCACCTGAAGCAGCTTTGTCATGCTAGCCACATGACCCGGAAGCTGTATGCTGGCTCCTTCAGCCAGTAATGCGAGATGAGCGCTGCAACCCCAGAGTCGGACACAATTGGACATAATCAGGGGTCCCTTTACCTTTACGCTGAGTATGTCTCATAAAACCCTGTTCTGCTTGAAATATTTCCAGCATAGCAAGCCATCTAGGGCAGGATTTGCTAAGCCATTTTAAACGATGGGAAACATAAATGCATAAATGCAATATTGCAATAAAATAGAGGCAAGTGAAAGCATAGCAAATTAATAATACACTTTTGTTTTGATTTGTATTGTGCACGGAATTTGAAGGAACTCAAAACGGAACAGTGGGAGCTGGTAGCATTCCTATGCAGGGCATTTCAGCAATTTTTTAAATCACACTCCTGTATGATTGCCTTATGTTTTAAATTGGGATGGGGTGCAGGCCAAAAGAACAATGAGTAGCTCTGGTGAGATCCAGGGACTATTGTTTGACTTATAAAGCAGCCTCTCTTACAATGACTGTTTCGTCAGAAGTAAACCCATCTCCATTGCTTCCAAGTAAACGTGCATAGGATTTGCAGACTCACAAAGCCCTTTAAGGAACATTTGCTCAGCTGTAAGACTTACTCACAAGTAAACATGGATATAGAATTGCCACCTCTGTCACTTGCAGGACCCCCCCCCTTGTAAATTTAACATTAACGGAGCCACAGAGTTGTCAGTTGTATCAAAGAGTAGACCCATTGAAAATTAATGGACATGGCTAATTTAAGTCTATCATTTTCAATGGATCTACTCTAACTTAGCTGGATACAGCCCTCAAATCCATCAACTTGGCTCCAGTTATCAATACATTATGATGGCAATATGGATTAATGTCACAAATTTTAGAATATTGTCACATAAGGTAGCTTATGAAAAGTGTGTTAAAAAAATTACCAAGAAAACAGTGCAATACGATCGCTGCCTACTAATAAGTAAATCCTATTGAGTTCAGTGGGGCTTACTCCCACATAAGTGGGCAGAGGACTGGGAAAAAGTCATAAAATCGTATAGGCATTCATAAAAAATATAGTCACCAGAATTTAGCCATAGAAATGTAGAGAGAGAGAGAGACCTCCAAGATGGAAAGGATGGGTTGTAACCCATGATAGCCCTACTCAAAGTAGACCTATGGAAATGTATCTATTCTGTGCAGGGCTTACACTGGATCCAATCCTTTGATGTTTACCTCAATTCAGAGGTCAAGGCTGAAAATGAATAATCCAAGGACAGCACCCCTCCCCGCAAAGAGGGTTTTTCAAGGATTGTGGATTTGAAACATGGGATCAGTATTCTTTTGCAAAGCTACAATGATGCCATGTAGCACAACCCCAGTCCTCTTCCCCAGGTGACCTTCCATCTGGGTGGTCCGGTTGCATCATGCCACCTGGAGTCTACTGAAGCAAACCCTATTATTATTAGTAGTAGTAGTATTATATTTTATTTCCCTGCCCATCTGGCTGGGTTTCCCCACTCTGGGCAGCTTACAGATCAGATTCCTCTAGTTCCCCCTGCCTTTTCCTCCTGTCCATGATGAATGAAACACCCTGCCTAGGACTGAGCATCTTGCAAGTGTGAGCTCTCTCTCTGGAGCAGTTTAATAGAGAATGACAGTGGAGCTTCCAAGTTCAGAGGCACTATACCTCTTAAGTTCAGCTGCCAAGGCCAGGGAAAAGAGAAGGGTGTTGCCTTCATGTTCTGCTTATCTGATTCTCAAAAGCATCTGCAAAGACTAAATAGATGCTGGTCTAAATCAAACATGGGGAAATGGTGGCCTTTTAGGTGGGACTCCAACTCCCATCAGGCTTAGCCAGTATGACCCATTACTAAGGATTATGGGAATTGCAGTCCAGCCTGAACTGGCAGCCCACAGATTCCCCATATCTGGTTCGAATCCCATCTAACAGGGATAGTCTTATGAGTAACATAGGAAGGAAGGAAGCCCCATTCTGGTACTTTAAAGCACCAGGGTTTTTTTGTTTTTGTTTTTTAGAATACTGGAGCAAAACCAATACAAGCACCACCAAGAAGTATTAAAAAATGCAGTGGGAAATCTCTAGGATATTCTAGGTGAACATGCTTTTTTTAAGGCAGGGAAAGTGATGAGTTTAAACAGGAGATATGTTTAGATGCTTTTCTACACTGCTAATTGCACAATTTAGGGCACACACTACTCCTAGTAGTTGATACTCCTAGTAGTTATTACTACAGGCATTTCTATGTTGTAGTAGACAGGTGCTTAATTGGGGCACAAAACAGCAGCAGCAGATATAGCAGCAGAGCCACCGTGCGCAACCTTTCACCCCACAAATTAGAGGGCCTACCCACCCTACTACCAGTCCATGGCAATGTGACATCATTTATTTGTGCATAAGGACATTTCAGTGTCCTAAAGTCATAGAACTGTAGAGTTGGAAGGGATCCAAATGGTCATCTAGACCAACCCCCTGCAATGCAGGAATCTCAACTATTTAGTCTTCATGGGCAGATCCTGAACCCCTCTCCTCCAAACCAGGTTTCCTCTTGATGGACCTACAAAGAAAACCCTTACCTTTTTTCTGCAAGCAGGGGGAGGGGGTATCTTTTTGTCACTGCATGCCCCCCGCCCAAGTTCTCTTCCCCTCCCCTCTTCTCCATCTTCTCTTCCCTTTATGTATATTTTGAGTTTGATTGTGTGTTGTTTTTTAAAAAAATCCTAATTTCCTGCCTTTGTTTTGGGTGTCTGTTGGGGTTCAGTCCGGCCGGAGGGCGTTACCGTGGCCTCTCTCCTTCTGTGCCCCCGCAGGTTTGGTTCCAGAACCGACGGTCCAAGGAGCGACGGATGAAACAACTGAGCGCGCTGGGTGCCCGGAGACACGCTTTCTTCAGAAGTCCTCGACGCATGCGCCCTCTGGGAGGCCGCTTGGATGAATCCGAAATGCTAGGCTCCACCCCTTATACTTATTACGGAGGTAAGAAGGTTTCCCCCCCTCGGATTGGGGGAGGGCGGAATCGTGGCGGGCGCTTCCCCTTCCTTTCATCCATTCACCTTTTTTCTGAGTTTTGTCCCCAAAACATATTTGAATCCCAGTCAAACAAGGATCACCATCCTAGAGGCATTTACCTGGGCACCCTACCTGGTGCAGATCCGCACTAGTTACATTTAAAGCACATAACTTTAAATGTACCCTGGGAGCTTTTTTTTTTTTTTTTAGCTCAGGGTACCGGAGACAATAGGTCTGTGAGTGAGGAACTACAATTCCCATGATTCCTTGAGTGCTGTGTTTTAAATGGGGTTTGAATGTCGTGAACACAGCCAGATTTTACTTCGGAGTACAAACGTGCATTTCTGGACTAACTTGAAGTCAATACTCTCGCTGCTGAAATTGCAAGAGGCCTCCACCCCTTTTGGTCATCCCACCAGCTCCTGAAGACGCGCCTCTCTAGACAAGCTAGCCTTGATCTCCTGGCCACAACCTCCTGGTTTAACCGTTTTCATTGTTGCTTCAACCGGTTTAACGGTTATGCTGTTTTTAATGAATTTGTCCTCTTGTATATTGCGGGTGGCGTGGCGCTGTGGTCTAAACCACTGCCGACCCGAAGGTCAGAGGTTCGAATCCCCGCAACGGGGTGAGCTCCCGTTGCTCGGTCCCTGCTCCTGCCAACCTAGCAGTTGGAAAGCACGTCAAAGTGCAAGTAGATAAATAGGTACCGCTCCAGCGGGAAGGTAAACGGCGTTTCCGTGCTGCTCTGGTTCGCCAGAAGCGGCGTAGTCATTCTGGCCACATGACCCGAAAGCTGTCTGCCGACAAACGCCGGTTCCCTCGGCCTATGGAGTGAGCGCCGCAACCTCAGAGCCGTCCACGACTGCCCCTTACGGTCAGGGTTACCTTTACCTTTATATTGCGATTATGGATGGTTTGATGAACTGGTTTCGTTCATTGTGCGTTTTAACTGGGCGGATATAATGTCTATCATTGGGTTTACATTTGTAAACCGCTTAGAAGCCCATTTTCTGACAATGAAACTGTATATAAATACACATATAAATAATCACTAGAGCAAATAACTTAGGGGCTACTTTGAGTAAAACTTGGACCAATCTTGGCATTGGAGCCAGCCTCTTTAGAATCTCAACCTCCTGCTTCCTGAGGGAGACAGAGTAAGGTTTTCTTTCTTTCGTTTCCCTCCGTCTTTTGTAGTTTTTCCATCTACTTCCTCTCCCTTCCACACAGAGATTCTTCCTTTTCCACCTCTCCCTTTCTTCCGCTTTTCTTCCCCTGCCCTCCCTTAACTCCGCTCTTTTCCTGGTTTCGCTAAAATCACTGAAAATCCGAGGGTGCTCGGAAACCTGGCCCGTCGGTTGCTTAAAGTTGCCCCCCCCCAAAAAAAATACACCTTTCCCCCTGCTTTTTTGCTGCGGTTGCACCCTCCGCTGTTTCTCTTCCGCCATAGTTGCCCCCTTTGTTGGTTCCTCCTCCCGTTGGTTCCTCGTCTTACCCTCCCCCTTGGTTCCCCTACCCCCGCCCCCCAGCTGGTTCCTCAGTCTAACCCTTTCCAACGGCTTCCCCGACGTTTTTCAGGCCAGCCTCTCCCTCCGCCCCGACGGTTTTCCTCGACGGGGTGGAGGCGTGGTCCCTGCCTGGATCTCCTCCTCCTTCTCGCCGCCCCGCCCGAGAAAGGGGGCTTTGTGCGGGAGGGTCCGGCTGTGCCCGACCCCTTTGACGCCCCGCGCTCTCTCGCCCTGCGCTGCGACGAACAAAGCTCCAGCTGCCTCGCCTTTGTACTCTTTTCAGACGGCATTTGTTCCAATTACGGCCGAACCCCAGGCGCGTATGGAAGGCGGCCGCCGCCTCTGGCCAGGGCCCCGGACATTTGTCTTCCAGGCACCGCGTCCCCGTTTCCCTGCACCCCGTCACCTTCCAGCTCCCTGAAGGCGAACCCCGTTAAAAAACGACCCCCCCAGCCCCAAAAGGAACCAAAGCCAGGGAGAGAAAATATTTATTTACTTCTTTGAGCAAGGTTCGCCTGGAGGGAACCTGGAAACCCCATTTCCCCGAGGATTCCGAGGTCTATCTGGCTTCCTGCTCCTTATACCCCGTATTTGGAGGTAGGGCGTGTTATTTGGCACCCCCCCCAAAAAAAAAACCACTTCCAAAGACAGGAAAGGGGCTCATCCAACTCCTAGGGGTCGAGATCCCTTGCCCCCATAAAATATTTGAAGGGGCTGGGGCCTCCAAAGTTGACAGGCATTGCTATTCAGATGGTGTGCGCGCCGTGTTTCGCGATCCATTAGACAGGGCAGGGCTTGCCTGGGCCCCCCAATATTTTTTTCAATTTGGTACCCGTGGAAGTGCTGTAGCTCCGTGGCAGAGCATCTTTCTGGCATGCAGAAGGCCCCAGGCTCAATCCCAAATGGTACCTCCAGATCCCTTGTCTAAAACCGTGGAGAGTCGCTGCCAGTCAGTGTAGGCAACGCTTGAGTTTAGCTGGTCGGACTGGGCATCAGGCCGTTTTTATGGCTGTGTGCTCCTTCTCCCCTTAAATCGCCAGGGTTAGTTTTCGGGTAGTGACGGGAATGATGCTAAGCTGGTTTGGGAAGTAAACTCACTTGAAACCAAAACAGAACAAAATTCTTCCAGTAGCACCTTAGAGACCAACTAAGTTTGTTCTTGGTATGAGCTTTCGTGTGCATGCACACTTCTTTAGAAAGCTCATACCAAGAACAAACTTAGTTGTTCTCTAAGGTGCTACTGGAAGGATTTATTTTTTATTTTTGTTTTTTTGTTTTGTTTTGACTATGGCAGACCAACACGGCTACCTACCTGTAACTATCACTTGAAACCAGCGGGACTTATTTTGCAATAAGCGCTGCAGAGGATTTACTCCTGTCTTTTCACGCGTCTCTTTAGTGCTAGTTGTTGGGTGCGCGCGCGCGAGGATGTTGTTAGGAAGAGGTATACACAGAGTGTTATTAAACAACTAAGTAAATAATTAATTAAATGCACATTCTATGGAACTGTATTCTGGTGTCAGAAATAAATAAAACATGCAAACTAATGAATAAAGCCACAATTTAAGCATTCGAGAGGAACGGGAACAAGCCTGTACTGGGTATTTAGCATGAGAAGTGAAGTCAAATAAGATATATTAAAATACACTGCTACAATGTGGTGCCCTGCTGCGGGTGTTTCGGGCTGCCTTAAGAGAAACTCCTGTTCATTCTAACTGTTCCCAGAAGTTTCTCCCTTTATTTCTGAGAGAGAGTGTATATGTCAAATTACGTGTAGAGAATGCCCTCTTCTCATGGAGAAAAAAGTGTGTGAGTGTGTGTGTAATATAAATGTATACTTCCGGGAAGAGGGCCTTTTTTTCTGTGGCAGCTCCGACCTAAGCTGTGGAATGCCCTCCTCAGAGAGGTGCGTCTGGCGCCTTCACTACGCAGCTTTTTTGCGGGAATGCTGAAGACCGTGGCCTTTGACACTTTTAGTGTGTGTTTCCAGAACCCGCCCTGTTCTTGTGAATCAACGTTTTCAACTGTGTCTTTTATTCTGAATTTTAAATAATTGCAACTGGCCCCGAGACCTGCTGGTGAAGGGCGAGTGATGAATTATTTTTAAAATTATTACTGTATTATGAAAAGCAATAATAATAATTAGAGCGGCAAGATAATGTAAGTTAACCTCTTCCCCTCTAGAGGATAAGCGTACGGACTTGGCTCCGGCTGAACACCTTTGTTCTGGGCTTGTGTGGGCCTTTCCCCCTTCTTCTTCTTCTTCTTCTTCTTCTTCTTCTTCTTCTTCTTCTTCTTCTTCTTCTTCTTCTTCTTCTTCTTCTTCTTCTTCTTCTTCTTCTTCTTCTTCTTCTTCTTCTTCTTCGGAATGGGTGTATCTTTAATCGAATTAACATCCTATCCGCCACTGGCGGAGGATGATGGGCGGGGGGGTGGGGGGGAGGAAGGTGCAAGCGGGGAGAGAATTGATTAACTCCAGACGGTTTAAAGCGACAGCTTCTGCCCTTCCTTCCTCCTACTTTTCCGAAACTAAATTTGCAGCCCAATCCTAAACGCGTTTATTCTGCGTTGAAGTCCCACCACATTTTAAGAAGTTTTTTCTCCTCCCACCCGGGTTCCTGCTAGTAAAGATTAACTAATTTGAATGTGAAGCTCCAATTCCCGGAGATTTAAGATTTTTTTTAAATTATTTTTTTTTAAATTGTTACAAGCCCCTCTTTCTCTCCTGCGCATATTTTCTTCAGGCTCGGAGCTTATGGAAGGGGCGTCTAGAATCAGGCGCGCATCTGATAGCAGTCCATAAACAAACGAACGTTAATGCGGCTCCGGGCTTTGATGTGTCTGCTACTTTCTCCACGAACGTTCTGTTTTGAACGCTGTGACGTATCGAATAGAATTCGATGCGGGGCGGGGCGCGGATGTCCTTTGAGGATGCTTTTGTACCGCTTGAGTGTGTCGTCGGGGGTGTTTGTTTCTGAAGCATAAAATCGGGAGAGGTTTGTGGGTGGAGGTATTGTTTTTTGAGCTCTGGCAGCTCATGGTCGTGTCATCCTCCATTAATTTGTCCCAATTATTAAGACAAAACTCACCAAAATTATTGTTTCATTTATTATTGAATGCATTTACTTATTTCTTGTTTTATATAAGAATAATCGCTGTAGATTCACGCTGTGTTGTTTTCGGTGACCTCCAAACCGTCCCCCCCCCCTCCGTGCGCGGACACACCGTTCCCACCCCACGGTAGCTGATCACAGACCCTTATCCTCATGCGGGAAATGGCACAACCGTCTTGCGTGCCCAGGCTGCGATCCTACACCCACATATTGTGTGTGTGGGGGGGGGGGAGCGCTATTGAATTCAGTGGAACTTTTGAGTTTAGCTGTACAGCATCGAGATATGACGGGGTTTCTGGCCTGAAGGCTGTGTCCATGCCTAGGTTTCTGTGGTAGAAGTTTATCCTTTGTATAAATGTATCTGTGTATGTTTCTTTCTCTCTGTGTGTGCGCGCGCGCGCTCACTGATTTATAATTTGTGCTGTGATCTGTTTTGGGGGCAGATCAATGTGAAAATGCGGCACAGGAACAATAAATTTAGTAGCAGTATATTATTATTATTATTATTATTATTATTATTATTATTATTATTATTATTATAGTACATTGTTGTTATTACCATGTTATACAAATAATAAAATTATTAGTAGTATACCATTATTATTATTATTATTATTATTATTATTATTATTATTATTACTATTACTATTACAGCATGCTGTTGTTGTTCTTGCTGTTGTTGATAATGCATGCAAATAAAATACCACGCTGTTATTGTACTACTACCAATAATAATATAATATTTCTGTGCCACATTTGTATTTGCAATAATCGTGGTTGTTAATGATCATTGCACTTCTCCGTGGGGTTATGGCCTGGCCTGGCCTTCATCTGGCTCCCTGTGGATAGTTTTAAGTTTGAATCCTGACTGGCGTTTAGCCTTCTATGGCCTGCCCTTCCTGAGTGTCCTTCATTCCTTTCCGACTGTCCTGGGCTCTGTATAGGTCTTTGTGAGCCTCCCCCTGCTTATTTGGGGGAGGTCTCAGGGGGTGTGGAGCAGAGAGGGTTTGCTTCTGAGCGGAACAGGGGGCCTGCAGCAGCGTTACCTCTCCCAGGTGTTTTTCCGGAAAGGAGTGGAGCTGGATTCAGTGGCGGAGCTGATGCTTGAACTCGGTTGCGCGCGAAGCAGGACTTTCCCCCCTCGACGTAAACGGCTCTTCCTTCCGAGAAGGTGTCAATGGCCTGCTATGCTTGCGGAAGGGCCGCAGCTCGGCTTTTGTCCCAGGTCCCATCCCCGATGACCTCTCCGGGTTAGTGCTGGGAAATATTCCCTGCCTGGAACCCCGGAGAGGAGCCTCTGCCAGCCATTGCGGGCAGCAACGAGCTTCATGACAGGCAATGGTCTCAACTCCCCAAACTGGCAAGGCAAGGCAGTTATGTGGGCGCGGCTGCCCACCTGCCCTGGTGGTCGTCCAGGAGAGAAATGGCAGGAAGCCAGCGGTGTCTTCTTCTGCCTAGCCCAGGGCTGCCAATCCCGTGGGCATCGATATGTTGATGTACTGTACTGTATTGCTTTTTTGTTTGTTTGTTTATCTCTCCCTCCACGGAGATTGCTCTGTCTCCCCACTCCTCGAGTTTATCCTCACAACAACCCTGTGAGGTAGGGTAGGTTGAGAAATAGTGATTTGCCACTGAGGGATTCATGGCTGAGTGGGGAGTTGAACCCGGGCCTCCCCAACCTCGGTCCAGAGCTCTAACCATTGCACCACACCACCTCTCAATCCATGGGATTTTTTAATGGTTAACTGAGGGGAGGAGGGTTTTTCTCCTTGTAGGATCTCGTCATCCTGGTTTTAGATCCCGTCTCACCTGTGCTCTCTCTCTCCTCCCTCCCTCCCCTCCCGCTCAGATTACCAAGGCGACTACTACGGCCCTGGGGGCAACTACGACTTCTTCCCGCACGGCCCCCCCTCGCAGGCGCAGTCCCCCGCCGATTCCAGCTATATCCCGACCTCGGGAGCCGGCTCCACCCCGCTCGGACCCCTGGAACCCCCTCTCCCCGGGCACCACGCTTCCGAGAACCAAAGGTATACGGATATGATCTCTCACCCCGACACGCCCAGCCCGGAGCCCGGGCTGCCAGGCTCGTTGCACCCCATCCCGGGCGAGGTTTTCAGCGGGGGGCCCAGCCCCCCTTTCTCCATGTCCAGCTACAGCGGGCCCCTCTCGCACCCCAACCAGGAGCTGAACGAGACGGCCGTGTGGTAGAGCGACCCCTGGCGGAGGGCGCGCGCCTGACCTCACCGGACCAAAAAAAGAGTAGCCCCTTTTTTTTGTCCAGCTCCGTCCGCTCCGTCGGGGCGAAACTCCGTTTACCAAAAGCGCCACCACCGTGATGCCAAATCGCGCCTCGCCAGACCTCCTCTCCCCCCCCCGGGGGGGCCGCTCAAGGACCGCGCGCGGCCCGCTGTCTGGCCCCGGGTGGGCTCAGTGGGGACGCTTGGACACGGCTGGCGGGCCCCCCAACCAACAAACCAACCCACCCACCCCGGTTGCAGCGCCCAGAGGTGGTTCGCCGTCTTTGTTCGAGGAACCTCTCGCAGCGAATCTCTGGAACTCGCCCATTCGTTGGACCAAAGCTGGACTCGCCTGTTTCACAGACTGGAGGATGTGAGAAAGTGGTTGGGGAGAGAACGACCAACGCCTGTCCCCGCCCCGTCCAGGATTGCGTCTTGGGTTTTTTTTGCTTTTGATTGTTTTGGGTTTTTGTTTTTCCTAAATCCGAAAAAAGAGAGAACCAGTTTATTTTAATTAAAAGGTTTATTTTGTGCGTGTTCGATGGTGGCAAGAGAAGGGACTTTTGGAAAAGATCTCCGGAAAGGGGGAATGTTTCATTGGTGACACGTCGCCCCCTCGTGGTAAGTGCTGGAACGACTTGCAGGACTTATTTAAATATGTTGAGAGGGATTTGGGGAGGGTGTTTTTTGTTTTCTTAATTATTATTATTATTATTAATATTATTATTAAAATTATAATTATTTTGGCGGAAATATAACCACAACTACCAATAAAAGTTTTTTTAAAAACCCAATTTTGGAATGCCGCTAGCAAACGCCAATCCAGTCTAAACCTTCCTCGGAGGCAACACACCTGTTTAAGAATGTATTATAGTTTTTTGCTCCTAGTTTCTTTATTTTGTATAAAGAAGAAACAAATAAAGTATGTTTTTGTGTTTATTGGTTATTTATTGTACCTTAGTCATCTGAAGTGTCAATTTGCAATGGAGGTAAAAGCATAAGTAGGAGTACTGCTTATTCTACTGCTAATTATTTTATCATTTAATGCAGTTAAGAACAACAATAATAATTACAATTAATTGGAATAACTCTCATTATTATTCAGTGCAAAAATGATTGCTGTTAATTGCAATTGTTCTTAATGGGTGCTGCATTTCTCAGCGTAATTATGAAAAGATGGGGATCTGCCTCAAAGAGGGGCAGAGAAATGCCTCGGTTTTTAACATATGCACAGCAGCATGGGAGTAAACCCCAGAGATCTTAAACTTAAAGGGACTTACATCTGAAGAAATGTTCACAGTAGTACAGTGCCTGATTACAAAGTACCATATTTTTCCGCCCCCATGTTTAAGATGCCCCCTATTTTTGGGGACTCAGATTTAAGAAAATGGGAGGGAGTTGTATCCATGTATAAGACGCCCCCTAAATTTTGATGTTATTTTTTTAGGAGGAAAACCTAATATTATACATGGGAAAATATGGTAGCTCTATCTAAAACAAGTTTTTGGTTTCTTTGAGCCAATTTAGCACATGGTGGCAGCTTTCAAATATTTAAAAACATCCCAGACAACATAGGCCAAAGGTGTATCTCATTCAGGAATGGAGAGTCTGTGAGTGGACTCCAACTCCCATCAGGCTCAGCCAGTGTGGGTAATGCTTGGGGGTGATGGGAGCTGTAGCTTGGCTACATTCGGAGGACCATGGCTTCCTCATCTCTGCTAGAAGAAATCCCAGAAGGTGTAGATTTTCTCTTTCCTGAATGACAAGATGACCTTGCTGAGATTTCTTCCTTGACCTCTCTTGCATCCAGTCATCCTAGGTTTTAAAAAAGCAAAACAAAACAGGAACAGAGGCATAGATTGTTGGTCAAAAAATTAAAATAGAAGTGGCCTCATTGCACAGGTTGTATCTAAAAGCAGGCCTTGCATCTGCAAAGGTTGATGGTGGCTGCCTGACATGTGGGAGCTGCAATAAAATATTGCAGCATGGAATACTCCTGTCTAAGGTTCCAGTCAAGTCAGCCATGACTTCCTGCAGGATAATCCATTATCTTCCTCCCTGGTTTTCTGCCCCCCCCCAAAAAAACACACACACACCAGTATTCCCTAAGTAGCAAGCATGTGCTGCTCCTATTGAGCCTGATTTGAGAGTTTCTTTTCCCCAGTTAGGGGGTGGGGAATATATACCTCTGCAAAATTTAAAATCCCCCCATACCCTCTTGATAACCTTTAACCTGTGTGTGGGTTTTAGCTACATAATGTGCATTTACATACCGTCCAACATTTCTCCCATGAAAATAGGGACGTCTGTTTTAGCTACATAAGAAGTGGTGTGCACAGCCCTGAAGAACAGTGATGAAAGGAATGGTGATAGATAAGATGCCAAGAAATGTGTTGTGCCGTCGTGAAGACGAGCCGATTTACTGTGGCAGATGCTTTCATGGACCAGAGTCCATCTCGTCAGATGCTTGGCGTGTCCTCAGTCGGCTCAGATATACATGAGAAAGGGGCCATGTGTGTGTGTGTATAAATTGGCAGGCCATTAAGGCCTCAGACCCAAGAGGTATACAGTCTGCAATGTTTCTATGCGAAACTCACATTTATCCCAGATAAGTGCAATGAAAATAAATTGATCTTCCTACTTTGGGTATGTTATTTTAACCTTTGCTCCTGAATGAGTCCTAAACAGACAGCTTCAACCTTGCCAACAAATTCTATTTCATCCGTTTCACGCTGGAGTCCCCCTGAACAGACAAGCTCCACATTTGTGAGGCTTTTGCTGTAAGATACTTGTCTTAGCAAGAGGATAACTGCTGATCAGTGGCTACTGGCCATCATGGCTATGCTTCTGAATACCAGTTGCCAGAAACTGGAGGAGCGGGGGGGGGGGGCTCCTTTCTGCTTGCTGGTTTCCCATGGGCATGTGAGTGGCCATGGTGAGAAGATGCTGGACTAGATGGACCATTGGCCTGATCATGTTCTTATGGTAGTCCCACTTTCTAGGAAGTGTCTTAATCTCAGGCATGTACTCAAATGCAAGTCCCAACAGCTCATCCACATTTGAGGGTTATTTAGCTGTTAATCCACTCCCCCACCCTTCAGATTAGTAACCCACACTCATCCGCATTTGATGTATCTGAGAGCAAATTTGGTCCAATAGGCATTTTCTCCTATTGTTGTTTGTCCCATGTTTGTTGAGTCTGTCATGCCCATTAAGTACCATCAGGGCATGTATGCAAAGAATTACATGGTTAAAAATGAAACACTCCCCCTCCCGTCATGAAGTGTTCAAAAGCACAAGTCGGGCAATTGTTAATTTGATTGTGCTTTTGCACAAATCTGCGGGATCAAAAGTATCTTGTGTTTTTTTACACTGTGGTTTTATGGTGTGGAGCACCCTGAGATCTACAGGTAAAGGGCTGTACAGTATACAAATTAAATAAATGATCATAATAGTTGGTGCTTTTTTCTGGGTACACAGTATTGGCACCTCCCCACCCCTAAATGTTCAAAGTGTGGCACTTACTGCAACAACTTCATGGTTGCAGTAACTTCATGGCATCTTTTTCTCCCTTAAAAAAAGGACTAATAATAATAACAATAATTTATTAAATTTGTATACTGCCCTATACCTGTAGATCTCAGGGCAGCTTGAAGGGTTCACCACCCAGTGCAACTCATTACTTTCCCCCTCAAATACCAGCAAAAAAAAAAATTTAATGGGCAAAATGAGAAACATCCTGCACATTTTCTCTGTTTGTGTCATTTATACATCTTGCAGAATTCAGTTTTTCTTGGAGCAGATTTGAACTTCCAGGATGCAGAATGTTAAGAGGCTTTTAAAAAGGCACCATGTATACTTAACTAAAAAATAACATCATGATTATTATTTAAGAAGGCACTAAGCATATACACCGCGGGGTTTATACCATGAGCTATTACTGTGTCTTACAGCAGTGAGTTGCAAAGATGTCTGCGCTGGGGTGCAAACATGTGTCCTCTTTGTTCGTTTCAGATGCAGTGTATTCTGTTCTTTGGGCAACCTTCAGTTTTTAATCTTACACAGTGACCAGCAAGTTACCAGCTCAGTGGTGATAATAGATGTTGTGACTGTCACTTCTCTTCCCCAGAAAGAGGATGGAGGAAAAGGTGGGCGGGAGAAAGAGAGACCAGCAATGGCAAAACCTAGGAGGATAAGCCGAGACTTGTATAACAGCTTCAAAAAAAAAAATATGAAAGAGAAATGCAACATGGTTGTTTTTAATTATGCTTTCCAAGGCCGACACAGGGCCTTTGAAACAAGATGCCTGGTTAGCTCAGACTTCATTATGTTTGTGTGGAGGCTGGTCAACTGAAGCAAATATCTCCATTTTTGCTCCCACCCTGTTTCCTGACAAGTTCTACAGAAGGCAACACCGAGGCTAAGAAGGAGGAAGTTGGCAGACAATCCCACCCCCCTAGGCTGGAAATAAATAGGAAGGCAGGTGTGTGGGGTTTGGCAAAAGCCAGAACAAAGCTAATTCCACATCATCTTCTCAGAGAGGCCAACCAGATGCCTCTGAGAAACCTGCAAGCCAGGCTTGAGGGTAATAGAATCACAGAATTGTAGGGACCCCAAGAGTCATCTAGTCCAACCCCTGAAACACAGGAATTATAGCCTTTCCAGTTTATGATCTCTAGCAACCGGTATTCAGAGACAAGGTTTTATTTATTTATTTATTTCATAAAAATTATATAATGTTCTACTGTAAAAAAGGAAGAAAAAAACCCAAGAATAAAACAATGAAATTAATTTTTTTTATAAAAACAAAACCCCAGTTAAAAGGTTTATTTAAAACGTTCAAAAGTAATTAAAATCAACAATAAGCTTAAACCCGGATAAAAGCACATGCCAACGTTCTGTGTATCTGGGTAGCTTCCCGAAACAAACAAATGTTTTTGGCAGATGCTGAAAAGAGTACAGTGAAGATACTTGCATGGCTTCAATAGGCAGGGAGTTCCAAAGGGCCAGTGCTGCCACACACACACACACACACACAGAGAGAGAGAGAGAGAGAGAGAGAGAGAGAGAGAGAGAGAGATCCATTCTTACAAACCTGAAAAGGAGTATTACATGGCACCTGCAGCAGTGCCTGTTCTGCAGATCGAAGCAATTGAGAAGACATGTATGGGGTAAGGTGATCTTGCAGGTAAACTGGTCCCAAGCTGTTAGGGGCTTTGTACAGTAATAATAGCAAACTGGCTGCCTCTGTTGCCTCTGAGCCTTCCTGGAGTTAATAGACAGCCATCATGACTAGGGGCAACCGATAGCCTTATCTTCCATGACGTTGCCTGATCCCCATAAGAAGACCAAAGGCACCTAGTCAAGCATCCTGTTCTCACAGCGGCCAAGCCAAGCAGATGCCTCTTCTAGGAAGCCCACAAGCAGCACCTGCATGTAACAGAACCTTCACCACTTAGGATTCCCTCAGACGAGTAAGATAAGCTGGTGTCCATCACTACGTCTTCTTGCAGCACTGCATGTGTAGTTAAACTACGTGCCTTCCTGTCAACACCCGTTGGCCGCTGTGAGAGCAGGATGCTGGGTCGAGATGCTTGGTTCTCATCTAGGATGAGTGGAAGGTCCATAGCTCAATGGCAGAACATCTGCTTTGAAACGCAGAAGGTCCCAATGGAAGGGGCTCGTGGGGAGGTTGGAAGCATGCGACCAAGGCACACATTTTGGAAACCTCTGTCTTAGGTCTGAGCAGGGGTTGTGGCCCCACTAGGGTCGAGCCAATGCATTTTTCTGGCTGAGGTGGAGCAACAGTTGGCTCACAGAAAATGGCTTTAACAGAACATTGCTATTTCAGATCAGTAGGTAAAGCAAACAGAACCCGCATCATTGTGCTGCCTGACTTCTCTTTGCACGAGGCCAGAGATATGACCTCCACAAAACAACAACAACAACAACAACAACAACAACAACAATCCTGAAGTGGAGCTTGAGATGAATATTTGCTGTAAGGTACGGTACATATACTGGGACACGGGTGGCGGTTCAAATCCCCACGATGGAGTGAGCTCCTGTTGCTCGGTCCCTGCTCCTGCCAACCCAGCAGTTCGAAAGCACACAGTGCAAGTAGATAAATAGGTACCGCTCCGGCACGAAGGTAAACGGTGTTTCTGTGTGCTGCTCTGGTTTGCCAGAAGCTGCTTAGTCATGCTGGCCACATGACCCGGAAGCTGTACGCCGGCTCCCTCAGCCAATAAAGTGAGATGAGCGCTGCAACCCCAGAGTCGTCCGCGACTAGACCTAATGGTCAGGGGTCCCTTTATCTCCTTTTACCTTTACGGTACATATCTATGATAGAAATGGGGCATCTCAGCCCCAGGAGCTGGATCAGGCCCTTGAAACTCTCACCTGGCCACTGTAGGAATGTTTATAATATAGTTTAGTTTAGTTGCAGAGTCAAACGTTTCCTTACTGAGATCTGCACAGCAGTAAAACGGCTTGCTGACTTGTTAAGAGTCTTTCTTAGTTGCAAATCCCTCTTAAAAACAATACACATGAATCTGTGTTATAATAAAACAAACTAGTTTACCGTCAGATTCATACTTAGGTTACAAAATAAACTATATGTTACATATTAGTGAGTCTTAACAACTCCACCATAGCATCTATCAGCAGCAGCAGCTTAACTTTTCAACGGTCCAAACAAACTGACACAGAGATGACAGTTGGTCCTTCTTGGAATGTTGGATTTGACTGACACATCCCACAGCCACACCTTCTCTTGCCAGGCCACACCCCCTCACCAGTCCTGCTTCACAACCTCATTGAGTGTTATTTTTTGCCTGACTGGCCCAAGCCCACAGCCAGTGAGCTTCATGGCTTGAGTGGAGGGATGTGAACCTTGCTCTCTCCCAGGCCTTAATTCAGTGCTCTAACCACTACACCACACTGCCTCTCCTGATTTTAAATATATCAAATAAATGACTACATAAATCCCCAGCTAGGTGTGGCAAGGAGAAGTCCAGAATCAGAAACTAACACAGGAGAGGAGAGAGGCGAAGAGGCAGAGTTAAGCCAGGCTGTTAAAGAAGTCAGGGTGTCTCCCCCTCCTGTTGCAACAAGCTCCCCTCTCCCTCGGTACCCTAGGACTAGGGGACCTTTGAAGTGAGAGGATCAAAGACAGGCATGCCAGCATAGTCTCAGATTGCTTGGGAAGGGTCTGGGAGAGGAACAGACGTAGGCAGCTATGAGAAGGTGGGGACCTTCAGCCTCCACAACTGCCTCAAGGGGCAAGACCTACCGAGAGAGCTGCTGTGCTTGATAGGCCTTGCACAACTGAGAGACCTTGTTTCTTTTAATAAAGAGTTAACTTCACTTACTCTGTGTGATTTATTGCTGGCTTGCTCCTGACACTAGGGCTGAGAAAGATGATTTCCCTTAAATTCTGGACAGCTGCTGTCAGTCAGTGTAGGCAATACTGAGATTATCAAGTATCGAGATTCTGGCACTGTGTAACACAGTTTCCCTTATTCCTGTGGCAGGGAAGCTTCTAGGAATGATGTGCTGATGTTCCTTCTGTTTTTCCGGAGAGAGAAATGAGACCTAGGGTGGACAGCAGCCCCCAACTCATATTGAAAATGCATGACTATTCCAGAGCGCTAACCCCTCAGTTTCCTCTCTTGCAGTAAAAAGAAATAAACAGACCAAATTGCTTTTCCCTAAGTGGATTATCGGACAATCAGTCTCCTGACTGGAATGTTAACTTCCCAACCCACTCTGTGGCATTGTGAACCACTGTGTTTATGAAAACCTGGCTGCTGTTTTGAATATTAACTCTGTCCCTATGAAAAATTGCTTTATACTGGGCCCAAGCCAGTCAGCGCCGTCCAGTTCGAATGGAAGACAGCATGGTGTAGTGGCTAGAGCAGCCTTCCGCAACAGACTTTTCTCTGTAAAAGTCAGATCCAGTAGAATTAATCAGGGTCTTGGAAAGCACAAAGAGCTGAAAAAGGAAGTGGGAAAGAGTGGCACTCTTTCAACTTCCTTCTTCAGCTCAATGGACCTTTCAAGGGGAAAATGGTTAACTACCCTCACCACCTCACCACCAAAGGGGCAGTGAGTGGGGGAGGAGGACTGATGGCTTTGTGGGCAGCAAAGGAAGACCTCAAGGGCGCTTTGAGATTCACAAGTGCCATGCTGGGAAACGCCCTGAGATAGAATCATAGAATTGTAGTGTTGGAAGGGATCCTGAGGATCATTTGACCCAACCCCTTGCAATGCAGGAATATGCAGCCATCACAGGCAGGGATCAAACATGTATGAAAGAAAGTATACAAATTTAATTAATTAATTAATTAATTAATAATGACAATGCTGGCAACCCCTGGGTTGCAGTGTTGGTCGAAAACTGAGGAAACCAAGACTTGTTTGTTGTGAAGCTACAGATTCTGAAGACATGTAGGCTAAACATATAAGTTACCCTTGAGTAGTTCCATTTCAGGTTACAGGCAGAGGACTGAGTGTCTGCAGTCCCTTCTTCCCTCTGTGATGGTGTAGTGGTTTGGGGGTCAGTTGGGGGTGTCAAATACCTGCTACTATTTCTGCAGCAGGGTCCCTTTCTCCAGCATCTTAGAGCCGCCCAATAAGCAAGGAAGCGGGGGGGGGGGTGTTAGCCACTGAGAAGAAATCTTCTCGCCCTTTGTGCTGACTGGTGCCAATCAGGTTGACAGGAGGGGCGCCAGCCATTGAGGATCGGCTCCTAGGGTCACTCTGGAGAAGGTACACTGGAAGAACACTGAGTTGTTCTGTATGCTCCAAAGCTAAGCATTTAGGACCACCGAAAAGCACAAGGCACTTTGGTTTCAAGAGAATGGTGTGCAAGTTCTGTTTTGTACAATGGAACGTCATGGAAAACACAATTTAAGTCCCTCCAATGTAAGATATTGGAGCACTCTGGAATCATTTGCCCATGTACGCCTTCTCGGTAGTGGCGCCTGCCCTGTGGAACGCCCTCCCATCAGATGTCAAGGAAATAAACAACTATCTGACTTTTAGAAGACACCTGAAGGCAGCCCTGTTTAGGGAAGTTTTTAATGTTTAATATTTTATTGCTATTATTATTATTATTATTATTATTATTATTATTATTATTATTATTATTTTGTGAGCCGCCCATTGGGCGGGATATAAATAATAAATTATTATTATTATTACACACATAGAAAATAGTAGATCTAGCTGAAAGGCAACACCTCAATATCTGCACTGAACATTGCAATGCATCCATAATTATAATTATATAACAACAACAACAACAACAACAACAACAACAACAACAACAACAACAACTGTATCATCTTAGAATATTGTAATATATTAGAAGCAGATGTTTGCTGTGACTATCATGAAGGCTGCACTTCTGAAATTGCTGCTACACTACTACCCCCACATCAAAACCTACCCTGCCGTTTGAAAGCTAGCAATTCAGGGGTTAAAGTTCCTGTGCCTAGCTGTCCTCCTGACACCCTAGTTTTCCATATACAATGAGTTTCTGACACAGGGGTGGAGGGAAGCAATCAAACCTGGAATCTCGTCCCACCCCCCACTGCATTCTGAAATGGTACAGTCCCAAAAGACTTTGTCACATGCTTTCACCCAATCTCGGAGATCTGTGCTCAGCCTGAGCTCCCCCCCCCCTCCTTGGCAACTCTTTCCCTTTTCTAAGTCTGGTGTTGCTTTATTCTTTCGAAGGTGAAGGGGTGGCGGAAGGTGGGAAGTAATCAGTTTTGAGACTTAAGATAAAAAATGGTCCAGACTATGTTCGGCTGACTGCTTTATAATTAATGGAGTTGGAGTAATAGGGTTCAGCCGCCCCCAACACTTCTTGGGAGTGCCTTTTTCTTTTTTTAGGAACTGGGGGTGGAATTGCCCAGAGTTTTGATTTATGAGATTCCATCTTCCTGAAAACATCTCCTGGGGTGGTTTGGCCACTGCAATTCATCAAGAACCAGAGAAGAGAAGAGAAGAGAAGAGAAGAGAAGAGAAGAGAAGAGAGGAGAGGAGAGGAGAGGAGAGGAGAGGAGAGGAGAGGAGAGGAGAGGAGAGGAGAGGAGAGGAGAGGCAGCCAGAAAATGTCCCTGGATGGGACTTTGCCTTTCTCCCAAGATCACCCATAGAAAGACTATTGTGAGCACATGGAGACTGCCACCTGTGTCTTTGGCTTTCTTGGGAGGGGATTGGCTGGCCCATTGACCCTTTCTCGGTTCACAATACAAGGTGGTAACTTCTGCCCCATTGGAGCAGGCCCGTAGCTTGTAAGGGTGCTCCTTGATCCCGGGATGCTTCGGTAAACAATGCTAGCTCAGAGCAGCTCCTTCTCCTTTCAGTCTGATGCCGAGGCAATGCATCCTGCACGTTTCTTGCAGCCACTTTCATCGCCTCGGATTGACCGCTGCAATGCACTTCGAGTAGGGCTGCCCTTGGAGACTGCTTGGAAGCTGCCGCTAGTATGGAATGAAGGAAGAACTCACAGGGCAAGGTTATATTTCACCGCAAAAGCAGTGGCTGCGCCGGTCGGCAGTTTGCTTCCAGCCCCAATTCAAGGTGGTGGTTTTAGTCTTTAAAGTGGGGGGAAGGGTACTGTATTTTTTTTTTTCATTTGTGAGTAATTTGACAGGGGCCACCCATTGGTGGTTGGTCTAGACAAAGCCCCCAAATGGGCAGGGAACCCTCTTTTTCTCTCTCTGATACTCGTTCTCCCTCCTTGCCACTTGCATGACATTAGGACAAAGGCCTGCATGCACCCAGAGGTTGCCCACACCTGCTTTATTACGCTGGGTGTGCATAGCTTAGAGACCACCTCTCCCTTTATTTAGCATCTTCCCCCTGGTCTGGCACATCTAATTATCAATTAGTGTTTATTATTGCCTATATATCTCTCACCTCTCCTCCAAGGACACGGCCTTCACCCACTAGCGTTGCCATATTTCAAAAAGTGAAAATCAGGACACGAAAGTTGTTGAGCATTTTTTCCTTTTCCTTTTTCTTTATTGGGGGGGGGGGCAAAGTTGTTGAGATGGGGGGGTTGGGGGGAGGTAAAGTTGTTGATCTTTTTCTAGTTTTGACCAAAGTTGTTGAGATTTCTTTGCAACCCCCCCCCCAATTTTATTTTATGTTTTGCCGTTTTTGATATATTTTAGGAATTATTGGGGAAAAGCAACACTGCCAATATGGCTTGCCATACGCCTGGATTTTCCAGGACATCCCCCCCCCATTTCTGACAGGACACGGTAGGTCAGGCTGACAGGCCATGACACACAGTGATCTCCATGGCCAAGTGGTGATTTGAACCCTGGTCTCCCTGGTCCTAGTTCAACATGGTAACCATAACAACACCACTCATATTCACACTATCTGTAGGCCACACCTTTCCCCTAGCCACGCCCTCCCTCCCCAGGCCACTCCTCATCCAGCCAGTCCCTGACATCCAATGAATAAGACAAAAATACTGTCCAAAGGTAACATTTACATTTGTTGCTCCACCTACTTTTGCCTCTGGCCCCACCCACTGCTGGAATGTGGTCCATGGAAGGTTGTCCCAGAAGGAATGTGACTCTTGGCCTGAACAAGGTCCCTTACCTGTGGTTTTTTTATTATTGCGAACAGTCTTGAGCACCAGAAGAAAGACGGACTACAGTACTGTGTTTCAAACCCAGTGTTTCAAATTAGCTGCCAGCCCGTCATTTCACAGCTCTAAACAAGGGAGTATATGCCTGGCAAAAGGAAGATTTCTTGCTTTCCATCGCAGTTCTAAACAGGCGTGTGGGTTTGGAGTGCTTCCCTTACGACCCAGCGCCGAACGCAACAGCCGGCAGCGGCGGAGGACGGGCCGTAATTAAAAGTAATTATGACAATAATGCATGAAGACAGTAGCAAAGAAACAAGCCCGAGAAGGCGCGCTTGCTAATTAAAGCGCAGAGTTGCAGTCAAAACAATCTGACTGTGGATAAATATTGATGGGGATAAACAATAATAATATTCGCACCAGTGCATGAGCCAGGGGGCTGGCAGAACCGCTGGGACAGCGCATCAATTTAAATAAATAGAAATAAATGTAAATAGAAATTTCATTAAGTAAATAGGAAGGCGGGCTCATTTGGAAAGCGCTGCATGGACCACCTCCGCTACTGTTGTCTCCTGAGTTTTCTTCAACTCAGTTCCCTCAACTCACCCATCCAAATTCTCCCTGGCAAAGAATTTGGTCCTTTTGCCCCTTGATCTTTGACATCACCAAGAGCCACCCTTTTTATCTGCATCTGGTAGCAGATCCATTGTCGCTGTTTACATAATATTCACCTAGGGCTGTGCACCGGCACTCTGGCTGAATCCCAGATCCTGAACTGAAATGGGCCAATTTGGTTTGACTTGGAGCAGGTTGAAGCAGCCCTGAATTGTCGTGGGTTGGCTCGGGGGGGGGGCAATGTGGGGCTGGCAAAACAGTGGGCAGAAGAGAGCAGGGGAGAAGGAGATGCAGGCAGGAAGCCTGCGTGAGTCTCCTGTTTCTCTCCACCTCCCGCCCACAGGTTTTATTATAATTTTAAACCTTAATTAAAGGCTGTGCAAGGCTCCCGATTCAGGTTGGGGCTCTGATTTAGGTCAGGGTTACCCTTGATCATCCTGGATCAGAGTGCGGTGGATCAGGGCTTAAACTGGATTGGGGCGGGGGAGCAGTAGGCAAAACGAAACAACAAAATTCAAACTTCCCTGAATTTTGAAATCCAGTTCTCTAACAAAGTAATGTGTACAAAATTGCATACACTGTAACTAGGGCAATTATTTTTCTCTCTCTCTTTTTTCTATCTCTCTGGATTACACTTTCAGAACAAAAGTTTGCTTGTCACACCAATTATTATTATTATTATTAATAATAATAAATATATTGGAAAACCAAACGAAACAACAACTAGCAGTGCTTGGTTTATAACACAGAACACAACTACTTTATAATATACTCATGCGACTTCCAGAAAGTATACAACAACGAAGAGCACAAATCGTTCCTAAAATATAATTATAAATGAGCCTCTTAAACATGTACCTTAAGTATCTATAAAAATTCAGTGGGAGGCGTGAACTTGCTTTTCCCAGTTAATCTCATTTATATTAGGTCTAACTGGAGACAGACACACTCTCATCTCCTCATCAACACAAGAAGCCTTTCTCTTGTCTGCTCTTTCATATTTGTCAGCGCTTAAAATCCCTGTTGACAACAATATGTCATGGAGAACTGGCAGAATAGCCAATGCTCTTGAAGAGAGGCGTGGATACTGTTTCTGGTTGTATGTGTGTGTGTAAAAAATACTTGATACTATACAGCGGTACCTCGGGTTACATACGCTTCAGATTACGTACGCTTCAGGTTACATACTCTGCTAACCCAGAAATAACGCTTCAGGTTAAGAACTTTGCTTCAGGATAAGAACAAAAATCATGCTCTGGTGGTGCAGCGGCAGCAGGAGGCCCCATTAGCTAAAGTGGTGCTTCAGGTTAAGAACAGTTTCAGGTTAAGAATGGACCTCCAGAATGAATTAAGTACTTAACCAGAGGTACCACTGTATTATACTACACTGAAATGTTTATATGTTTCTTTCACTGTCTTTGAATCTTCCAGCTGCACTCGCTCTCCTCTCCTGCCACACCAGTGTAGCGCATCACATGCTTTGAGAACAAAGTGTGCACATGAACGCAAATATTAGGGAAAACAGAAATTTCAGCTAGTGCTGAAGATGCACCCCTTTGGCACTTGAAGTGTATATTTTTGGTCCCATCTTATTTCTGTCATTGTATGTTGCTTTAAACACACACATATAAACGCACATTGCTCTTCACCCTAACAGACCCTCCAGCTGTCCCTATTTTCCAGGGACATCCCTGATTTAGAGAAGCCATCCCGGTTTCTGATTTGATCCTGGTATGTCCCACTTTCCCTTAGGATGCCCCTATTTTCATTGGAGGGTATGGAGTTATCCAACCCCCAAGCCGTCTGAAGGCAATCCTGTATAGGGAAGTTTATTATTATTATTATTATTATTATTATTATTATTATTATTCTGTATTTATTTATTTTATTCTGTATAGGGAAGGTTTTTATGTTTAATGTATTATTATGTTTTAATGTACGGTGGTACCTTGGGTTACGAACTTCATTCGTTCCGGAGGTCCATTCTTAACCCGAAACCATTCTTAACCTGAGGCGCATTTTCACTAATGGGGCCTCCCCGATTTCCGTTCTCATCCTGGGGCAAAGTTTGCAACCCGGAGCAACCACTTCCGGGTTAGTGGAGTTTGTAACCCGAAGCGTTTGTAACCCAAGGTACCACTGTATGTTGGAAGCTGCCAAGAGCGGCTGGGGCAACCCAGTCAGAGGGGTGGGGTATAAACAGTAAATTATCATTATGGAATGGGACGTCCCTATTTTCATTAGAGAAATGCTGAACTCAGCACTTGAGAGAGTCTCTAAGGGATGGAGGGGGTCTTTCTGATATTAGGGACCTGAGTGGTTTGGGGCTTTAAACACTAACAATGTGAGCACCTTGAACCAGGGCTGCATCTAGACACACCAAAGAAGCGTGCTGCAAACTTTGTATGAGAAATCGGGTTGGCAAAAACGGAACTCCACAGCGCCATCTGGTGTCACAGTGTTATAATGCATATGCAATGCATATACATGTAAAGTGTTTTTTTTCTTTGCCAATGTAGCTGAGGCCTGGGGCTGGGAACAAACTGGCAGCTGTGTTTTAATCATTTTGTCATTATTGTTGTAATTACTGGGACCTTAGGGTGAGTTGCTGCTGTTATCCTTGTTGTCATTATTTTAGGGGACAATTGCCTTGCAAAAAAAAAAGTGCATATTCGGCAACATTACACGTACAAACGCAACTATCAGGAGAAGTTTACACTAAAAGCTTGATGTATTTCCAGGAGGTCCTTTATAAAAAAAGAAAAATTTGCAACCTAAGGTGCAAATGTGAAGAACTGAATTTAAGGCTGGGGAAATAGGAGGCGGAGAGAAAACGAAATTGACTGATTGACCCCTGGATGCAGCACGTCCTTTCTCCCTTGTTGCACGCAAACACACACACACATGCACTTTGTGTGTTTTTTCCCTGCTAGCCTGTGTGAAAATGACATCTGCCTGGCCAAGCGTGGCGCAACGAGGAACAACACCCGTCCGCCACCCCACGAGCTCTGCACCAAAAGCGACAGGACGCAGCTGCTGCGCGGAGATCAGTTTCACACCCCTACACAATGGATGGCTTGCAAACAGGTGAGAGTGAGCAAGCTGTGATTCATCCAGGGGAGGCAAAGATCCGGAAGGCAAGGGGGGGGAGAGCCGATCGAGCTTTCCTTGGAACAATGGGGAGCCCCGAGGTTCAATCCGAGAAGCTCTTCAGGGGTTGCTAATAAGGGGCACCTTATAGGCTCAGCAAAATTGTGCAGGTGTAGGGGTGAATTCCCCCCATGAAAGACAGCGAGGGAAAGAATCAATCAACACAGAAACACAGGGAGATGCCTTTTCCTGAGTTGGTCCATCTGGCTCAGTGCTGTCTACACTGACTGGCAGTTTCAGGCAGGGAGTCTCAGTTCCACCTGGAGATGCCAGGGATGGGAACTTCTGCATGCAAAGCAGAGAAGCTCCGACACTAAGCTTCCTTTGGAAGCTGCCTTATATACTGAGAAAAAGCCACTGATTCATCTAGCTCAGTATTGTCTGCTCTGACCAGCAGGAGCTCTCCAGGTTTTTCAGACAGGAGATGCTGCGGATTGAATTTGGGAATTTCTGCATGCAAAGCAGATGCTCTGCTAATGTGCCACAGCGCTTCCCTTAAGGGAAGCTCTTGAAATAGGAAGCTAGCATAGCCGGGGAATTATTAGAATCACAGAATTGTAGAGTTGGAAGGGACCCTGAGCATTGTCTAGTCCAACCCCTTGCAACACAGGACTATGTAGCGGCCCCATATGAGGATCAAAAATGTAACCTTGGCATTTTCAAGCAGAAAGTTAGCCCAGCTGCCTGGATGAAAATCCCCCTCTCTCTAATGTGTTGCAGTAGTCGAGATAGTAGTGCCAAGGGATGGCCTAAGATGTTTTGCTGCCTGAGGTACACAATTCAGAAATTCACTGGACTGGAAGCTGACTCGGACTCCAGCACTTGCCAATGGGAGATCATCATTCACTTCTATGCCTGAGGGCAGCAGGCTAGCTTAGGGGGTGCAAGGCACACACAATGGAAGAGAATGGGTAAGGGGTTGAGGAGGAACAGAGGACTGCAGTCCCCTGCCCACCAGGATATGCTGCCTGAGGCTAATGCTGCTTTGCCTAATAGTTGAGCCGGCCCTGGTAAGGATAGTGGTAGTAGCAGCTTGGGCTATTGGGTTGTTATTTTTATTTTGATTATGTATTTTGTGCTTTCATATTTTGGTTTTGTTCTGTGAACTGTTCTGAGACCTCCAGGTATAGGGTGGTATATAAATTCTAACAACAACAACAACAATTTGCAGGGAGCTTTGGCAAATTTTGACAAATCTCCCCCACCCTGCCACACTCATGCAGTCTGAAAGGATCCAGAACGCCAGATCTTCATTTTTCTGTATGTGGAGAGTGGATCTCTACCCTGTTCAAACCATGCAAAAATAATAATTGTTACACCCCCCCCCCCAATAAAAAAGTCACATGCGGGACAAATTAGAAGTAGCTGGCTTTTATTTGCAGCAATGGTTTCTACAACATCTGGTCACCTTCTTCATCCTCTCACCCCAACCCTGCGAGGTAAGTCACTAAAACCATATACTTATGAAATAATTGTTGAGAGGGAAGGGATCCCTGTGGTCAGCTGGTCCACACACACACACCAGCCCAATGCAGGGTCTGTGATGCAAGAAGCCACAACAGCAACTCTAACAGATTGCTTCTCAGCCTCTTGAACATGGATAGGCAAACTAAGGCCCAGGGGCCAAATCCGGGCCAGTCGCCTTCTAAATGTGGCCCACGGGCGGTCCGGAAATCAGCGTGTTTTTACATGAGTAGAATGTGTGCTTTTATTTAAAATGCATCTCTGGGTTATTTGTGGGGCATAGGAATTTGTTCATTATTTTTTTCCCAAAATATAGTCCGGCCCCCCACAAGGTCAGAGGAACAGTGGACTGGCCCCCTGCTGAAAAAGTTTGCTGATCCCTGCTCTTGAGGCAGGCTGTTATGGGGGACTTACAACGCTGAAAGAGGGGAGCTGGCTGGTTTCCCACCTACACACAGAACTGAAAAGAATGGTGCTTGTACATTTTGCCTCTCAAGAGTCTGCACTAAAGGTAAAGGTAAATGGTAAAGGACCCCTGGATGGGCAAGTCCACTCAAAGGCGACTATGGGGTTGCGGCGCTCATCTCGCTTTCAGGGCAAGGGAGCCAGCGTTTGTCCACAGGTAGCGTTCCAGGTCATGTGGCCAGCAGGACTAAACCACTAGTGGCACACGGAGGACCGTGATGAGTACCAGAGCGCACGGAAATGCTCTTTACTTTCCCGCTGCAGCGGTACCTATTTATCTACTTGCACTGGCATGCTTTCGAACTGCTAGGTTGGCAGGAGCCGGGACCGAGCAACGGGAGCTCACCCCATCGCGGGGATTCGAACTGCCAACCTTCCTATCAGCAAGCCCAAGAGGCTTGTCTGCACTATACAAATAATGGCAGGACCATACTGCTTTAAACAGTCAGGGCTTCCCTGCCCCTAAAGAATAATGGGAACTGTAGTTCATTAAGGATGCCAAGAATTGTGAGAAGACCCCCCTATTGCTTTGTGTGGTTGCACAAACAAATCCCACTTCACAGGGAACTCTAGGGATTGTAGCTCTGGGAAAGTGGAAGAACACCACCCAATATACTTGGCATGGGTGGAAAATGCGTTTGAGCACTAGTAATGCCTTTTGCCTGCCTGGATGGATGGATGATAGAAGTGTGTGTGTGTGTGTGTGTGTAGAAAATAGCCCCCTGTGCAAAGGGAAAGTTTGCATCCCTTGCTCTCCCCGATTTTGACTCTGGGCCACCCACCACCACTGCCATGTGGCCCCTGGGAGGCTGCCCAGAAGGGAAGGTGGCCCTCAGGCTGGAAAGGCTTCCCCACCCCTGCTCTAAGTGCACTAAAAAATATCCTGGCCCGCAATATGTTCATTTGCCAGCATGTCAAGAGCTGCCCTCCTTCACTTCATCCCCAGCTGATTCTTCAAGGCCCGGAGCTCCTCCGCATGGATGGCACTCCCACCGCAGACAATAACGACAATGGAGTCCAGTTGCCGGCTCAGCCTCCCCTCTTCCTGCAGCTGCTGGAGGTAGCCTGAGTAGAGAAAAGCCAGGGTGGCAGCACAGGAAGGCTCCACCAACATGCGCTCGTCATCTGGAAAGGGGTGAGAAATAAGGGAGCATACTAAGGTTAAAGCCTAGTGGGGTATGATATATAATGAATTGAAAAGGGGTTTTAGGTATAACTTTGATTAAAAAAAAACCAGAGGCATTTTTTGTTGGGTATAATTGGAGAAGAAATTCCTAAGAAAGATATAAATTTGTTTATGTATGCCACGACCGCTGCGAGAATACTTTTGGCACAGAAATGGTAACCAACAGTGGAAGAATGGCAAATTAAAATGATGGAATATGTAGAACTGGCTAAGCTGACGGGGAAGATCCGAAACCAGCGTGATGAACTGTTTGATGACGACTGGAGTAAATTCATACAATATATGAGAGAACATTGTAAACATTTGAAAACGTTTGTAGGGTTGAATTAAAACATTTTGTAATGTTAATGTTGGGAACTAATTTACAATCAAAAAGGTAAAATTTATTAAGATAGAAAGAAGGTAAATAAGTTGTTAGTGGAATGCTAGACCTAAGTGAATTCCTAGGAAAGCCAGAGAGTGGGGAGGGAGGAAGTCGAAGCTCAATGTGAGCAATGTTTTTGGTGATAGGAATAATTGATGGAATGTGATTATGATAAAATTGTAAACTTAAGAAATATTATAATAAAAAAGAGAAATAAGGGAGTAAGTAAAAATGATGTATCGTTGGTATTTAATGCCCAGTAAATTAGCAAAAATGTATAAAAAAAGAGTAAGGAAAAAGAAGGCACCTTTTAGCATATGTGGTGGAAATGTAAGAATTTTGGGAAATGATATATAATGAGTTGGAAAAAATGTTTAAAATAATATTTTCTTTTAAAAAAACCCTGAAGCCTTCCTTTTAGGAATCCTAGGTGCCGAAATCCCAAGGGAGCAGAAAAGGACATTTATGTATACAACCACAGCTGCACAGATGTTATCGGCCCAGAGATGGAAAGAAGATAAAGTCCCTACCAGAGAAGAATGGCAGATGAAGTTGATGGATTATTGCAAAATGGCTAAAATGACCGGAAGAATCAGAAACCAGGAAGACTGAAATTTTACTAAGGAATAGGGGAAATTTAAAATTTATCTTAAAAAACCGTCGTGAACAGTTAAAATCGTTAGTAGGATTGGAATGACACTTGTAGTTTAATGGTGAATTTTGGACACAATGGAGAGGTAAAAGATTTGGATTATCATAAAAGATGCAGGAGGAAATGATTAACAATAGGACTCACAAAGGGGAGGAGGGAAGTCCAGGGGATTCCTTGGAATCATGTTTCTGTGTTGTATGTTGGATATGTGACTGTAAAATTTTAATTTGAAAAACCAAATTAATAGCAGCAGCTCCTGACCGGCTGCCCTGATCCCAAATCCCAGGAGGATCTGTTAGTTGGTTTTATTTATTGTTACATCCACTCATTCTGTTCTGAAGAATGCCTTTTTGTAGCGAAAGGTTGGGGGCACTGGGGATGAGTTTATGAAAGCAAAGGGACAGTCGCCCGAAAACCTATAAATTATCCCTCTGATCTCTACTGACAGATTCTCTGATGCGGTATAAAACGAGAGCTCCTACAAGCCACTAGAGGGAGCTGTCTGCCTACCAGTTGCCTGCCTTCACCACAGCTCTATGCTTCCAGTGTTTCAGGGTTAACATTGCATGAAATGTGGAGCATGCAAGTGTGGCCAGTGATTTAAAAATAAAATAAAGCTAATATTGATTGTTTGGGGTGGCAATTTTCATAAGAACCACAGGGGAAAAAATCTCTGTCTGCGACACCCTTGAAAACTCACCCAGGAACTGCTCGATGGCTTTCACCGCTTCTACATCATCTAGCACATGAGAGATGATGCAACACTCACGGGCACAATCCAGAGCCCTCTGTGCCACTGTCTTGGCTCCCAGGCACATGGCCACACTGCAGAATGGACAGTAAAGAGCAAAGTAAGTTTGCACCCATATCCAGGGAAGGCGGGAGGGTAGGTGTCATGAGTTAGTCGGGGGGGGGGAGACTCTATGAATTGAAAGTGGAGATGCAATATGTACTTTCCCTTGTTTATTTGTTTGTATTGTATCACAAAAAAATCTTTAATAAAAACCACCCAGACCCTGAGATCATCGTCTGAAGTCTGTCCTCGTGTGCTGCCTCCACGAGTGGTCCAGAAGGTGGCAACACCAGAACAGGCCTTTTCTGCAGTGGCCCCCCCTTTGTGGAATGCTCTCCCCAGGGAGGTCTGCCTGGCACCTTCATTATACAACTTTAGGTGCCTGCCAGGCAAAAATGTTCCTCTTTGGTTGATTGACATCCAATGTCCTTTAAAAATGTGTTAAAGGTAAAGGGACCCCTGACCATTAAGTCCAGTCGCAGACGACTCTGGGGTTGCAGCGCTCATCTCGCTTTATTGGCCAAGGGAGCTGGCATACAGCTTCCAAGTCATGAGGCCAGCGTGACTAAGCCACTTCTGGCAAACCAGAGCAACGCATGGAAACGCCGTTTACCTTCCCGCCAGAGCGGTACCTATTTATCTACTTGCACTTTAATGTACTTTCGAACTGCTAGGTTGGCAGGAGCAGGGACCGAGCAATGGGAGCTCACCCTGTGGCAGAGATTCAAACCGCCGACCTTCTGATCAGCAAGCCCTAGGCTCTGTGGTTTAACCCACAGTGCCCCCCGTGTTTTGTTAGTGAGGGGTTATTGGGTTGTTTTTGTTTTGATTACGTGTTTTGTGTTTATATATTGTGATTTTATGTTGTAACCACCCTGAGACCTACGGGTATGAGTGGTATACAAATCATCGCCATCACTGCCATTGTCATCATCATCTGTGATGTGACAGACCAGCTCCACTGGGACTCCAATCCCCTCAGCTGCCAGCTGAGGGCAGGCATTCCATCAGGCTGCCTCAGTGGGAGAGGTGGGAAGTGGGGCTCATCCTATCAGCTTCACTAAAAGACCAGCTGCATCGGGTACCTCCTGCCCATGAACTGCACTAATAATAATAATAATAATAATAATAATAATAATAATAATAATAATAATAATAATTTATTTATACCCCGCTCATCTGGCTGGGTCTCCCTGGCCACTCTGGGTGGCTTCCAAGAAATATTAAAATACAACACAAAGTCACAGATTAAAAACTTCCCTAAACAGGGCTGCCTTCAGGTATTTTCTAAATGATAGGTAGTTGTTTATCTCTCTGACCCCTGATGGAAGGGCGTTCCACAGGGTGGGCGCCACTACCGAGAAGGCCCTCTGCCTGGTTCCGTGTAGCTTTGCTTCTCGCAGTGAGGGAACCGCCAGAAGGCCCTCGGCGCTGTATCTCAGTGTCCGGGCTGAACGGTGGGGGTGGAGACGCTCCTTCAGGTATACAGGACCTCCTTCAGGTATTCAGGTATTCAGGTATACAGTTCCTTCAGGTATTCTCCTTCAGGTATTAAGGTATACAGTTGCTCATTATAACAGGGGCAGCAAACTTTTTCAGCTGTGGGCCAGTCCACTGTCCCTCAGACCTTGGGGGGGGGCGGACTATATTTTGGAAAAGATAATAATGAACAAATTCCTATGCCCCTCAAATAACCCAGAGATGCGTTTTAAATAAAAGGACACATTCTACTCATGTAAAAACACGCTGATTCCCGGAGTGTCCGTGGGCTGGATTTAGAAGGCGATTGGGTCGGATCCGGCCCCCGGGCCTTAGTTTGCCTACCCATGCATTATAACAGCTGTTCAAGAATTGTTGCCCAAGTTTGATTCCAGCCCCCTCTCCACACACCCTGCCCCTTTCTCCTTGTGTGACGTGGGTGGTGGTTGCTTTAATTGTAAGCTTGTGGGCAGAGACAGCTGTCTCGTTTTACCTGATTGTCATATAGCTCAGTTGGTAGAGCACGAGACTCTTAAACTTAGGATCAGGATCGAGCCCCACATTGGGCAAAAGATTCCTGTATTGCAGGAGGTTGGACTAAATGACCCATGTGGTCCCTTCCAACTTTACAGCTCAGTGATTCTACATTCTGGGAGACTTTTTGGCTAAAAAGTTGGGTATGAATGCTAGAAACAAACAAACAAACAAACAAATAAACAACCCATTTTCAGGATGGAACTCTAGACAGTATAGAAAGGGTTACCAAGAGGTCTCCATTGAGGCACTGAAGAGACCCAGGTCCTGCTTTGCTTCAGCAAGGCAGCTTACTGAAACCAGCCTACATTTTGTATCACAGCTAGTAAAATAGGAGGAGGTAGAGGAGGAAGATTAGCTTAGATAGCTCAGTTGGTTAGAGCATGGTGCTGAGAATGCCTAGGTTGCAGGTTTGATCTCTCTACGGGGCAGCTGCATATTCCTGCATTGCAGGGGGTTGGACTAGATGATCCTAAGTGCCCCTTCCAATTCTCTGATTCTATGAAGTGAGACCAGGAAATCCCTTAAATGGCAAACTTAGGTGGGGAGTGCTAACAGGTGAACCCAAAGCAGGGACCCTGGGGAACAAGAAGGAAGCACCAGCATGCTCAGGATAACCCTGAGGTTTTCAGGAGTCCAAACTCTTTTTTTTTTTTAAGGGAGGAGAAGAAAGGAGAACATTTCATTTCAACACCAAAGCTCTTTCCTTCAAGCTGGGGTTGCTGCCAGCTCCAGTGCACACAACTCACCTGGTTATGTCAGGCAGAGTGACGAGCCGTCCTGCTTTGAGGGCTGCGTTGAAGCTGTCAGCACCTTTTGTCTCCACAGCAATGATGGGCACATCCTGCCAGCCCACCTCCTGCAGACCAGACACCACCCCACAGAGCAGCCCACCTCCGCCCACAGCGAGCACAATAGCTCCTGGCTTGGAATCCAGGGAGTCCCTCAGCTCCTTGATCATAGTGCTGTGGCCCTTCCTGTGTGGAGAGGAGACATCTTTGAGAGACTAGTATTTGTGGGAAGGATGCTCTGAGCCACGGACGACCCAAGACATTTTGCTGCTGGAGGCAAGGAGAAGAGGGCGCCGTGCAGGCAGAAGCTGACTAGACTGGTAGCTAAATCTTACTTGGAGATGGGACAGCTAAGAACATAAGAGGAGCCTACTGGATGAGGCCAATGACCCATCTTGTCCAGCATCCTGTTCTCAGTGGCCAACCAGATGTCTGTGAGAATCCCACAAGATAGGTTTGAGCACAAGAACACTCTCCTCTCCTGTGGTTTCAAGCAACTGATATTCAGAAGCATTGCTGTCTCTGACAGTGGAGACAAAGCATACCACCACCACTAACACCCATTTATAGCCTTCTCCATTAATTGGTCCAGTCCTCTTTTAAAACCATCCAAGTTGGTGGCCATCACTGCCTCTGTGTGAGCCAGCTCCATAGCTTAACTATGCTCTACATAAAGAAGTACTGTCCTGAATCTTCCAACATCCAGTTTCATTGGATGTCTAGGAGTTCTAGTGTTATGAGACAGGCAGAAAAATTATCTATCCGCTTTCTATCTTCTATCATGTTGCCTCTTACTTGCCTTTCCTTCAAACTAAAAAGTCCCAAAGGCTTCATAGGGGACTTGCTGCATCCCTGAGGACAGAAACGTATTTAAGGGAGCGCAGTGGAATCCACATGGCACACACAGTTCCATCCTCTGACACCTTGTCACTGCTCCCTGTCCCCCAGTATTCTGATGTTCCAAGACAGTGCTGAGACAACTTGTATCTTGTACCTCAGCTTAAGGATCGCTATCCATGGTCCTGAAACTTGCCCCTAGGTCCCTCTCCAATGTGCTGATCACAACAAAATATAGCATTTAGGGGAAATGAAGAATGAATGAGCTCAACAGCAAGGGCATAAACCATGACCCTTTCTGCCCCTTTGTTCCTCATTTGTTTTGGAACCAATGGAAATTGGACCAACTCAGCCCCAGCAGTAGGTGGAAAGGGCACAACTATATGTCCCCAACAAGGACTCTTGAATTAGATGGGTGTGGAGAGCCCCATCTACTTGACAGAGAGCCTAGTAGTACACAACAACCTCTTATGGATTCTGAGGTGGAAATTCGGCAAAACACATTATCGGTGAGGTCAGTTTCGGGTATCCTAAATACAAAACGGGTAAGAACCAGTTTAGGAGGAACCTATCTGACAGAGTGAAAATCAAGTTGAAATAAGGCACAAGGAGGGCTCTTCATGGAAAGCAAAGAACTTGGGTTGTGCAAGTGTTTTTAAGGACTATGGTTGGATGAAGAGATTATGAGGTGCTGGGTTGGGAGAAGGGGATTGGCTTGAGAATAAACAGCCAATATGATGTATTTATTCCTATATAGAGTGAGTGCTAATGAGACTGCTCTCACAGACTCCATTGGACTCTGTCCAGAAATGTGTTAGTGGTACCTTGGTTCTCAAACACATTGGAACCCAAACACTAGAAACTCAGAAGTATGTGTTCCGGTTTGTGAACTTTTTTCGGAAGCCGAACGTGCTCCTTTTTGAGTGCCACACTTCCATTTCGAGTGTTACACTGAGGCCTGTTTTTGCTATTTATTTTGCGGTTGTTTTTTTTTGCGGCTCTTTTTTTGCGACTGTGTGGAACCCAGTTGAGCTACTGATTGATTGATTGTGTGACTGCAGTACATTGTTTATTGCTTTCATTTTATGGATCAATGGTCTCCTTAGACAGTAAAACTCATGTTAAATTGCTGTTTCAGGGGTTGTTTTTAAAAGTCTCAAACAGATTAATCCATTTTGCATTACTTTCTACGGGAAAGCGCACTTGGTTTTGGAAAGCTTTGGTTTTGGAACGGACTTGCGGAACAGATTAAGTTTGAGAACCAAAGGACCACTGTACTGAATAAAGTCTGACTAATTAGGAATCTGGCGTGAGCCTCTGTATTGGGCCCCCAAAGGGTATTTTCTCCCAAAATGTACTTCCCAAGAACCTTACCACACCAATGGGTGGTCAAAAGGGTGGACCTTGACCCAGCCATCAGCTTCAGCAAGTTTCTTGGCTCTTTCTTCAGCATCGTCCCACACCTGCCGGAACAAGAAACAGGAAGACCTCCACTGACATGAGAGGCATCCCTTGATTATCCAATTCAGCACCAGCTCCGGGGATGAGGGGACCCATGGCAATTGTCCTGGGGGGCTTCTTCCTTCACTGGGTCCCCCTGCCACCCAGGTTAGGCATCAGGGATGGGCCCTCTCAGTGTGCTTGGGCACTGGCAACTCCCCAAGTGTGCCCGGCGGTGGCACCAGGTCTGCTCCAACCTTACCCGTGATTCAGAAGCATTCGGCACTCATTCCTCCACTCACCTTCCCAAAGATCTCCACCTCTGCACCAAACTTCTTTAGTTTATTCACCGTCGACAGTGGAGTACTTCCATGGACGATGATGGTGGCAGGTATGCCAAGTTTTTGGGCAGCATATGCTGCAGCAAGTCCAGCGTTGCCACCTGCGAGGAATGGGTGGCAGGAGGGAAGAGGAAAACATTTCCACCGAAGTTGAAGTACAGTGCAACACAGAACACCTTCAGTATTGGACACAGGAGAGCAGCCTATGCTGTAACTGAGGACCCCAGACTAGCTTAGGGGGCATGTGGCACACACACTGCTGCCCACTTCTCACCCCTCACCATGCCAAGGGAGGATGTAACCCCATTTTACACTAAGATACCTCTTTATTTTATATATTTTTTTATTTGGCAAAGTAATAATCATAAATAAATAAGAATAAAAATGTGCGCCCCCTAACCAAGACTATTCCATTGTAACTATCCAACCTTCCAAAATTTCAACACCTCTTGCGATGGTTTGACCCTTTCCATTTTAACAGTACAAATTCTACAAACACCTTCCATATCTCCTCGAAATCACTTCTCCTGCGTATTCCCCGTCTTACCTCGATGGCACATGTTAATTTATCATTTAATAGCTATATCCCACACCTCTTTATACCATTCTTCCATTTTATATTCCGCTTTCCCCCTTCTACTTCCTAGCTATCATAATTTGTGCAGCTGTCAACAAATTTGTGAGCAAGTCCTTCATACCCTGTGAACTTTCCACTCCATCATAAATTGATAATAATGCTACCTCTGGACTTCTGGTCAGCTTTAACCCAGTGATTTCTGTTATAAGATATCTCTTTAAATAGTGATGGCTTCCCTCAAAGAATTATGGGAGCTGTAGTTTTTAAAGAATAAGGACACGGGTGGCGCTGTGGGTTAAACCACAGAGCCTAGGGCTTGTCAATCAGAATTGCTCGGTCCCTGCTCCTGCCAACCTAGCAGTTTGAAAGCACATCAAAGTGCAAGTAGATAAATAGGTACTGCTCCGGCGGGAAGGTAAACGGCATTTCCGTGTGCTGCTCTGGTTCACCAGAAGCGGCTTAGTCATGCTGGCCGCATGACCCAGAAGCTGTACGCTGGCTCCCTCAGCCAATAAAGCAAGATGAGCGCCGCAACCCCAGAGTCGTCCACGATTGGACCTAATGGTCAGGGGTCCCTTTACCTTTACTAGTTTTTAAAGAATTGTTATGTCACAGAGCTGCAATTCCCAGAGTTCTCTGGGAAGAGGGATTGGCTGTTAAACCACTTTGGGAATTGTAGCTCTGGGTGGGGAATATGGGCCTCATAACGACTCTCAGAACACTTAACAAACTGCAGTTTGCAGGATTCTTTGGAGGAAGCCATGGCTGTTTGATGTGAGGCGATACTGCCTTAAATGTATAGTGCAGATGGGTCAGGGCGATTGGGAGGAATAGCTAGGGGGCTGCCGCCACCAAATCTGCATCTGCCACCTGAGTTTGGAGTCATCTCATTTTCCCTAATGGCAGGGCAGGCCCTCTGAATACACTGTACAAACTGAATCAAGGTCAAGAGGAGTAACTAAGTCACACACACAGGCCGTTGTTTGGGCTTTCCTGACAATTACAAGAGAAACGTTGGAAGTTGAAAGAAGGACCGAAAAGGCACATGGATATTTATTTACCTGATGAACAAACCAGGTGTTGGCAACCCTTTTTGGCAACCTGAAATGAACAGGAGAGGGGGTTCAGTTTGAGAGAGGGGAAGGTGTGAGAATGCATTGATCTGGAGGAGAATGCCATATGGAAACTTGTAGAGTATTATTAGAAGCACAGGAAGCTCTCTATTTAGATTAAGTGACAGCAGTGATTCCTGCACTGCAGAGGGTTGGACTAGATGACCCTTGGGTCCCTTACAGCTCCACAGTTTCTGTGATTCTAGGGCTGAGCCCAGTTTTTCCTCCTGTGTGACTTAAACGACCTTCCCCTGGTTTCTGAATGTTGCCATTTCTGAGCCAAAAATGTGTCCTTTTATTTTACTTTATTTTGGCATGTTCTGTTTGTGTTATGCAGATAGGACATTGTGTTACTGTGATAATATACATATACAGGCTGGAAGATAAGCTTGCAAATGAGCACATTGTGCCATGTGTTATTAAGCCCTGTAACAGTGTTGCCTGAGCAGATATGGGTCAGAGTTTGTTATCCTGGACCATTACAGGGTTGGATCCCCATATCTGTTACTCTCTTACATAGTTTATTATTTATTTCTGCACTTATTTAGTACCTTTTTATCCCACCTTTCCTCCAAGGAGTTCAACGCGGGGCATGTGGTTCTCTACCTGCCAACACACACTGCTCCATTTTATCCTCACAACAACCCAGGAAGGATAGGTTAGGCTGAGTTGTTCACCCAGTGAGCTTCATGGCTGAGTGAGAATTTGAACCCTGGTCTCCTAGCTTGTAGCCAAACACTCTATCTAACCACTACACCACATTGCCTTGTTGGTTGATTTTTTAAAAGATCAGCTGTTTTGTATTGGGGAGCTGCCCATAGCCAAAGCTGCTGTTCTTCCACAAAGGAACTTCCAGGGTACTTGGCAGCCACTCACCTGTTGGCAAAAGTAGCCAATGCCCCGGATTTTGAAGGAACCCGCAGGTTGGACATTCTCCATCTTCATATAGACTTTGGTGCCCGCAGCTTCGGAAAGGGCGATGCTCTCCAGGACAGGTGTCACAATGTGGAATGGTCTTCCATCCCTGCCACCAAAATGGTCCCCCGTTGCTGTCATGGAGATTGCCTAAAACACAGAAGTGGAGAGATGGAGGTTAGCTGGAATGCTTGGTGCTGAAAATAAAAGGGTTAGTGCATTGGCTCCCGGTACATTTCCGAGCACAATTCAAAATGTTGGTGCTGACTTTTAAAGCCCTAAACAGCCTCAGCCCAGTATACCTGAAGGAGCATCTCTACCCCCATTGTTCAGCCCGGACGCTGAGGTCCAGCTCCAAGGGCCTTCTGGCGGTTCCATCACTGCGAGAAGTGAAGCTACAGGGAACCAAGCAGAGGGCCTTCTCGGTGTTGGCACCTGCCCTGTGGAACGCCCTCCCATCAGATGTCATGGAAATAAACAACTATCTGACTTTTAGAAGACATGTTTCATCATGTTTTTAATTTTATCGTGTTTTTAATATTCTGTTGGGAGCCGCCCAGAGTAGCTGGGGAAATCCAGCCAGATGGGCGGAGTATAAATAATAAATTGTTGTTGTTGTTGTTGTTGTTGTTGTTGTTGTTGTTGTTGTTTGCCAAGCACAGTTGACTGTGTGACGATCTCCACCAAGGGAGAGCCCACCACTCCATTGGTGAATTGGACTCATTGTTGAAACTGCTCTGGACTTCAATCATAAGATCAAAGGAAGATCTCTCCTGGATCAGGCCAGCGGCTCACCTAGTCCAGCATCCTGTTCTCACTGTGGCCACCCAGATGCCTTTTTGGGAAGCCTGCAAGCAAGACCTGGGCACAAGAGCTCTCTCCCCTCCTGTGGCTTCTGACAACTGATATTCAGAAGCATTACTGCCTGCAACTGTGGAGTCAGAGCACAACCATAGAAGCTGGGCTAAGAACTATGAATGGATCTGCAAGCTCTTATCAAGGTCTGGTCTTTATGCACTGAGAGAGTCACAGCTGTGTCAGCCTCTGCAACCAACAACCCAAGAAGAAATCCTGGAAAGCCAATGGCCTGGCTCAGTATAAGACACCTTCTGATTCTCCTAGCCAGAATTCCAATGCACTCCTTCCCAATATTGATTTATTTACAGTGGTACCTCGAGTTACAAACGCCTCAGGTTGCAAACACTTTAGGTTACAAACTCCACTAACCTGGAAGAGTTACCTCGAGTTGAGAACTTTGCCCCAGGATGAGAACGGAAATCGTGCGCTGGCAGCGTGGTGTCAGCGAGAAGCCCCATTTGTGAAAGCACACTGCTACCGGTAGTTAAGAACGGTTTCAGGTTAAAAACGGACCTCCTGAACAGATTAAGTTCATAACTAGAGGTACCACTGTATTTTAAAAACTGAATTTAAATTAAAACAACAAAACAGTGCCTGTTATTTGCAAATTCAAAAGATCTAGATTACTAAAGGCAGGAAAGTAACCAAGGTCACATCCAGGCAATACATTTAAAGCATTCTTTAACAGTAATGGTTCCCCACCACCACCCAAGAATTCTGGGAACTGTAGTTTGTTACGGATGCTGACCTCACAGACCTTACAGTTCCCAGGATTTTCTGTGACTGTTAAAGTAGCCTAATAGTGCTTTAAATATATGGCATGGATCATGTGTCCTTAGATAGCGACGAAAGTAGCGGTGGCAATAAATCTTTCCCAAAAGACTTCTGGGACTCCAGAGGTATTAAAATGCCACCTTGTCTAACACTAAATGTTATAAAAGGCTCCCAGGTTGCCATAAGGTTCTCATATCCTGCACCTCCTTCAAGCACTTTGCTGCATAAGCTTCTCAGCTGTTGCAATGAACCGCTCTTGCCCACCAGCCTTCCATTGTCAATGGAGATGAAAGACAGTGATGGGAAAGTTCCCAGGTTTAATCCCGAGCATCTCCAGGAGAGACCCCCTTCCTGAAACCCTGGAGAACCACTGCCAGTCAGTGTAGGCAATACTGAGCTAGCTGGACCAACGGGTCAGGAACTGCATAGGACGGCTTCCTGTGTTCCTGCGCTCTGCAAGCACACCACCCGATGCAAATTTAGAAGGGGCCACCCATTTGGACAGCTTCAAAAGAGGATTGAACAAATGCATGGAGGGACAAGGCTGTTGACGGCTACTAGCCAGGGTGGCTCTGTTCTGCCTCCATGGTCAGAGGCAGCAATGCTTCTGAGCAGCGACGTCTTGCCCATAGAGGCAAGTGGCACGGGGCGCCAGGCCACCAAGTTCTGGAGGGCGCCAGGGAAGCGGCAGAGGCTGGGCGGGCGCCTCCCAGCATCAGCTCACCACCCTCACCCACCTCTGCCATGCCACGCCGAAGCAGCACCACGCCCGGAGCCTCCGCCTACTGTGGCCACCACGGCATGGGTGCCAGGGAAGAGGCGGAGGCTGGATGAAGCAGCGCTGTGCCCGGAGCCACCCCTCTTCCCCACTGGAGGAGCCGCCCTCCAGCCACTGCCCGCCTCCTCCAGCCCCGCAAAGCTGCCAGCAGCGCCATAAAAAGGTCGGCAACTCTGGGAAATGGGAAGGGGATCTTTGCACCACGGCACCGGATATACTTAAGACGGCCCTGCTTCTGAGTGCCAGTTGCTGGAAGCCACAGGAGGGAAGAGTGCTCTTATACTCAGGTGCTGTTTACAGGTTTCCCACCGGCTTCTGTTTGGCCACTGTGAGAACAGGATGCTGGACTAGATGAGCCATTGGCCTGATCCAGCAGGCCCTTCTTACATTCTCAAGTAAACGCTATAATTTAACAATACATCACGCCACAGTGGGGAAGACTTGTGACCAGATAGATGCCCTGTGTGTCTGAGTGATGAGTCTGTTGCCCTGGTGGAGCTAACTATTGATGGGAGACATCAAGTTGGTCCATCCTGGCTGATCTCCCTCCCAAGGGTTCTCTTATCTTCAAACCAGCCTTGGATCACAGTCCTTCTAACAAAGGACTCTTGCAAGTAGAGGACAGGCCTCTAAAAAGCCAGACACGTCACCACCTAATGTTAGACTCATACTGTGTACAAGCCATATATTTCAAGCACATTACTTGCCCCTCTAAAGAATCCTGGGAACCGCAGCATGCCCAAAACAGAGCTACAATTCCCCCAAGGCCCCGAGAAACTACAGTTCCCAGGATTCTTTGGGGGAAGTCATGTGCTTTAAGTTCATATGCAGCCTGGAACTTCTATCCTCACATGGCATTCTGGATTTTGGGGAACGTCATTCCTTCCACAGCATTTAGTATCTGCCTGGCATTCCCTTTTCAAGCCAAACAACATTTCCCTGCAAATCTTTTGTTTTCCTACTCAGGGAATGAGTTTTCCGCTTCTCTAAAACCAGCCGTTTTAAAATTCTGGCCACATCAGTGCACAAATAACAGGAAGCACAGGCTATTCTCCCCTCACCCACCTCCCACCTAGGAAATTCAGCCGATGAGGATCCCCCGTTCCCACATTTATTCCAAGTGGCCACATCCACCACTGAAGAGGTACCTCACAATCTGGACTCCCCAGGAAACAATGAGCTTCTCTTTCCCGTTTCAGAGGAGTTTCTCTCTCGAAGAAAGTTCCTGCCACCCTCAGCTGTGCGAGCAAAGTTTATTTGGAGGAGGGAACCGGGAAGAGTGCCAAGGGGAAGTGGTCAAGGAACCTTAGCAACTGGCTCTCGTCAGTCCTGAGTTGCAGAATTGCAAAGTTGCTCCTCAGAAGGCTGGGAATGATGACCGTTAGGATAGAGAGAGGGGGGAGGAAGAGCTTTATTGACACGCCCAGCTTTCTTCAAAAGAGGGCAACATTGAACATTGCCATCTCTTGCTTGGCCTTCAAGAATTTGCACTGCTCATTTCATTTATCATACTTGCTTAACACACACACACACACACACACACACACACACACACAATGTCAAAGTCCATCCACAGCAACTGCAAGTCATCAATTTGAAGTCACAGGAATCATTAATAAGAATACTGTATATTCTGGCGTATAAGACTACTTTTTAATCCAGGAAAATCTTCTCAAAAGTTGGGGATCGTCTTATACACCGGGTGGAGAATCTGGGGTCGAGTATATCTCAAACTCTATATTTTAACTGGAAAAGTTGGGGGTCGTCTTATACGCCCAGTTGTCTTATACGCCCAGTTGTCTTATACGCCGGAAAATACGGTATTTTCTGGGGTGGGGGAGTGCTGTTTAGTTAATAAGAACATGTAGTGATACATGATATCAGAGATAGATAGATGATAGATAGAAGATGATAGATAGATAGATAGATAGATAGATAGATAGATAGATCTCAGTGATATAGTGATATTAGGGGGGTGGGTAGCACTGTGGTCTAAACCACTGAGCCTCTTGGGCATGCTGATTGGAAGGTTGGCGGTTCGAATCCCCGCGGAGTGAGCTTCCGTTGCTCTGTCCCAGCTCCTGCCAACCTAGCAGTTCAAAAGCACGCCAGGGCAAGTAGATAAATAGGTAGTGCTGCGGCGGGAAGGTAAACGGCATTTCTGTGCACTCTGGTGTCCACCATTGTGTTCTGTTGCACCAGAAGCAGTTTAGTCAGATGGGCAGGGTAGAAATAAATTATTATTATTATTATTATTATTATTATTATTATTATTATTATTAGTAAGTCCTGCTGGCCAAATGACCCAGAGAGCTGTCTGTGGACAAATGCCAGCTCCCTCATCCTGAAGCAAAATAATAATAATAATAATAATAATAATAATAATAATAATAATAATAATTTATTAATTATTTATACTCCGCCCATCTGGCTGGGTTTCCCCAGTCACTCTGGGTGGCTTCCAACAGAATTTTAAAATACAATAATCTATTAAACATTAAAAGCTTCCCTAAACAGGGCTGCTTTCAGATGTCTCCTAAAAATCTGGTAGTTGGTTTTCTCTTTGACATCTGGTGGGAGGGTGTTCCACAGGGCTGGTGCCACTACCGAGAAGGCGCTATGCCTGGTTCCCTGTAACTTGGCTTCTCGCAGTGAGGGAACTGCCAGAAGGCCCTCAGCACTGGACCTCAGTGTCCGGGCAGAATGATGGGGATGGAGACGCTCCTTCAGGTATACTGAACCGAGGCCATTTAGGGCTTTAAAGGTCAGCACCAACACTTTGAATTGTGCTCAGAAACATACTGGGAGCCAATGTAGGTCTTTCAAGACCGGTGTTATGTGGTCTTGGTGGCCGCTCCCAGTCACCAGTCTAGCTGCTGCATTCTGGATTAGTTGTATTTTCCGAGTCACCTTCAAAGGTAGCCCCACATAGAGTGCATAACAGTAATCCAAGCAAGAGATAACTAGAACATGCACCACTCTGGCGAGACAGTCCGTGGGCAGGTAGGGTCTCAGCCTGCGTACCAGATGGAGCTGGTAGACAGCTGCCTTGGACACAGAATTAACCTGTGCCTCCATGGACAGCTATGAGTCCAGAATGACTCCCAGCTGCACACCTGGTCCTTCAGGGGCACAGTTACCCCATTCAGGACCAGGGAGTCCTCCACACCTGCCCGCCTCCTGTCCCCCCAAAACAGTACTTCTGTCTTGTCAGGATTCAACCTCAATCTGTTAGCCACCATCCATCCTCCAACCGCCTCCAGACACTCACACAGGACTTTCACACCACCTTCACTGGTTCTGATTTAAAAGAGAGGTAGAGCTAGGTATCATCTGCATACTGATGAACACCCAGCCCAAACCCCCTGATGATCTCTCCCAGCGGCTGCATATAGATGTTGAAAAGCATGGGGGAGAGGACAGAACCCTGAGGCACCCCACAAGTGAGAGCCCAGGGGTCTGAACACTCATCCCCCACCACCACTTTCTGAACACGGCTCTGGAGGAAGGAGCAGAACCACTGTATAACAGTGCCCCCAGCTCCCAACCCCTCTAGATGGTCCAGAAGGATGTTATGGTCAATGGTGTCAAACCCTCTGAGAGATCCAGCAGAACTAGGAAACAGCTCTCACCTTTGTCCCTAGCCCGCTGGAGATCATCAACCAGTGTGACCAAGGCAGTTTCAGTCCCATGATGAGGCCTGAATCCCGACTGGAAGGGATCCAAATGGTCCGCTTCTTCCAGACGGGCCTGGAGTTGTTCAGCAACTACTCGCTCAATCACCTTGCCCAAGAATGGAAGATTTGAGACTGGGCGATAGTTGGCCATATTGGCCGCATCTAAAGATGGTTTTTTAAGAAGCGGTTTAATAACCGCCTCTTTCAGCGGAGCTGGGAAGGCTCCCTCACAGAGAGAAGCATTCACCACCCCGCGAAGCCCATCGCCCAGCCCTTCCCAGCTAGCTTTTATAAGCCAGGATGGGCCAGGATCAAGGAGACAGGTGGTTGGTTTCACTCATCCAAGCAGCCTGTCCACATCCTTGGAGGTAACAGATTGGAACTGATCCCACGCAACTGGACTAGACAGGACTCTAGCACTCTCCCACCCCGGCCCTGCTCCTACGATGGAATCTACCTCTTCCCAAATCTGAGTGACTTTATCTGCAAAAAACTTTGCAAAATCATTGCAGGAGATCATGTGGCCCATACTGGGCCCTGATGGAGCAGGTGGTTCCGCTAAATTGTGAACCACCTGAAAAAGTCTCCTGCTGCTGTTTTTTGCAGATGCAATAGAGGCGGTGAAGAAAGTCTTCTTCGCCGTCGCTACCGCCACTTGGTAGGCTCGACATTGAGCTCTAACCCATGTCCGGTCAGATTCAGAATGAGTTATCCACCACTGGCACTCTAGCCATCTCAACGATTGTTTCATTGCCATCAGATCCGCAACCCCATAGTCACCTTTGATTGGACTTAACCATCCAGGGGTCCTTTACCTTTTACCTTTACCTGCTATGATACAAGTGTTAGCTGCACCCTGCTTGGACTACTGTGAAGTGCTCTGGGTGACTTCAAAGTGCCGTAGTGCTTGCAGATGCTTTAAAATGCTCAAGGTGCTTTCGGAGGCTTTGAAGTTCCTGAGGTTTCAGTTTTATTGCCCATCAGTTGATAGAGCCAGCTCCTGCCGGTGCACAACCAGAAGTGGACTTTCAGGCTCCTGCCTCTCTTCTTGTCCCACACCTGACATCACCCATGACAAGCAGGTGGGCATTATCTGGGCTAGAGGATCCCCATCCTTGCTCTGAGCAAATGCATCCATCTAGAAAATGTGCATGAAGAAAAGAAAGTGGGCTATCAGCCCAGCCTGAGACATTTTGTTACACACACACACACACACACACACACAAACACACACAGGTCAGCCAAGTGGCAGGCTGTTGTGTAATGTCACGTTCTGCTCTGATTGCCCATGTGATGTACTCTCTTAGGCAATCCATCCAAAAAGCAATTATGCGGCTTTTGGACTTGTCCGTGTTGCCATCTCATTAAGCCTTTTCAAAGGGAAAGAACTGGGAGAAATCTTTCCCGGAATCACAGGCACCGGGCTCGATCATTTGCATTCTGTTTCTGGACTTAGTACAGTAGCAATATTGATTATGCTTCTCTCTCTCTCTCTCTCTCTCTCTCTCTCTCTCTCTCTCTCTCTCTCTCTCTCTCCTTATCTCCCGAGTCTTAGATGAGACAGCTATGGAGAGGAAGGAAGCAGGCTAAAAGAGGTCAGCTGAGTCTTGAGAAGGGGCTCGGAAAAGGGGAGCCCAAACGATCAGGGGATGCAAAGACCCTCCACATGAGGGGAAGGTAGCAGCATTTGGGACTTCCTAGTTTAGAGAAAAGGCAGGGAAGAGGTGGCACGATAGTAGTGTATAAAATGAGGCATGGCACAGAGAAATTGGATAGAGGAAGGTTCTTATCCCACAGCACTAGAACTTGTGGGTGTCCAACGAAGCTGACCGTTGGAAGAATCAGGACAGATAAAAGACAAGCCTCCAGCACATAGTTAAACTATGAAACACTTTCCCACAGGAGGCGGTAATGGCCACCAATGTGGGTGTCTTTAAAAGAGGAATGGACAAATTCATGGAGGAGGGGGCTATTGAGGGCTACAAGCTACGATGGCTCTGCTCTGCCTCCACAGAGGCAGCAATGCTTCTGAATAACAGTTGCGGGAAACCTCAGAGGAGGGGAGAGGGCTCTTGTGCTCAGGCACTGCTCCTGCAAGTTTCCCACAGGCATTTGGTTGGCCACTGTGAGAACAGGATGGCAGACTAGATGGGCCACTGGCCTGATCCAGCAGGCTCTTGTTATGTTCTTATCAAAAGAGGACCCAAGGGCCAACAAGCCCCAGCCTTCCAACGACAAAAGGGGACAACACAAAGGATGCTTGTTTCGGCTACTTTTTGGCCAATGCTGGGAACTCTGTTGCATTCGGAGGACAATGTGGAGGGAATTTCCCTGCTTCTAAGGGCAATGAAGTCTTTGCTCCAGTGTTGCCAAGGGGAAGAAAGGGTGCCCATTGGCATCAGCAGTCCATCCTCTTTCTCGCGCCAGGCCCCGTGTGAGACTCCTCCCACCGTGCCCCAGGTGCGTGGTGTCACACTCACGCGCCAGGCCTCCTCAATGTTGGGCAGAACCCGGCGCACCTGCTGGTGCTGGAGGTGTGGCCTCAGGAGAATCCCAAGAGCTAGAAAGAGAGGCTTGGAGAGCCACATTTCAGTCTTGCACCTGAGGTTCCCCGCCCCTGACATGCGGGGGGGGACGGACCCCCAATGTCAAGGATAAAATGAGGATACACTCATAGTCCTGGGCCTCGCTGCTGAATGAAGAACTCAAACTCAGACCTCTGTTTCTGCCAGATTCTTTAATGCACAGATCTCAGCAACACAGGGTGAATTGCACCAGTAGCTGAGATGTTGATTCAACAAGCTACACACACAAACCTCTTCCTCTTGAAGAGAGGGGCAGGCACAAGCCTCTGTGCTGCGAATGGCAGGCGTTTCCGCTCTGGGCAGGAAAATGTGCACTTCTCTGGGAGTGGGCTGGGCCTGTGAGGCTTGCAGGACTGGCCTCAGGGTGGTCAGCAGTGGCCCTTTAGGAGGAACCTGTCTAGAAGTGTCTGCCATCCCACTATCACAGGGGCAGGACACCTCTCTGAACCTTCCCCAGGTTCTAGCCCGTGACTCTCCCAACTGCTGGGCCCTTCTTCCAACTCTGACATTTCCTGAAGCCTCAATTCCACCCCCTCACCTTGCAGCTTCCTGATCTCTCCCCACACACACACTTCAGAATCTGCTCACCCACTCCATGACATCTCTGCAGAACTCGTGGTACCCATTATCCTGAGATGCTCATTTGTGTCCAGTGTTTGTGGGGGTGGGAAACCTTCATTGTATCAGTGCTCTTTGTTCCCTCATGCTTGACCTGGAAGCTGCTGTCGGTGCAGAATGCTGCAGCGAGATTGCTGATAAGAGACCCTCTCAGAGTAGAACATTTGTGCTCAGAGGTTGCCAATGTGCTCCCTCCCAGGCCAAGTTCAAGGTGTTACCTTCTGCATGCATAATGCCCTAGGTTTAATCCCCAGTGACATCTCCCAGTAGGGTTGGGAATGTTCCCTGTTTGAATCCGCGGAGAGCTAATAATAATAATAATAATAATAATAATAATAATAATAATAATTTATTACTTATACCCCACTCATCTGGCCAGACCTCCCCAGCTACTCTGGGCAGCTTCCAACAGGATATTAAAAACACAATAAAACACCAAACATTAAAAATTTCCCTAAAAAGGTCTGCAGGCAGATGTCATCTAAAAGTCAGATACAGTAGATGTTTATTTTCTTGACATCTGATGGGAGGGTGTTCCACAGGGAGGGTGCCACTACTGAGAAGGCCCTCTGCCTGGTTCCCTGTAACCTCACTTCTTGCAGTGAGGGAACTGCCAGAAGGCCCTCGGAGCTGGACCTCAGTGTCCGGGCTGAGCGATGGGGGTGGAGACAATACTGAGCAAAACGGACCGATGGTCTGATTCAGTATAAGGTAGTTTCCTATATTCCTATGAAAACTGGCTTAGAGGGGTCAAGGGGCTCCCTAGATTGCTGATCAGGCTCCCCTGTGTGTGCCTGGCTCTGTTGCCTCGGTATCAGTGGATGTCACAATCTCTGGAGTTTGACCTTTCACCTCCAGCCAACCAGAAGCCGGGGGATTCTGGAATCTCCTTTGCAGTTACAGACACCTGAAGCCCAGAGACACTGGGAGTCTCTAGGGGCTCCTGCCTTGTTCTCCTAGATGCACTAAGAACAGCCCCTGGGTGATCTTACGGTCCGTTTAGACCTCCAAGGGGACACTGCCCCGTCTCAGGTAATTCAAGTTTACAGCCTTTGCTAATCAACCCAAAGATAGAAAGCCTCCTGGACTTTAGAAACGAATGTCCTAAACTTGGGACCACCACCACCACCAAACACCACAAGCACCCCCAAGTTTACAGCCTTGCAAACAGCCAGCAGCTGGCTGTTCCATTATTCCACCAGGGCTGTGCGTAGACGTGATTCCACTGGATTATGGAAACCCTATGAAAATCCGGTGTTTTCTGAGAGTGTGCTTTTCGTTTTAGTTTTAAGGTTCCAGAACTCAAGGAGATGCACAATCATAGACTTGCAGAATTGGAAGGAGGGACCACAAGGGTAATCTAGTCCAGCAACCCTCAATGCAGGAATATTTTGCTCAACGTGGGACTCAAACCCACAACACTGAGAGTTCTTTGACGGTGGGGCAAGTGACCTCGGAAGGTGGTGGAACCTCTTTCGCTGGAAGCTTTTAAGCAGATGTTGTATGGCCATCTCTTGGGGATTCTTTTGCTGTGATTGGGGGTTGAACTAAATGCCTCTGGGGTCCCTTCCATCTCTACAATTATTTGATCCATTGTCTAACTAATTAAGCACCATGGTTAGCTGAACCAGAGAAGTTGTTCCGTGGCCATAGAACAAATGGGTGGGCCTTCCTTCCCTCATCTCCAGCACCTAGTTGCTTGGTGGAAGTGTGAGAGAATGGAATTGGAAGCTGGCGGGAAAGACCTGCTCACTCTGTGCTGGATCCAAACTTGTAATGAACATAGACACAAGATCTGTTGGAATATTAATGTTGTGAGCATGGAATATTAATGTTGTGAGCACACCCCACCCCCGGCAACATCTTATGCTCAGGTTGTATATAAGTGAAAACAGAACCATATTTCCTAAAGATACCACAGTCTCTGCTTACCTTTATTGTAAGCAAATGTAGCTCTGAGCATGAGCTGGGATCTCTCACTGCTTGGAGACTGGGGTGGCATGTTTCTAGGAGATATCTCATAACAGCCAAGAGTTGTTTCATAGGGGAAGCACCGAAACCAAGGAAAACGGGTGACCCAGCCAGTTAGTGGATGGAGCATGAACAGAAGAAGGGGTTTTTGGGGAGGGGGGTCATGCTATACCCTGTGAACAAAGAGACCATTCTCCCTGGGGACTGGAACAGAAACCACACTTGGTTTATGGAGAGTCACAGAGAAAGGGCTGCAGCTCCGTGGGGTAGCATTTGCATTACACGCAGGGGTCTGTGTATCCCAGGTTCAATCCTCAGCATCTCCTGTCTGAAACCGTGGGGAGCTCCTGCCGGTCAGAGTAGACAATACTGAACTAGATGGATCAGTGGCTTGGCTCCGTATAAATCAGCTTCCAAAGGAAGGACCATAGCTTAGTGGCGGAGCATCTGCTTTGCATGCAGAAGTTCCCATCCCCGGCACCTCCAGGTAGAACTGAGACTCCCTGCCTGAAGCCTCTGCCAGTCTGTGTAGACAGCACTGAGCCAGATGGACCAACTCAGGAAAAGGCATCTCCTCGTGTTTCTGCATTCATGAAGTCTCTCCCTTGCTCCCTTTCATAGTTCACTCGACCTGCAGAAGCTGCATGTCTTGATTCTGCTGATCCTACAAAATGCCCCTTATTAGTTACCATCGCCAGCAGCCTTTACAAACTACAGTGCCCAGGATTCTTTGGGTGTGGGGGAATTTGCTTTCAACGCCTGGTGTGTACACAGCTATCTACTGGGGTCAATGTGTTTCCCTGCCCCTCACTCCTAACACTGCCTCATCGTCATTCCAGACCCAGCTCGCCAACCTGGTTTGAGCCGGTTCTGGACCGTTTGAGTGAAGGGGCCCTTTGTCTGAAGCAGCCACCCCAGACTGTCCCCCCAGCCCCTCCTTCCTCCACCAGCTAGCCTTGTCTGTCTCTCATTTGCTCCTCTTCTTTTGGTATTGGAGTGACTGAAATAGGCTTCCCCCCCTTTTGCAACGAATCACACACACCCTTCCCCATTTCCCCTCTGGCTGACATCCTTTTAAGCATTGATTCTGCTCCTTTCCCTTAGGTCGGATCTCTGGTTGGAGGAGAGGAAGGGAGATGACCTCAGAGGCGAGGGCAGTGGTTGTGGGGAGTGCCCTGGCCCTCCCATAAGTGGCCAACACCAAGCCAAGAACACCGGCTTATAAAGTGGTGCCAAGAGAAACCAACGTTCCCCCAATGAGACCAGAGTCGTGAAGATAAGCACAGCACCCAGGCAGCCCACCCCCAGGAGAAGGAGGAGAGCCCCCCTCTGAGTCCACCAGCGGCTTCCTCCAAAACACCACCGCAAGCACCCAGCTCTGCCGTCCGACCACTTTGCAAGCCAAGCTCCAAAGCCTCTTCTAAGACCCCCGACAAGTAAGTGAGCTTCATCGTCTGACTGGAGGTCTGCTAGATAATGTGCATCATGATGTAATGCACACCTTTAGCCGTCAGATAAGCAAGGTATAGGCCGTTGGCACTGCAAATTTGGATCATTGGGAGAGTTGGATAATTGAGATTCAGGTAAAGACGGGAAATTCGCTTGCAGGGAGAGTCTGTTTGTTTATATACTGCCCTATACCCGGAGGTCTTAGCAGTGCTGTAGACAGGAACGTTAAAGCACTGCCTTGGGTTGATTTGGAGCACAATGGGGTGCTAGGGAAAGATGGTTATCCAGTGGAGAGTCAGTGTGGCATAGTGATTTGAGTGTCTGACTAGGATCTTGGAGGCCAGGGTTCAAAATCCCTACATGTCCATGAAGCTCACTGGGTGATCTGGGGCCAGTCCCTGCCTCTCAGCCAAATCTATCTCACAGGGTTGTTGTGGCAAATGAGGAAAGGGAGCACCATGTACACAGCATCCCTTGAGCTCCTTGGAGAGAAAAAGGTGGGGTGTGAATGCAATAAATTAAAAAAAAGGTTCCATGTAGGGATGGGGGGACAAATTCAATTCAGTTGGCATCCAATGGCAAATGTATCTAATTCATTCTTTTTGAAACAATATGCCAACTGAAACGCACCCACCCGTGGAAATTCGTCACTTCTCTGAATATTGTGATGCAGTACTTCAGCCAACTCATGCATCTCCAAATGCTAAAGTGTGCCTATTAATGCATGTATTAGAGGAATAATATACAAAATGCATTGGTTAGGGGAGATTTCTCTGCAGAAAAAGATATATGCATATGAAGTAAAATGATATACAAATATTTAGATGAGGAGAAAATTAGCACTGAAATGCTGATGAATTTTAATAAGGACTTTAAAAAAAAATGCAAAGTGTGGAGAGCTGAACTTATGGCTGGAAAAATGAGAAACCAGGAGGAACAGATTTGCCCATCCCTAGTTCCAGGTTCAGTCTGTTATCATCTCTGATTTAAAGGGTCAAGTGATGGGAAAGACCACCTGATGCTGCCAGTCAGAGTGGACAATACTGGGTCAAGAGGAGCAAATCCTCTGACCTGATACAGGTATAAGGCAACACCTTCTGCCCAGGGCTGTCTTCTCAAGCCTAGAATAACTTCCCAGGATTTCAACCAGAGGTGTTTTTCATCCTAGCTATGAAAGTCCATTTCAGAACTAGAGAAGCCAGCTGGGAACTCCCAACGCTATGAGAACGGGAGTACCCCTGGGCCGTGTGCTGAAGTTGCCTTGAATTCTTCTCCATAATGGTCGGGATCCTGTGGCCAAATTGCAACCCGGAAAACAGACATGCACAGAGCACCCGGAGAGCTGCATGTGTCTGTAGCCTTTTAAATGTGAAAGGCAAACAAAACCCACTGTCTGGCAGGGAAGGAAGGAAGGGGCTGATCACAGCTCCCCACTCTCCGCAAGCCTGAACAGCTGAGAAGGGTAGAATGTCAGCTTTCTTTAAAGAGCTATGCATGTGTGCAAACCCAGCTGTTAAGATAGGAAACTTCAGGCACATCACCCACTAATATAGTATACGGGTCGGAGGTGATATGGGGAACTGTTGGAGGGCCTTCCCCTACCACCCTGTGGTATCCACCACCACCACCAAAAATGAGCTTGGCAGGGACCCCAGAAGGAGAGATGGGCACTGCCAAGGTGAAAGGGAGCAGAACAGGTAGGGAGAAGGGTGCGAAAAAGCAATTCACCAGCAGCAGGCTGAGAGTTCAGCTGTCTGTCTGCAGGGTTGTACACCCGTTCTTTAAATTAAAAGCAAAATCCTATCAAAATTTTGGATGAATTCTGACACGTATCTAAATTATGCAAATTGATGATTTGCACAATGTCCCATTTTGCCATAATTTCCTCATTCCTGCCTTTTTTAAAAAAAAAAAAAAAAGATTTTTCATAAGACGATAAAATAAAGCAGCAGGATTACAGTATATTTTTAGCCACGAGGCCCAGGAACCTGCTTGTTTTTTTAAAAAAAAATAATGATGAAACTTCAGTTTCTAAATTCGCAGCACTAACAGCCAATGACAAAGAGGGGACAAGGAGTTAAGCAGTGAAGCCTCATTCCAGTGGCAGGACAGCTTACCCCATCGGCAAGCTTGACTTGCCCGCACTTTTGAGAATATATTTGTAGCATGAGGACTAGAAACTTGATTGATTGGTTGATTGATTGATTGATTTAAATAGAATGAGAGTTGAGATTCTAAGATCTGTATCAATGGACTTCAACTACATAGCCATACATAGTCAAAACTAAGTCTTGAGGAAGCAAAACAGTCTTTTTCCCTTATCCTTCCACTGTGCTTATTCTGTACCTCATCCCCATTCTACCCTCAGCTTTCCACGATGGCCTCCTCCAAGCCCTTCCATGTGGTCACTCCGCTGCGGGTCAGCCCCCACCTCTCCAAATTGGCTTGTACCAAGGTCTACCTGAAGCTTGAAAACTCCCAACCCACTGGCTCCTTTAAGATCCGAGGCATAGGGAACTTCTGCAAAGCGGTAAGGAAAGAAGAAAGCTATATGGGAAAGGCTCGTAGCTCAATGGGAGAGCAGCTGCCTTGAGTGCAGAAGGTCCCCGGTTCAATCCCCAGCCTGTCCAGGTGTGGCTGGCAGCGACTCCTGCCTAAAACCCTAGAGGGCTGCTGCCAGTCAGTGTAGGGAACACTGAGCCTCTTGTTCCAGTTACAGGTGGTAGCAATGTTGGTATGCCATAGTCAAAAGAAAATAATAGTAATAATAAAAATTCTTCCAGTAGCACCTTAGAGACCAACTAAGTTTGTTCTTGGTATGAGCTTTCGTGTGCATGCACACTTCTTCAGATACGAAAGCTCAGACCAAGAACAAACTTAGTTGGTCTCTAAGGTGCTACTGGAAGAAGAAGAAAAAAATTATTTTTTATTTTGTTTTGAGCCTCTTGTTGGCTTACTATAAGGTACATTCCCATTTAAGACAAGCAAGAATGGCGAAAGTTGCTGCTGGTTTTCTCTACTACCCTGGGATAGGCTGTAGCTCAGGTTAAGGCAACTTTCGGTGTTCCTACAATGGGAACCTTCTGGTGGGAAGTGATATTGCACATAACGGATATTGTTTAATCAGCTTAGGGAACTCACTGCCACAAGCTTGAAGCCTCCTCCCGGCTGGTGCCATCTATTTATTTATTTATTTATTTATTTAATTTCTAATTTTTCATTTAGCGCAAATAAACCTTTCGGCAATAATTTAACCTTTCAAACCTCGACTTCCCTCCCCCTCTTCCTGCAGTTCCATAAATTTATTTTCATCTTTACCTGCACATTCCAATTATCTTAAGTTACTCTTTTCTTCATCTATTTTCATATATGCTTTAGAAACTGCGAAGGGTTGTTGTTGTTTTTTACAGTAATCCTACTAATGTCTTAATCTGTTTACAATTTGTTTGTAAAAATTTGATAAACCATTTCTATTCCTTAATAAAAAGTTTGTTGTCTTGATTTCTTATTCTTCCTGTAAGTTTCACCATTTCTGCGAAGTCCATTAATTTCTGTAGCCATTCTTCTCTCGTTGGGACTTCTTCTTCTTTCCATTTTTGGGCAAATATCATTCTTGAAGCTGTTGTTGCATACATAAATTTCTATATTGTTTAGGTAACTCTGATCCCATAATCCCTAAAAGGAAAGATTCTGGGTTGTTGTTGTTTTTTTACAAATGTTATCTTAAACATCTTTTTCAGTTCATTATATATCATTTCCCAGTAAGTTTTAACCTTATTGCATGACCACCACATATGGAATAATGTACCTTCTTTCTCCTTACATTTCCAACACTTGTTCGATTTTTATTCATACATTTTTTGCCAATCTGCTAAGTGTTAAGTACCATCTATATAACATTTTCATATAATTTTCTCTTAAAGCATAACATGCTGTAAATTTTATATCTATATTCCACAATCGTTCCCATGCCACCATTTCTATGTTATAACCAATATCTATTGCCCAATGTGTCACTGAAGATTTCACTTATTTGTCTTTTGTCTCCCATTCCAATAACATCTTATACATTTGAGACATCACTTTAACTTTACAATCTAACAGGTCTCTAATTGAGATACTTGTCCCCCAAATGCCCATTTCATATATTTTTTGAATACTTCATTCGAATGATATTGTATCCATGTTGTTACCATTCCTGATAAATCCTTACTTTCTTTTAATTTGAACTTTCCACCTTCCTCTCTTAACAGTTTTTGGCTCCAATAAATTTTTATATTTGTCCTATACTCTATACAAATTTTTCCTAATTATATTATTTGTAAATCCTTTATATACTTTCACCTTTTCATACCACAAATACATGTGCCAGCCAAATATATTGTCAGGGTTTAGCCAGATGAGGAGGAGTGGTGGCAAGGCCCCCCCTGGCAAGGCTGCACCCACAGAAGAATCTGTGGAAATGGAGGAATTCATACCTGGACATAGCTGTCAACTTTTCCCTTTTCTTGCAAGGAATCCTATTCAGAATAAGGGAATTTTCCGTTAAAAAAGGGAAAAAGTTGACAGCTGTGTACCTGGAGAACTGCTGTGCTGAAGCGAGTGGTTGTTCTTGCTCGTCCTGTTCCTGGTTCCTGGTTCCTGTGTTCGTGACTTCGGCTTTCTGACTCCTGGCTTCCTCCTGATCTCGGCTTCGTGACCTCGGCTTTCTGACTTGTGACTTGATCCTGACCTCGGCTTCGTGACTTCGGCTTTCTGACTTCTGGCTTAATCCTGACCTCGGTTTCCTGACTTCTGGCTTGAACCGACTTGGGCTATTCCTGACCCCTGTGCTACTGCCTGACTTCAGCTGGCTTCTGACCCGGACTGTTTGACCTTGGCTTTATCCGACTCTGACTGCTGCTCTTCAGCGCGCCAACTTGTTTGCGTCCTAACATATATTATCATGACCTCCCAAGTCTAAAATATGTGGATTCTTCAGTGACAACCATTCCTTCAACCAGCACAGACAGGAAGCTTCATAATATGATCTCATACCTGGCAGGGGAAAACCTCCTCTCTCTTTTGCATCTATCAATATTTTATATTTTATTCTCGGTTTTCCCTCTGGCATATATATTTAGCACTATATTTTTGCCATTTATTGAAACAATCTGTCTTGCGGATCACCAGTAATGATTGAAACAAAAATAACATCCTTGGTAATGCATTCATTTTTATGGTTGACACTCTGCCCAACAATGAAAGTTTCATTCTACCCCATATTTGAAAATTTCTTTTAATATCACCCCAGGTTTTAAAATAATTAAAAGGTAAAGGTAAAGGGACCTCTGACCATTAGGTCCAGTCGCAGACAACTCTGGGGTTGCGGCGCTCATCTCGCTTTACTGGCCGAGGGAGCCGGCGTACAGCTTCTGGGTCATGTGCCCAGCATGACTGAGCCACTTCTGGTGAACCAGAGCAGTGCACAGAAATGCCATTTACCTTCCCACCGGAGCGGTACCTATTTATCTACTTGCACTTTGACATGCTTTCAAACTGCTAGGTTGGCAGGAGCAGGGACCGAACAACGGGAGCTCACCCCATTGCAGGGATTCTTATTGGCAAGCCCTAAGATAATTATTTTAAAGGGACGCGGGTGGCACTGTGGATTACTGAGTTAAACCACAAAGCCACCCGCATCCCTTTAAAATAATTATCTTTGTACAAAATTGTATTTTTTTGCTGTTAACCATACACCTAGGTATTTAACTTCTCTCCCAATCCTTAGGCCAGATATATCTTGTAATGTGTTCTTCCTCTCATCCTTCATATTTTTTACCAGCAGCTCAATTTTATCTTTGTTAATTTTAAGACCTGCTTCTCTATATTTTTTAATCTTTTCTAGTGCTTTTGGAATTGTCTCTATTGGCTCTTCTACAGATATCACCGCATCTTCTGCATATGTTTTTAATTTATATTGTCTTTGTCCCACCCTTATTTCTTTAATTTCTTGGTTGCATCTTATTCTTTGCACCAAAACTTCTAAAACTAATATAAACAACAAAGGTGACAGTGGGCATCCTTGTCTAGTTCCTTTCGATATTTTGCAGTTCTTCATTAACACATTATTTACTATCAATTTTGCTGACTACTCTCTCTGTATATATTGCCTTAACTCCTTTTATAAAAATGTCTCTATAGCTCATATATTCCAACACTTTAAACATAAAGTCCCAGGAGACATTATCAAATGCTTTCTCTGCAGCTAAAAACATTAAGGCTGCTTGCTTTTCATTTCATTTCTAAATATTCAAATACATCAATTATATTCAGGTAGGTGCCATCTTTGTTTGGGGGAAAGGTTCCTCCTGGGGAAAATCAAATCGGGCACTAAACATGCATGACTCACCCTCCCTCAACTGACTGACTTAAATGGGGGCTTTAAAAACTGAGAAATTCATGAAGAACTAACAGATTTATAGCATGCTTGGGGAGTGTTGGAAGCAGGATGTTGGACTAGATGGGCCTTTGCTCTGATCTAGCAGAGTTCTTTGGGCATTCTGCAAAGGTTCCCTGAGGTCAGGAGGGCAGAATCTGGTCCACACCTGCCTGGAAAGAACCATGGGTGATGGGGTTGTTTTTGCTGTGGGGTTAATATGGCTTCTGTTCACACATTCCTCTTCTTTTGCTTTCACAGATGGCCGAAAAAGGCAGCAAGCAGTTTGTCTGCGCCTCAGGTAATGTAGTTTTCTGTGGACAATGTCAGAGTTCCAAGGGTAGGGGGAGCCTTCACCAGCTTTGTAGGATAGTATTCTTGCAACACCCCTGCAAGGTAGCTCCAGGTTGGAGAATGGTGAGACAAGATGAGGGATGGAGAACTGCAATTGAGTTTGCATATAAAGGGGAATCTCCAAAATTCACTTTCACTTTCCAAAATAATATGAGAACAAAACCAGAGCCGCCCTCTGGAATTTGCACTTTTCTGAATTTTGCTACGCAGTTCTTAAGGAATAGGCATAAAAATGCATGTCTGTGCGTGAGTGAGTGAAAATACAAAAATGCATTAGGCGAAAGTGCTTTGCAAAAAAAACATGAAGCCACAATGGCTGTACTCTACCTCCGCACTTAGAGGCTGGAAACCTCAGGAGGGGAGAGGGCTCAATTGCTTGTGGGTTTCCCTTTGAGGCATCTGGCTGGCCACTGTGAGAACAGGATGCTGGACTAGAAGGGCTACTAGCCTAATTCAGCAGGCTCGTCTCATGTTCTTATGTGTACATGGGGGGGGGGAATCACACTAAAAGGCTGGTGATTTTTTGCAAGGATTTGAAAAAATGTTTCCACAAGCCAACCTGGAAATGCAAAGAACTGAACCCAAGTTTGGAAAAATCAGAGAAACCAAAAGGGACCAATTCGTGCAACCCTACTGTGTCTATACAGATGCCAACAACAGCCTTGGGGACCAAAATACTGACAGTCTAAATGCAAAAGTAGTGCAGGGAATTATAGGGTTGTTTTTACTTTTACTTTTATGTTTTTTGTGTTTTTAGATTGTGATTTTATATTGTGAACCGCCCTGAGACCTGCAGGTATAGGGCGGTATACAAATTTAATTAACAACAACAACAACAACATGGTGGATTAGAGTCTGACCTGCAAATCAGAAAGTCCCCAGTTCGGATTTCTCCTCTCCCACAAACTAGATGACTTTAAGCAGGACACCCTAGATTATGTCCAGTATTAGTCATACTCCAAGGAGAACTTAATGGACATGACCGACTTCATATTATAAATGCAGTTGCTCCGTGTCTCTTTATATTTCTGGTTTTTTCCCCTCAAACACACATAAGGTGTTGTCTTCTTTGGCGATCACTCGTAGCCGAGTAAGATTGTCTTCCATAAACACAGTTTTAACAATGAGTCTGTAAGTGACTGTGGAGGCCAATTCTGGATCTACACGTCCTTCCACAGTGGGGACATTGGTTTCCGGGCGGGAGTTGATCACGGTGTGGATTTGCCAAGCGTGCCTTCCTCTTAGCACATTTCTCCCTTTTGTCCTGAGTTCGAGTGTCTTCAAAGCCCATGACCCCTTTGGTAAAGACTGTTCTCCAACTGGAGCGCTCGCAGGCCAGTGTTTCCCAGTTGTCGGTGTTTATACTACATTTTCTTAGATTTGCCTTGAGACAGTCTTTAAACCTCTTTTGTTGACCACCAGCATTACGCTTTCCATTTTTAAGTTCGGAATAGAGTAGTTGCTTTGGAAGACTATCATCAGGCATCTGCACAACATGACCAGTCCAACGAAGTTGATGTTGAAGAATCATTGCTTCAACACTGGTGATCTTTGTACGACTTGGGTGGCTGAGGAATGGGGACAACCCTCATGAGGTCTAGCATCATGTGCTGTCAAATGGGCTTTCTTCCAGCGGGGAATGCCGGCCTTGCAACTGCCTACTGTGCCAAAATGTTGGAGATCCCAGCTGTCATCTACGTGCCCCAATCCACGCCAGCTTTCACTGTGGAGCGCATGAAAGACGAGGGAGCCACGGTGTGCTTTGGGCAGGTAGGTCTGGGAGGTTATCACAGGAGAAAAAATGTTGGAAGCCTTAAGAAAACCCAACACCAAATATTTCTTAGAATCCTAGTCTAATAACATGACTTCCTTTCCTCTAGACACTGGACGAATGCAAGAACACAGCCCAGGAGGCGGTAAAGAGAAACTCTGAATGGACCTTTGTGCCTCCCTTCGGTGACCCTCTCATCAGGTATGTGATGTATGAGTGAGTGAGAGCTAGTGGACATCCGTTTTGGAAGATTTGGGACAGATTAAAAAAAAAGACTTGTTCACACTGCGCTTAAATTATGGAACTCCCTCCCTCAGGAAGCAGTGATGGCTACCAGCATAGATGTCTTAAAAAGGGGGTTAGACTTACATATACAGTGGTGCCTCGGTTTTCGAACACCTACATAGTCAAACGTTTCGGAACTCGAAGGCCGAAAACCCAGAAGCAAATGCCTTGGTTTTCGAACGCGCCTTGGAAGTCAAACAGGAAACGCGGCTTCCATTTTGAGTTTTCCGTTTTGAGGCTTCCGCTTTCAGTTTTTGGTTTTGGACCATTTTGGAACTCGAACTGACTTTCGGAACGGATTGCGTTCCAGAACCAAAGTACCACTGAACACTATATAGGTTTGTTACCTTAATTAAATTTTTTTTTTTTTTTATAAGAATTTATTGACATTTTTACTTATAACAACATACAACCTTAACCACACCTACATTTATACACATACAAAACAAATACAATTACACATCTAATACAAAAATTGCCATGATTTTTCTTCTTAATTAGACATCTCAAAAAAAAAAAAATTCTTTTTCCAATCTTGACAGTTGACTTCCCCTGCCTTTTCACCTTCGAGTTTATATCCATAATCTACTTTTTAACCTCTTCATTTAAAAAAATTAAACTTAATTATATATATAAAGTAAAACATTCATCTTAATCTTCATCTTAATCTTAATCATATTAATCTATAAACTTAAACCACTTGAAATGACTTCATTTATACTACATCCTCATAAATCCTCACAAATCATCCTCATCAAATCTATCTCTTCTATCCTTTGAACTGCTGCTAATAACATAAAAACTTGAAATATCTCTTTTCATGTTCGAACAAATAATAAAACAAACTATTGTTGACAGTGTTCACCCTCCAATTTCAAAATACCATAACAGATTGCTTTAGATTTTACTTAATACTTCACCCCACACCCCCTCTGTCCATTCTTCTTCTCCTGATGGCATCAGCCCTGAACTTCCATGCAACTTCCCTCTCCCAACGTCCACAGATCCAGGCACAGTCCAAAGCTCTCCTTGCCACGAGCTCCGAGGTATCCAACTCTCCCTCTCTCAGCTTCTCCGGTTCTTTGTAGCATTCCTTTTCTTCTTGTAAATACCTTAATTCTCTGTCCCTGGCCCCCGAGCTCACACCTCGGGGACTGGATATAGCAAATCTTGACATCGCCTTGGGGCTGCCACCCCCAACAAGCGAATTTCTTCTCCGAAGTAGCTCATTCATTTCTTCCCATCTTTCCATCCATCCTCTCAGCTCTTTGACAAGATTTTCTTCCAAAGTGTCAAAAGTTTTGTTAGCCTCCTCTGTGGGCAGTTGGTTCCATTTCAGACCCCCACACAAGACTTTGACTTTTCTGTAAATTAGTTCCACCTTCAAGGCAGTGAGCCTTTGTTCATCTGTTAGTCCAGAGTTCAATACCAGTTCAAGGACGAAACCCAGCATACTGGCAGAGGAGGAGGAAGTGGGTATCATATTTCTTCTCCTGTCTCTTTGTTCGTCGCCATTTTCCTAAGCTGGAGCGCAAACACCGCAACTTTAAATAGAGATATTTTCCGCTAGTTAGCTTCCCAAGAAAAAAGTTTGCCAGTCTCATGTATCGATTTTAGATACTATATAACCAGTTCTGTGGCAGCAATCCCTCAAATTGGTTAGTTTCTTAGGCTCGAAGGGAGGGAGGCAGGCTGCCTTTCTCCTTCCCCCCGGATCGTTCCAAAAACACGATTTCTGCCAAGATTATTTACTCACGACCACCGGGTTCCTTTAGCTCCATTCTTCACAGGTAGAACTTGGACGTTCACCGCGGGCTTTGCCGCCGCATTTGCATCCCGGTTGGGGCATGTCCCCGTAAGCCCGGCTCCGTTGTCCCTTCACCCCCACTCCCCCTTTACAGGGGGGCAGGGGAAGGGTTCGGAGCCTCCGCGGGCGCAGCCGGGGAGCCCAGGGTGCGGGACGCTCTTCCCGCACCCCAACCGGAGCCGCGCGCTGCGGTAGCGCGGCTCCTAACCCCCGGGATGGACAAGGCGCTTCAGACCCGAAGCAGCCTTCGACCACCCGGCGATGGCGTCGCCGCCGGAAGTCTACCTTAATTAAATTTTACTGTCATTTCGTCGTTATTGTTTTCCTCTGCTTTCTTTTGGGTTTATTTTTTTTTTTAAGAAAAAGATCTTCTTTTCTTCTCTTTTTCACTCGAATTCACTTTAAAACTATCAATAAAATATAAATATGAAACAATAAAAATAAAAAAAAAGAGATCAGGCAAATCCACAAAGGAGCAAATCTCTCAGTGGCTACTATGCACTCTTCCTCTACAGCCAGAGGCATTAATGCTTCTGAACACCGGTTGCAGGAAACCACAGGAGGGAAGAGTTGCTGTTGTGCTCATGTCCCACTTGCAGGTTTTTCACAGGCATCTGGTTGGCTGCTGGACTAAATGGGCCATTGGCTTGATCCAGCAAGCTCTTCTCATCTTGTATTCTTTACCCTGACCTCTGACACTTGAAATGTACCGTATTGGCCCGAATATAAGCCACACCCAAATATAAGTCGCAGCTTTAAAATTGGAGGGGGGGAGAGAGAGAAAATTAAAAAATACCTGAATATAAGCCGCTCCATTCCTCGCTGCTCCTGGCTGCATACGGGGGGGGGGGCAGGTGGGGAGGAGCCACTCTGCCTTGTCCGCAGCCTTTCCTCTTCCTTGCTTTCTCCCTTCCTGGCCTTTGGGGGAGAGGATGGGGGGCTATGCACGGGGTGGGGGGCACCACGCTCCTGGTCATTGTTTGCCCCACACTCCTGGCTGCATACCGTAAGGTCGCAAATATAAACCACACTTTTTGCGGTTGGAATTTTGGGGGAAAGTGAGGCTTACATTCAGGCGAACATGGTCTATTTTCAGGACCCACCTTAGATTTTTGTTGTTGTAATTCAAAGATTTAAACCTTTGTTTTTAATGTGTTTTATATTGTTGTAACCTGCCCAGAGACCTTAGGTTGAAGGGCAGGTAATAAACTAAAATAATAATTATTATTATTAAAATAAGAGACACACATCTTTTGTAAATAAGCGGAATATTAAGAAGGGGAAGAGAGGAGATAAGGGCTTTTAAAAACAAGAGACAGAAATCTTCCCTTTCTGCCCTCTGCCACTTGGAATGGTGGAGAAATTCAGTTCCATGAAACAGTACCAAATTAGCAATTCTGAAGCAATGCCTGAACCGAAGTGCAGCCATTTTGGTCACCTGGTGGCCATTTTTTTTCTCCCACAATGCCCCGGAATTTCAACCGGGGCCTGGGGGGCAGGGAGCAGGGAATATGGCAGTGATTTCCTGCAAGAAAGGAAAAGACCAGATTTCTCCCCCTCCCCACAAATAAAAATGATAAGTTTTGAATGTGCTCTTCTCTCAGCGCCCCCACCCCCAACTCTCTCCTTCCCACCCCTGACATTTGGTTTTGATATTCTGGGTCCCCTCTGCTTTGCAGTGAAGGGCACAAGACCATGGTCACAGAAATGAAGGAGCAGATGGAGTCCAAACCTGGAGTGGTAGTTCTCTCTGTCGGAGGGGGCGGCATGCTGTGCGGTGTGATCCAGGGCCTCAAGGAGGTGGGCTGGGACGATGTACCCGTCATCGCCATGGAGACCTGGGGAGCTCACAGCTTCCATGCTTCCTTGAAAGAAGGGGAGCTGGTGACACTTCCCAAAATTACCAGGTGAGCAAACGGCACTTTTGGTGGGGGGCTAGGAGGGTAAAAGACTACCCCTTACCTCAGGGCAGAAGCCACTACTGGTAGCGTGACAGCTGATGTGGGCTGGTGCCCACTGGGTCTGGTAGGGCGGAAGACAGGGAGCTCAACAGTAGGGGGCGCCGGAGCCAATGACAGGCAGAGCCAACCTTGTCCTAGTTTTGTCCCCGTCCTCCTCCCTGTGGAGTTCTATAAGCAGCAATGCTGAGACGCAGGAGGAGGTGGCCGATAGCCAGGGACACTCCCTGGGTCAGTTGTAATAAAGCAAGCAAGCAAGCAAGCGAGGGCTGATGGAGGGCAGAGCAAATGACCAATGTAATACTGGGAGCTAGTGCAGTGGTTAGAGTGTCAGACTTGGACCTGGGGCAGCAGAGTTCAAATCCCAACTTGACCATGAAGCACACTGGGTGAGGCCAGTCGCTGGCTGAATGAATGAATTTATTTTACGGTCACAGACCAACTCATTAAATCAACAATACAAAAGTGATACATTAAAATTTGCACAGCAAATACCATACACGTATATGCACGTATACAGCAGCATCTAGCTGGCTGTCAGCCTAACCTGCCTGACAGGGTTGTTTGGGGGATTCAATGAGGAAAGGGAAAAGCACATACACCGCCTTGAGCTCCTTGGGGAAGAACGGAGGGATTAATAATAATAATAATAATAATAATAATAATAATAATAGATAAATAAAAACAATATAGCCTCATTGTCATTACACATTGCTCACCTGAGCCAAATCCAACAAACAAAATCCAGCCGACTGACCTTCCTTTTCCTGTTCTGGGTCCAGCGTTGCTACCACCCTTGGGGCAGCTACTGTGGCAGAGGAGGCTTTGAAGCTGGCTCAGGAACACTGCGTCATATCACAGGTCGTCACCGACCCGGAGGCAGTGGCAGGCATTCCGAGGTTTTTGGGTATGTATTCGCAGGACATTCATCCTGTATTAATGCACTAACAGCAGACTCATTCTCAAAGTCTGGATAGTCAATGCACTTGAGTCTGTGATCTATATGAATTGTCTGCTGAATTTGTCTGTTCTGCCTTATTCATGATATGATGGCATTTGTTGACATGTTTGCTAAGGTTTAATGCTGCTGCAAGATTAACCCAGGTGTTGGGAGAAGCAGAATGCAAATAATTAAACTGAATCAAATCCATATGTATTCGGCATTATCCACTAACAAGTGGGGAGGCACCAGCAGGTTTTAACTAATCCCTAGGTTCTCAGAAATACAACATTTTTTAATGTGCGGGGAAGGGGGAGATTAGGAGTAGCTCCAAAAAACAGCCCACTTAGGACTGAACATGCTCAGTGGGGGACCTCAGAGCTACAGTTCCCAGAATTCCCTTGGAAGAAGGGTTGTTTGTTAACCACTCTAGGAACTGGGAGGGGGAAAGGGTTTCCTAACAACCCTCAGCACCCTCAGCAAACTACAGCTCCCAGGATTATTTCGGGGAATCAAAGAATTATAGAGTTGGAAGGGACCACGAGGATCATCTAGTTCAACCCCAATCAATGCAGGAATCGAGCATGGGGTTCAAACCCATGACCTTGAGATTTAGAGTCTCATACTCTATCAATGGAGCTATCCCAAGTCATGACTGTTTAAAGTGAACATAGAAAATTAAGAAGAGGCTGCTGGATCAGGCCAAAGGCCCATCTAGTCCAGCATCCTGTTCTCACAGTGGCCAACCAGATGCTCCAATGGGAAACCAGCAAGCTGATCCCAAGCCCAAGAGCAGTCTCCTCTTCTGTGGCTCCCAGCAACCGGTATTCAGAAGCATTGCTTCCTGATTATTCATGCCTTAATGGCAAGAAGGAGAAATAGCTCAGTTGCTTAGAGCATGGTGCTGATAATGCCAAGGTGGCAGGTTCGATCCCTGTAAGGGACAGCTGCATATTCCTGCATTACAAGGGGTTGGACCAGATGGTCCTCAGGGTCCCTTCCAGCTCTACAATGCTATGATTCAACATCCAGAGAACTTAAATGACCCTTTTCGCCTGCAGACGCGGAGAAGATCCTGGTGGAGCCGGCGTGCGGGGCGACCTTGGCAGTCATCTACAGCGGGCTGATCAAAACGCTGCAAAAGGAGTGCAGACTCCCCCGCAATCTGGAGTCCATAGTCATCATTGTGTGCGGTGGCAACAACATCACCCTGGAGGAACTGGATCGCCTCAAGGAAGACCTGTGCATGAACCATAGAATGAAAGAATATGTGGAGTGCAAGGTTGCCCTAGCAAAATGGAACCATGCAAGCAATTCGGGGACGTTCACAGCTTCACTCCAAAAATCCTTGGGGGCATGTGGTCATTAAAACTCACGGCTGCTTCACCCACCCTGCTCTTCCTGAGCTTTGTGTCGGGTGGGAACAGAGGAGTGGGTGGACGGGAAAACTGGGTTGCATATGCCCTGGTGCCTGGGGATTTGGTTGGATCGCAAGCATATATCTGAGAGTGCTAGTTCCCAGGGCTGGTCATTGCCAGGGGAAGAAGGGAGGGCTTTGGGTTTCTGTCCAGCTGCCCATTGTGGCCATTCTCTGAACTTTGAGGCCATGTATGTTTGCTTTTACACTCTAGCGGCAGATAATTTTTATGAAATAAATGTGGTAAAATAAATAAATGATCTGGAGGGCCCCAGACCCAAGGGATAGTTCAGTTGGTAGAGCATGACTCTTAACCTCACGGTCCATCAGTTTGTGACCCACATTGGGCAAAAAGATTCCTGCATTACAGTGGGTTGGAGTTGATGATCCTCGTGGTCCTTTCCACCTCTATGATTCTATGATTGATGATCTAGGTTGGCAAAAGGGCCATAAGCTCAGGGGTATCAGTATCTGCTCTGCATGCAGAAGGTCCCAGGTTTAATCCCCAGTGCCATCTCCCAGTAGGGTTGGGAATGTTCCCTGCTTGAATCCCTGGAGAGCTGCTGCCGATCAGTGCAGACAATACTGAGCAAAATGGACCAATGGTCTGATTCAGTATAAGGTAGCTTCCTATATTCCTATGAAAACTGGCTTAGAGGGGTCAAGGGGCTCCCTAGGTTGCTGATCAGGCTCCCCTGTGTGTGCCTGGCTCTGTTGCCTTGGTATCAGTGGATGTCACAATCCCTGGAGTTTGACCTTTCCCCTCCAGCCAACCAGAAGCCGGGGGATTCTGGAATCTACTTTGCAGTTACAGACACCTGAAGCCCAGAGACACTGGGAGTCTCTAGGGGCTCCTGCCTTGTTCTCCTAGATGCACTAAGAACAGCCCCTGGGTGATTGTACTGTCGGTTCAGACCTCCAAGGGAACACTGCCCCCCTCCCAGGTAATTCAAACTTACAGCCTTTAGCAACGAGTTTCCTAAACTCAGGACCACCACCACCACCACCGAATACCACAAAGGAGAAGCGCCACCAATTCATAAAGTGCCCCAAGCCTTGGAAACAGCCAGCTGGCTGTTTGATGATTTCACCAGGACTGTGCATAGATGTGATTCCACTGGGTTATGGAAACCCTATGAAAACACGGCTTTCTGAGAATCTGTGCTGTTTGTTTTAATTTCCCAGACCTCAAGGAGGTGCAAAATATGCATATGTCTGGCTGACACCTGCTAAAATTCCAGCAGCTAGAACGTCTTGGGCTTAGTGAACTCTTCTCAGTGAGCTGATTCATTGGGAAAGGGAGGAGGGATACAATACAAGATTTTGTTTCAGATCCCACCTAGTGTTTGTACGCTGTTCCCTTGCCCCACCTCCCAGCATGGGACTTAGGAATGTAAGAAAAGTCCTGCTGGATCAGGCCTGTGGCCCATCTAGTCCAGCATCCTGTTTTCACACTGGCCAGCCAGATGTCCACAAGAAACCTATTGGCATATGGCATGTGCCAAATGTGTGCAGCTCCCCAAGTGCGTAGGTTCATGGCAGTGCAGTTTTGCGCCAGAAGATATTCAGTCAGACTCCCAACTCTTTAGTCAGCTCAGTCCTTTACTGACAGGTCCAAAGCATTAAGGCAGTTGCACTATATATAGGCTTCCAGTAGATCCCTAGTAGAAGGTGCAGATTTCAAATGCAAAGCAAATACAACTCACAGCATACAAACAACACAGAGTTCAGCATCAATCTGGCAGAGCTTCCTTGCAGCGAAGCAGAGAGGCAATGTGCAGCCCCCTCTTAATATACCCAAGAATGACCACACCCTTGGCCAGTTGGCAGATCACAGTGACCTACTTGGCTGGTTGCCAGGTCGCAGTCACCTTCAAACACTAATCACAAGACTTGCAGGCGCAAGATAAGGGACGCACATGCACCAGATTTTCCTTAACAGCAAGTAAAGGAACCTCAACACCGCTTCTTAATTCTAAGAAAAAACATTCATCAGAGCATGTGTGAAGTGTTTCACATATGCTTCACTAATCCCTTTTCAACTATTTCTTTGTCTTTCGAAGCTATTGGGTTTTGTCATTACACCAGCAATGTTCTGGCTTGACTCACAATATACAAATTTCGTTAATCCTTGTTCCACATTGTCCCTAACATGTCTATATTTGATATCCACGTGTTTTGTCCTAGACTTGAATTGTTCAGGCCCTGCCATGGAAATGCAGGCCCGATTGTCTTCCATAAACTGTCACAGGTAGCTTGGATTCTACATTCATACCTGCATGAAATAGGGAAGCTTGTTGCTCAATTCAGACAGAGCAGCATATTCCGCTTTGGATTTAGACAGAGATACCAACCCGTTTCCAGGATTTCCAACCCATCCAAATTCTACTACTATTCCAGTAGTAGACCTCCTTGTCTGTATATCATTTCCAAATCTGAGTCACAGTAACACGTTAACTCCTCTGCCCCAGAGGATAACAGTTTTAAACAGTAGTCCTGTGTTGCTTTTAAATAGCGAAACACACTGCTTTGGTTGGCTTTGAAAGTAACCTGCTAAGAACACCCACAGCATTGCTTATATCTGGTCTGGACCCACTGTGAACTGTACAACAAACTGCCAATGGCAGAGCGGCATAGCTCCTGGTGTTCAAACTCCACATTACTCTCTGTCTTTTTAAAGTCTATCACCATAGGAGTTTGAATGCGTTTACAATTCTGCATACCAAAACATTCTAACAGTTGTGTAATTTTCTTTTTCTGGCTTAGTAGAAAAACACCCATCACTTACTCTGTACTTCAACTCCCAGGTAACTCTTTATAATAGCTCCTTTGAGATGGAACTCTTGCCCCAACTGCTGGGCCAACTCCTTAATTTATTTGTTTGTTTGTACCAAATGAGGGGAAAAAACTGACTTGAAGAAATGCTGTTTGAAGATATGAGTGAAAAGATAATTTTTATGGGAGATATGGATGGTGTAGCTTCCCTAGAATGGGATAGGACTATAAGAAGATGTGATACAAAAGCAGGGAAGCTACCCAAGGCTTTTTTTCAGATGACAGAAAATTTAAGTTTAGTTGATATATGGAGAGAAAAACACCCACTGGATAGACAATTTACATTTTATTTGTCCACAAATAATTTGGTTTGCTGAATGGACTCTGTATGGACCTCAAGAGATTTTTACATTAAGGTAAAGAAGGTAGAAATTCTACCCAGGACACTATCAGATCACAACTCTATTATTATAGAATTAAGAACAGGGCTAAATTTCCCATTGAGATGGAGACTAAATGAGACTTTATTAAATGATCAAGAAATATTAGAAAGGTGGAAGGGATATTAAAATATTATTTTGAAATTAATTTGAATCAGGAGACAAATTTGAAAGTGGTATGGGATGCGAGCAAAGCAGTGATGTGGGGTTTTATTCAGCAAAGAGCATACCAAAAAAAAAAAGGAAAGAGAATTGAAAAAGCAAGAAATTTTACAAGAAATAACAAGGAAATAAAGGAATTGATAAATTCCCCTAGAAAAGAGATAGTTAAACAGGATATTAAATTATTGCAAACACAGTTTTCAATGATAATAAATCAAGAAATAGAGTGGAAAATTAAAGATTTAAAACATAAACAATTTGAGCAAGCTAATAAAACCAGGGAAAGTATTAGCATGGTAAATAAAAAAGGCAAGAGAAAGCATGTATAAATAAAATTAACATAGGAGGTAGAGTTGTGGAAAGAAATAAAAGATCAATTTGTGAGGTTTAACCCTGCATTTAAATATGCTGTCGCAATATGCTGCGAGGGTTAAAAGCATTCTCATACTTTCGCTCCTGGCCCTCAGACAAATGTCTAATCTCTCATCATAATCTAAACCCCTTCTCTGCATGAATCCTTTCGCAACAAGCCTTGCTTTAAACTTTACTTCCCCAGATGCTAGGGTTTTTCTTTTATAGACCCAAAGACACCCCACAGATTTCTCCCCTTCAGGCAAATGAACAAGTGAGAAAAACTTGTGATCAGCCAGAGATTGCATTTTCTTGTTCCACTGCAGCAAACCACAGCTTCTTCTGTTGTGGTGGCAGCTGCGGGATTTCCTCAAAAGTCTGAGGTTCATAATTTACGTTGCAAACCTTAACCTGCCCCACAGAGTATTCTTCAGAATATTTTAAGAGGTGGGATTTCCTGGGTAGCCCCTTCTGGTCGTCTTAGTCAGGGGTCAGCAACCTAAGGCCCATGGGCCAGAAGCGGCCTGTGGAGGTCGTTTGAACAGCCCACGAGCCGCCCCCAAACTGAGCTGCCCGCTCGCACGCTGCATGGCGCTAAACTGGAGCAGTGCGGGGACTCGCTTATGCAGTGCCGAAAATCGCATCTGCACATGAGCAGACGCCGAAAATCGCGGGCATGCGCAATCCGGCTCACGGAGGGATCTCTGCGGGACCAATCCGGCCCAGGCAAGATAAACCTTGCTGACCCCTGGTCTTAGTTATGTAACTGCCTGTCCTTCTCTCCCTCCCCTTCAGCTTTGGAAGAAAGAGTCTCCTGTTTCACAGGACTTTGCAGTTGGTTGCTGTGGTAACGGCTGGCCCTGTGGTTCTGGGACCTGCTCAATAAGAGGCAAAACTACTTCAGAATTCGCATGGATTTTGGACCAGTTATTTCGCTCTGAGAACACAGCACTGCGGCTCAGGACCACTTTTCCATTGCCAAGAGAAAACCCGGAACTTTTACAGTCCGGCTGATAACACAAAAAATCAGTTTCCTAGCTTTGGGCTGCCCATTCTTTCTCTGTGCCTTGGGGATATTCTCAAATGGGAGACGCTAGGCCTTTTACCATTGAGTAGATAGGAGTATTATTTACCACAGCCTATTGTGAATATAGCATGCTGCCAGCATGCCCCCCACCCCGAATTTTACAGGCAAACCAGCATCATGAAGCAACGAATCAATGTCTGCAAAGCCCTACCTTCACAAACTACAGTTCCCAGGATTCTTTGGGTGTGAGGGAATTTGTTTTCAATGCCTGGTGTGTACACAGCTATCTGCTGGGGTCAATGTGTTTCCCTGCCCTTCACTCCCAGGGCTGGATTTAGGTTGGATGAGGCCCTAGGCTATTGAAGGTAATGGGGCCCTTGCCCTTTATATGTCCAGCTGTCTTTGTCAACAACAAATTGTTGCTTTTTTGTGTTGAATACATGCTGTATGGTAATTTATGGACCTAACAGGTATCTAAAGCCATTTGTACATGTTGTCATGCAACTAGTCCATGCAGAATGTAAAGGTAAAGGTAAAGGGAACCCTGACCATTAGGTCCAGTTGCGGACGACTCAGGGGTTGCTGCGCTCATCTCGCGTTACTGGCCGAGGGAGCCGGCGTACAGCTTCTGGGTCTTGTGGCCAGCATGACTAAGCCGCTTCTGGCGAAGCAGAGCAGCACACGGAAACGCCGTTCACCTTCCCGCCAAAGTGGTACCTATTTATCTACTTGCACTTTGACATGCTTTCAAACTGCTAGGTGGGCAGGAGTTGGGACCGAGCAACGGGATCTCACCCTGTCGCGGGGATTTGAACCGCCGACCTTCTGATCAGCAAGCCCCAGGCTCTGTGGTTTAACGCACAGCGCCACCCGCGTCCTTATGCAGATTGTAGGCACCCAATATGTAGAAATGAGCAAACCAGTGACATTTTACGGAGCAGGCTAGCAAGCGGGGGCCATTACTTACATCATAGGAGCCTATACAACACGCAACACTTTTGCTGTATGTAGGTTTTATTTATTTTTTAGGAAATGTACATCCAGGTTTTTTTCTCTTTAATTTTTTTGGGGGGGCCCCAAGAAAGTGGGGCCCTAAGCTATAGCTTGTTTAGCTTATATGTAATTCCGGCACTGCTCACTCCTAACGCTGCCTCATCATCATTCCAGACCCAGCTTGCCAACCTGGTTTGGACCGTTTGAGTGAAGGGGCCCTTTGTCTGAAGCAGCCACCCCAGACTGTCCCCCCAGCCTCTCCTTCCTCCACCAGCTAGCCTTGTCAGTCTCTCATTTGCTCCTCTTCTTTTAGTATTGGAGTGACTGAAATAGGCTTTCCCCCTTTTGCAACGAATCACACACACCCTTCCCCATTTCCCCTCTGGCTGACATCCTTTTAAGCATTGATTCTGCTCCTTTCCCTTAGGTCAGATCTCTGGTTGGAGGAGAGGAAGGGAGATGACCTCAGAGGCGAGGGCAGTGGTTGTGGGGAGTGCCCTGGCCCTCCCATAAGTGGCCAACACCAAGCCAAGAACACCGGCTTATAAAGTGGTGCCAAGAGAAACCAACATTCCCCCCAATGAGACCAGAGTCGTGAAGATAAGCACAGCACCCAGGCAGCCCACCCCCAGGAGAAGGAGGAGAGCCCCCCTCTGAGTCCACCAGCGGCTTCCTCCAAAACACCACCTCAAGCACCCAGCTCTGCCGTCCGAACACTTTGCAAGCCAAGCTCCAAAGCCTCTCCTAAGACCCCCGACAAGTAAGTGCGCCTCATCGTCTGACTGGAGGTCTGCTAGATAATGTGCATCATGATGTAATGCACACCTTTAGCCGTCAGATAAGCAAGGTATAGGCCGTTGGCACTGCAAATTTGGATCCTTGGGAGAGTTGGATAATTGAAGTTCAGGTAAAGACAGAAAATTTGGTTGCAGGGAGAGTCTGGTTTTTAATGCAATAAAATAAGGAAACTTTATTAAATTTAATAAAGGATTACTGTGCTCACATTTTCAAACATATGTTTTTAGCCATGAGGCCCAGGAACCTGCTTGTTTTCTTTTAAAAAAAATAATAATAAAACTTCACTTTCCAAATTCGCAGCACTAACAGCCAATGACAAAGAGGGGACAAGGGGTTAAGCAGTGAAGCCTCATTGCAGTCGCAGGACAGCTTAACCCATCAGAAAGCTTGACTTGCCTGCACTTTGGAGAACATATTTGTAGCTTGAGGTCTAGAAACCTGATTGATTTAAATAGAACGAGACTTGAGATTCTAAGATCACAGCACTCACAGCCTTGGCTGTTTGTGACTGTATCAACGAACTTCAATCACATAGCCATGAAGAAAGAGTCAAAATGAAGTCTTGAGGAAGCAAAACAGTCTTTCCCCCCTTATCCTTCCACTGTGCTTATTCTGTACCTCATCCCCATTCTACCCTCAGCTTTCCACAATGGCCTCCTCCAAGCCCTTCCATGTGGTCACTCCGCTGCGGGTCAGCCCCCACCTCTCCAAATTGGCTGGTACCAAGGTCTACCTGAAGCTCGAAAATACCCAACCCACTTGCTCCTTTAAGATCCGAGGCATAGGGAACTTCTGCAAAGCGGTAAGGAAAGGAGAAAGCTATATGGGGAAGGCTCGTAGCTCAGTGGCAGAGCAGCTGCCTTGAGTGCAAAAGGTCCCCAGCCTATCCAGGTGGTGCTGGCAGCGACCCCTGCCTAAAACCCTAGAAAGCTGCTGCCAGTCAGTGTGGGGAACACTGAGCCTCTTGTTGGCTTACTATAAGGTACATTCCCATTTAAGACAAGAAAGAATAGTGAAGGTTGCTGCTGGTTTTCTCTATTGCCTTAGGAAAGGCTGTAGCTCAGGTTAAGACAACTTTCGGTGTTCCTACGATGGGAACCTTCTGGTGGGAAGTAATATTGCACATAACGGATATTGTTTAATCAGCTTAGGGAACAAGCTTGAAGCAAGCTGCTCCTCAGTCTGGCAGGTGCCATCTTTGTTTGGGGGAAAGGCTCCTTCTGGGAAGAATCGATTCAGGCAGTGAGGAGGTATGAGGTATTCAAAAGAAGTATAGTGTCCGGATCAAGGGAAGTAATAGCACCACTCTAGTTTGCCTTGGTCAGACCACACCTGGAATACTGTGTCCAGTACTGGGTGCCACAATTTAAGAAGGATGTTGACAAGCTGAAATGTGTGCAGAGGATGGTGACTAGGATGACCAAGGGTCTAGGAGCCTTATGAGGAATGTTTGAAGGAGCTAGGTATGTTTAGCCTGGAAAAAAGGCATCTTCAAATAACTAACATCTTCAAATAACTAAAGGGCTGCCACATGGAAGATGGAGCAAGTTTGTTCTCTCCTGCTCCGGAACTTAGGGCTCGAACCCCAACAGCTTCAAGTTACAAGAAAGGAGATTCCAACCAAACATACGAAAAAAATTCCTTACAGTAAGAGCTGTTCTAATGGGTATTCTGCAAAGGTTTCATTATGAGGTCAAGAGGACAGAACCTGGTCCAGGCCTTTCTGGAAAGAACAGTGGGTGGTGGGGTTGCTTTTGTTGTGGGGTTAAGATGGCTCCTGTTCACACATTCCTATTCTTCTGCTTTCACAGTGGGCCGAAAAACGCTGCAGGCAGTTTGTCTGTGCCTCAGGTAATGTGGCTTTCTGTGGACACCGTCAGGGTTCCAGGGGTGGGGTGGGGATCCTGCTTGTGGAAGATTCCCTTTGGGGCATCTGGTTGGCCACTGTGAGAACAGGATGCGGGACAGGAAGGGCTACTAGCCTGATTCAGCAGGTTCGTCTCGTGTTCTTATGTGTACATTGAGGGGGGGGGGGAATCACACTAAAATGCTGGTGAATTTTTGCTAGGATTTGGAAAAAAAAAATGTTTCCCCACAAGCCAACATGGAAATAGAGAGAGCTGAATTTAAGTTTGGAAAAATGAGAGAAACCGAAGCAGTGCAGGGAATTATTGGGTTGTTCTTATTTTTATTATGTATTTTGTGTTTTTAGATTGTGATTTTATATTGTGAACCATCCTGAGACCTGCGGGTATAGGGCGGTATACAAATTTAATTAAAAACAACAACAACATGGTGGCTTTAGAGGCTGAGCTGCAAATCAGAAAGTCCCCAGTTCAGATTTCACCTCTCTCACAAACTAGATGACCTTAGGCAAAACACCCTAGATTATGTCCAGTATAAGTCATACTCCTAGGAGCCCCATTGAAATTAATGGACATGACCGACTTCATACTATTATAAATGTACTTGCTCTGTGTCTCTTTATATTTCTGGTTGTTTTTTGCTCAAACACACATGAAGTCTTGTATGCCTTGGGTTGGCCTGGGAAGTGAGGCTGCCCCCATGAGATCTAGCATCATAGTGGTGTCAAATGGGCTTTCTTCCAGCGGGAAATGCCGGCCTCGCAGCTGCCTACTCTGCAAAACAGTTGGGGATCCCGGCTACAATCTTTGTGCCCCAGTGCACGCCAGCTATGACTGTGGAGCGCATGGAAGATGAGGGAGCCATGGTGTGCATGGCACAGGTAAGTTTGGAAGAAGGAAGATCAGCCTTAACCCTTTCCCTGGCTTATCACAGAAGAAAGAATGTTGGAAGCCTTTAAAAATCACTGTCATCATCAGATAAATATTTCTTAGAATCCTAGTCGAATAACATGACTTCCTTTCCTCTAGACACTGGAGGAATGCCAAAACGCAGCCCAGGAAATGGTAAAGTGTAGCTCTGACTCGACCTACGTGCCTCCGTTCGATGACGCTCTCATCTGGTATGTGATGTAATTTCTCCTTCGGTGGAGAAATTGAGTTCAGCTCAGTTCAGTTCGAAACAGTACCAGATTAGCCATTTTGAAGCAATACCTGAACTGAAGTGTGGCCATTTTGGCCACCTGGTGGCCATTTCATTCCCCCCCCCACAATGCCCTGGAATTTCAGCCGGGGCTTGGTGTGCAGGAAGCAGGGAATGTGGCAGGGATTTCCTGACAAAATGAACTTCTGCAAAGGAAAAAAAACCAAGCCCAGATTTCTCCCCTCCCCACAAATAAAAACGATGAGAAATTTTGAATGTGCTCTTCTCTCAGCGCCCCCACCCCCAACTCTCTCCTTCCCACCCCTGACATTTGGTTTTGATGTTCTGGGTCCCCTCTGCTTTGCAGGGAAGGGCACAAGACCATGATCACAGAAATGAAGGAGCAGATGGAGTCCACACCTGGAGCGATAGTTCTCTCTGTCGGAGGGGGCGGCATGCTCTGTGGGGTGATCCAGGGCCTCAAGGAGGTGGGCTGGGACAAGGTACCCATCATCGCCATGGAGACCTGCGGAGCCCACAGTCTGAATGCTTCCTTGGAAGAAAAGAAGCTGGTGACACTGCCCGAAATTACCAGGTGAAGACACGGCACATTTGGTGGGGGGCTAGGAGGGTAAAAGACTTCCCCTTACCTCAGGGCAGAAGCCACTACTGGTAGCTGATGCGGGCTGGTGCCCACTGGGTCTGGTAGGGTGGAAGACAGGGAGCCCAACAGTAGGGGGCGCCAGAGCCAATGACAGGCAGAGCCAACCTTGTCCTAGTTTTGTCCCCGTCCTCCTCCCTGTGGAGTTCTATAAGCAGCAATGCTGAGACGCAGGAGGAGGTGGCCGATAGCCAGGCAGGTGAGGGCTGACGGAGGGCAGAGGAAACAATCATTACAATACAATACTGGGAGCCAGTGCAGTGGTTAGTGTGTCAGACAGCAGGGTTCAAATCCCCACTTGACCATGAAGCTCAGTGGCTGAGACCAGTCACTGGCTACCAGCCTCACCTACCCCACAGGGTTGTTGTGGGGATTCAAGGAGGAAAGGGAGAACCACATGCACCACCTTGAGGAGAAAAATGGAGGGGCATATTTGCAACAGATAAATAAAATGGCCTCATTGTCATTACACATTGTTTGCCTGAGCCAAATCCAACGAGCAAAATCCAGCCCACTGACCTTCCTTTTCCTGTTCTGGGTCCAGCGTTGCTACCACCCTTGGGGCAGCTACGGTGGCCGAGGAAGCTTTTAAGCTGGCGCAAGAGTACCCCGTCATATCACAGGTTGTCAACGACTGTGACGCAGTGGCAGCCGTCGGGAAGTTTCTGGGTATGTATTCGCAGGACAGCCATCCTGTATTAATGCACTAATTGTGAACTCGTTCTCCACGTCTGGATAGTCAGTGCAATTATATGGTGGACTAGAGTTCCCATCTTCTCTGACCATCGGCCATACTGGCTGGGGCTGATGGGTTTTGGAGTCAAATAAACTCTACAAGGCGCCACATTGGCTCTTGCTGCTCCAAGTGCTATTATGAGTTTGTGCAGAACTGTATTCACGAGATGAGCCATTGTGTCCCTTCCAACTGTACAATTCTAGTCATCATTGATTTGTCCAATCCTCTTATTTGTCCATTCCTCTTTTGAGGATCAAGTGGTATATTGCACTTCAAATGCACATCATGAATTACTTCTACTACTTATTGTGCGGGTGGTGCTGTGGTCTAAACCACAGAGCCTAGGGCTTGCTGATCAGAAGGTCGGCGGTTCGAATCCCCACGACAGGGTGAGCTCCCGTTGCTCGGTCCCTGCTCCTGCCCACCTAGAAGTTCGAAAGCACGTCAAAGTGCTGGTTTCGCCAAAAGCGGTTTAGTCATGCTGGCCACATGACCCGGAAAAACTGTCTGTGGACAAACATCGGCTCCCTCGGCCAGTAAAGCGAGATGAGCGCCGCAACCCCAGAGTCGTTCGTGACTGGACTTAACTGTCAGGGGTCCTTAACCTTTTTTTTTTTTTTTTTACTGATTACTCATGCCTTAATGGCAAGAAGGAGAAACAGCACAGTTGGTTAGAACATGGTGTTGATAGTGCCAAGGTTGCAGGCTTGATCCTCGTATTGGATAGCTGCATATTCCTACATTACAGAGGATTGGATCAGATGATCTCAGGGTCCCTTCCAGCTCTAGGATGCTATGATTCAACATCTAGAGAACTTAAACGTCCCTTTTGCCTGCAGATGAGGAGAGGATGCTGGTGGAGCCGGCGTGCGGGGCGTCCTTGGCAGCCATCTACACCGAGCTGACCAAAACACTGCAAAAGGATGGTAAACTCCCCAACGAGCTGGAATCCATAGTCATCATTGTGTGTGGCGGCAACAACATCTCCATGGAGGAACTGGAACGCTTGAAGGAGCAGGTGTCCACGGATAACGGAATGGGTGATCTCGTGGAGTGCGAGCTTGCCTTGGCAACATTTAACAATCCATGCAACATTTTTGCGGCTTCGCTCCAAAAAGCCATGGGGGCGTGTGCTCATTAAAACTCACGGCTGCTTCACCCACCCTGCTCTCCCCTAGCCCTGTGTCAACCCCAGGTGGGAGCAGAGGAGTGGGTGGGCGGGAAAACTGGGTTGCAATATGCCTTGGTGCCTCGGGATTTGGTTGGATCGCCAGCAGATATCCGAGAGTGCTAGATGGATCCCAGCAGGGATCGCTAGATTGCCAGGAGGAGGTTTGGGTTTCTTTGCAGCTGCCCCTTGTGGCGAGTCGCCAAACTGCACATTTTGGCATCTACATGGGTGGTATGGGATGCTCCAGGCTGTGTGTGGGCTGGCTCCTGAATAGGAGAGTGGCATTAAATGATAGAACTATAGAGTTGGAAGGGGTCATCTAGTCAAATCACCTGCGATGCAGGAATCTTTTGCCCAATGTGGGGCTCGAAGCCACAACCCTGAGATTAAGAGTCTCATGATCTGTCAACTGAGCTAAGGGCATAGAGAGGAGGGCTTCCTGTGCAATGCAGTTTTGAAAGGATTCCCCCAGCTCTAGTTTATTGCAGCATTTTTTGCTCTTGAGTTCCACCTCCTGGTTTGACCTTCAACCCCAACTTCCGGCTTATTCCTGCATCCCGGTTTGACCTTTGTCCTTGATGCCACCTCCTAGTTTCTTTCCACAATGACTTCTGGCTTCCTCCTGTCTTGCCCTTTCAACCCTAACGTCTGGCTTGCCTTTGCAGTCTTTTTAGAAAGTCAATTCAGGTGGCTTCTAGATAGGCAACGATGTTCAGCTGTGGGGATCTTTTACTTCTTTTTCTTTCAACGATTTATATCTTACAGGATTTATTATTTGAACGGTTATCTCTCTGGGAGTGCTGTTCTATAACAGCTGATGTAGTTTTAACCAGTAAACCACCTCGGAGAACTTCTTATCCAATAAGGTGGCATATAATTATTATTATTTTAAAAAAATAGTAATAACAATAAATTTATGTGGATGGTTTTACAACGGTAAACAGCTACTTCAAAGAGGGGGATAAATTTCAATAGAAAGGGATTAGCCTTCTTGTCCCTTACCATAGTCCTGACAATTATCACCCCACCCCCTGACCCCCAGCAACAGATGATCTCCATAAAGCAGGCATGTCCAAAGTCTGTTTCAGGGCCTAATAATCTGGCCCACCAGTCAGATTAAACCGGCCCCTGTGGCAGTTCATTTCCTGGGGGTAAAATCCTTTTAAAAAGCTCAACAACTTTGATCCTAAAAAAAGTTAACAACTTTGGTTGGCCCTTTGGTCAGCCCTCACTGGCCTTCACTTCATGAAATCTGGCCCCCTTTGGAAAAAGTTTGGACAGCAATAATCCAAAGATATCAGGAGGGTGAGCATGGCTCTCGCTGCCCTGGAATTCTTCGCAGCAACACTTCAGCCTTTCCATCTTCTAAACATTTTTCTGGGAAACCAGGACAGAAGTCAGTTCCCCAGTCAGTGTCAGGCAGCCGAGGAACCAACCCTCACGCCTGGTTGTCACGAACGGACAAGGAAAAGTCATTACCAACTGTTTATTATTCAATATTCACAGACAGGTTTGGGAATGCAGCCTTTTGGAATAATGTTGCCCTGAGTGAGTCTCCACCCTCTCCTTCTCTCTTCATGTGTCGTCGCTACACTTGCTGAAAAGTGCCTTCTGCCTCTGAGGCCTCTGCTCTCCTACTTTTAATGTCCGCCGGGTTCAGGGAGAGGTGGGGTCTGGGATGTTTTATAAAGACACTGTGTCCGTCAGCTGTCCCCCCCCCCATGGCGTTTCTTCTTCCTCTCCTATTCTTTCCCAGCTTTTCCTCTCATCTCCCTCTGAGCTGCGATCTCCCTCAAACCCGTTGTGATTCTGAATTGTTGTCTTCTTCTCTGGAAGGGTCAGGCTGGGGAGGCAGGCTCCATTCCTCCTCTGCTCAGTCCCTGACAGTCAGGGAGGATGAAACAATATTATGAGATCCCAGTTCACCGGGGGGGGGGGTGAGCTCTGATCCCGAGAATCTTAACATTTCACAACACAGCCAACTTCCTCTAGATTGGTGCACCTGTTTCTGCAAGCATAACCTGAGGTGACACTGGCCTTATGGTGTGTGAGTGATAGAAACAGGTAAAATGTGTGCGCAGAAGAGGGAAGCAGGGGTGTGTGGGAGAGAGGTGTGTGTGTCAGAAGGGATTTGACTGTGTACACCTAACTGGTGATTTCAAACGATTCCTGCCTCGTTTCCTCTGGGAAAATATCAAAGACCTTGAAGAAGAACACAGGATGTCAAGTTAGTGTTGATATTTATTAAGACCAATTTTTTTAAAAAAAATCATAACAATAACTTTTGATCTTACAAGGCAAGACCAAATTCCCTTCATATAGCTGACCAATACACTCATATACCCTGATCCACAGGGACAGAGTTTATGCTACTAACAGACTGGTTCATATCCTTTTTGGCTCAAGTACAGCGGTACCTTGGGTTACAGACTCCACTAACCCAGAAGTAGTACTTCGGGTTAAGAACTTTACCTCAGGATGAGAACAGAAATTGCACGACGGCGGTGCGGCAGCAGCAGGAGGGCCCATTATCTAAAGTAGTACCTCCGGTTAAGAACGGTTTCAGGTTAAGAACAGACCTCCGGAGCGAATTACGTTCCTAACCAGATGTACCACTGTATAAGGGAAAAGAGGAAAGACGTCCCTTGCAACTCCTAAGCATTGAAGGCAAATTGCCGTTTTGGGTTTTCCTTTGTGTTTTTCATGCTTGTAATTAGAATATAAAGCCCACATTGGCTCAAGCAAGAGGTGGGCAAGCTTTGCTTAAATGGACGTCCCTCCCCAGTTTCTAAACCACCAACTGGAGACCAATGCAAAAGACACGAGACTAGGAAAAAATTAATTTGAGCCCCGGAAGTTTTTTTTAGAGCATCTACACAGAACTGAGCTTACAGTCCTTCCACACAAAAACTCAACTCCTTGTTGCTCCAAGCTTTCTTCAATTGAGCAATATATTTAGGGGAGGAAAAAGTTGTTTGGTTGTTGCTATGGTTAAACAAATGAGAGGTGGAGATCCCTGCAGTTCTCTGCAGCAGATCACCCTGTTTTCTGTCAGTAGTTCCAGATCCACTTTCTTCTGCTCATCCTTGAGCTGGAACAAGTAAGTTCTACATCAGCATTTTCTGCTCCCATGTTGTACTGTGTGCTGAACAGCTGCCCCCGCCCCCGATGCCCATGCATAGAAAATACCAACTCTGTGCTTTATATTTAGGGAGGTCTCTGTACCCCATAGGCTGCATTCACACAACAGGGGATTCTATTTTTTCTGACATTCCCCTAAATGTTAATTCCTGCATTATTGTTCAGCATCCACATGACACAAAAACCACTTCCGGGGATATAGTGGAAGGCTGCATTCACATGAGTTTATACCATTTCCCCAACATTCCCATAACTGATAATTTCCATGTTATATCTTGAGCTTTCACATGACCTATAAGCCATTTCCTAGAATATATAGCAGAATGTTACTTGCTTCCAGGGGAGAAAAAGAAATCCATTTGCTGATTGACATGGAAACGAGCTCCAGACTTGTGCTATATTCCACTACAATTCTGGAAGCTCAAATATAATGCAGAAATTAACAGGGAAGTGTCTAGAAAACAGAACCAAAACTGCAGTGTGAATGCAGCCAGTTGGAAACAGCCAAGAGGCAGATTATCAGACTTAGAATGCCCGTTAATCGCCTACAGATATTTGGGTTGCATGGAGACTTTGTGGCCTACTCAATGATGATAGGAAAGGCACTTTGTGCATGCTCTGCAGAATTTGCTTCAATTCTGCAACAGGACTGAGGCACGTGTGCCTCTCTGGAAGTTGCTGGACTCCCAGCTCTCATCAGCGCCAGATAGCATGGCCAATGGCCAGGGTTGATAGGATTTGATAGAGGAAGCAGAGTCAAGGCAACAGTAGCAAAACAAACAGATAGAAAACGCTTCCTGCCATGTCTAGGGGTTGCTTTTAAGGCAGGCAGCCAAGTACTTTGCTTTCACACATGCATGTAAACGCAGGAGAGAAATAGCAATACGAAGGAGGGCAGGATCTCATCATCCAACAGCGTCTGCAGCCAAGATCTACAGCAGAAGCGAGCAGCTCTTTGCATACAAAGGGCTGCATTCCTTCCTGGGCAATCTTCCGGGGGCCACGTGCCAGTGTTGGGCGGGGCCAGAGGCCAGAGTGGGCAGGGCAGAGTGTAGATTTTGCCCCTGGACAGTGGGCTAGTTTCTACATGCACTGAGATATACCTCTCTGTATGCAGGCTAACAAAAAAGGGGTATTATCAGACGCTAAGGGCACATTCTGGCCAGGCAAAAACACTAAAGGAGGGCTGGTGAGGGGTGTGTCCTGGGGAGAGCTTGGGGGACATAAAGAGAGGCCCAGGGGCTACATTCAGGGCCCCCGTGGTGGCCTGAGGTTCTCCACCCTGACTTTCAACCATGTGTATGTACGCACAACGATCAGAGAGAAATGGCAATATGAAAATTGGGAAGTCGTTTTGCTCAGCATGGGAGAGAGACGCTCAGCATGGGAAGAGCATCCATATAGGTAACAGACTATATAAATAGGAAATGGCTTAGACTTTGCCCAGGTCTTCCCAGAACGACCCTGGGAATCCGAGCCTTTGTGCGTGTGCCAGGGATAACAGGGTAAATGGCCATGTACTGAATCACACCATTGGTCCATCTGGCTCAGTACTGTCTGTGCTGACTGGCAGCAACTATTCATGGGTTTAGGATGATGGAGACTTTTCCTAGTCCTACTTGGGAGATGCCAGGAAGTGAACCCGAGGCCTTCTGCACACAAAGCACATGCTTCATCCGTGTCCCCTTCCTGTTGGTTTACACAGGAACACAGGAAATGGCATTACACTGAGTCACACCATTGCTCCATGCAGCTCCGTATTGTCTGCACTGATTGGCAGCGGCTCCCTAGGGCTTCAGCCTGTTTTCTGCCAGCCCTACCTGGAGAGACCACTGGGGATTGAAGCTGGGCCCTTCTACATGCCAAGCACCTGCTTTAGCACTAAGCTACAACCCTTCCCTGCTATGTCCATCTCTGCATGGGAGATTTTGGCGTCGTCTGGGAAAGCCATGCCGGTTGGAGTGAGTTAAGTGTGCAGAGACCTCACAGGAGTGGTGCAATCCCCAGGAGTTAGGGCTGCGCATCTTCCCTCTACAAAGCTCTTGAGAGCTCAAGACTCACATCCGAGCATAACAACAGCTGCAACCAGCAAGATTCCTGCAGGCAGGAGAGAGGCTTGAAGTCTTGAACCTTGCAGGGAGAGGAGTTGGAGTTTTTAGCTCAGGAAGCAGGAAGAGGAAGCTTGGGGAAGGCAGAACAAATCTCTCTCTCTTGCCTAGGCAAGGGGGGGGGGGAAAGGGGACACTCCCTCCCTATTATCTTACCCACACACTCAAGTCCTGGGCTGCGGTGTATCTTGTGCTTGTTGTTGTTCAGTCGTGTCCGACTCTTCGTGACCCCATGGACCAGAGCACGCCAGGCACGCCTATCCTTCACTGCCTCCCGCAGTTTGGCCAAACTCATGTTAGTAGCCTCGAGAACAGTGTCCAACCATCTCATCCTCTGTCGTCCCCTTCTCCTTGTGCCCTCCCTCTTTCCCAACATCAGGGTCTTTTCTAGGGAGCCTTCTCTTGTCATGGTGTGGCCAAAGTACTGGAGCCTCAACTTCAGGATCTGTCCTTCTAGTGAGCACTCAGGGCTGATTTCTTTGAGAATGGATAGGTTTGATCTTCTTGCAGTCCATGGGACTCTCAAGAGTCTCCTCCAGCACCATAATTCAAAAGCATCAGTTCTTCGGCGATCAGCCTTCTTGATGGTCCAGCTCTCACTTCCGTATCTTGTGCTAAAACGAGCTAAATATCCTGTAGCACGGAGAACAGAATCTTGCAACCAGCGCTGGTTATGATACAAGCCGTTTCACCTTCATCTGCATGGCTGATGCTGCAATTTTGAGTAATTTTTGAAAGTTCTCATAGAAATAGCAAGGAATTATGCATGGCATAATTAATGGAAGGGTAGGAGATGGAAGAATGCCCCCCTTTTACTTTTTGCGAAACCCCCTTTAACTATTTTAAAGCTGTTCTAGGGGGGAAGTGTGATTTGGCTAAAACGGGGGGGTGGAGTAAGGTTCAGCAGGTGAGGCTTGTGAATTTCACACACCCCTCCCTCTTCTCCCCCCACCCCCAATAATTCACTTTACTCCTGAGCACCAGCAATCTTAATTCAGCCACCCATCTGGCTTAATGAGCTGGAAGCAGGCATTTGGCTGGACTCTTCCAAGGCTTACTGTTGCATCCATAAGGACTAGAAACTTTGAAAAGCAAACAAGCAAACTAAGAGAAAGTTGGGATTTGCAGGCAGACGAGTCCAGCGCTTCCCCCCCCCCCCCGTGTCTCCGTGGAATCACAAGTATATGAATAACCCCGATTGCATCCATTCATTATCAAGCACCTTTGCCCCTTTCGGGAATAAAAAGCGACATGCTCACCCACAAAGCCCCACAGCCCCAGCTGGGGTCGTGTCGAGCTTGATGGGAAAAGTTTGACACAAGCACACACAAACACAGCCCGTGAGGCATCAGCCCCAGCGGACCTGGATGGGCGAGAATCTCCAGAGGTCAGGGTGGCCCATATGTATCAGATTGCGATAGGGAGAGGAGGTCCATTGGAAAGGAGGTAGGTTGTCCCAGGTTGGCCCACTGGTGGCAATGAAACTGTAGTTCTTGGCCATCTCAAAGGAAGTGACCTGGCAAAAGAAAGAAGGTGAGGCAGAGTCACGGACACAATGACCTGTGCTAGCGTTTCCCAAAACTGCTGCCTCCGACCACTTGAAAACCAAATCTGGCAGGGTGGTTCCTCAGATGAAGGAGCAGGATTCTGTCTACGTTTGGATACAATCCGACGCCATCTTGAATCAAAATGGCGGGCCTGAACCTTTCAGAACTCTACTGATTTTAACCAAAGTGTACATGATGGCTCCTGAAATCAAGGAGCAGGTCTTCGTTTATGTTTATGGTATAATTGGATGTCATTTGGAATCAAGATGGCGGACCGAACCTTTCAAAACTCCCCTGATTCCAACTGCAGATGTCAAAACTACCGTTTTGTTTTGTTTTTTTGGTTTCTTGGAATTCCAAAGCAACCCTGGGCACTAGACTGCTAGTAAATTATATTTTCCTGCCAACCTAGCTGTCAGGGAACCACCAGAGGTCAGCAGGGAGCCCAGCGAAGGGGAAGCAACCCTCTCAGACTTATGAGAGCCCCAGCACCGCCAAAAGGTTCCAGGGATTCCCAGTGGGAGTCAGGAACAGGAAGGGGGATCAGCGGTGCAGGGGCTGTGGCAGTATAGAGAGCCCCGACGCCCCTTAAGCAGTTCGGGAACGGAGGGGGAGGCAACAGCCCCATCGCCGGAGCTAAGAAAGGGGGCCAAACGGAAGGCGGAAAGGAGGAGGAGACTGGGGGTCCCCAAACTGATGTTGGAGGCGCGTGCGAAAAGCAGCATTTCCGGAATCTGAGAGTGACTAAGCGGTCATGGATTCTTGAGCTCTGCTTTGTACATAGCTGTATAATAAAAGCTGTAAATACGCAGATCCAGAGTCGGAACTCTTTACTCGTGAGAAGCCCCTACAGAATCCTTACACTAGCAGTTTGAAAGCACGTCAAAGTGCAAGTAGATAAATAGGTACCGCTCCAGTGGGAAGGTAAACAGCGTTTCCGTGCGCTGCTCTGGTTCGCCAGAAGCAGCTTAGTCATGCTGGCCACATGACCCTGAAGCTGTACGCCGGCTCCCTTGGCCAGTAACGCGAGATGAGCCCCGCAACCCGGACACAGCTGGACCTAATGGTCAGGGGTCCCTTTATCTTTAACTAAATTATATTTTACATGCGTTTTTACAATTATATCCTTGTGTGGTGGAGACTAACAGACAGAAAATGACAGTAGATCCTTATGGCTGCAAAATTACTTCAAGGTTTGAAGAATTAACACCCACCAGCACATTCCTCAATGGTGTGAAAGTCTTTTTGCCCTTTCGCCATTTGAATGTGTATCTTATCATCCTCACTCTTGTTCAAAATCAGCTGTGGCTGATTGAGAGACTAAGAAGAAAGAGCCTGGTGGATCGGGCCAATGACCCATCTAGTCCAGCATCCTGTTCTCACAGTGGCCAACCAAATGCTCCAACAAGCCCACAAATTATTATTTGTTTGTCAATCAATCAATATCATCATCAACAAGGTTAATATTGAAACATGATTAAAAGCAAAAAATTCTACGTCAACTGTGAGAAGAGGATGCTGGACTAGATGGGACCATCGGCCTGATCCAACAGGCTCTTTTGATGTTATGATATTTGTAACCCCATACCTTCATATCGGTGCCTCCGTGTGGCCTCTGACACAGGGCCCCAAAGGGGTAGGTGCCATTAGCAGGGTTCAGGTCTGAGCGAGCGGCAATGGCGTTTTCGCCGTTCTGTGGCGGATCACAGCCTTGGCACCGGGACAGTGGGTCCTTCGGGAAGTTGTTGTACCTGCACGGAGAGCACAGGGAGGATGTGAATGGGGAGAGAACAGTCAGGGCTTCAAGCGAAGGTGTAGTGGGAGATACAGAAATGCAAAGGCTCACTGCGGTGGTCCTCTTAGCTACTCACCCAAGGAAGGTCCAATAAAGGTTGGCCACTATGTTGGTACATATACACACATAGACCTCCAAAGGAGATGGAGCAGGTGGAATTATACCAAATTCATTAGGATCAGCTATCGCCTATGGCCTGGATGGTTTTGGAAGATACTCAACTTGCAAAACACAGCGAGTTTGGACAAAAGGTCTTCAGCCCACTGAATCGCAACCTTTCACTTTTAATTGGAAACACAAGCCATCTTGTAAAGAAGGGTGACCATCTATATATCACTAGCACAGGCATAGGCAAACTCAGCCCTCCAGATGTTTTGGGACTACAACTCCCATGATCCCTAGCTAATGGGACCAGTGGTCAGGGATGATGGGAATTGTAGTCCCAAAACATCTGGAGAGCCGAGTTTGCCTATGCCTGCACTAGCATGAAGCGGGAACCCTGTGCAAGAAAAAGGAAAGAAGTACCCAGCCTCTGCTTGATTGTATTGCTTGTTCTCCTTATCAACTCCTCCAGTTGACACAGCAAGGAGTCGTCGTCAATTATCCCGGTGTTCCAGCAAAAAAATGACAGGACTGCTCCTGCTCTAAACATTTCCTGGAGCTGCGCTCACCCACATTCTTGCTCTGCCACTGGATGAGCTTCTGGGTGAAAACCCCCATTTTGGGGGGGAGGGACACTTGTGTGGACTGGGAAGAGCAAACTAAGGAGCTGCTACAGCAGAGAGACCCAGCGTGAATCTGTATACAGACTAGTATAATATTGGGAGAGAATTATCTTTTTTGGTATCTGAGCCAAAGGAAGTAGGGGTGAGTGGATCGGTCAATTTCCATTCTGTGTCAGTTTCACATGCACTCCGTCATAGGCCCCTCTGCTCCCATTTTTCCCAATTTAAAAAGACAGAAAAATGCATGGGAAATCTGAATTAGAATTTCTGAACTTTGCCCCAAAGGGCAAAAGGACTGTAGCTCAGTGATAAGCACCTGCTTTGCATGCAAAAGGTCCTGAGTTCAATCCCTGGTATTGCCGGCTATAGCTGGGAATGTCCTTTGTCCAAAACCCTGGAGAGCCTCTGCTGGTCAGTGCAGAGAACACTGAGCTAGATAGAGCAATGGTGTGACTCAGTATAAGGCAGTTTCCTGTGGCTCCTAAAGCATTCATTTTGAATGCATTTTAAATATACATTTCTGCATGTTTTCAATGCCTTTCACCTCTTCCAAAATATACATGTTTGTCTGCTTTTTCCTGATGTTAGCAAACGTCCAGCTGGGGCAAGTTGTGAGACTGACCCCCCCAGGTAGGGACGAAGCCTGGGTGCACTCCTGGCTACTAGAGTCCAGTGGCACATTGATATGCGATTGTTCCCTAGCATGAAGAACGACACACACAAGCCATTAAGGCTAAACTATTTTATTGCAGATAAGATGCAGAGCATGTCTCTGCTTGCCAGCTCAGTAAGTCAGAGCTGTGCGTAATGCATCTAGCATCTCTTGAGCCAGAACTGAAAGTGAAAGTAAAGATATCACATGGTTGAGAGAAAGACAAAACAGCTGTCTTTCTCATGGGAAAAACACAAGTCACACCAGCCTTGCTGCTGCTGCTGCTTTTGCAGCTCGGTCTGTAGAATATCCTAACAAAATGCACTTAAAAAAAAACAATAACCTGAAACTGCACTGCAGTAACTCGGAGCGGGGCTTTTAGTGTGGCTGCCCCTGTTCTGTGGAATCTGCACTTTCGGGAAATAGTTGATTTTTTTTCTTCTTCTTCCAACAGGCTTTCCCAGCTGGATAAATAAGCCTTTACCATGGATGTTCACTTGTTATGGTTTTAGTTTTCATGTGTTTCATGTGTTTTTGTTTTCAATTATTTTATACGAAAATTGTGTTGAGATGGTGGTATAGAAGGCGATTAATAAATTTAAGTGTAACAGCAACAGCAATATAACAGCAATAACAGCAGCAACAGAAATTAATAATAATAATAATAATAATAGGATTTGGGCAATCCAGCCAACGGCTGTGACGTGATCTGCAAATAAGCCTGGGACTGACAAATTAAATGGATTCACTTTACAGTGCGGAATGAGGAAAGATCTTCTCCATCCCAACCAGGGACAGCGTTTCACACGAGCCGGTGAACACTCAATCCAATTTCTAAGTCAACATTTTCTCCAATTCATGCCTTGCTCCAAAAATGTGCTGTCCAGCTTGCAACCCAAACCCCATTTCAAGGAGACAGCGGTGTAGCATCCATTATTTGTTCATGCAACTCCCAGCCTGCAGGGAGCAGCATGGGCTGACGTCTTACCTCATGAGCTGGATCATCGAGCCCATGTCTCGGACCAGCGTCTGGTTGCGGCGGAATATCTGGGCTCGGGGGTTCTTCTCATAGGTGAACCAGTCGCCGTATTTCTGAACCAGCTGAGGAATGCCGCTGGTATTGAAGATTTCTTTAAAATACCTGGGTGTGGAGAAAAAGCCATTGAGCAGTGTTGGGGGGCTGGAGGGGAGTCTAAATAATAATTTATTAGAAGAAGAAGAAAAGAAGAAGAAGAAGAGGAGGAGGAGGAGGAGTTTGGATTAGATATCCCGCTTTATCACTACCCAAAGGAGTCTCAAAGCGGCTAACAATCTCCTTTCCCTCCCTTCCCCACAACAAACACTCTGTGAGGTGAGTGGGGCTGAGAGACTTCAGAGAAGTGTGACTAGCCCAAGGTCACCCAGCAGCTGCATGTGGAGGAGTGGAGACGCGAACCCGGTTCACCAGATTACGAGTCTACTGCTCTTAACCACTACACTAAATTTGCTGCATTTACAGCCTGCCTTTCCTCCAAGGAGTTCAAGGTGGCACACACAGCTCCCCCCCCCCATTTAATCCTTACAACAACCCTGAGAAGTAGGTTGGGCTGAGAGAGGAAGCAACTGGCCCGAGGTCACCCAGTGAGCTTCACGGCCGAGTGGGGATCTGAATTCAGGTTTCTCCAAGTCCTAGTTTGGCACTATAACAAATTGGCTGTTGTGGGAGTAGATCACGGCTCCACCCAGAGGTTGTCACTTAGCTGCTGAAGACCCAGAGATCATCTTCTGAGGCCCTTCTTCATGTGCCTCCTCCACAAGATGTCTGAAGGGTGGCAACATGAGAACAGGCCTTTTCTGCAGTGGAACACTTTGTGAAATGCTCTCCCCAGGGTGGTTTGGCTGGCGCCTTCATTATACACCCTTAGGCGCCAGGCAAAAAAAAAATCTTTTTTAACAGGCCTTTTAAAATGTGTTGTGGAAGGAGGAATTTATTGGGTTGTTTTGTTTTTATTACCGTATTTTCCAGCGTATAAGACGACTGGGCATATAAGACGACCCCTAACTTTTCCAATTAAAATATAGAGTTTGAGATATACTTGACCGCAGATTCTCCACTTGGCGTATAAGACGACCCCCGACTTTTGAGACTATTTTCCTGGATTAAAAAGTAGTCTTATACGGCAGAATATACAGTATGTATTCTGTGTTTTTTATACTGTGATATTTTTTTTTGTGAACCGCCCTGAGATCTACAGGTATTTAATAAATTATTATTAAAAACAAACAAACAAACAAACAAATAAATCAGAGGAGCAGGGCTTTTAGCTTGGCTGCCCCTGCCCTGTGGAATAAGCCAGGCACCTACTAACTGCACAGTCTTGAAACAACTGAAGATGTGTGTTTTTCCCCCCGACAGACTTTCCCAGCTTGATGGATGTGTCTTTTATATGAGTGCCTGCTTATTAGGGTTTTAGTCTTGTTTTAAAGGTATTTGTTGTTTTCGCCTGTTTTTAATCAGTGAAAATAAAATAATAATAATAATAATAATTTCAAAGACTGCTTGGATTCCGAGTGATGCCATGCTCTGCCGACTCCTGTAGCCCCCAGCCGAGGAGCACAGCTGCCTTTTGCCTCCCAAGGGAGCAAGACAGAGATCAGAAAGTGGAAGGAGCCAGGATAGTGAGAGGAAAAGAGAAACATGGTTTTGTATGTATGGTGGTCTTTTATGCATTATGATTTGCAGTTGTTTTTATCAATCGTAGTTTAGCAATTATTTATTGTTAAGAGTGAATTTCTGAATAATTATGATCTGCTGATATTTGGAGAATTAATTTTATTGTATTCTAACAGATTATTGAATATTACTTCATTTGATATAAGTCGTTCCACTTTAAAGTTATGTTTTATTATGACTTTTTGTATTGGATCAGATTATGAGAGATGGTACCTCGTGTGAAATGATTTGGGAGGCTTTGACTGTGCTAGAGAAGAAATAAGAAGGCAGGGCAAAAGGTTTAAGATGCTACCTCACGTGGTGGCAATGTAAAATTATCAAAAAGGCCTGGGAAAAGACATATAAAGATTTGAAGAAAATGTGGGAAATGATTGTTGTTTTTAAAAAAACTGAAGTTATGATATACTGAGGTGTACAGGACTTGATGGATTGTTTGAGTCAAAGGCTTTGTTCCGATATCCGATGCCAGCCCCTATGGAAGGAAGAAGCCTTGGCCAAAGAAGATAAAGAAGAAGATTGGCAAAATAAGTTACTGAACTATGCAGGACAAATTATTACAAAAGGGGGCAATTGTTCAATGCATATTTTTAAAGCTTTGTGTACAGATTTTTACATTAGTATAACTTTCAAAAGTCACTTGTAATAAGGTGAAGAAGGTTTTAAAATTGGATTGTTAAGTATATAAGGTTTTATGAACGCGCATAAATAAGTATATTACAATGGTACCAAGAGGGGGAGTGAAGGGAAGTCGACCCAAAAATTATGGTTTAATCTGATTATGATTTTTTTCTTTTCTGTTTTGTTACAGTGGTACCTTTGGATGCGAACGGGTTCCATTCCGGAGCCCTGTTTGCATCATGAGCAGTCCGTATCATGAAGTGCCGCGTCTGCGCATGTGCGCGATGTGATTCGGTGCTTCTGTGCATGACGTCATTTGACGTGTCTGTGCATGCGCGAACAGCCGAACCCGGAAGTAATCCGTTCCGGTACTTCCAGGTTCAGCGAGTTCGTAACCCGTGATGAACGCAGCATGCAGCGTTCGTAATACGAGGTACGACTGTATTTTTGGAAAATCAATAAATTGTTATCAAAAGAAAAAAGGGGAGAAGATTATGATAATGTGTGTGCTCCTTGTTGTATATTTTGCTGCTATAAACTGCCTCGTGTGTAGCAACAGAGAAAGGCGGTATACTAGTTAAAAGTGAAATGAAAATGAAATGAAATCCTTACGGCACATTGTAGCTCGCCCAGTAGCCTTCTTGGTAGAGCAGTTCCGTCTTGTCGTCAAAAACCACCATCCCCCTGGAGAGACCGAAATATTATTATTTTGAGGTTGGGGGGAAAGTCAGGCACTCAAGTCTCAGTGCTGGGATGATCCCACAAAGCTCTCATCTCCTCCCAGGTGCAGTGGGAAGCTGCCTTATACCAAGTCAAATCACTGGTCCATCTAGTTCAGTATTGCCTGCAATGATAGGCAGAGGCCCTCCAGGATTTCAGGAAGGGGGTCTCACCTATCGAGAGACGCCACTGGGGACTGACCTAAGGCCATCTGCATGCAAAGCAAGTGCTGGAACCATTGAGCTAATGCCGAATTAAATAGTTGAATTAAATAGTAAACTGTCTAATAACAGTGGATCAATTGATTGCCCTATCTAGTGCAGTATTGTCTGCCCTGAGGGACATGGGTGGCGCTGTGGTCTAAACCACTGATCAGAAGGTTGGCAGTTCCAATCCCGGCGACTAAGCGAGCTCCTGTTGCTCTGTCCCATCTCCTGCCAACCTAGCATTTCGAAAACACACCAGTGCAAGTAGATAAATAGATACTGCTCCAGCGGGAAGGTACCATATTTTTCGCTCCATAGGACACACTTTTTTCCTCCTAAAAAGTAAGGGGAAATATCTGTGCGTCTTATGGAGCGAATGGTGGTTCCTGGACCTGAATTGCCCAGGGGCCAAAAGAGGATCATGCTTTTTATTTTACAAAGAGAAAAGGGGGTGTTGAAAGGACCCCGCTCAGCAGCTGATCAGCAAGAGATCGGGAGAGAGATAAGTCCCCGGCTCCCTTTCAGCCCCGCCCTCCTTTGTTGAATGTGCTGCAGAGGGAGGTTGTTTGTTTCCCCAGCGACATGTGACTGGCTGATTAGATTATCTGTCTGGAAACTGTAGAAAAGGCTCCCTTTCCTTTAGAAGCTGCAGAAATGTGAGTTGAACCCCATAAAAACAGAGCTTTTCCTCTTTGCTTTTCCCCCTTTGCAAAAGGAGCTTTGCTTTTCCCCCTTTGCAAAAAAAGCTGCAAAACTTTTAGCTGATCCTCAAAAAAACAGGGCTTTTAGAGGAGGAAAACCAGAAAAATATTTTTTTCCCTTGTTTCCTCCTCTAAAAATGAGGTGCGCCCTATGGTCCGGTGCGCCCTATGGAGCGAAAAATACGGTAAACAGCGTTTCTGTGTGCTCTGGTTTCCGTCATGGTGTCCCGTTGCACCAGAAGCGGTTTAGTTATGCTGGCCACATGACCCAGAAAAAGCTGCCTGTGGACAAATGCCGGCTCCCTCGGCCTGAAAGCGAGATGAGTGCTGCAACCCCATAGTCACCTTTGACTGGACTTAACCATCCAGAGGTCCTTTACCTTTACCTGTCTGCCCTGACTGGCATCAGCTCTTCAGGGCTTCAGCCACTGACTGGCAGCAGGTCTCTTGAAAGCCCTACTGCTTTGTGACAAAGTGTGGGCTATAAAACCGATGCAAGGCTAATAATAATATAGTTTCTTGGTTCACAGCTGCTTGCACTTATCCTAGCTCAGTAAGCCAGGATGTTGGGCTCAGTGTTACATGTGCACCTGGCCTCTATTAAGCAGGGAAAGCGCAATATTTAAAGGTGTGTGGAGATGAGGGCGAAGCTTGGCATCCCTGCTTGTCCAACAAGGTACAGTTTGGAGCACTTACGGGATCTGCTCCAGCACTGTGAGGACGCCCTTCTGGAGGCTGGCCTTCCCTGGGACGAAAGATTTGTAATCCACGATCATCCACTGGTTATTGTACCTGTGGCAAAGAAGCAGAACAGGTGAGTGCCTAGCACGCGCAATGCTTTTTGAATTAAGAGTGGTGTGAAAGTGGCCTAGGAGCCCCTAAATCAGGCTGCCCCCTCCCAGCCTAATCCACATCTTCTGTCTGCAAACAGGGATAATAGCAGTAGTCTACCTTGCAGGATTATTGTAAAGATTTTAAAGATGAAACTCGTGTGAGCAAGATTTGTCCATCTTGCTTCATTTCCCATAGTCTAACCAGATCTAGGGCAGCAAGAAGCCACTCCCACCAACTTCTCTCTCTTTTTGATAATATTTTTTATTAATTTTCAATTACCATCCAATAGCCTCATTACAACAATAAGAAATGTTAATACAATTACTATCATTGAATAGTATTGAATATTGAATATTGAATTATATAATTTAGGTGCCCCCTCCCCCACATGCTAGAATTGATGGTTTGATGTTTTTCTTTATTCCTGCGTTCCAAAATCTTATTAATTTCAATTACATTCCGGTCAAAATAATAATCCCTTATGCAACAACTGCAATATTAATAACTTCTATTTGTGTTGACACATTAAATAATTTATAGAAATACAAGTGAGGCACTCAGGCTATATCCTGTTCTTACTGTGTGTGGCAATTATTCTGTCTATGGTGTTTCTTCCTGTCCTTGTAAAATATTATGCCTATCTTTCCCCCAATTGTTGCTGTTCTCTGTCACGCCTTGGACGGAGAAGAAGAAGAAGAAGAAGAAGGAGGAAGAAGAGTTTGGATTTGATATCCCGCTTTTCACTACCCAAAGGAGTCTCAAAGCGGCTAACATTCTCCTTTCCCTTTTCCCCCCACAACAAACACCCTGTGAGGTGAGTGGGGCTGAGAGACTTCAAAGAAGTGTGACTAGCCCAAGTCACCCAGCAGCTGCATGTGGAGGAGCGGAGACACGAACCCGGTTCCCCAGATTACGAGTCTGCCGCTCTTAACCACTACACCACACTGGTTATTCCATTGTTGTTTCAGAAATATCTCCATTGCTCCGTCCCATGCTTCGTTGTTTTGCAACTTTAACAACGCCAGCTTCTACCTGATCCCGTAAAACTGGATACACCATTGGGGATTGAACCCGGGACCTTCTGCCTACAGGACCTGTGCTCTACCTATGGAGCTACGGCTCCTCCACTCACGTGCCGCTGTTGAACTTCTGGAAAATGGCTGCCCACTCCATCCCACTTGTTGCCAGCCGGTTGGCCACGATGTTGCGCAGCCACTCTAAGACGCTCTCCTCGGGCTGGATGAACGTCCACAGGCTGCTGTTGCTGTTCCCAATGGTGGTTTCCAGAGATACCTGCAGAGGGAAAAGGCCCTGATCAAGCCTTGCATCTGGGAACCCCAGGTTGTCCCATGGAGGGAAGTGTCCTAGCTCAGTGGGAGGACACCTGCTTTGCATGCAGAAGGTGCCAGGTTCAACCCTTATGCCAGCCTTTCTCAACCTCCCCAGATGTTGTTGGACTACAACTCCCATCATCCCTGACCACAGGTCCTGTGAGCTAGGAATGATGGGAGTTGTAGGCCAACAACAACTTGGGACCCAAGGCTGAGAAAGGCTGCCCTATGGCATCTCCAAATAAGGCTGATAGAAGAACCTGTCCGAAACCCTGGAGAGCCACTGCCAGTCAATGTGTTGACGATACTGAGTCAAATGGACCGATGGGTCTGACCCCGTACAATACAGTTTCCTGTGTTCCTATGAGATTATCTGAAGGACTTCAGTGATTTCTAAAAGCGCAGAGACAAAGCAATTTGCTTGATGTTTTCCCAAACAGGAGGAATTTTCAAAGGCCATCAAGCCAGCCTCTGTGTCCTTCAACAGGGCCAATAATAGCTCAGTTGGTTAAAGCATACAGTGGTACCCCGCAAGATGAATGCCTCGCACAACGAAAAACTCGCTAGACGAAAGGCATTCACTAACGAAAGGGTGACTCGCAAGACGAATTTTTCTATGATCATGCTTCGCAAGACGAAAATTTCAATGCACTCCTATGGGAATTAAATTCCTATGCATTCCTATGGTCGTGCTTCGCAAGACGAATTTTTCGCAATACAAAGCGACTCGCGGAACGAATTAATTTCGTCTTGCGAGGTACCACTGTAGTGCTGATAATGCCAGGGTTGCAGGTTCGATCCCCGTATGGGGCAGCTGCATATTCCTGCATTGCAGGGGGTCAGATGAAATGATTCTCAGGGTCCCTTCCAACTTTGCAATTCTATGACTGTCCCAGTAGCACCAATTTGGTTCTCGACCTGGGATCTGGAAGTGGGGATTGTGTCCCTGGTTCTATCTCTAGCATTGGGCTGGAAAAGACTCCCTGTCTGAAATCCTGGAAAGCTGTTGCCAGTCTATGTAGATAATACTGAGCTAGATAGACCAAAGGCCTAAATCAATATAAGGCAGCTTTCTATATTCCTACTGAATCGTGTTTAGCCTGAGTGCAGGACCTGCTATTCTGCATGCTACTAGTCTCCCGAGGTTCCAGTTTGAACCCATCTTGGATGACATCTGCAGCAGAGGAAGGTTCTGTATGATGGTTATAAGGTCAAATAACTCCCTATCTAGGACAGCAGTGGAAGAGACAGGAGCCACTCACCAAGCCGCTACTCAAGATGTAGAAGTCATCGCCGGAGAAGATGGCGCCTGGGTAGGAGGAGAAAGACTGGACGTACCCGGGGATCAAGCTGTCACCTGGGGAGCCCAATTGCAAGCAGCCGTCAGCGCTTCCCTGGCAACAGACACCCCTCCCTCCCCACTCCAGTAAAGACCTTTGAGTCTTATAATAAAATAAAATCATTATAAAGAATTCTAAGGTCCCAAATATAAAATAAACGTTCATAAATGTACAAGGCAAACACATACCTAAGTATATAAACCACGTGTCTGAAATAGTACAGGAGAGCAATCCTGAAGCCATTTTGACTTCCCCAGTGACCTCAAATACTCCTCTGCAGTGCGGGAGGCAAATGGAGAAAACCCCTCCATTGTCTCTTTGCTCACAAATCCTGTCTTAAGGGTGTATTTTGTGTATGAATAGGGTGAGCCTGTGACCTGGATTCAAGATCTGAGTATTTACCATCACAAAAGAATGGCCAGGCTACCCAGGTAGAGCAATCAGTGGCCATTATCAGGTATCCTGACAAACAGGATTTTTGTTGAAGACTGCCCCCCTTCTGTGATATATGTATGATGTTTTGGGGGGTGGTTTAGAGCTACAGGGTGGGCAATTTCAAAAGTCTATATAAGGGCTTGCACATCATTGTTCGGGGTTCCTCTCCTCCCTCCCTGCATGGGGTGAGTGGGGGACCCTGTTTCAACAGTTTAATAAAGATCAGGCTTATTAGCTGCTTTGCTTCCCAATATTCTCTGGTTGGCAGCCGTTATTTTCTCCTACCGATAGGGAATCGACTTAAGGACTCTATACAGGGTCATGGATACCCCTAAGGGAAAAGGAGCATTTTTTTCTTATAACAGTATTTAACACCGGTTGGATTAAATCAAATAAACAAGGAATATTCAGTGTTATGTTGGAGGGGATGCCAGAAAACCGGGAATTATGTTCACATGTGGTGGGGGTGTAAATATGTATAATTTTTTTTGGGCAAAGGGTGTTTTAGGAGATAAGATAACAGAAATCACTGGGTTAAAGCTGGACCGAAATTCCAGAGGTAGCATTATTATCAATTTACAATGGGGGTGGAAGGTTCGCAGGCTATGAAGGACTTGCTTACAAGATTATTGACAGCTGCACGAATTATGATAGCTAGGAAGTGGAAGGGGAAAGCAGAATATAAAATGGAAGAATGGTATAAAAAGGTGGGGGATATAGCTATTAAACGATAAATCAACACGTGCCATTAAGGTAAGACGAGGAATACGCAGGAGAAATGATTTTGAGGAGATATGGAAAGTGTTTGTAGGATTTGTACTGTTAAAACGGAAAGGGGTTAAACCATTGCAAGAGGTGTTTCAATTTTGGGAGGTTGGATAGTTACAATGGCATGGTCTCGGTGGCGGAGTGCACATTTTTATTATTTATTTATGATGATTACTTTGTCAAAATAAAGAAAAGACCTTTGAAAAGCCTGCTGGGTCATCTCTGACCATTGGCCATGCTGATTGGGGCTGATGAGCACTGCAGTCCAATAACATCTGGAGGTCAAAGGTCCCTTGCTTCACCCCACATCCTTTTCCTGCTACTCACTGCGGGCTGAAGTCCGGAACGGCATAGTATACTTCTTGAGGATGCGTAGCATGGACTGGTACGTATTCCAGGTGTCGTGGGAGACAAGGAGATCCTGGTTGCCAGGCAACAGCTTGATGAATGCTGAGCAGGACCCAGAGCCAAGAACCCGGTGGTTTCCAGATTTGTTGAAGGCCGATTCCAGGTCTTCCAAATCGCCCCCCAACTGGAACAAACTAGCAGAGGCGATTCACATGACGATGGTTTTAGTTGTTATTTCTTTCACAAAATTTACATGCTGCTTGGGGTTTTTTTTAATTTTAAAAAAGAATTAATAACCTCAACATGTTTTACAAAAAGAATATTTTTAAAAAACATATTTTTAAGCATTCAAAAAAATAATTAAAGCCAATGATAAGCTAAAAACCAGACTAAATCACATGTCAAGGTTCTACTCGTCTCTATAGGATGAAATAAAAGAGGTGCCTAAAATTAACGTGCCTGCCTTATGTCAATAAGGTTCCAAAGTATAATGTTGATTATATACAGTATTAGATTTCTTAGCTGCCCTTTACCATAAGACCTGAGGGCAGGTTAAATCCTCCTTTAGAGCCATCTAAGTTGGTTGCCATCATTGCCTCTTCCAGGAGCGATTTTTATTAAGGTGGGGGGCATCCCACACTCAAACCGTGTACAGTGGTACCTCTACTTACGTTCACCTCCGGTTACGTATCCTTTGGGATACGTACGCGGCAAACCCAGAAGTATTTTTCCAGGTTTCGCCACGTGCGCATGCACAGAAGCGCTAAACCGCACCGCGCACATGTACAGAAGCGGCACCTCCGGATACGCACACCTCGGGATCTGACCGGAGCTCTGGAACGGATCCCATGCACAACCAGAGGTACCACTGTATTTTAAAGCTTAGGCAGGGATCTTAGAAAGGGGAATTCGTTGCTCAACTCTGCTTGTCTCCTGGGAGCTTCACCTGACCTCTACCTCACTCTGCCTCCCGGGAGTTAAAAAAAGCTTTTGCTACACAGCTGCCCAACCCCACTCTGACCCAGATGTTGATGCAGACTCGAGATTCCTGGAAACCTTTGCATTTGGGGGCGGGGGAAGGTGGAGGAGTTCCCCTCGGACTCTGTGGCGTCTGTAGCAAGCTTGCCTCCTTATCTTAGGAGAGATAAGCTATGAGCCCAACAGACAACCCTCAGCCCAAGAGACTGAAGCTCACAAAAGTCATCTGGCTCACACCAGGGAGGCAATGCTTTTCTACCTCCACTGCCAGAGGCAGTAAATGTCCCTGAATTCTGGTTGCTGGGAATCACAAGCAAGGAGATGTTGGTGCGTTCATGTCCTGCTTTTGGGCTTTCCCATTGGGGCATCTGTAAAAAACAGGATGCTGGAGCAGATGGTCCTTTTGGCCTGATGCAGTAGGGGTTTAAACAGCCTCGGTCCAGTATACCTGAAGGAGCATCTCCACCCCCATCGATCTACCCAGACACTGAGGTCCAGCGCCGAGGGCCTTCTGGTGGTTCCCGCATTGCAAGAAGCCAAGTTACAGGGAACCAGGCAGAGGGCCTTCTCAGTAGTGGCACCTGCCCTGTGGAATGCCCTCCCACCAGATGTCAAAGAGAACAACAACTACCAGACTTTTAGAAGACATCTGAAGGTAGCCCTGTTTAGGGAAGGTTTTAATGTTTGATGGATTATTGTATTTTAATATTTTGTTGGAAGCCGCCCAGAGTGGATAGGGAAGCCCAGCCAGATGGGCGGGGTATAAATAATAAATTATTATTATTATTCTTTAAGATTAGGTTGCAATCTAAGTACAACTTTGGGAGGGAACAACAGCGCATCAGCCAAGGCATGAAACTCCCGTGTGCTGCAGAGGATCTTGGGAAAAGGGGCTGAAGAGACCGGGATTCTGGACTAGATGTGCATTTGTTCTCATCCAGCAGGGTAGTTCTTTTTGGAAAATAGGCAGCCGCAGCCAGCATGGTCAATGGCCAGGGATGATGGGAGTTGTAGTCCAACAACAGCCAAATACAGTGGTGCCTTGGTTTACGAACTTAATCCGTTCCAGAAGTCCGTTCTTAAAACAAGGTGTGCTTTCTCATAGTGGCGGGGGACTCAATTTACAAATGGAACACAATCAACAGGAAGAAGAGCATGTTCTATTTCCAAGGCAAAGTTCACAAACCAAAACACCTACTTCCGGGCTTGCAGAATTCTTAATCCAAGTTGTTCATAAACTAAGCTGTTCTTAAACCGGTACCACTGTACAGGCTTCCCAATGGGGCCAGTGAGAACAGGAAGCTAGGTCAGATGGTCATGTTGTGCAGGTGCCATATTATCGCCTTCCAAAGCAACTACTCTATTCCGAACTTAAAAATGGAAAGTGTAATGCTGGTGGTCAGCAAAAGACGTTTAAAGACTCTCTCAAGGCAAATCTAAAAAAATGTAGTATAAACACCGACAACTGGGAAACACTGGCCTGCAAGTGCTCCAGTTGGAGAACAGCTTTTACCAAAGGCGTCATTGGCTTTGAAGACACTCAAACTCTGGACAAAAGAGAGAAACGTGCTAAGAGGAAGGCATGCTTGGCAAACCCTCACCATTATCAACTCCCATCCAGAAACCTATGTCTCCACAGTGGAAGGACGTGTGGATTCAGAACTGGCCTCCACAGTCACTTACGGACTCACTGTTAAGACCGTGTTCATGGAAGACAATCTTACTCGGCTACGAGTGATCGCCAAAGAAGAAAGAAGAGTTCAGATGGGCTACTGACCTATGTTCCTATGTCTTTTTACCTATGCCCGTATTATTAATAATAATTATTATTATTACAATTAATTTACCAACCCCTTTCTCAACGCTCGTCTCAAGGAGATTTACATGTCAGATAATTAGAAACAGTTAAAAACCCCAAAAGCAACAAATACATTTAAAAACAAGACTTAAACCCTAAAAACCCAAACAGTTCCATTCCTTACACTCTTAGCTGCTTCTTAATGAGGAATAGCGGCTTAAAATTCTTCGTAGCCGATAAAACGAAAAAGAAACACATCATGTATTACACAGGAACAAACTCAAATATTCCTCAGCTGCAGTCTCCAGGAAAATAAACTTGTCCAAAAAAAAATTAGGCTTCCAAATTAGCCAAAAAATTATGGTGGTTTTTTTTTAAAGCGAAAACTTTCCCCTCCAAAACTGAGTGTAGCCAATGGCAGTAGGACTTCATGTGTACAGTACTTGTGTCTGTGGTGTGGGTGTGTTGCATGCAGCTGTCATGAGTGCATGTGTGCACGCTAGTGATATGTCCATGGTGCCCAGGACAGTTTAAATATGGGCCCCAAAAAGTTGATGACCCCAGGCTTAAACATCATGTGTCATTGTCAGTCCTGTGCAGAATCCAGGCACCCGTGAAATGTCTCCACTCCCGCATTTCCTCACATGCGCAAAAGAACAAAAGACTTACAGAAAGCCAAAGGGTGCGATGGAGAACTTGCCGATTGGGAAGGCCACCCGGCCGTTATAACCATCCTCAAGGCCCTTCAGCTGCAGCAGGGCGAGGCGTACCTGGGCATTTTGGTGGAGAACACACAGGAATCACTCACAGAGTCAAACGTTAAAAGCAGCCAATAAACAATCCCAGACGTAGTTTGGTCCTCGGATCAGGAAAGGGAAAAAAATGCTAACAGCAATTACGCTGCCATATGGAAGGCAATGAACCTGCCAGCTTGCAAACTGAATATTAATTCATTCAAACATCTGCACAAGATGAAACGGAACTAAAATAGCAACCATTAATGTTCATGTTATAAGGTGTTACATCCCAGTGTCTTGGGACTTGAAGGAGGGACACTGCAGCTGGATACTGTGTGCTTTTCAGTGGCTAAGCAACCGGTTTTTCCAGCACTGGAAGGACCAGATGACTCCTCTCGTAGCTGGCAGGAGCTTTTCTTTCCTTGCAACATACAAAAAAGGGACTTTTGGCCGGAGGTGCAAAGACCACAATTATTCAGAGTTCTGGGGGCCCTAGTTAGGGTTATTTGCGTGGTATGCATGTCACAATGGGCTCCACTAGAGCCTTCTCCCAATGTCACGATTAAAATGCCACCTTGCATCTTTAAGCATAGTTTTAGTAGGTTGGCAACCCTAATAAGCAGAAGCACAAGGGCCAACTTGCACATTTGGCAACCTAGTAAGTTACTGTTTGTTAAGAGGCATTTGTGCTTATGATATAGTCACATGCAATGCTTGTAAAAACACACCGCCACATCTCTTTATTCTATTATAGCCTTGCAAAAGTTAAGTCGCGTTTTTAAATCCGGCTTGTTGTTTAAAAAGTTCACTACCCAGTTCCACCCACATAGTGGGCCTTGACACCACCACTCAACCCCCCTCCCCCCTCCCCTCTTCCTGATTCATGATTTCCATCACACAGTGCCTGCTTTTGCAAAACAGTATCACAAACTGACATGCTTTCGCCAGCATGTTTTCGTTTTCCTTTACAGTGGTACCTTGGTTTAAGAACAGCTTACTTTATGAACAACTTGGATTAAGAACACTGCAAATCCGGAAGCAGGTGTTTTGGTTTGTGAACTTTGCCTTGGAAACAGAACATGCTGAGTGTGTTCCATTTGTAAATTGAGTCTCCCGCTACTATGGGAAAGCACGCCTTGGTTGAAGAACACTTTGGTTTAAGAATGGATTTCCAGAACGGATTAAGTTTGTAAACCAGGGTTTACCACTGTATTGTGGTTTAACAATCAATCCCCAGGGAATGATGGGAATTGAAGCCCAGTGAGTGTAATGGGGTGTGTGTGGATCTCCTAACAACTCTCAGCACTCTTTAACAAACTACAGTTCCCAGGATGCTTTGGGGGAAGCCGTGCCGGTTTATAAAGTGGAATGATACTGATTTAAAGGTACGGTGCGGGTTGCACCCCAGCCTCAGAACAGAATACCGCACCTGGTACCAATATTCAGAATCGCCCGCTGCCTCCATCATCTGCATCATCCAGGCGAGGTTGGCTTCAATGTATTTGTTGAGCTTCTGGCAGTAGTCAGTCTGGTACTTGAATGGCCCACAGTAGCCCACCATTGTGTTCATCCAGTGCATGTAGATGAGCTGCAAAGGCACAAAAATTTAAGGCAGCTCGGCTAGATCCAGAGCAAAAGGCAGCTGCAGCTCGGCGGTAGGGCGTCTGCTTTGCATGCAGAAGGTCCCAGGTTCAATCCCCAGTGGGATCTCCAGGTAGGGCTGGGAATGCCATCCTGTCTGAAGCCCTGGAGATCTGCTGCCAGTCAGTGTAGACAACAGGGAACCAAACAGGGGGCCTTCTCGGAAGTGGCGCCTGCCCTGTGAAACGCCCTCCCATCAGATGTCAAGGAAATAAACAACTATCTGGCTTTTAGAAGACATCTGAAGGCAGCCCTGTTTAGGGAAGTTTTTAATGTTTGGTGTTTTATCGTGTTTTTAATATTCTGTTGGGAGTCACCCAGAGTGGCTGGGGAAACCGAGCCAGATGGGCGGGGTATAAATATTATTATTATTATTATTGATAAATAGTCTGACTCAGTGTAAGGCAGCTTCCTATGTTCAATTCACCCTCACTGGCCAGTATTGGGACCTATAACTTAAATTAGGTATGTTAATTTCAATCTCCCTACTCCAAGTAAAGCCTTCTCTATTCAGTAGGAGCTTGGAAGCCCTTCCTGAATCTTTCAAGTTTATTCAGAACAGGCAGGGGGTAGCTCCTTGCTGCTCCAGGTAACATATAACAATGGCTTTCGGGCCCGGCACTCTGCACGTGTTCAGAGACCACCGCATCTGTATTCACCTTCCATAAGTGAAATTCATGGAAAGTGAATTTCTAGGTTAATGCATGCCTCAAATGGCTTTGTCCTGAGAGAGCTGAAGTGATGGGATAAGGGTCTTCAATAAAGCTGGAAAACGTGGAGGGTGGAGGCCATACGCCAACACTTACCTGCTGAGACACAGCTGCTTCCGCCAGCCCTGCCGCGTAGGCCTGGAGGCTGTCATTATACTTCTCATTGGTGGTTAGTTCCAGGGAGGCCCATCTATAAGTGAGACAGAAAGAGAGAGAATAAAAAGTACTGAGAAGACCAGTGAAGAAATCCATCTGTCAAGTTTCCCCTCCTTGCACTACAGCACCCTTTTGCTTGAGTCCTTAAATGAGCTCCCCTGTCACACTTCAAATCAGCTTCAAGCTTCTAGTCCAGGCTTCCTCAACCTCGGCCCTCCAGATGTTTTGAGACTACAATTCCCATCATCCCTGACCACTGGTCCTGCTAGCTAGGGATCATGGGAGTTGTAGGCCAAACACATCTGGAGGGCCGAGGTTGAGGAAGCCTGTTCTAGTCCTCAGTATGAAGGCTTCCTACCCGGGGTCATCAGCTGTCAAGCTTGCTGAGCGTGGAAAAGTGAAATGCAAACTCAAGACCCATCACGTAAAGTTTAGTGTGAAAGAACTTCAGGCCTGAGGGAGCCAAATCCTGCCCTCCAGGAATCTCTAACTGGCCCTTGGGACTGTCCCCAGATCAAACCCTCTTCACAAACATACCTTCTCTCCCCCCTCCTCCCCACCCCCCCCCCCGCTGCAACATCACTCCCCAGATTTGCTTCACAACCTCCTGGAATGTTTCATTTTGCCCGCTTGGTATGTGTCCTTGAAATCTGATCATGCATCTTGCTTGCCTGAAGGGTGCATGAGTGTGATGTGCCCGCTTTTGCCTCTAGCACATGGCCCCTAGAAGGCTCCCCAGAAGGGAATGTGGCCCTCAGGCTGACAAACTAGTCATACCTTGGGTTGCGTTTGCTGCGGGTTGCGTTCACTATGGGTTACGAACGCGCAGAACCTGAAAGTACTTTGAACATGCGCAGAAGTGCCGAATCGTGCCACGCACATGCGCAGACTCAGCGCTTCAGGTTGCGCTTTTTCATGTTGCGAACGGGCCTCCGGAACGGATCCCGTTCGCAACCAGAGGTACCACTGTACTGAAATTTAACCAGAATGGTTTGGCACTCAATCCATCTTCCCAGGGAACTCTGGGAATTGTAGTTCTTCGAGGGGAAAGGGTGGGAGATGTGTGTGTGTGTCCTAACAACTCTGAGACCTTAGCAAACAACAGTTTTAAAAAATAGCCAGGGATCTTGTAGAACAGTTCCAACTACATATTAAACGGTTTGGTCTTTTTTAAGGGGAAATAGGATCAACTGAAGAAGGGTGAAATGAATTAAGAAAAATGAGGTGTGGATCTAACTAATGGAGTCAGTTGTGTTGATAACAGCTTATTTTAAAAAATAAACACTGTAAAGGAAAAATTAGTCCATTATTATGTATTATAGGAGACTAAAGAGTATGTTGAATAGATGATTCTTAATCCTAATTGTAACACAACTGGCCCTGTATTGAATTGGTGTGGGTGTTTATAGGTACAATATGTAGTGTCCAATTCGAGGTAATCAATGTGTGCCAGCACACCCAATAAGAGTTTCTCAGTAGTCCTACTGGTGGTCCCTCCTCCCTGCTGCGTCCTGCTTTAAAATAAATGCTGCAGATACCGGTAACTTTGGACTTCATGTTCTTATGTCCCTCCCCGAGTCTTGTGATTGTTTACTTTAAAATGTCGCAATCCGTCCCTTTCGCGTTTGTGGCGCCTTCCTGCTCATTCTACCAAACGCGGCCCTGGATTCCTGCCCCCGAGGGCATCGCTTTTTGCAGCGCAGTGTGGCACGCACGAACTTGAAACCCCACTGCCTTCATTTTGCACCTGCTCCGGGTCTGCGCGCTTTTGCAACGCGGCCCCCTTTGCGCGTTCACTCGAAAGTAACCCCCTCCAATAAAAACAACAACAACCCGGTGTTCATTTGAGCTTGCACCCGGTATAAACGTGCACGAGAATCGGACGCTTGCAATGCGCGTTTACTGGGAAGTAAACCCTACTGCCTTCCTCTGGGCTTGCTCATCACAACACTCGCGCCTTGCAAGGCAGCCCTAGCAGCCTGTTTACTCGCAAGTAAGCCCGACTTCGCCCAACAGGGCGTGGTCCCAACAAAAAGGGAAACCCGGCTAGGAACGCAGCCTTGCCCCGGGGACCGATTTGAACCGCTGCAGTGGGCGGACACCCGCCTGCATGCCTACCTACCCGGTCTCCCGGATGCCCTCGGTCAGGTTAGCCCAGGCAACGGCCGCGGGGACCCAGCCAGTCACGGTCTCCAGCTGTCCGGAGACGGGGTCCAGCACCACGGAGCAGCTGCGGGTCGGTTCCGAGCCGGCGGCGGGGAAGAAGGGAGGCGGCCGGGCGGCCTGCTGCGCGATACCGGGCAGGATCAGGGTCATCAAGAGCGCGAGTCGCGCCATGGCCGGATCGAGGGACGTCCCCACCGGCCCAGGACGGAGGCGCGTCCAAGTCCCACGTGAACCGCTGATGCAGCCGGAGGAGGAGGAGCGCCGAGGAGAGACGGCCCCTCGCCGCGACCGGCGCGCTGTCCCCGCGACGGCCCCAGGGGGGAGCCCCAGGCCCGCGATGGCGAAGGATCGCAGCGCGCGTCCCTTCGCCCGGCTGCCTGCCTGCCTCCCGTCCCAAGGTGAGTTGAGTGGAAACTTCGGCACTTGGTGAGTTTAAGGCTTGGTGAGCTTAAGGTTGTGGCCGCTGAACCTGAGCGTCAAGCCCGCGCAGGAAGCTGCCTTCCTTCTGAGTCAGCTTGGTATTGCCCGCACTGACTGGCAGCAGTTAGTCAGGGTTCCACACCCGGGCATTTTCCTTAGAGCTTCCTGGAGATTGAACCCGGGGCCCTCTGCGTGTAAAGCAGGTGCTCTAACCAGGGCCGGATTTAGGTTTGATGAGGCCCAAAGCTACTGAAGGTAATGGGGCCCTTTATATATCCAGCTGTCCTTTGTCAACAACAAATTGTCGCCGTTTTTTTGTGTTGAGTATATGCTGTATGGTAATTTATGGACCCATTAAAGCCATTTGCACATAACAAAATATGTACATCATAGGAGCCTACACAACACAAAACACTGTTGCTGTATGTAGGTTTTATTTTATTTGTTTTCTATCTTATATTTTGTAAATGTACATCCAGATTTTTTCCCCTTTGAATTTTTGGGGGGCCCCAAGAGAGTGGGGCCCTAAGCTATAGCTTGTTTATACCTAAATCTGGCACTGGCTCTAACCACTGCACTACTGTGCTTCCCTTGTCATCATAGGACGCTTCCTTATACTGAGTCAGGCCATTGGCCCATCTAGTTCAGGGTTTCCCAAACTTGGGTCTCCAGCTATTTTTTGGACTACAGTTCCCATCATCCCTGAACACTGGTCCTACTAACTAGGGATGATGGGAGTTGTAGTCCAAAAACCAGCTGGAGACCCAAGTTTGGGAAACCCTCATCTAGTTCCTTATTGTTGACTCTACACTGACTGGCAGTGTCTCTCCAGGATTTCAGACAGGCAGAGTAGATGCTCTAACCACTGAGCTGCACCCTTCCCCCAAATTCACTGGGACTAGATGGCTTTTTGAGAACCCTTCTGTAAAGAGAGGGCTCTGAATTTAGGTGATTAAGCCCCTGCCCGGGAACAAGCGTTCTTGCCTTGTGCCTAACATATTTTTTTCCATCGCAGTTCATTTCTCCTGGATTATTTTGAGAGAATTCAGACTTTGGGGATTAGGGCTGTCTGAGGGGGATCTACTGGACTCCCTGACCCAAGTTGGCTGATGACCATTGGAACTGATGAAGCAGAAGGGTGGGAGGCCCAGCAGTAGGGAGTGCCAGAGCCAGGGACAAGGACAAGTGGAGTCAGCCAGTCCTGCTTCTGACCCCATCGTCCTCCCTGCGAAGTTCAAAAAGAGCAACAAGTGAGACTTAGGACACATTCATACCATCCACTTAAGAGCTCCCTGGGAAGAGGGGTTGGTTGTTAAACCACTGGCAATGGTAGCTCTGGGAGGGGGAAATGGGTCTTCAACAAACTACGACTCCCAGAATTCTTTGGGGGAAGCCCTGATTGCTCACAGTGCTTTAAATCTCTGGTGCTAGCAGAGGGTAAGCTGGGCTTGCATTGGGGCAGTGCGATGGCTGGCTTGGAGCTGTCATTTAAATTTCCCATAATGCCTTGGAGAAACCCTACACCAGAGGCATTGTGGGAAATTTAAATGGTGTCTTTAAGCAGCATGGAACAGGACAGTGGTACAGTGGTACCTTGGTTCTCATACATAATCCGTTCCGGAAGTCCGTTCGACTTCCAAAATGTTCAAAAACCAAGGTGTGGCTTTCTATTGGCACAGGCGCCCCAGAAACAATAGCCGACAGCCACATCAGATGTTTGGCTTCCGAAAAACGTTCGAAAACCGGAACACTTACTTCCAGGTATTTGGCGTTTGGGAGCCGAAATGTTTGAGTACCAAGGTGTTCGAGAACCAAGGTTCCACGGTAGGTCCTATTTACAAGCAAGTTTTGAGTATTATTTTTATATTTATCAATCAGAGGAAGGGAAAGAACAGCTGTCTGTGGGTACAGCATGCTTGATTGACTTCTTCGGACTTTTTATTGTTTAACAAAGCAACTGAAATATTCATGAATAAGAGCCTGTTTTGGGGGAGTGATGCTTTTTATAAAGACAGCAAATCTTTATATGGTAATCATAGGAAAACTATGTTTAAGTGACAGGTAGGTAGCCGTGTTGGTCTGCCATAGTCAAAACAAAATAAAATAAAAAATTCCTTCCAGCAGCACCTTAGAGACCAACTAAATTTGTTCTTGGTATGAACTTTCGTGTGCATCCACACTTCTTCAGATTGTTGTTGTTCAGTCGTTCAGTCGTGTCCGACTCTTCGTGACCCCATGGACCAGAGCACGCCAGGCACGCCTATCCTTCACTGCCTCTTGCAGTTTGGCTAAACTCATGTTAGTAACTTCTTCAGATACTCTTCAGATATTCTTCAGATATTCAGATATTCTTCAGATATGTTTAAGTGTGCGTGCATATTCCATTTGGAATTGATACGCTAGAATAAAATTTGCTGTCTTGTGATATGCTAGGATATTTATGGTATCCAAAGTTGCTCATGCCATTGGCTCAAGGATTTCTGCTCCCACAACAGAACTTTTTCTGCTCTATGGAACTCGTTCTCATAGGAGACAATGATGGCCACCAACCTAGATGGCTTTAAGAGAGGACTGGGCATATTCATGACTGTCTACTAGTCATGATGGCTATGCTCTGCCTCCACAGTTGGCTTGGCCTGATCCAGCAGGCTCTCATGTTCTTATGTGAAAGGGGGGGGGGGGTTCTGCTGTACAAGTGTAAATCCTTGCAGTAACAAGGATTTGGATGCCGCCCAATGACTTCAGATCCCCCCCCTCTACGTTAACTATAAGAGAGAGAGAAATAGCAGTTTTGACTCCAAAGTTCATGCTTTCGGGAAAAGAGTGACTTTTGTTCAGGGGAAGGACGGATTTGCTGTTGCAGAGAGAAACTCTGTGGCCCACCCACGTGGCCCCAAGCGAACAGTACAGCTTCCAAAGGAGACCTGCACTCGGAGACCCCGGTCTTGCCAAAGTACACAGGACTCTTGAGTTTTGAAGGGGCCTTGGCTATTTCAGCAAAAAAAAATTAAAAAGTCTGCAGCTTTCCAGAACTGTGATAGGCCACGGCGATGGGAACGTGGGTGGCTGAGTTCAGTGGGTCTCATGTGATCCTGGTGGGGCAATTTCACAAGATGCCCGTCAGTCGTGTTGATCTTTTAAGCCCTTAAGGCTGTTATGTCACCAGCCCAGGTAACAGGGCCCCCCTGCTCTCCCAGGAGATTTTTCGGCCTATCAGTTGGAATGCAGCGTGGGAGAGACTGGTGGGATATAGTTGAAGGATCACGTAGAGCAGGGCTTCCCCAGACTTCTGAGTTCATCCACCACTTTGATGGACTTGTAAAGTTGACATTGAAAATCCCCCCCAAACATCTAAATTCTTAAGAATGTGAATGAAGTAAAATTAAGAAATAAATGTTTATTAATCATCAAACACCATTACTAGGAATGGTAAAACATAAACAGGGAAGTAAAACAAGTGAAAATGGTTCCACATTATTATTTTTTGTACTATGTCTTGTAAATTTCTTTCCCACCCCTATTATTATTATTATTATTATTATTATTATTATTATTATTATTATTATTATTATTACCATTATTACCCCAGCCTTTTCCCTGATGGAACTCAAGGCAGCTTACAGATAAAACGAAAAGCCATAATTAAAAAAAACATTGATAGAAATAAAACTATATACAATGGTACCTTGGTTGTCGAACTTAATCCGCTCCGGAAGTCCATTTGACTCCCGGAACGGTTCGAAAACCAAGGCGCGGCTTCCGATTGGCTGCAGGAGCTTCCTGTACTCAATTGGAAGCCGCAGAAGCCACATCGGATGTTCAGCTTCCAAAAAATGTTTGCAATCTAGAACACTCACTTCTGGGTTTGCGGTGTTCGGGAGCCAAAATGTCTAAGTACCAAGGCGTTCAACAACAAAGGTACAACTGTGCATATTAAAACTATACCAATTAAAACTATACCAATAATTAAAACTATAAAAAACTATAAAACTATAAAACTATAGTTTAACTATTAAACTATAATGAACTATTAAACTATAATTAACTATTATATTATATTATATTGTATTATATTATATTATATTAACTATTAAACTATAAAAACTATTAAAACTATACCAATAATGACAATAAAAACAGCACGGCACCAGTTCCCAAAAGTGTGTTGGAACAAATTTTCACCTGTCGGAGGAAGGGCAACAAAGAGGGAGCCAGTGTAACTTCCTAAGAGAGGGAGTTCCAAATTCTGGGAGCAACCACTGAGAAGGCCTTTCTCAGTCCCCTTTCAGCCCCAAGGCAAGGCTTTCGTTCATCCCCTGTACTGTAACTCCATGGGGACCAATTTTTTTTTTTAATAAACAAATTACAAACTTACATATACATACACATACACATATACAAGTACATATAAATACATAATACAAATACAGACAAACACTTAATACAAATACACAATACACATTACACTTACCTACACTAAAGAATATGATTACATATAATTTTAATCCGAATAATTTTTATTAAGTAAATTCTTTTAAAAATAATGTCTTTTTCTAGCCTCCTGAGTGCTTCAGTAAGGCTGAAATTATTCATAGTTTCTTCCTGAGGCTTCCCATTATTGACCACTTTGGGAAACTGTGATATTAAAGCCATTTCTTTTACATCCACGATTTAACAGTTCCATTCAGTATGATGGATAGCCTTTATCTGCAGGGCCAAGGAGAGACTGTGTTCTGTGAGAACAGAGGTGCTTGGCCAATACTGTATAAACCGGATTGAGCCCAAGGCCTATCTGTTCTCACAATGGTCCACCCGATGCTCTTAAAATTGTGCAAGTTGCTTGAAATTTCTTATGTTGGCAAGGGACTAATAAATCGGAAGAACAATAAATCGGAACAAAAACAATTATTACAGTTAAATAATTACAGTATAATAATTATACTAGTATTACTAAATATTATAATATTTATAATTGCAATAATCCCGCAGAGTCAATACAGCTAGTTAAGTTTTAGCCAGCCACGTTTAACTCGGAGAAAATTACATCTTCGTAAACACGAGATGGGGGCTGCCCAAGCGCTGCAACAAGACTGCTGGGATAGTCGATAGATGAGGCTCTCAAATTCAAGGTCCTGAGTTCGAGTCTTCGAGCCCCACGTTGGCCTGCTGTGCAGCGGACTGCGCTAGGCGTCCCTCGTGGTCCTTATTTTTGAACGCAACCGAAATACGGCTGTTCGCCTTTAAGGGGAAAGGGCAAGTTGTCTCTTTAAGCCGCCGGCGAGGGAAGGAGGGCTGAGCTGGCGAGGGAGAGAGGGCGGAGTTGCGGCTTGTTTGGCCGGCTAAAGGCAGGGGATCGACGGCGCTGCTGCTGCTGCTGCTGCTGCTGCTGGAGCGGGTGGGCTGTCTGCTTCTGCCGGTGAGTTGCAGCGGAGGCCGGTGGCTTGAAGCGCACAGGTGCGGCAGGAAGGGCTTTTGCAAGGAAGCAGCGCCTTTGCGCGCCCGGCTGCAAAGGGCGATCGCCCGGGAGCGAGGGATCTTGCTCGCTGAGCCTCGCAGCTTCTGTCGTGGAGACGGAGTGCGCGATCCCGCGTGGCGCTTCCTCGCCTCTTCGCTCTTCTTTTGCGCGCTCGGGTCGGAGGCGCCCCGCGCGTCGTGCCAGGCGGGCGGAGAGGGAGGACAGCCGGCAAAGGACTCCGCCTGGCGCGCTTCTTGGCGAGAGCCGGAGAAATGGATGCCAATCCGAATCGGGGCAGGGTTTGTTTACTTGCTGAGACTGCGTGTTGGCCTTCCGGGACCGTGGAGATGGGCGCGGTTGGGCATTGAAATGAAAACGGCGTGGGTGGGCAACTGCGCGCGGGCGCATGGCACTTGGCTTTGTTTGCAGGATCAGACCAACGGCCTCATCCCGTTATGCTTCCTCTAGAGTAGAGGCCACTGGGTCGTTTGCTAGCCCTGCCTGTTTGGGGGAAGGGGGGGACAGGAGGGGAATGCCCCCTCTGTGCCTGGGATCTGACACTGGGAAGAGGTAAATTGCTTCTGCCCATGGAGGTTCTATTGTGGCCAGATCGTTTTATTTATTTTCGTTTTGTAGCCCACCTTTCCTCTCTCCTCCCCAATAGGTACAGTTGGAATTTAGCTGGTATTCCAGGCCAGAGTATTTGATATTTTGGTGGTGGGGATAAAGTTTGCAACCTAGGCAGTGAATGGGACTACCGCTGCCAGGAGACAAAAACTATAGGAAATTGCTTTGTAGCCCTACAGAGTTAGATCCACCCAGCTCAATATTGTCTGCACTGACTGGCAGCGGTGGATCCTCTTACCATTGACCATTTTACCTTTCTCTGCTGTGCAGCCTCCCACCCCCCCCAAACTTGGCATCTCCCAGGTGTTTTGGGCCATAACTCCCTATTGCTGCCTGGGGCTGGTGAGTCCATATACCAAGACTTCTGGAAGACAAAATTTGGGGAAGACAGAACTATCCTATTATTAGAAGGGTTCAGGTGACACCCCCCCCCTTTGCATGTTACAAGTGGGTGCAAATGGTTGCAGCACAGCAACATTAAGTCATTAAAAGCTAATGGACCTCGCCAAGTCCTGTGATTGTGAATTACGTAAAAGAATTATGTGGTGTGTTTAGAGATAATGCATTTCCTTTGTGTCCGGAAACCTACATTACTGCGGACTCAGGCTGCTGACCCATCACTGAATGGGTGTATTTTTCCAGCCAGTGGTATGAAGGGCGGTGATGCAAGTTTTGCAAGCTGCATAGGACTGTTTTTTTGACTTTCTCTTGAGTTCTGTATAACTTGAAGGGGGTTTGGTGGGTGTGAAGGTGCATCGTCCTTCTAGTCGTAGAGGCAATGATAGATCATTTTCATTCTTTTATTTTGCAAAATAAAATATATACCACTTGATTGCAATAAAGCCCTGGAGTGGTTTGCAAAAAGAATGAAAATATTGGTTAAAAAGAGAGAGAGAGAATGTGTGTGTTTGTGTACAAAACATCTCTTTCAAACACTAAAAAAATAATTAAAGCAACAATCAGCCAAAAACCAGATTAAAATGCATTCTACATGTCAAGTATAAGTTTGCCTGAATAAAAAAAATGTTTTTAGTAGGCACCAAAGAAAGTATAGTGAAGGTGCCAGCCTGGTGTTAATAGCCAGGGAGTTCCAAAGTATGAGTGCTGCTACACTGAAAGATCAATTTCTTGTATCTCTCTAATCTTTCCTCCCACCTGGCATTTTTCTCTATTGCCTCTAGTAATTTAGGTGCTGTAGCCCACTAGTCCTCGGCCTTTTTAGGCCCAGGACCCACCATTAACCCAAACATGCATTTTGGGGGACCCATTTCTGATTTCTGTTATTTAAATATACCGGAAGGAGCGTCTCCACCACCCCCATCTTTCAGCCCGGACACTGAGGCCCAGTTCCAAGGGCCTTCTGGCGGTTCCCTCACTGTGAGAAGTGAGGTTACAGGGAACCAGGCAGAGGGCCTTCTCGGTGGTGGCGCCCGCCCTGTGGAATGCCCTCCTTTCAGGTGTCAAAGAGATAAACAACTATCTGACTTTTTGAAGACACCTGAAGGCAGCCCTGTTTAGGCAGATGTTTTATGTTTTATGGTGTTTTTAATATTCTGTTGGATGGGAGGGCGTTAACCCTTTCTTCCCACATTGTGGTCCTGTCAGAAACTTCGCCCCTCCCCCCCATGCAGTTTGCTCTGGGTTGGAAACTTCATTTAGCCCCAATGGAAGATTCCCTGCCAACACTCATTTCCTTGGGGGACACTTTCATCAGGACTGCAGTATGGGAGGAAGTGGTTAATCCCCCACCCACCACCACTTCCTGAAAGGCTTCATGTGATTCCTATTCTCTCCCCTCTCACAATCACACCTACACTGTCAAAATCAAACTTTGCACATGTGCATTTTAGCCCATTACCTACTCCAGCCCTTGTTAACTGCTGCATTGAAAACTTAACATATAGGGGAATGGTCCTGGCGCAGTGGTAGAACATCCTTGCAGGCAGAACGTGCCGGGTTCAATCTGCAGGTATGAATAGGGAAAGACTCTTTGTCTCAAATCCTAGAGAGTCACTGTCAGTCAGTGTAGACAGTACTGAGCTAGATGCACCCAGTAAGGATGCAAGTGGCGCTGTGGTCTAAACCACTGAGCCTCTTGGGCTTGCTGATCAAAAAGTTGGTGGTTTGAATCCCCGTGACGGAGTGAGCTCCTGTTGCTCTGTCCCAGCTCCTGGCAACCTAGCAGTTCGAAAGCACGCCAGTGCAAGTAGATAAATCGGTACCGCTGCGACGAGAAGGTAAACAGCATTTCCATGTGCTCTGGCACTCATCAAGGTGAGCTCTCGTTGCACCAGAAGCGGTTTAGCCATGCTGGCCACATGACCCAGAAAGCTGTCTGTGGACAAATGCCGGCTCCCTCGGCATGAAAGCGAGATGAGCGCTGCAACCTCATAGTTGCCTTTGACTGGACATAGCCATCCAGGGTTCCTTTACCTTTTACCTTTACCTAGATGGACTCAGTAGTCTGACTTTGTATGTAAGGCAACTTCCAGCCAAATGCGGCCCTCATAAGCCTCTCTATCAGGCCCTTGGGCATCGCTCCCCAGTCCACAAACTTTACTCCTTGCTTGAACACAGAGGGGAAATCCATATGAAATAAGGCAGGGGTAGGCAACCTAAGGCCCATGGGCCACAAGCGGCCCATGATGGTCGTTTAACTGGCCCACGAGCTGCCCCTGAACTGAGCCACCTGTTTGGTGAGTCCGTGCGTGCAGCGCTAAACCGGCACGGAGACTTGCTTCTGTGGCACCGGAAATCGTGTCTGCGCAGACGCCGGAAATCGCGGGTGGGTGCACGATCCAGCCCACGGAGGGATCTCTGCTGGAGTGAACTGGCACAGGCGAGGTAAACCTTGCCGACCCCTGCACTAAGGTAATCCCTAAAGGTGGTGATGGAGGACCAGTGGCCTTTCTGATGTGTCTCGGTTCCAGTTCCCATCAGCCCCAGCCAGCATGACCAATAGTCAGGGAGTGACTGGAGCCACAGCACAGTACCATCTGAAGATGGGTAGCTCGGTTGGTTAGAGCAGGGTGCTGGCAATGCCAAGGTTGCAGGTTCGATTCCCATAGGCATACCTCTGCGTTGCAGGGGGTTGGACCAGATGATCCTTCGGGTCTGTTCCAACTCTATATATCTATGATTTGATGAACTACCCCTGTATTATTAAAGCATTAGGAAGTTATCCTGCATTTCCTTACTTCCTCAAGAGAGGGGGAAAAACAACCAGCATTTCTACTGAGTTTTCAGCCATCTGCACATTTCATCTAAAAAAATAATTTACCAGCTGGAGAAAAAGCAGATGTGATTCATCAACTCAAGAAATTGTTATAAAACCCAAGGTGTACCAGAACACTGGAATCCTCACCCCAGCTGCTGTAAACAGAGGTCCGAGCAGAAGACAGTGCTTAAAAAATAGTGTTAGGAACAGGAGGACTGATGCTTTTAACTCCCTCTTCGGAGGAAAGGTTTTCAGGTTTTCAAATCCCCTCTGTTTGTTATCTTGGAACAGGCCAGCCTGGGTAAACAAAGTGACTGATAAGGACTCTCTCTCTCTCTCTCTCTCTCTCTCTCTTTAAAAAGAAACCCTCCAGAATTTCCAGGATCATTTGGCTTTGTGACCTCTGTCACTCTCCTCCCACACCACCTGGTTTCATGCTAATTTGGACCTTGCTAGCTAGGTGGCGGTGAAAGGAATTCCCCGAGAAAAGATGCTTTTTAGTGTCAACAGAGTTTGATTGCATCTGGGTGAAATGTCTCAGCTAAACCTGTCTCATCGCATAGCAATGAGCTGGATGGACCAATGGTCTGTTTCGGGACAATGCAACCTCCTGTGTTCCTTTTTTAAATCAGCCTTTTTTATGAGGAACAATGAGGACTGGAATCTTTTTTAAGGGGAAGGGATAGATTTTTCATCATTTACCGGTACCTGGCCCTCAGAACTGCCTGCAGGCCACGCCCCTCTCTTTCCTCAGGCCACACCCCTTTCCAAACCTCACCCTCTTTGAGAATTCAGCCTTCCGTGTTGGTTTACATCTGTTGCTCCTCCCACTTTTGCCTTTGGCCCTGCCCACCGCATGCATGTGGCCCCTGGTAGGTCGCCCAGAAGAGAATGCGGCCCTTGGGCAGGACATTTTTAACCCTTCCTACTCCAGAGGGTGTCTCCTGATTCATTGGAGGAGAAGCTTCGTGCTAAAACGGCCTGTAAGCAGCAGTTGGAACTGTGGAATGGGATTCACAGTGATGGAACAAGAGGGCAATTATTGCTTGTAAGGAGTCCTTCCTTTGATGCCGCAGCACCTGCACTTTGGAACTCCCTGCCGATTGACATTAGGCAGGCACCATCACTGTATTGGACACCTGCTGAAAGCTTTCCTGTTTCAGCAGGACCTATCCAAACACCTGCTTTGGTTACATCTTTTTGTAAATTTGTTTTAGATGTTTTACTGTGTCCTATAACAGCTTCCGAGGGACGCGGGTGGCGCTGTTGGTTAAACCACAGAGCCTAGGACTTGCTGATCAGAAGGTCAGCAGTTCGAATCCCCGTGACGGGGTGAGCTCCCGTTGCTGGGTCCCAGCTCCTGCCCACCTAGCAGTTCGAAAGCCCGTCAAAGTGCAGGTAGATAAATAGGTACCATTCCGGCGGGAAGGTAAACGGCGTTTCCGTGCGCTGCTCTGGTTCGCCAGAAGCGGCTTAGTCATGCTGGCCACATGACCCGGAAGCTGTACGCCGGCTCCCTCGGCCATTAACGCGAGATGAGCGCCGCAACCCCAGAGTCGGACATGAGTGGACCTAATGGTCAGGGGCCCCTTTACCTTTATAACAGCTTCCAGGTGCATTTTTTAATTTTTTAAAATCGTGTAGGTGTTTGCCTGCGGGGATTCAGTGCTGGAGCTTCCCATGCATAAGCCTAGGCCGCCTACGCATGGGATTCCAGTTGCTGGGGATCTGCGGCCAGCACCTCACATGCGTAAATGCACGGGCGCCGGCCAAGCCTGCGAACGGGACGCACCGTTGTCCGCCAGGCTGAAATCTGAAGGTGCGTGAGTGAGTAGGAATAAAAGACTTGCCTCGTAACTAAGCTTGGGATGACTTGCGACCTCCTGCACTGTTGAAAAGCACTAAGTGAAACCCCTGACGTTTTTTAAAACCAAAATTCCTCCCCAAATAAAGACAGACACAGTAATTTCTTTTATGGCTTTGGCTGACCCGCATAGGCTTCTAGACTTTCTTTGAACCTATCACTATTCTAAGAGTCCCCTAAACTAAAAGTCCCTACACCGCCAAATCTTCCGCGATGCTAAGGCTAACTAAAACTATACTGCCAAATCTTCCGCGATCTAAGCCTATGCTAAACTAAAACCTAACTAAACCTTTACCACCAAATCTTCCGCAAACTAAAACCTAACTAAACCTACACGCGCTTCCAACCCATCCAACCCTCAGCCCCAAAAAACCCCAACTCAAAAGAACCAAAGAATAATGTAACTAAGAATCTAACTGAACGGCTGTTCAATCCTGTCTATCTGCCTAAAGCGGGGAGCCTCAGCCTTTTATTGATAACCAAGTGTGACATCATGATCGATATATTTACCAATAGGAACGCTGTTGCTGCCCCCCAAAAAGGCGGGAAGCAGAATAAACGACCATTGACAACTTCAAAAACCTCTGGAACTAAACTTTTAGGCGGAGTGATCTCAGTGGCAAAATGCCCACTGAGTCTTACTTTTACTTTCACTTTAGAACGGAAGGATATGTAAGATAGTGCGTAAATAACATCAATTTAAACAAATAACCACGGGTTCAAAAGAACCCACGAAGTGTATTCCCACATTTGCCGTCCTGGCTGCTTTTGAAATGCACATTTACTAAAATAAATGAAATAGATGAGTTATTTATGCCTTGCTTTTCAGCTGAGGATTGGACCAGAAAGCAGCTTATAATTAAAATCCATATAAAGATATAATTAGGGGAATGGCAGTGTGTGAAGTGAGGGGCATGTTCCTTTTAGCCTCTGTTGACACCCACCAAATTCCAGCCTCTTTGCTCCAGGGAGAGAAAGGGTGCAGGAGGAAGTGGAACTGACCAGCTGCTGAGCTAGGTGCTGACCCTCAGAAACAGCCCTTCTGCAGAGTCTTCCTTCTATAACTCATATGATTTCTCTTTCTTCCTCTCATTCCCCCCCCCCAATTTTTAATCCGTTCATTTTTAAAAATGTTCATATGTGTTCCACCCTGGGGGTTGAGAAGGAGCTTGAATCTCTTTATTTAAAAAAACAAAAAAACAAAATCCAACACACTATGATGTAAAAAAAAGGGGGGGGGTTAGCTTTTCACCTTCTCTGATGAAATCGATTCTCCCCTTAGTAGTTGCGAAAATATTTTTGGTGGTTTTGATCTGCCTGTTTTAAAGTTGTTGGGTTTTTTTTGTCCTTTTGCTTCTCCCCAGGTCCCAGCTCTCTCCACCAAGGGAAACCGCTGCAAGAGAATTCTCCAGCCTGAATGGAGAGGGGGCTACTTCTCCATTTCCATCAACGGCTGCAATTTGTGAAATTTCCTGCTGGTTGGAGCAGGGGGGCTTCTCTTACTCCCCTCCCCTCTCTCCGTACCCCCGGCTCCCAGACAGGTGATGCCGTAAAGCGTGGACAAAGTGTGGACATCCTCGCTTTCTAAGGTGGCTGGCCTCTTCGGTTCTCAGGGGAGACACATTTGGCCAGCTGCCATGTGGACTTTCTGGGTCTTGGGAGTGGCCTGGATGGCAGCAGAGGGCGCCAAGGCAGTAGGATATCCCAATAGCCTAGAGGACACCAAGATCTCAGCTTCTCTTCACTTGGACACCAGTGGACAGCTCAACAGGATCCTGAGCTCAGGACGAGCTGTGGACGTGAGTATAGAATCACAGAATCATAGAGTTGGAAGAGACCACATGGGCCATCCAGTCCAACCCCCTACCCAGCAGGAAACACCACCAAAGCATTCCTGACAGATGGCTGTCAAGCCTCTGCTTAAAGACCTCCAAAGAAGGAGACTCCACCACATTCCTTGGTAGCAAATTCCCCTGCTGAACAGCTCACTGTCAGGAAGTTCTTCCTAATGTTTAGGTGGAATCTTCTTTCTTGTAGTTTGAATCCATTGCCCCGTGTCTGCTTCTCTGGAGCAGCAGAAAACAACCTTTCACCCTCTTCTATATGACATCCTTTTATATATTTGAACATGGCTATCATATCACCCCTTAACCTTCTCTTCTCCAGGCTAAACATACCCAGCTCCCTAAGCCGTTCCTCATAAGGCAGCCAAAGAGTAGCCAAAGGGGCGGAAAGAAGCCACCAAATTTGCTGTTTGGTGACTATTTGAATTTATTAATTGCTTCCCCCTGGGAAGAGGCATTGATTGTTAAACCACTCTGGGAATTGTAGTTCTGGGGGGGGGGAATAGCCTCTTAACAACTCTCAGTGTGACTTTCCATAATTCTTTGGGAAAGCCGCAGCTTTAAAGCACTGGTATTAACATGGTTTAAAGGGAAGATGTGAATGTGACTTGGGTTTCTTCAGCCAGCCTCCCAGAAGTCTTCCAGATCCTAAGGAGATTGCCTTCCTTGCCATTGTGTTACGACCGGAACGGGGCTCGGCCCTTGCCTAGCAAGGACGCCTAGCTGAGCTCAAGCCTGCTCAGCTAGTAAAAATGCTTCTGAAGGGAGCCAGGAATGCCTGTTTGTGGCAGAGCCGGTTATTTCACTCCACAGCGGGAGGGCCTGCCCCATAGATCTCCCTCCACCCTTATCTTGCAGCTGCTTTCAAGCCCAGATCCGAATTAGTCCTGGCCCCTGGCCTCTCTCTACTCGGAGCCAAGCTGGGGGGTAGTTCTGCATGTGTAACCCTTCTCGGGGATGGTATGAGAGGGAATGCATTGAATAAGACCCCTGTGGTCCTCTTTCATCCCAGGGCTGAGCTACTGCATTGCACTTTTATGTGGGCATCCCTTGGAGACTGTTTGGAAGCTTCAGCTGGTTGTAGAATGCAGCAGCCTGCCTCATAATGGAGCTGGGCAGCCAGGAACACAGCATGCCAGCATTCTGCGGTCTGCCTGCTCCTCCTCCTGTGCTCTCCTGGGAACAATCCGAGGTGGTGGTTTAGCTTTTGCAAAACTGGGGGACCTGAATGCTAACTTGGCTTCCTAACCGGTCGCTGTTGGTGGTCGCCATCAAGACCTTTCCCTCTGTTCCTAGTTCCTGTTATAGTTTCACCCTGTGTTCTTTTACAGCTCTGGCACTGAGTGGAGGGTTGGGCTGCATGGCCTCTTAAGATCCCAAATTATCTAAAATTATCAAATCAAGGGGGGCTCCCCACTGTGAAATGTGCAAAAGGCTTGGGGAAGAGAGGTTGGCGCTTTTGTTATTTTCTTCCTCGAGAGCCTCTCCCAAGCAGGGCAAAGGGATCCTTTGATTTCTTATATAAGGGAGATTCAGATTCCCCTTTGTCTTAGGCCCTCCTATGCAACCCTATGCAGTAGGAAGCTGCATAAACCGAGTCAGACCATTGCTCCATCTACACAAAACTGGCAGCGGCTGGAAACGGGGTTCTCTCCTAGCCATACCTGGAGATGCCGAGATTTAAACCTGGGACTTTCTGCCTGCAAGGCAGATGCCCTAACCAAGATAGGGAGCGGAGTTCTAAAAGCAGACTTAACTTTTATTTATCTGTACATTTTCATTTCCCATTTTTCTCCAGCACATTCAAGGCAGCATGCATCCATCTCTCTCTTCCCTGTTGTATCCTCACAGCAACCCTGCTTGAGAGGCAGAGATGGGTGGCAGAGTTAGCTTCAGTGCCAAGTGGGGATTGGAAACCTGGTCTTCCAGGTCCAAAATCTGAGTCTCCAACCGCTGCGCCATGTTGGCCCTCCGTAAATAAACGATTGGCTGTGACTGTAACCCCAAGGTGGGATTTCTAGTCTCTTAATTTAATTTCTTTTGTTTTTGTGTCCCTCCAGTGCAGAGAGGTGGGGAAGGAAAACATCTCCAGGCGCTGCTTCTTCATCCGGAACAACCCAGACTGCCAGATGGATGGCGGGTTTCTCAACTACCTCAATGGAGTTTTCTGCGTTTTCCCTGCTGCTCTCCAACCTCTTGCAGTCACCCTCTATGTAAGGACCAGAGTAGAGGAATCCGGGTGGGTGGGAAGGGATTTTAGGAGCCCCCCTTAGCTGTGTTGCTGGTTGACTGCAGAGTCTGGGAGATGTCATGAGGTCCCTGACTCCTCTGAATACCAGTTGCCACAGGAGGGGGGGGGGAGAGTGATCTTGTGCTCAATTCAAAAGTGTTGGTGCTGACCTTTAAAGCCCTAAACGGCCTCGGCCAGTATACCTGAAGGAGCGTCTTCACCTACATTGTTCAGCCCAGACACTGGAGTCCAGCCAGGGGTGGAGCAAGGGGTGTGTGTTGGGGGGGGGGGCATCCCGGGTGCCGCGTTGGGGGGGGCACTCTGTGCGACCGCCGTTACTTTTTGCTGGGCAGCGGGGCAACGGCAACTCCCAAGCCTCCCGGTAAAAAGCCTCACTTGGCAGCTTCCTCGCTCACCTGCTCGGTGCTTTGCTTCCTTCCCGCTCTGGCTGTGGGCGGAGGCGAGGGGCGGGCCAGGGAGGGGCATCAGCGGCCCAAGAGAAGCACCCCCTCCTGCCCCTCGCCTCTGCCCGCAGCCCCAGCAGGAAGGAAGCAAAGTGCCGAGCGCGTAAGCAAACAAGCTGCGGAGCGAGGCTTTTTACCGGACGGTGGGGCAACGGTGCCTCCCAAGCCGCCCAGTAAAAAGCCTCGCTCCGCAGCTTGCTCGCAGTTTGCCGGTGCCGCCACTCCAGCACCGTATGGACGGTGCCAGGATCCTCTAGGATCACGGCACTGGACCGGCGCCGCTGGCAACCTGCTATGTAGCGCGCATGCGCAGCGTTGCTATGTGGCGGCGCATGCGTCGTATGTAGCGACGCTGCGCATGCGCGCTACGTAGCGATGCCCTGCCCCCGGATACATGTCAGGTTTGCTGCTTCGGGTGCCCGAGCGGCTTCCTACGCCACTGGGTCCAGCGCCAAGGGCCTTCTGGTGGTTCCCTCACTGTGAGAAGTGAGGTTACAGGGAACCAGGCAGAGGGCCTTCTCGGTAGTGGCACCCGCCCTGTGGAGCTCCCTCCCCTCAGATGTCAAGGAAATAAACAACTCTCTGACTTTTTAATGTTTGGTTCTGTTTTTAATACTCTGTGGGGAGCCGCCCAGAGTGGTTGGGGAAACCCAGCCAGATGGGCGGGGTATAAATAATAAATTATTATTACTATTATTAATTATTCTGGCTTTTGGCATTGTATTAGCTGTATCTTGCACGTGGTGCCGACAGGTTGCATGTGGCACTGGGGGATTTTGAGCAAGAACAAGCAAACGTGAGCTGATACGGCTCGGCTGTGCAACAGACACCAGCTACTTAGGGGGAAGGAATGGCAGCCACATGTGGTGGAGCTGTGGGAAGGCAGATTGATCAAGCTCAAGGAACCGGCTCCTCTTTAGAAAGAGGATCTGCTTTTTTTTCTGGGAGGAGGGACCAGGAAGGGATGGCACTGCAGCTAAGGGTGTTTGCTGGATCAGGGCAAGGACAGCTTTAGGAATGAGGAAGGTGGAGCAGGAGAACTTGCATTTTGGTATCTTTTCAGAGAAGCTCCTCTTGTGAGTTTAGCCCAAGGCAAATTGCCTGATTTGCATTTGCATTTGCAGGATCTGACCTGAGTTCTCCTCGGGCATCTTTGAATAAGGAAGTGAAGGGGCTGCGAAGTACGCAAGCCCCGTCTCTGCCCACCTGCGCACCTCAGAAGGTGCATATGAGGCTCCCCTCCATTAGGATAGACCATGAAACTCTTAATCTCAGGGTCGGGGTTTCAAGCCCCACATTGTGCAAAAAAAAAATCCTGTGTTACAGTGGGTTCGATGAAATGATCCTTGAGGGTCTCTTCCAACTCTACAAATCTATGATTCTATCTAATCAAGAATGGGAACTTTTCCTGACCAGGATTCCCATCGCCATGGTGGGTGCCCCACCCATGTATATACATAGGGGCCCTTTTGGGCTAATAATGGATCAGTTGCATGACAATTAGACAAGCCTGCCAAGATATGTAGAATGCGTGCATCTATTAACCTGTTTTCAGTTTTATCATTTTATTGAAAACAAAATAAATAAAAAATTCCTTCCAGCAGCACCTTAGAGACCAACTCAATTTGTTCTTGGTATGAGCTTTTGTGTGCATGCACACTTCTTCAGATACCTATTGAATATTTTATTAAATAGTTACCGGTATTTTATTTTTTTGTAAACCACTTTGAGGGTGTCCCCCCCATTAAGTGGAGTGTGTGTGTGTGTATGAAAATACAAATCTGGGGGAGGGAGCATGCTCAGCACATTGGTCAACAGCTTAGCAGACAGAGTTAGCCTGCATGTTCTTGGCACCTGCATGTTCAATACCAAATGTCGGAGGTTGAGCTCATTTGTGATGAAGTGGAGGGACCACAGCTCAGTGGTTGGAACACCTGCTTTGCATGCAGAAGGTCCCATATTTAATTCCTTGCATCTCTAGGTAGGACTGGGAGAGAGCCATTGCTAGTCAGTGCAGATAATCCTGAGCTGGATGCTCTGATAGTCTGTATAAAACAGCTTCCTGCACTCCTAAAAGTTGATCCAGGGTTATATGTAGGTTCTGCAACAAATTAAAGCAGTATTCTGCAATTAAATATAAGATAAAGGGAACAGACCGGCACATGTTCTAATGTGCAGCTGAGTACTAAGAGCGTTTAAGTTCAGTAGCAGATTTATTTATTTGAGACTCTGGATTGCCAGAACCTTGTACAGTTTTTTTGAAAAACATTTTGTTCAAGCCGCAGAATGTTTTGGAGTCCTCCGTCCTCCCCATTTTTCATGAATGAAATTGTCTCTGGGTTTCCTGCAGGCTCTGTGGCTGGCTTATCTCTTTGTCATGCTTGGGGTCACAGCCGAGAAATTGTAAGTAACAACAACGCCAGGCATCTCTCACTTCCTCTTCTGCCCCAAATTTTTAAAAGGTGGCTTCCTAGCCTTCAAATGGGGGGAAGGGCCATAACAGGATATAAGGCTGCTTGGAAATGGGATACTGTCATTCAGAAACTGTTCTCCCTACTTCCTCTCCAGTTTGTCATTCATTCATATTTTTTTTATTATATGCATGCTTCTAAAAAATGGTCCCAAGTCTCATATGCACCGTGCATTTAAAAGCACTCTTCTGCCACGTTAACAAGCATGGCTCCCCCCGCAAAAAATAAAAATAATAATCCTGGGAACTGTAGTTTGCTGCTCATGTGGACTGGGCCTGACTCTGCTCCCCTGAAGAGCAATTCCCCTTGTCGAAGGAACAAAACTCAGTGGCAAGTCCATTCCCCTTTGCATCTCCAGGTTGGGTTGGGAGGGACTTCACTCTGAAATCCTGCAGTGTAGACAATACTGAACCAATAATGGGACTCTGGGGGGAAAAACCAGCTTCCTATATTCTTCATATGAGAGGGGGGGCAATGCATCAAACTTTTAACCTTTTTTTTCTTTCCTTCCACCCTCAAGCTTCTGCCCCAATTTATCTGCCATCTCCACCAAGCTGAAGCTGGCACACAATGTTGCAGTATCCTTTGGTGATTTTTTTCTGGGTCCTCAGAGGCACCAGAGAAGGGTGGAATAGTGGGGGAAGCTCATTGGGTCTTTTCAGTCTCCTGTTATCTAACCCAGGGGGTGGTCTGATGCTAACAGGTGGGGGAATGAGGTGGATTGGAAACCCCCCAGGATCGTGATGGTTTAATCCAGAGGTGAAAGAATCCTTTTTTTCCCACACGGGGCGGGAGAGGGGGCATATTCTCCCTCATGGGCAACTTCCCAGGGGCTACATGCCAGGAGTGGGCGTGGCCAGAGGCAAAAAGAAGGCGGAGCATCAGGTGGAACCCTTAGCCCAAGGGTGTAGCCAACATGGTGCTCTGTAGTTTTTTATTTTGCACCGCAACTCCCATCATCCCTGGTCATTGGCAATGCTGGCTGAGGCTAATGGAAGCTGGAGTCCCAGCAGCATCCATAGGGGACCATGCTGGCCACCCCTGCTCCCGATCTTTCTATAGTATGCCACATACCAGCCAGGGAGGAGATTTCTACACCAGCACATTCCTCTCCATTCACCAGACAGACAGGTACCAAAATTTCGGCCAGGCACTAAATCCTTTGGCAGGGAGGGTAGGACACAAAATAGGGCTGGAGGTGCGGTACCTGGGAGAGTCCCAAGGGCCAGATCATGGGTAGGCAAACTAAGGCCCGGGGGCTGGATCCGACCCAATCGCCTTCTAAATCCGGCCCTCAGACGGTCCAGGAACCAGTCCGTTTTTACACGAGTAGAATGTGTGTTTTTATTTAAAATGCATCTCTGGGTTATTTGTGGGGCATAGGAATTCTTCCCCCCCCAAAAAAAAAATAGTCCGGCCCCCCACAAGGTCTGAGGGACAGTGTACCGGCCCCCAGCTTAAAAAGTTTGCTGACCCCTGGACCAGATAATGCCTGAAGGGCTTCCTTTGCCCCCCTTGGCCTGAGATTCCCCACCCCAAGTTTAATACGTTAGAAGGGTTTTTTAAGCAACCACAAAGCCCTGCGCTGGGTGCTGAAGGGCATCTGTCAGGAATGCTTTGATGGTGTTTCCTGCTTGGCAGGGGGTTGGACTGGATGGCCCTTGTGGCCTCTTCCAACTCTATGATTCTAACTGAGCAGAACAAGAGGCGAGAGGCGTTGGCCGCACCGAATTTTGGCCTCGCGCAAAATCTGAAAGAACAAAGCCAACGCCCTGGAATGAGGCCCATTCCCTCCACTGGGCCTGCTGTCTCCATTTCTTCCTTAGCCCTTTCCTTCATGGTGTCACCTTCCTGGCTTTTGGGAATGGCGCACCCGACATCTTCAGCGCCGTCGTGGCTTTCTCCGACCCGCGGACAGCGGGCTTAGCTGTTGGAGCGCTGTTCGGTACGTGTAGCTAGGGTTTCCCCTCTGCAAACCTTAGTTGGTGGGGCAAGGCCTGCTTCTGTGTCGCCGCTGGATGGAAATCCGCCAGTCATAGCATGACCAGCAGGGCCTCGTACAATGATCATAAAGATTGCCTGGGTCTGTATGGCAGAAGGCTGTCTTGTCAAGTATCCCTGCCCTAAGCGGTTCAGGGCTTTTTGTGCTACCAGCAGATCCTTGATCATGGCTCCCTGATGGGTTGGCAGTCATGCCTTGCCAGTCTTCCAGCTATGTGGGAACTTACCCTTCCTTTCCTTTTCTCCAGGTGCCGGTATCTTTGTCACCACCGTCGTAGCCGGTGGCATAGCCCTGGTGAGGCCGTTCACTGCAGCCTCCAGGCCGTTCCTCAGGGATGCCATCTTCTACATGGTCGCTGTCTTCCTCACTTTCGTGGCCCTCTACTTTGAGGAGGTCAGCCTGGCAGAAGCCCTGAGTGAGTATATATCAAGGGCCAAGGGAAGCGAGTGCCATGCTAGCTCGGGCAAAAGGTCCCTCTAAGTCCCAGGGCGTTTGGGAACCTGTGGCTTTCTCCAGTTGCCATCCCATCAGCCCGGCTGATAATCGGGAAATGACCAGAGTCCACCCGCACCTGGAGGGCCTCAGGATTATATATGTACACCCAGAGGTGGGGCAGCACCCAGCTTGACAGCAGTACATGCAGAAAGGATCTAGGGGTCTTAATAAACCTGAAGCTTAACATGAGTCAACAGTGTGATACAGCAGCAAAAAGCAGCTAAGGCAATTCTAGGTTGCATCAACAGGTTTCTAGTGTCCAAGGGAAGTAATAGTCCTACTGTAGTCTGTTTTGGTCAGACTTGACCGGGACTCTTCTGTCCAGTTCTGGGCACCCCAGTTTAAGAAGGATATTGACAGGCTGGGACGTGTGCAGAGGAGGGCAACCAAGATGATCTGGAAACCAAGCCTTGTGAGGAACAGTTGAGGGAGTTGGGTATGTTTAGCATAGAGAATAGAGGACTGAGAGGTGTTTTTAATATTGTGATTTTTTGTTGTGAACTGCCCTGAGATCTATGGCAGTATACAAATTGTTGTTGTTGTTGTTGTTGTTGTTGTTGTTAATTAATTAATTAATAGCTGTCTATCTGAAGGCCTATCAAATGGAAGATAGAGCAAGCTGGTTTTCTGCTGCTCCAAAGGGTGGGATCCGAACCAATGGATTCAAAGGGAGATTCTGACTAAACATTAGGAAGAACCTTTTGATGCTAAGAGCTGTTCAACAGTGGAATGAACTACCCTGGAAGGTTTTGGACTCTCCTTCACTGAGGGGTTTTAAAGAGGTTGGACGGCCATCTGCCAGGGACTCTTTGGCAGTGATTCCTGCATTGCAAGAGCAATGGACAAGATGACTGTTGGGGTCCATTTCAACTCTACAGTTCTATTATTTGGCCTTGCTCTCTCTGAGCTGAGAACTGTAGTTCATTGCACGTGCTGAGAGTTACTCCCCTCTCAGAGCTACAATTCCCAGAGGTCCCTTGGAAAGAAGGGTTGACTGTTAAACCACTCTTGAGAATTGTAGTTTTGTGAGGGTAATAAGAATATCTTGGCACCCTAAACAAACTACAGCTCCCAGGATTATTTGGGGGGTGGGGAGCCGTTCAAAGTAGTATCATAGGGCTTTAAATGTGGGTAGGATTGGGGACCTCTACATTTAAAACACATCCTTTCCCTCAAAGAATTCTGGGTGCTGTAGTTTATCAAGGATTGCTGTGGATTACCCATACTCCACCGGGTAAACTACAGTGCCCACAATTCTTTGAGGGAAAGGATGTTCTTCGGATGTGCTCTAAAAGTGACAGTGGGTACGCAGCCAGGGTGGTGCAGGATGAGCAGGGCAAACGGGCTGTTGTGAAGAGTTGGCTCCCTCTGCAGGTTACCTCTGTCTCTACATCTTCTACGTCCTGACGGTCGTCATCTCTACGTGGCTCCACAAGAGGCAGCGGAGGGAGAGGCCGGGCCCTTCTATCCCTGCAGAGCCAGGTGAGGGGTGCAAAGGGATATGTAAGGAGATCCTTCTCTTGCTTTGCATGCAGACCCTCCCAACCCTTATACAGTGGTACCTTGGTTCTCAAACACCTTGGTACTCAAAACAACTTGGAACCCAAACACTGCAAACCCGGAAGTAAGCGTTCCAGTTTGCGAACTTTTTTCGGAAGCCGAACGTGCTCTGTTTTGAGTGTTACGCTGAGATCTGTCTGTTTTTCCTATTTATTTTGTGTTTTTGTTTTTATTTTGTGCTTTTGTATTTGTGACTGTGCGGAACCCAGTTCAGCTACCGATAGATAGATAGATTGTGTGTGTGACTGCAGTAAATTGTTTATTGCTTTCATTTTATGGATCAATGGTCTCATTAGATAGTAAAGTTCATGTTAAATGGCTGTTTTAAGGGGTTGTTTTTAAAAGTCCGGAACGGATTAATCCATTTTGCATTACTTTCTATGGGAAAGCGCACCTTGGTTTTGGAATGCTTTGGTTTCGGAATGGACTTCTGGAACGGATTAAGTTTGAGAAACAAGGTACCCCACTGTAAATATTATTTCCTCTCCTCGTCTTGCTGCAGAGCTGCCAGCAGACTCTGAAGATGGGGACACGTCAAGCGTCAATGGAGGCGAATACGGTATGTCACATTTGAGCCCGTGTCTCCTGAGGGCTGAACAGATAATGCACCAACTCTTACAACAAACACCGTAACCCTTTGATCAGAAGATCAAAACTAAGTCTGGTTTAAAAATAAATAAATTGATTTTGCAGATTAAAATTTTACTGCCGTATATAAAACATAGATCCATAAAAACAAGATTCCAAGGAATCTCCTGTACTTCCATCCTCCTCTTTGTGGGTCCCATTGTTAATCATTTCCTCCTGCATTTTTTACGATGATCCAGATATTTTACACCTTCATTGTGTCTAGAATTCACCCTTAAACGACAAGTGATATTCCAGCCCTACTGACGATTTTAACTGTTTACAACTGTTTACTAACAAGTTTTAGTTTATGCATTGGTTGGAGGATGTGCTAATAATTAAGGGACCTGTGTATTAAGAAAACACTAGCTTATTGCTTGGAGCTTCTTCTTCTTCTTCTTCTTCTTATTATTATTATTATTCTGGTGTGTTACTATAATAGGGGATGGTGCAAAAAAAATGATAAAGATGAATTTCTATTTTATTATCCAGGTAGGTAGCTGTGTTGGTCTGATGCAGTCAAAATACATATTAAAAAAAAATTAAAAATTGTCCCGTGGCACACAAAAGCTTATACCAAGAACAAACTTAGTTGGTCTCTTAAGTTGTGCCATGGGACAATTTTTTAATATATTTCTATTTTATTATTATTATTATTATTATTATTTTAAAAGTATGATTTTTGTTTGTGGACCATCTTTGCTCTTTGCTATTTCTCAGTCTATATTAAGGTGTTTGGCAGTCTGCAAATTTTGTTTTAAATTCCATGGGTCAAGAGGCGGGTGATAAAACACCCCTCCATGCAGAGAAAGAATTTTTTTTGGGGGGTGCAGTGTGTACTCTCCCCATTGCCCCATGATCCAATAATCTCCCAGTGCCTGCACATTCAACATGTGTCAGAAGGAGTTCTGTGCATGTATCCTGACTGGGGCTCTGCAACCATATGCTCGGCTGACAGCTCTGTCAGTTTCTCCTTTCTGGGCCGGCTCTATCTATCTCACTTTACCCTCTCTCTGCGCGTAGGGGAAGAATACCGACCTTTGCTGCCTTCGGAAGAGAGCACCCTCCAGATTCTGACACACTCCTTGAATCCTCTGGATTACCGAAAGTGGAGGAGGAAGCCCTGCTATTGGCGGCTGCTCAAGATCTGCAAGGTTCCTCTCTTTAAATGCATTTTTTTTTTCTTTTTTCACTTCCATCAATTTATTTATTTCAGCTAGTGACCAGCTTTCAGAAACGGACTTTGCACAAACGTGTAAAATAATGGCGAACAAAACAACTCAAATAGGAGTCACCCTATTCCCCTCGGAAAGCTGCTAACAACTCTCAGGGCACCTAACAAGCAACAGCTCCCAGAATCCTTTGGGGGAAGCCATGTTTAAAGCAGTATCACGACGCTTTAAATGTTTGATATGTGAATGTGGTGTCCACGTTTCAAGCACCTCTGAAATATACGCTCTTTCCCTCAAAGAATTCTGGGAACTGTAGTATTACCCCCTTGTAGTGTTACAATCTCCAGAAACTCTTGACAAATAGCAGCTCCCAGAATCCTTTGGAGGAAGCCATGACTGTTTAAAGTGGTATCATAGTGTGAATGTGGCCTGATCCTTATGTCCCTCACACTGGGACATTTATACTTCCACTCTTCTCCCCTCTTCCCCCCACCCTAGTCATGCTGTCTGTGCGAAGCTCTTGTCTGAGAGAAGGTTGCTTCATGGCTGGCGGCAGTGAACAACTGCCTAAAGCCCAACTTTCACACCCATGGTCTCTGAGGTGTATAGGGTCTGCAGACGGTGTCATAGCCACTTCACTTTTCTGGTGGCTTTTGTGTGTCCCATGTGACATGCATGAAACAGCACAGAAGTTACCTCAGCTCAAAATAACAGTCTAGACGTTGATTGTGACAGTTGTGTGGGAACCTTGGCCAGAGATGTAGGAACCTGCGGCCCTTCCCTGTCTCTTGGCCGTAACTGGAAAGGGCTGAAGGGGATTGTGTCCTCTACTCAGTATATTTTTGGACTCCTCAAGACATCCATCTTTGCCCCCAGGCCAGAAGTGGGTAGACTTCAGGCTTGACAGATTACTTGGGCCACCGTTGGTCTATACATATGTATTTTAAATCATGTTTGTATTTTTTTCCTACCTTTATTGTGATAGACATCTGAAGGCAGCCCTTTTCAGGGAAGTTTTTTATGGTCGATTTTGTATTTTTAGTATTTTGTTGGGAGCTACCCAGAATGGCTGGGGCAACTCAGGCATCTTCTTCCTCCTCCTCCTCTTCTTCTTCTTCTTTATTACCAGTGCTTTTTTCTAAAAACAAATGTTTAGGGGTAGGTACTCTCATTTTCCTACTCATATTAAAATACTGCCCCTCACTGAGGCCAAACTTAGATTCACAAAATGTTTAGGGGTATGCATACCCCCAGAAAATACACTGATTATTATTATTTAAAACATTGTTTAAAAAACATTAATTTTTGCCTATTTGTATCAAGCAGGCACCTTCACTCTACTCTTTTAGGCACCTGCTAAAAACATTTCAAGGCAAGCCTATCTAGCTATATAGAAAGCTGACATGTGTTTTAGCCTGTCTTTTGCTGATTTTAATTCTTTGAATGTTTAAATTGTTGTTGTTTTACTAAATTGTTGCTTTTAAGTGTTTTATTTGTTTTAGTCGTTGTTTTTAAACAGCTTTGAGTTTTATTGGGTTTTTTTAAGAGTCAAGCAGGGGTTATTAAATAATTAAATAACACATTTGAATTTTAAAAAAAGGCACCAGAGAGTCCCGTTCGTGCGGATGTGGCAGACGCCTCCACATGTTATAGCACTTTCACCCACCCCCTATTTTCTCTCCTCCCCAGCTGCCAGTGGAATTCGTGCTGCTGCTGACGGTGCCCATCGTGGACCCTGACAGAGAAGATCAGAACTGGAGGCGGCCCTTGAACTGCCTTCACCTCATCACTGGGCCCCTCGTCTGCGTCCTCACGCTCAAGTCCGGCACATGTAAGCGCCCGCCTTTCCTTCCAAGGGCAGCGTCCCCCCCCCCCCTGGTTCCCTTGTTGCCCTTCATGTATTTGTAGAGAATGCTTGAACAAGGCTACAGTCTAACATGGTATAAGGCTGCTTTCTAAGCGTTTTGGGCCACTTGAAGTGATGTATGAATGCCTGTCGTTACTCCATCGTTACTCTGTTAACACCATGGGTAGGCAGACTAACGCCCACGGGCTGGATCCGGCCCAGTTGCCCGTGGACGGTCCGGGAATCGCTGCGGATCTGATCGTTCAGGCTGCGCCAGCGTGCGTTCAGTGGCGCCTCCTCCCTCCCTCCTTTTGGCTTCTCCCCGCCCTGCCTAGAGCCGAGAGGAAGGGGGCTGGGCTTTGTTGGTGCCAGCAGCAGCAGCGTTAGCGCTCAAGTGGCCCCCATTGTAAGCAGGCTCAATTTGGGCTTTGTTGCCCCTCTCCGGAGCCCTTTCGCGTGCCACTCATCGTCCCGTCGCCACCAGCCCCTGCCACTTGCAAGACACAGGTAAGCAGCCACTGGGGCTCGTCTGGTGCTGTGGAGAAGGGAGGGGAGAGTCGTGGGGGGGTGTGGCTTACCTGAGTAGAATGTGTCCTTTTATTTAAAATGCATCTCTGGGTTATTTGTGGGGCCTGCCTGGTGCTCTTGCATAGAACGCTGTGTCCTTTTATGTAAAATGCATCTCTTGGTTATTTGTGGGAATTTGTTCATTTTCTTTTCAAAATCTAGTCCAGTCCCCCACAAGGTCTGAGGGACAGTGGGCCGGCCCCCTGCTGAAAAAGTTTGCCGACCCCTGGTCAACACCATCCTCCCTATTTCAAATTACGGGAATGAATCAACCCCATTGAATCCCATATAAGAAAGCAAACTTAGTGTCGCCATTCTCTTGCTCTCTTCCAGATGGGTTTCACAAGATCCACGGGGTCTTCCCAGTTTGGGGCCTGGTGGTCCTCCTGGGGGTTTCCTTGGCTGCCGTCATCTTCTGCATTACGAGGAACGAAGAGCCACCCCGATATCACTGGGTGAGCACCATTGCTCAAATTTCTCTCGTGAACCTTTTCATCCTGCACCCAGGGTGGTTTAGCAGTCAGTCCCTTTTCACAGGGAACTATGGGAATTGTAAGCTCTGTGAGTGGGGGATATGGCTGGTGGTTTCTCTCAGCACCCTGAACAAACTGCAGCTCCCAATATTATTGGGGGGAAGAAGCCATGATTGTGTAAAGTGGCAATATAGTGCTTTATAAACGCTTGTTGCGAATGTGCCCCTTGTCATATTCATTCATTTCAATGGGTCTTCTCTGAGTAAATCATACTTTAATACAGTAAGCCCACAACTTATGTGTATTTTATTTGTGCGCATTCAGCTTTTACACACTTGACCAAAAAAATGTTTTTTTAAGTGAAAGGGGGCAGGCGTCCAGGAAATAGGACTTTAGCAATCTCACCTGCCACTGAAAATATGTTTTGGGAATACAGTGGTACCTCTGGATACGAACTTAATTCGTTCCGGAGGTCCGTTCTTAACCTGAAACCGTTCTTAACCTGAGGAACCACTTTAGCTAATGGGGCTTCCCACTGCTGCCGCCACTGTGCAATATCTGTTCTCATCTTGAGGTAAAGTTCTTAACCCGAGGTACTACTTCCAGGTTAGCAGAGTCTGTAACCCGAAGTGTTTGTAATCCGAAGTACCACTGTAATGATTATGATGATAATAATAAATTTATTATTTATACTCCATTCATCTGGCTCGGTTTCCCCAGCCACTCTGGGCGGCTTCCAACAGAATATTAAAAACACCATAAAACATCAAATATTAAAAAGTTCCCTAAACAGGGTTGCCTTCAGATGTCTTCTAAAAGTCAGATAGTTGTCTATTTCCTTGACATCTGATGAGAGGGCATTCCACAGGGTGGGCGCCACCACCGAGAAGGCCCTCTGCATGGTTCCCTGTAACCTCACTTCTCGCAGTGAGGGAACCGCCAGAAGGCACTCAGAGCTGGACCTCAGTTTCCCAGCTGAATGATGAGGGTGGAGACGCTCCTTCAGGTATACTGGGCCCAGTATATGCAATTTTGTCTTTAGGCATGATCCCTGGAACGTAAACCCCATGTAAATTGTGGGCTTACTGTACCACATATTCTGTGGTTTTACAGGTAGAATAAAACAGGCGATGCAGGTTTCCTGTCACATATATGACAACAGCCCATTTAACAGCCAGACACAACCAAGGGGGAAGGAGGTGCCTGTTGCCCCCTGACAACAAAGGAAAGGTTTCTGAAAGGCCCTCATTGATAGTTCTCTACTTCCCCACCCTCGGATCTTTTTCTCGTGATGCCACACCAGTTATTTGCCTTCCTGGGCTTCCTGGTCAGCGCCATGTGGATCAACGCTGCTGCCACAGAGGTGGTGAACATCTTAAGGACTTTGGGGGTGATCTTTCGACTGAGCAACACTGTCTTGGGGTTGACGCTGCTGGCCTGGGGGAACAGCATTGGAGGTGAGCACTCGGGGGCTGGTGAGGAAAGAGGCCTTGGGCATTTATATCCTGCCCCACCCCAACCCCCTAGGAGACCCACAGTCACTTATAAGCAGTGGAGGCCCCCAGAGCAGGAAAAAGGAACAGTAGCCCCCCTGCTGCTTTTATACCCAGCAACTGGGTGCCCCTTAGGCCAGTCACAAACCTACCTTGCAGAGTGGATATTAGGCTAAAATGGAGAGGGGGGAGAAGCCTGTTTGACAACCTGTTTCCTCTGTGATTTTTGTCTAATCCCTGCACCACCATTTCATTTAAAAAAAAGAAACCTTCTAAGTCAGTGACCCATCACCACTTCAGAATAGCTCTGCTTTGGTTATGATGGGCTGCATGACAGATCAGTCAAACAGCCTATGCAGTCCCAGCATCCTTTTCACCCAGTTGGCCAATCGGATGCCTTTGGGAAGCCCCACAAACAGACTGGTTGAAAACTGTTTCCTAAGCCTATGAGGCACTCATCCCTAGATAGCAGGGATGATGGGAATTGTAGTCCAAAACAGCTGAAGACCCAAGTTTGGGAACCCACCCTCACCCTGTTTCCTCCCCACAAAATGAACATGCATCAACAGATCCAATCTGTGGGAGCTAAAGTTAATATATATTGATGTGGGGGCCCCCTTCTTTTACCCTTGTCTTTCAGACACCTTCTCAGACCTCACGATGGCTCGGCAGGGATACCCCCGCATGGCCTTTTCTGCCTGCTTTGGTGGCATCATCTTCAGTATCCTTTTGTCATTGAAACTCTGCTCAATATTGATCCAGAGTAGATTCCAGGTGTACAGTTAGCGGAGTAAAAACTTAAAACACGTTGCGGGATTCCCAAAAAATAGACTAGAGGCAATTAATATTTTATCCAGCAGAGCTTTACTGAAAGCAAATGAGCATAATGGTCACAAATCTAATACATTCAGGATTGGCACTGTTCATAAGAAATCCAGTTGCAGCAGACGTAACTTAAACTTACAATAACTTATAATAAATCTAAACCTTAACACTAAGCATACTGTATACAGAACACCACACCAGAAGGAAAAGAGATAGAAAGGGAAAGGGAAACCCAGGCTCCTTCTTGCCTCATATTATAGTCAGCATAGCCTTGACACAGAAGAGATAACAGAACCAGTTTAAGGCAGCTGTACTCAGCTTTTCTGAAGGAATAACCCAAACATCATGAACCTTCTGTTTGTTTCTTTCACACAGTGAAGCTTCCAGAACCCTCTTGAATTAAGTAGAATTAGGAAAGATCTCTGCACATCAGATCAATACTTTATGTACTAAGAGACGCAAAATGACACCTTAGGGGTGATCTGCTGACGGGTTGCAGTCTGCCTTGCCAGACTTGGGCTGCGTTCCCTTGAAGGCCTTCATAGGCATCCTGTGTTGATCCTCAAGACTGACCTGGGATGCTTAGCAGTAGTAGTAATAAATTAAAAAACGTGAGTGCACGCACACCTTCTGCAAACTTAGCATTAAGGTCTGAATGCACCTAGAACCCTAACCCTCAAGATCTCCCCACTTAACGCAGGAAAGTTGGGTGGAGCAGGTACACTTGCCACATGCTGAGAAGTTGGGGGTGGGACTGGCCCTCTGCACCAGGTGTGGGGAAGCTTTTTGCCCTCCCGATGTTGCTGGACTACAACTCCCATTGGCCCCCATGGGCAGGTATGATGGGAGTTGTAGTCCAACGACATCTGGTGGGCCAAAGGTTCCCAACACCTACTCCACACGTTGCCTCCTTTTGCCCTTGTGTACGCAAGCTGAATGCCCAAAGAGGGTTTATCCTTCTTGGCTCTATAGGTTTCTCGCTCTTATCATGCAAAGAGTCTTGCTGCATCGGACCCATTTAGTCAGGTGCCTTGTTGATCAGTCATATCCCTCTGGGAAGCTCATGAGCAGAACAATGGAGGCAGTACCCCCCGATCTCCTGTTTGCAGGAGAGCAAATGTGCTCAGGAGATATGCTGCCTCTGGATGGGGAGGCTCCATTGAAGCTGCCCTGGACAAACTATTGCATGTAGATCCTAGGTCCATGTGCCTTCGTCCGAGAAAGTCAGTGGATTTTGCTTTCTGTGTTACAAACCAGTGCCTGGGGGTTCCAGCAGTGAGAAGCCAGCTGGCTCAATTTCACATCCACTCCTTGCGTGAAATTGCTCTCGGCCTGGGTTTGCTGGCTAGGTCCATTGCCTCTGTGGGACTGGGGAGGGAAGGGAGGACTGTTGGTCACTGATTGATTGCTTTTCCTGGCCAGATTGTCTCCTGAACTTTGCCGGCAGATATGCTCGTTGGCGTTGGACTCGGCTGCCTCCTTCAGATGACGAGCAGCAAGCTAGTCGTGAGGGTACAGATGCTCTCATTGCCATTTCTCCTTCCACTCCGGGGGGCGGGGGGCGGACCTGCGGTCCTCCAAATGCTGTCAGGCTCCTATCAGCCCACAGCCAGCATGGCCAATGGTCAGGGACGATTGATGGTTCAAAGGCAGCCCTAAATACAGTACATTGCAGTAGTCTTTACCAGAGCATAGACAACTGAAGCCAGGCTGGCCATGTTAATGTCCAACGGTCAGGGATGATGTAGTCCAACAACATCTGGAGGGCACAACATAGGTAGCCGCTTTACCCTGAGTCGGCCCATCTAGTCCAGTAATGTCTACACTCGCTGGCAGGAATTCAGACAAGGAAGTATTTCCCAGCTCAACCAGGAGATGCCGGGCTTTGAACCTGGGACCTTCTGCGTGCAAGGCAGATGTTCTACCACTGAGCCACAGCCCTTGCCCACTTTGGCTGCCCTGTGTTAATCTAGTCCTGTCCTCCATGGCATCTGGTGTGTTCACTCCCCTTTTCCGGTCTCCCCTTTGCAGCTGGAATCCGAGGGCCTTCTGGTGTGGATCCTGGCCGGCGCCCTGGGCCTCAGCCTGATCTTCTCCTTCCTCTCTGTGCCCGCTCAGTGCTTCCATCTGGGGCAAGGCTACGGCTGCTGCCTCATCGTCTACTACCTGGTCTTCTTGACCGTTGCGCTGCTGACGGAGTTCAGGGTGATCCGGCTTGCTTCCATCTGAAGAAGACATCTCTCATCGTGGACTTCCTGCTGACGTTATCGCAGAATGGTGATGGGGTTGCAAATGTCCCCCTCTTGCGACCGAGCTGCTCTGCTTGAAGACAGTGCCTTGCAACAAGCACACACCCCCAGCGAGTGCCCAAAGGGACCTGGTTGTCAGGTTTGACTGTTACCCGCTGCTCGGAGGGAAGCAAGACCACAACTCAAACCTTGGAAACTTACGCAGAGCCCCAGGCAAGCTGATGTTAGGTTGCTGGGGTCTTTCAAGGCACGAGGGTGCCACCTGCTTTTAAAGACCTATATTATAAGTCAGGGATCGTTCGGCTTTGGGGAGAGGCCATCGGTTCCCCCAATCAGTATTAACGTTTCGTATAAGGAAAGGCATTATTTAGGTTTTAAACAAAAGCTTTTTAAAAAAAAAGAAGAAAAGAACATTGTCAGGTTTTTGGGGGATGGGTTTTGCAAGGAGTGGTTTTTAGATCCTGTCTGCGTTGAAAGATGGTAAGGCATACTGCTCCCAGTATGTACTGCTTGTGGCTCTTGGTTTTCTCAAGTTTCGGTTGGAAACTGCAAATTTACAACTAAGAGGTATTGCATTTAAAAAAAAAAAAACCATGCACACAACACCCTTTTATTACCAGTATCCAGCAGTGAGTGCCAGGAGCGGATCTACAGTCGTACCTTGGTTTTCGAACAGCTTAGTTCTTGAACGTTTTGGATCCTCAGCGCCGCAAACCCGGAAGTGAGTGTTCTGGTTTGCGAACTATGTTTGGAAGTCGAATGTCCGACGGGGCTTCCGCGGTTTCCTGCAGCCAATCAGAAGCCATGCTTTGGTTTTCGAACGTTTTGGAAGTCAAACGGAGTTCCGGAACATTCCGTTCGACTTCCAAGGTACGACTGTACTATGAAACTAGTGAAGCTTAAGCTCCAGGGCCCCTAATCCCAGAGGGGCACCTGAAACAACTTTAGTCCACATTGCTTAACATTTTTGGGTCTAATAGACCCAATTTGAGTCGCCCAACTCAAATGGATTAACTTGTATATATTTCAACAATTCCAAAGTTTGAGAGTCGGTAGCACAGATGTTGTAAAGTTGGAGTGAAAGGGTACAGCAATTCTAAGCAAAACTGAGATTTAGTAGTTTTCCCTTTAATGTGGTGATCTGCCATGGACCAACCTCATTGAAGAGATAACAGTGGTTACCCAGACCTTGTGGCTGGTTGCGAAGGGGCCCCCACGACTGTTCAGGCTTCAGGGACCCCCCAAATGTAGGTCCACCACTGGTGAGTGCCAGTACTTACTGGGAGCATCTGTGCCCAAGAGGGGGAGCTATTGGCAGGTACAGAAACAACCCCCAGTGTTTCAAAATAAGTGTGGGGGGGGGGAGAATCCCCCAAGCAGCCCGACTGAATGTCATTGGTGGTCACTGAGTGCTGCGAGTTTTTTTGGAAGTGGAATGGAAAACATGGGAATGGACTAGAGGCTGGAGCAGGAGCAATCCCAGGCTGCAACGCTGTAGTGGATTTGTTACCCAAATTCACACCACACATTTAAAAGCACTATGGTGGCAGTTCTAAGCAGTCATGGCTTCCCCAAGAATTCTGGGAGCTGTAGTTTGTTAATAGTGCCAAAAGTTCTTAGGAGAACCCCCTATTCCCCTCCCAGAGCAACAATTCTGGGAGCAGTTTAACAGTCAATTCCTCTTCACAGGGAAGCTTGGGAATTGTAGCTCTGGGAGTGGAATAAGGGCCTCCCCACAACTTTCAGTACCCTTAATAAAATTATTTGGAAGGGGGGGCTCCATAACTGTTAAAAGTGGTAGCATAGTGCTTTAGATGAATGGTGTGAATGTGGTCGTTGTGTGGTAAATGGGTTTGGTCAGTAATTTGCCCCCCCCAAAAAAACCTATTTTGCCAGATGTGGTCTACATGCAAGGGTGCCATAGCTGTGCCCATGCTCTTAAGTTACTGGCCTCCAACCTTGTGTGTCATTTCTGGTTTCCGCCAAAACTCTCACTAGGAATGTTGGATGCCTTTTTATGCCTTTCAGAAAACATATTTATTCTTAGCCTTTCCCCCTTTTCACCATTGTGCCAGGAAATTTCTTGGCTTTGGTATCCAAGGCTACTTCTGCACAGAAGTAGACCCATTGAAGTCATCAAACATGACTCACTTAGCTCCATTCATTTCAGTGGGGCTGCTTTCAGTAGAACTGGTGTTGGATGCCACTGCTTATATCTTTTAATGTGCTCAGAGGCATTCCTTTAAGAATATCTGGGCGGGATGGGGCATCTGCAGCATCCCAGCCTTTGATCATTTCCATTCAAAAAGCAGGGAAGAAAGTTGGCTGAATCATTAAGGCTGCCATCCTAACCTCATTTTACTTAGGAGCAAGCCCCATTGAATTAAGATTTACTTCTATGTAGACGTTAGCAGTTCAAAAGCACGTCAAAGTGCAAGTCGATACTGTAAATAGGTACTGCTCCAGCAGGAAGGTAAACTGCGTTTCCATGTGCTCTGGTTTTTCAGAAGCGGCTTAGTCGTGCTGGCCACATGACCAGCTGTACGCTGGCTCCCTCGGCCAGTAATGTGAGAGGAGTGCCACAACCCCAGAGTCGGACACAACTGGACCTAATGGTCAGGGGTCCCTTTATCTTTTACTATGTAGACGTGGATAGGATTGCACTATTAACTGCTTTGTTCTCCGGAGGATTTTTTTGGGGAGGTGGAAATGATGGCCTTTGAGAACTCAGACTATAGCCCCAGGGTACAACTACAGGCTACAGAAGTAGTGGCATCATGAGCATGCTTGCACAACCTCAGACACTTGTGTGTGTTGTGGCCTGCTGTGTTATTGTCACTTCGCCCCCCCCCCCCTTTTTTGCACCAAACCCGTTTTATTTTGTTTCATTCTGGGCCGACAAAATTGTAAGCTGAGTTTGCACAAGTGCATCTTGCTGCATGTGATTTGCTGGCTCACCGCTAATTTCCAGTCAGAGGCATGACAGGGCAGTTTTATAACTGGGATCAGCGCTTGACCAATACTCCGCAGGTATCACACAAGCTTTTCAGCACCCGTGTTGGGCAACATAAAGCCTGGGAGCCTTGCACAGTGGCCAGCTTGGTTAATCCTCCCAGACGGTGGGTCTGGACAAAGATGTCCCAAAAAGCTTTCTCCTGTTCTGTTGTTCCTCAAAAAAAGGCCCTGCTGGTTTCTCTCCGTTGGGCAATTCTGTCTGCTGGTATCCGATCTCAGAATGTTTCATTCATCAGTGTTTGGAAACCTAGAACTTTTCCCACTCCCTTGTTTTAACTTGCCTCGTTCAGAGTGACACAATGGGGCAACCACAAAGGATGTCTCAATGGTTACAGCTAGTAGGTTCTTTGGGGGGGGGGAGCTGGACATGGGCAGTGCTTTAACTGCTGGATCTGAGAACTCTTTGGAAGTCCTGCTGTGCAACACAGGAACACAAAGGCAAGAGGAAAACTCAATAGCAGACTCCATCCAGCTAACTTGGAATGCTTCTGAATACCAGTTGCTGGACAGAGAGTGCTTTCGTGCTCAGGTCCTGCCTGCCGGTTTCCCACTGGGACATCTGGGTGGCCCTTGTGGGAACATGATGTTATACTAGATATGCCACTGGTCTCATCCAGCGGGCTCCTCTTACGCTATTTAACTCATAAGTATGTTCCTTGGCATTCAATTAGTATTTATGGCCTGTGGTTTGGGAATACATTCATACCTTGGTTCTCGAACTTAATCCATTCCGGACTCCCGAAACCTTTAGAAAACCAAGGTCTGGCTTCCAATTGGCTGCAGGAGCTTCTGGCACTCAAGCGGAAGCCACATCAGATGTTCGGCTTCCAAAAAACTTTTGAAAACCGGACCACTTACTTCCGGGTTTTCGGTGTTCGGGAGCCGATTTGTTTGACAACAAAGCCGTTTGAGAACCAAGGTATGACTATCCATTTCCAAGAGTTTCTTTGTGATGGGGATGAAGGAACCTGTGGCCCTCCAGGTGTTTCTGGACCTCTACTCCCATCATCCCTCTCTGCTGGCCATGCTGTGAGGGCCTGATTGGAGTTGAAGTCCCAACAGCCTCTGGAAGGCCACTGGTTTCCTCCATCCCTGCTCTAGGAAGTCATCTCACTAGTGTTGCTATTAGGATTAAATGTTGCTAACCAGAAGCAATAGACCCAAGTGGTGGTGGTGGTGGGGTGGGGGACAACCTCTGGTCCTCCAGCTATCACTGAACTACAACTCCCATCAGCCCCTAGCCAATGACCATGCTTGCCAGGGCTGATGGGAGCTGTAGTTCAGCAGTGTCTGAAGAGCTAAAGGTTCCCCACATCTGCAGTAGACAAACACATATACTGTATTGGGAAGAAGCTCTTAGTGGTATCACACTGCATTTATTCCTTGCATTGGTGTACCTGCAAACTACAAATTTTATCACTTGATGAAACATCAGCAATTTTAAAGATGTTTTAAAATGTATTTAGGTGTTTTGTTTTGTTTTTAAAAAAAAGGATTCTGAGGGTTAAGGGGGAGAATGGATTAAATACATAAATCTTTATTACAGTAAAATTTATCGTATTTAGAAAACATCCAATAATGAACTTAGTAGGGCAGATCTTATGAAGTCTTCTTCAACATTTCAGAACAAAAGGTCTGCAAAGGCCTAAGATAGCATCAGGGAAACTAAGTTACTTTTAGGATCCACCTTATTTTTATGATTGCAAGTTGTTTAAACATGTTTTTAGTTGTGTTTTAATATTGTAACCCTCCATGGGACCTTAGGGTGAAGGTTGGGAAGGAAATGAATAAATAAATGTGATTTAGCTCTTTTAAAAAATGTCAGCGCGTCTTGGGTAAATAATGACAAGCTGATACCAGTAGGCTTTGATTCAGAGTTAACCTTCTCAAGACTTTGCAAGTTAATGCTGATTTTTGGTAAGGCTGAAGTTTGCATTATCATAATGAGGGCTTATTGAAAATTGACAGTTTTCTTCAAGATTGATGTTTTCAATTGAAGTTTTGAAGTGTTTTGTCCTCTAAAGTTTTGTATGCAAGAGCCCAAACCTGTTAGTCTCAAGGTTGGGTTTTGTTTGTTTATCCTGGACTGGTAGGTGTTCGTTTGTTTTTAAAAAAATTTTTTTTGGTTATTTGTCATTTTCTTTGTTTTACATGACACCATTGATGGAAGACGTTTGTGGTGGAAAGTATTTGGCATATTCGAAACATATACCACAAATGATTTATTACTGGAGCGTTTATCGGCATGGTGATGATTTTATTGTAACAAAGACATCTGTATTTTTATCATATTTCCTCCCCTTGTGGTTGGCATTGCCAAATTGTTTGTTTTATAGCAACCGTTTTGTACCTCAGTTGTTCTGTGCTCTTAAGCTCTGTGCACCTTCAAGTAGAACCATTCTCCGTTCTGAGGAGTCTTGCCAAGGAATCTTTTGGTGCCTGTGCAAACCCTATGCAGAAATTATCACATATAACGGTTACCCAGAAGCAAAGCCACTACAGGGTTGGCAAAGTGCTCTGCGATAGGCCACACTGTGTAGCATCATGGGAAATTAAAATGGCTGCCTACCCATCTGGCTTCTCAGGGCAGACATTAGTGCTGATGGAGCCCCGATAGCTGCTCCAGGGCACCAGTTGGTGCAAATGGCAGTCTGTAGTTGAAGGACAGAAAGCTGGGAGGGTTTGCTGCTTTCATGTCAGTGTATATAAAGGCTCTTAAATCTGTCAGCTGGGAGAATCCTGAAATAATGGTAGTAGAAATCCTGATTTCCATGCAATTTATTGTTTTTGGTGGGAGGTTTGTATTCAGTGAAGTTCCTGCTCAGAGTAGGCCCATTGAAATTAATCAACCTAAGTTAGGTATGTCCATTAACTTCAGTAGTTCTGCTTCCTTGCCACCCAATGTTTGATCCCCGCTGCATTCTGCTGTATCCCAAAATGGCAAATAGGGTGAGGAGGAAACATTTCTAAGTTGGAAGCTAAGCGACAGCAAACTTGTGTTTCAGGTCACATGTCCTCACCACTAATGGATCCCAAACAACAGAGCGAGGTTGACTTCTTTTATGCTTGGGGGATCATACTTTTAAAACCTCTCTCGTCTTATGTAGCAAAGTGTAGCTTTGGACAAGTGTTGTCTGTATTTAACAAATCTACCTCAGAACAATAACACTGAAGAGAGAACTCGCCCTGAGCCATCGCTATGAATAATAATGGGTATAAGCTGTTACGGGGCTAGTTCGAGTGGCCAATTCTATTTGCTTGTTTTTAAAAAAACTACTGGAGGCAACTAAGCAGGCTTTGGCCAGCTCTTTTTGTTCTTTCCCTTACAGCTGTGAGAAAGCTGTGCTTGAGGAATATCCTTGGAGAGTGGGTTGCAAAAAATTGCTTTGTTATATGAATTGTTGGTGCTGGGAGCCAGAGATTAGGGTTGTTATACGAAGCCAAGAGTTGCTGCAATTAACTTCTGGACCATGAACCCAAATGGATGTGAGTTGTGTGCATCATGAAAAGTATATGCAGCCAGGGTTTTTGAAGGGAAGTAGCCAGTGCTTTCTTGAATGTTGCTTACTTTTCTAAGGAATCTCCTTCAACCTTAAGACTTACTGGTAACTGCATATAAAGCATTTGCATCAGGTGCCAATAACTGCAGTACTCTCCCTTCCTGTTAAACCCTTTTCTCTGCTCAGCACAGCATAACATAACATCTGGTATGTTAATAAAGGCAAAACACAATTACCTCTTGTCTGCAGTTTTGTATAGGGGCTGGGGAACTTCAATGCTAGAGGCCAAATCAAACGTCTCTCCGGTCCCCGGGAGTTTGTCCAGGCCACACACCTCACTTTTACACAGTTCCAATCCCGAAAGACGGTTTATGTGCAAGGAGTATGCAAATCATCAATGGTGTGTTGTGCATCAGCATGCCCTCCAACATTTCTCTGATGAAAATAAGGATGTCCTATTCCATAATAATTTTATTATTTAAACCCTGTCCATCTGGGTTGTTCCAACATATTAAAACTATACAGGGCTGCCGTCAGGTGAATCTCCTTGGCTTGGGGGGTAGCATAACTCCATACCCTCCAACATTTCTCTGATGAAAATAGGAACGTCCTAAGGGGGAAATGGGACACTCTGGAATTGAATCAGAAACCAGGACAACTTCTATAAATCCAGGACTATACCTGGAAGATAGGGACACTTGAGCATGAGCACTGTGGAGGAAGCATTACTCTCCATAAAATGCCTAAGCTTGCTTAGTAGTGCTATTGTACAAAAGAAGAAATGAACAGCCCTTGCTTTTGGCTTACAAACTAAATAGAGGCAATGACCAAAAACCATCTCCAATTTAGGGAAAGGGGGAAGGGTGGGGGGGGAACAGGTTCTGTAAGGAGGAGCTTTACATGTAAGCAGATGGAAGGTGAAGGGAGACAGAGACCCAAGTATTAAGAAGGCCCCCCCCCCCGTTTATCTAAATGTTGAGTAGACTGCATGTGCAGTTGTGAAAACATGAAAGCTCTACATATGGCTTGCATACTTTTTGAAAAGAAGCGTTCTTGCCACAGGAAGTGGTCTATTCTTCACCGAAGTTCAGTAGCTGTTTCACCTCCCCCAACGCCCTTTGCAAATAAATGCAGAAAACAAAGAAGAAAGGAACGCTTTAAAATGTTTATTAAATGTGCCTGTAAATATCTCTATAACACTGTTTCAGACATCATCATTACAGTTGCCATACAAACTCACAGCGAACAAAACCTCCCATCGTGTTACGTTGTTGCAAGTGATTGTCTTTGGAGTTTAGTGTTGGGAGGGAGCCAAGGAGAAAAGACAAGTTAGAAGATACTTGTTGAGGTTTGTTTTTCCTTCCATCCTGCAAGAAGCAGTTTCTGGAATTATCACTAGCTTATTCTGGTAAGGCGTTGGGGGGGGGGGGGCATATACAGTGCAAGTTGAGTGACAGGTCAGTTAGTTAGGAGTACAGCTCAGGAAGCATGTCTCGGTTCTGAAACCACAACAGCAATATTCTACAGAGAGCAATTGTGTTCCCTCAAAGCTTCAGACTCCAGCTTTGTAGAGTAGCAGAAACTCTACTCGGCTGTTAGGGGGAAAACACTTCTTAAGAATAGCGGCCCCAAGTGTCTATAATCAGTGGAGGCGGCTGTTGGCCCAGATATATGCTGCACACAGGTTTGAACCTTAGGCTAGTTCAAGGGGTAGCCAACATGGCACCCTCCATCTGTGGATGGACTCCATTTCCCATCATTTCTGGCCATGCAGGGCTGATGGAGCGCACCAACATCTGGAGGCCGACACACTGGCTAGCCTTGGGCTAGTTAGTGGTCTGGTACATGAAGGGGCACAAAACTTCAATTTCACCATCACGAGGTCGGAATTTGCTTTCCATCAGCAAGTAAGTTATATGCACACACACAAAAAAGGCAGGGGCAGCAATCACTGCTGGTCGATGTTTTCTGCAGTGCGTGAAAGAACTCTCACCCGCATCTTAGTTAGCACTTGGTACTACTGCTGCACATACCCGCTCTCTCCTTAAGGAAGGCTGGAACTGAGTTAAACAGGCGTGGCTTCCCTGAGCAGGCCACAATTTGGGGTTTTAGAATCTGCCTAGAGGCAGGTGCTGCAAGACCAATGGTTTGCTCTGCCGACAGAACCTGTCTCAAAGGAGCACCTTCCCTGACCACCATAGGGAAAGCTCCTCGTCTGTCTTTTGAGACAGATTGGGCCAGCTGGGATTCTGCAAACAAAAACACTGCTGTTTTACTCACTTGTAGCGGTAAAACAGATTTGCTCTGAATAAGCCCTCTTATTCTTACACACACCCCGGAAAAAACCAACACCGGGGAAATAGCCTGGCTTATTCTGAGCCTACTAAGGTTAAAATTGGACAAATAAAAGCACTTTCACACTTGTTTATCTCGCAGCAGGAAATTCTGTCTCTTTCCCTTTGCCTTCATTATGGGCTGCTATGGCATACAGTCAAGAGGAGAAGGAAAGCTCCATTTCCCAGTGCTGCAGGGAATAATAACAGTTCATGGGGAGAAAAACCTCCCCCCGCCCCCCCCGCCCCCCCGTTTATAAGCAACAGTGTTTAGGTAGGTAGGTGGGAGGCATGGAATTATTCTCCAGCTCAGAGTAACATTCTAAGCCGGGGAAGAATTTGGGAGGGCTACAGTACCGTCATATTTGAGGCAAGCATTACATGTTGTCAAATGTTAATATTACAATAATACAATATTCTGCTGCATCTCTATTTACCTCTTGCTTGTGTGGTGGAGAGCTGTCAGACAGACCCAACGGCTAATAAGGAGCTGATAATTATTGTTTTTTAAAAAAAATCCAGCAAGTGATGAGGATCAACCTGGACCTTGCTGTGCAGTGACTGCAGGATTACACCCTGGTCAGTTTCCCTTCTTTCGAAGTTATTGCTTTTAACATATGATGCCCACAGGCTGAGCTGCTTCCACCACGGCGAGCAGCCCTCTGCTAGTTGCAGTGGTAGGATTCCTTCATTCACCAGTTTCCAGGTTTCAGCCAGTTTGAGAGTAGAGGACTTGTGCCCAACAAGGGAACAAACCTGGTTGGAGAAGGGAAAATGCTGTAGAGCCACAGCAGCTTATTGAACCATTATGGAGATGATGAGGACAGAACTTGAACCTCAAAAGGACAGTCCTGCTGAAAACTGGGCAGCCTAGCTACAGTTACAGGCAGGCTAACTGGCAGTAAATTGTGGTGTTTTGTTTTTTGTGCTGATGGAACTGCTGATGCCAGCCACCCACTTCTGGGAGGCTGGAATGCCTGGGGGGAAAGCAGCCTGATTGTATAACTTCAGCTGACTATTTTATCCAGCTGTACTGGGGAAAGGTAGCCAAATTAACCCCTGGCTGCTTTACACTAGACAAATCCCAAAAGTATTCACTGTGGCTACCCTGTTAACCAGCCCCCGTCCCTTGCATAATGCCCAGCCATCCTGCAGTACTCTGGTTATGCCTTAAAGGCCCTAGTACAGGGATGAGCTTTTGCAAAAGGGAGAGCCGAAACTCTCTTGCACAAGAGCGCCAGGAGACCTCCTTCTGCCAGGCTACGCTATGCATTAATTTGAGACGTACTTTGCAAAGTAAGTAAACGGGGTGGTTAATGCACAGCAGACAAAGCAGCAGCTTAGGTTAGCTGGGCTTAGATAATGGTCTGAGAGCGCTGACGGAGGCCTGGAAACGGCGAGGGCTGACGGAGCGGCAGGTCATCCTCCTGCCAGGGAAACTGCCTTTCTTCTTTCCTGGAGTGCTCTTCATACCACTCCTGTGGGAAGAGGCAACAATACTGGGATCATTTCATTTCCCACACCCACAGCCTGCCCTCAAATAGTGAATGTCCGCAATGAATTGTGCACGAACCCAATATTCTGCTTGTAATAATAATAGCATTAGCATTATTATTAATCACCACCATCTCAAGGCACATCACAACAAAAAACCACATTATAAAAAACTCAAAACACATAATAAAAAATAAGAACAAAAACAAACCAATAATTCCCCCCTTCCACAACACAGTTGAAAGGTATGTCAATCAGCCAAAGGCGTGGTTAAAGAGAAATGTCTTCTCCTGGCGCCTAAAAGTGTATAATGAAGGTGCCAGTTGAACTTTTCTGGGGAGAGCATTCCGCAAGTGTGGAGCCGCTGCAGAAAAGGCCTGTTCTCATGTTACCACCTTCTGGACCTCTCATGAAGGAGGGTACACGAAGGAGGGTCTCAGAATATGATCTGAGGGTCCAGGTAGGTTCATATGGAGAGAGGCGGTCCATGAGGTACTGTGGTTCTGAGCCATTTATTGCCCATCCTTTACCTTAAGGTCCTAGGGCGCATTACAACATTAAAAACACCTGGCTAGACTCCCAACTCCCATCAGCCCCACCAATCATAGCCAATGGTCTGGGAAGATAGAAAGGAAGCGTAGCCCCAACAGCATCTGGCGAAGACAGAGAGTCCCCACCTCTGCTTTGAAGGCGTGAGGCTAGGGAAAGTTGCCCACTCTCCTAGACATTATTTATTTGGCGCTATGGTCTAAACCACTGAGCCTCTTGGGCTTGCCGATCAGAAGGTCGGCGGTTCGAATCCCTGCAGTGGGGTGAGCTCCCGCTGCTCGGTCCCACCTCCTGCCAACCTAGCAGTTCAAAAGCACGCCCAAAAGTGCAAGTAGATAAATAGGTACCGCTCCAGCAGGAAGGGAAACGGCGTTTCCGTGCACTGCTCTGGTTTTGCCAGAAGCGGCTTAGTCATGCTGGCCACATGACCTGGAGAAACTCTCTGTGGACAAATGCCGGCTCCCTCGGCCTGTAAAGCGAGATGAGCGCTGCAACCCCAGAGTCGTCTGCGACTGGACTTAACTCTCAGGGCTCCTTTACCTTTACCTTTTTTACGGGGCTGGCAGAACCTCCGAGAAGATCAGTGAGTCCACCAAGCTACAGGGACCATTGCATAACCATAACTAGGATGCAAGCAATTTCACACATCTTACCTGTATCTCTTCCTCATACATTCTCATGCTTAAATCGCTTTTGGTCCTTGATCGCCGCCCCAGGAACAGCATGGACGTTTGCTGAAGTGATGGAAGAGAAGCAGTAAGAGGAAAGAAGAAGGCAACTGCCTCTGAAGGGTGCCGGAGTTGGATCATAGCTAACATGGGTGCTGCTAGGAGCACACAGGGATTTGGCCACCAAGAGAGACCTGAGCACATCTCTAACTTTATCTACAGGGAACTCAAGACAAATGTGCAACTGTGATCACTGCAGGCTTTCTATCAGATAAGAGGAGACAAATTCTTGAAAGCTGGGGGCATTTAACTCTTACACAATTTTATTCGGATTTGCATAAATTCATTTAATTTTAGTATTAGTTAAAATAAGAACAAGGTTTCCTTTTTATTAAATGGAAACATTGCTGTGATTTGCTTGGGAAAATTCAGCATTTAAACTTGTTCATGTTGTACCTTATTAAGATCTGGGTTAACTCCCGCTGGTGTTACCTTGTGATATTTCCCTTCTGTTAAATGTTAGTTTTGGAATTTTCTGATGACTAGATACAAATAAATGAAACTGACAGCTGGAATCCGCAGGCCAAACAGGGGAACAGGTTCCCCCCCCCCCATGCAGCTCTGTGTGTCTTGGGGGGTGGGGAGCATGTACACACTATTAAGATGTGAATATTACACTCCTACTCGAGTTTGTCAGGAAGCTGAAGTTATGGGAACCTGGTGCCTGTAGTGGGAATTATAGTACAGTGGTACCTTGGTTTACAAACTTAATCCATTCCAGAAGTCCATTTTTAAACCGAAACCGTTCTTAAACCGAGGTGTGCTTTCCTTAATGAGACCTCCCGCCGCCGGTGCCCTTCCACCATTTGGATTCTGTTCTTAGACTGAGGTAAAGTTCTCAAACCGGGACACTATTTCCGGTTTTGCGGAGCTTGTAAACCAAATGGTTCTTAAACCGGACTGTTCTTAAACTGTGATACCACTGTATATGCTTGATAGATAGTCTACATGTGAAGCGATCAGTGTTAGAAACTGAGATATGAAAAGCAGGAGCTAAATGGCACCTTAAACCTAGGTTATGGGCGCAACAACGGAATGTCTAGGTGCGCATTTTATAACAAGAATACAACGCTGAAAATGAATGAACTGCAGCTAAAATATTATGTTCTTTCTTCACATGGTCTAGTCCTTCCCCTGCCTGCCCGCCCGCCCCTCTAATATTCTTAAGAGGGTCTCTTCTCCAGTCTTCAGAGTAGCTGGAAGTGGGTAGGCAAAAAAAGGTCCTCCTTTCCTTCCACTCTGCGGTTTTAATCTGAAATCTGAGGCGCAGTACTGTGCTCAGAGCTCAGAAACTGCTTGCGCTAATGAAATTCCCTGTCGCGAAATGCGCCTAGAACAATGGAGGTTTCGAATGCTGGAAGGGATGTAAAAACAAGTACGTGAAATTATATTGTTAGGAGAATCTGCTTACTCCAACTGTAAAATGGTGTCAAGAACATCCGTGGAAGAAAAACTCAGCCCCGAGCTAGTTTGATAGAGGATGCACCCTGTTCTTCTAGATGAATCAGGCATCTAGCCTGTATAATGCAGGCATGATTTTCCTCTGAGAATGGGACTTACCGTATTTTTCGCTCCATAGAACGCACCGGACCATAGGGCGCACCTCATTTTTAGAGGAGGAAACAAGGGGAAAAAATATTTTTCTGGTTTTCCTCTTCTAAAAGCCCTTTTTTTTTTTTTAAGGATCAGCTAAAAGTTTTGCAGCTTTTTTTTTGCAAAGGGAAAAGCCCTGGCTTTTTTGAGGATCAGCTAAAAGTTTTGCAACTGTTTTTGCAAAGGCAAAAGGCTTTTTTTAGGATCAGCTAAAAGTTTTGCAGCTTTTTTTGCAAAGGGAAAAGCCCTGGGTTTTTTTTTTTTTTTTTTTTTTTTGATGATCAGCTAAAGGTTTTGCAGCTTTTTTTGCAAAGGGGGAAAAGCAAAGCTCCTTTTGCAAAGGGGGAAAAGCAAAGAGGAAAAGCCCCATTTTTATGAGGTTTAACTCACATTTCTGAAAAATCTTAAGGAAAGGCTGATTAGATTATCCAGACAGATAATCTAATCAACCAGTCACATGTCCTGGGAAAACAAACAACCTCCCTCTGCAGCACATTCAACAAAGGAGGGCGGGGCTGAAAGGGAGCCGGGACTCTTATCTCTCTCCCGATCTCTTGCTGATCAGCTGCTGAACGGGGTCCTTTCAACACTCCCTTTTCTCTTTGTAAAATAAAAAAGCATGATCCTCTTTTGGCCCCTGGGCAATTCAGCTCCAGGGACCACCATTCGCTCCATAAGACGCACAGACATTCCCCCTTACTTTTCAGGAGGAAAAAAGTGCGTCTTATGGAGCAAAAAATTCGGTAATTTCTATGCCTGTGTAAAGCTAAGGCGAGGGAATGCCTCTCTATATAAGCCTGTGTAATATATAGGCTTGGGGACTCCACTTTAGTGGATCCCCAAGCAGCCACTACTATGACCAAGGGCAAATGAAGTTGCCATAAACATCACAACAGTGTGGTTATTGAAGAAATCTACTACATGCTTCTTGTGGCATTCCAGTGTGTGCATTCCCCCCACCCCTATAATCTGTGCTGGAAAAATATGCAACAAGTGAAGTGGGGGTAGGGATCCGAATTGCTCCGTTACCTTCCTCTTGAAGGACCAGTGGCCACAGAGGGATACCCTCTAGCAGTCTAAATCAGAAGTGACTTAAGTCTTACCATTCTGAACAAGACCAGCCAAGTGGTGGCGAGGTGAGAGAGGATACCTGGTAAGTGGTGAGCAGAAGATGCTGGAATTCCAGTCCCCATTACTCACCCTGTGCCTGTCCATCTGGGAAATGACCTTGAGCAGCTGGCTGGCAGCCGAGGCAATGCAGTTCCTTCCATACAGCTCTGCGACAGCTGTCAGTTCTTCCTTGGAGACTTCTCTCTCGAAAACAATGCCCATGTCTTCTGCAGAGGAGAAAGGCAAGGACAAGGGCTTGTCTGGGTAATGGAAGGGGAAAGTGGCAAGGAAACTTCAGGCAAAATCAGGCACGCCTGCCCAAGCCTCTTTTGACTTGGCCCACCAGGCCATTTTGGGAAAGCCACGCCCACCGGGCCATACACATGACATCATCACACAGCGCCCAGCTTGGGAGGGGGGCCGGCAAGTTCAAGGTGTGGCTGCAGAGGAAGAATGGGGGAGCTCGCTCGCAATGCACCTGCACGTGACTCTTCATTGCTGAAGAATTTTGGCTTGACATTTGGGGGACCTGATGTACGATGACACCAGGCGAATGGGCCACACAGGACAGGTAGGCAGGACTAGCATAGAAGGCCGACGGCTGTTGGATCAAATATATATGTATGTATGTGTATATATATATATATATATATACATATATATATATATATATGGCTCAAAAGTGCTTCCACATCCATTCAGTGCCACTAGTCCCAATCTTTCAGCAGGCATTGTTGCTTTTAACGTACAGAATCTGTTGAAGGCACTTTTAAAAAGTTGATTCCTGCTGTGACTCCTGCAATGCAGGCGGCTGGGCTTGATGAACCTTGGGGTCCCCCTTTCAACTCTACAAGTCTGAGGTTCTATGACAGGCCTGTTCATTTGTTTCCACTCTCTTAGGATGAGCCAGCCCCTATAATGATTATTCTGTATGGTTTTTACAGGGTTTTTTTAAAATGCTTTTTGCAATCAAACATTTTGTGTGTGCACACGTGCACCGTTTTGATATGGTGCCTGGGAGGTGGTCTGAAGACATTATTATAAATAATGAAGGAAACAAACAGGTTGCAAAGGTGACCCCACTGACCTCCTGAATCTTGGTTCTTCCGGCTATAGTTCATACGGAACACGAACGCCTCCAATATAAAGGCTACAATTATTGTCATCACCACCTGTAGGGGAAGGAAAAGGTCAGCAGCAATGCAAAAACAGCTCACCCAAATTATTTATTTCGCTGTTCTACTCAAGCTGACTTATGGAGTAGGATAAGGTGAAAGTTCAGTCATTGGGGGGTTAGCACAATGTAGCCCACTCTGAGCTCTGGGAACAAACCAGGCTGTAGATCATGGTTTCCCCAGCCACTCTGGGTGGCTCCCAACAGAGGACAAAAAACAGAATAAAACTTCAAACATTAAAAACTTCCCTAAACAGGGATGCCTTCAGATGTCTTCTAAATAATAATAATGGGAGTTGTAGTCCAAAAACAGCTGGAGACCCAAGTTTGGGAAACCCTGCTCTAGGATCAACCATAAATGAGGCTACAACCCTTCATCAGATGACCGTGCATCAAAAAGGAAAGTTTGACTACTTTGCTGGCAAACTATATTTCTGGTCCTTGGGAGTGACTCTGAAGGCTACAGAACAGGGCAGGGAGTTTGCTGGACTACGGCGCCCATCGTCCCTGACCATTGTCTGGGGCTGATGGGAGTTGGAGCCCAACAACGCCTGGAGGCCCCACCCCTGCATCACACATACAGGCTGTAGTCACAGGACTGCTTCACAAAATAGCATAGTTGGTAACTCCGCTTACCATGGTCACAATATAGAAAATCATGAAATAGAGGCGGCTCCAGTGCGAAGTCTCTGATGTCACCCCTTCCTGAAAAGGTAAATATTGTCAGTTTTAATTTCTTAGTGCAGAAAGTATTGATCTAATGTGCAGAGAGCTCCCTCTACTTTTCACTTCCATGTGCCCATTTGTCCGGCATATTCCCTGTAATGCTCAATGATCTAATGGCCAGTGATGAACCAGTGCGCAGTAGCGCAGAAACCAAGGAATCACAAGCTAATTATTACAGAAGAAAGCTCCTGGCAGCGAGCGGCTGAGTGCTACTTACCATGATGATGTACCAGTCATTGACGACTGTCAACTCAAACAGGGTAACTGGAAAAAGAAAAAGAGGGGAAGAACAAACACTTGTATGGTCACTGTTGTGGCTCAGTTCCCCCTCATTAGTCTTGAGTTTGGGGGCTACATGAAACTGGAACACTGGGTCACTTCCTGCGAATGGACCTTCTTGGGCAAAAGTGAGCCAATCTCACTGCCCAGGTGAGAACTGAGCACTAAGTCATTATCTCTGATTGGCCATGTGTGACTGGCTCACTATCCAATCAAGGAAAGCAACAGGGGCAGCCATCATGGAGCTGGTCCATGTTTCTGAACAACTCCCACACCGGGCCTGTTTTGTAGGAATCATGTACAGTCGTCCCTTGGTTCTCGAATTTAATCCTTTCCGGGAGTCCGTTCAACTCCCAAAACAGTTAGAAAACCAAGGCGTGGCTTCTGAGCTTCCTGCAGCCAATCAGAAGCCGCGGAAGCCACGTCGGATGTTCGGCTTCCCAAAAACATTCGCAAACCGGAACACAAAAAAACATTTGCAAACCAGGTTTACGATGTTCGGGAGCCGATTTGTTCAACAACTAAGGCGTTCGCCTTCCAAGGTACAACCGTATAGACTCCTGCTGCAAAGTAGTCTGTGTAGATTAGCCTTCTCCAACCTGATGTTCTCCAGATGTATTGAGACTACAATTCCCATCAGACCTAGGCAGCATAGTTGATGGGGGAAGGAATCTAAGACTAGACTAGGGGTGGATCGAGCAAAGCTCAATCATAGGACTGCTCCATCCCACTTTGTGCATTTTTTTAAAGAATGCATGAAAAACCTACATTTAAATTATATGCATCTTGTCTGCATTGCTTTATGAGAAGTTTGAACTTTTTCAAAATAGGGGTTGTATCCATGTGAAAGTCATTCGCTTTGCACCAGCGGAACACTAACGCACAACAGACTACATAAGCAGGTTGTTGTGCAATCTGTTGCATAACAAGTTCCCAGTAGCACAACTGTTCCACTGGATCCCTCTGTTGCACCACATTAAAACTCACCTGTATGCAAGCAGGCGGAGAATGTTGGATGCAGTCAATTCCACACGTTGTTTTATATAAAATACGTTATTTTTTTTCATGTGCTTTTTGCAAACTGCGACTGGTTTACAATACCAAGATAAAATCTGCACTCCTGCTTGGAGCTGCATTCTGAACTGCAATTCAGCTTGGGAGTGCTGGATTGGGTCGATCCACTGCAACAAGCAGACCAAACAAATTCTCCCTCCATCCCAAGCTGGTATTGGTTTATCCTACTTAACCGGAGGTTGGTGGTGGGGAAGGCCAAAGGAAAATCGTAAGCCAGCACAACACAATCTGTATCTCACAGGTAGGGTGGATTTGATTTAAATCAAATTGATTTAAATCACAATTTAAATCACTAGTCAGTAAGACTTGATTTAAATCATTTTTTTTTACAGAAAGACTCATTCTTGCTGGTATAATCTTAATATTTACAACCAGACGAATGTTTCATTTTTGGAATAATAAATTTTCAGAGTAGTTTTTACAGTTTTTGCTGTACTTTATTGGGAGGAGAAAAATAATCATTTCCAATAATCATTGGAAGGAGAAAAATAATCATTTCCTTAATAGCAATTTAAACAATTTATTTAACTAAAACAATAACATTAGAGCATATGTATCCATGTTTGTTAATTGATGTGATTAAACAATTTTTTTAAAAAAAACAACCCTGAGTTTTAGCATACATGAAAAACTTTAAAGAAATCCTTATTTCCTGATGAATAGCTTTTGGACTATAATGTAACTTAAACAGAAAACCGTATTTAAAAAGATTTTTCCTCCAAAAGCATTTAATTTTAAAAATCTGACTTTTTAAATTTTATTTTTTAAAATCATTTATTTTTATTCACCCTGCTCACAGGCAGCAACAGTCTCTTGCAGAAGTCCCTACCGAATTCCCCATTTCCTGACTACATCAGCAGAGGGCGCTTGGATTTGTGCTCTTACCAAAACTGTTCAAAACATTGTCGAAGTTGTTGAGATAGTAGTAGCCTTCTTCCATCACCGTCCTGTTTCCCACGGTGTGGTTGACCCAGCGATAGGAATCTGCCACTGTGCTGGCGCTGAACGGAGAAGCAGGTACAATATGTTTTTGTGGACTATATTTTTTTTTTTAAAAAAAAACCAACTATAGTCAAATGAAATCGCAGGCGGGATTTGAGATAAAAGCAGTGGGAGAAAAATGATAAAATGATAAAATGATTGTAACAGAGAAACTTTGCATTGTAGATAAAAGATATAATGCAGTAGAAAGGGTCTGATTAAAACGCTGCGGAAGTAGGGCAGGAAGTGAATTGATGAAACAATGCAACCATTTGGTATGAAGATTATTGTGAAAATGTTTGAAAAATAATAATAACAATAAGAATTAATTAATTTTAAAAAATGAGAAATAAACATACAAAATTTTGTATGTTTATTTCTCATTTTTAAAAATTAAGAAATTCTTATAAAAAAGGAAAAAAATAAATAATAATAATAATAAATAATATTACAAAATTGCTCACAGTAGGTTGAAACTATACCCTTAACCATTTATTTATGAATCGTTTCCCATGAAACATTTCAAAGCGATTTCAAAATGCAATAAAAACTTACCATATATTTCCGTGTATAACACGTCCCCATGTATAAGACGATCCTTATTTTTTAAGACCGCAACAAAAAAATGGGGGGTGGAGGGAAATTGCCCAAATTTGTTGAGCTTGTTTTGGGGGGAAATTGCCCAGAGTTGTGGAGCTTTTGGGGGGGGGGAGGAGATTGCCAACGCAAACACAGCCAATTGCACGCACGCCTCGCCGCTGCCATTAATAGCCCGCAAAATTGCCGCAGCCGCAGCCGATCGGCAGCAGGACTTTCCACAGCAACCAATCACACCCCAAATCGCCGCTGCCAATCTCCTGATGGCTGCTGCTACCAATCACCCATCCCCACTCTGCTATCCGTGTATAATTTTTTTTTTTTTTTTAAACATATTTATTAATTTTCCAACATATATTTCCAATTACCAAACAAATTACAATGCCAAATTAATTATACAATTCCAATTATAACAATTCCAATTATGCCAAATTTTTAACTTGTGAATTCCCCATGTCTCGGACTCCGGAGCGCTTTCTTATGATCTTTTCCAGTTGCTTCATAAAGTCAATATTTTCACAGCCTCTGATAAATGCCAGCAAGCAGACACTCTTATAGTAAATAATGTCTCTGTGTGGAAAAAGCCATCCTCTCCCAATATCGCATTTCGGCTGACGCCATCTTGAAAGTCTCTCATAAATCAAACTTGTAAATCAAACTGCGACACACCAATTTCTTCCCCTGTGAGCCGTCCCCACTCCTTTCCGGGAGGGCCAGACCCTCGTAAATTCCACTATCAATCGTCCATCAAATCCGGCTTCTCCCTTTGAAGTGGTGTACAGCTCCACAGGCTATCATCAGCACTCGGCAGTTAATTCTAGCTGCGTCACAGCCAGCCGAGGATCCTCCATTTCTGTTGAGTCAAGTCCAGATCAAGTTTCACCTCCACACAGTTTATTTTTGTAATTTCCATTCTAATTTCCATTCTGTCTTTAAAGTCCACTTGCCATTTGCCTGTGAAAGTGGATTTTCTAGGGGGAGGTTTCGCCCGTGTTAAGTAGATATTGAGGCAAAACAAACGGAGATTCCAGAGCTTACCCCCCCTTCTTTTCCCTCCTTCACATACCAATGTAAAGTCCGCGTCTTCTTCCAATCTTCATTCTTAATCACTCAGGGCTGCAGTTAGCAACATTCTTCCCACTCCTTTGTCCGAGACATGCCCAAAATCTTTAAACAAATTTATATATCCAATTAAAGGGAGCGTGCACGAACGGGGCCGGCTCCAGGAGCTGCATCTGAAAACGAGCCCTATGTGCCCAGACTCCCCCACCGGTCCCGAAGGACCCAAAGCGGGTTAAGGAGTACCGCGGGCAAAGGCAGCCCTCCCCGTCGTCCCGGGGAGGTGGGAGGCTGCTTACTCCCATCGCAGCCGCCAAATTAACTCGTGATAGATAGCAAAGATGTTAAAGTCCGCCATCCTCCCGCTGTGCACGCCGGGAACTCCCTATCCGTGTATAATTTTTATCTACTATTTCAATGGAAAAATACTGTCTTTTTCACAGAAAAATACGGTATATAAAACAAGCACCTATATAAACACAATTTAAAAACATTGGGTGTGGGGAACTCACATCTGATATAGATGCCCACTGGGATAAAAAAAATAATCTCCATTTAGAAGGCTTGTTGAAATAGGAAAGTCTTCTAAAGACAGTAAAAGACGGTGCCAGTCTGATATGCAAAGGGTAGGTGCCATCACACTAAGGGCCCTGTGTGATGACATCACACAAAATGGACCTCCTGGTATGATGGTACCTGCAGGAGGCCCTCTCCAGCAGAGTGCAGTGATTGGCCAGGTATATAAGGGATGAGGTGGTCTTTTATTTATTACAAATGTAATTCAGGACAGTAGAGAGGGAGGGGTTAGCCTGGAGAATGTTTCTGTGTCCCAGAACAGAAGCCATAAGGCCGTGATGCTGTAAGCAGTCCAGTCAGGTGGGTGGGTTGCAAATATTATTAATTATTATTATTATTGAGTCAACGCAACTCAGTGGCTTCAAGGACCGGTGGTGGTGGTTACTACTACTACTACTACTACTACTACTATTATCATCATCATCATCACATGATGATGATCCTGAGCCATCCACCAGCAGGTGTCAGAGTGGCATACAACAATTAAAAATTTAAAAGAGTTAGATTACAATCACAGGAATAGGGCGAGCCCTGAAAACACACATCTCAGGTGTCGAAGGCCAGTGTGCCTTCCGCAGTGGCTGGAAACTGTTTAGTGAAGGTGCCAGGAGCACCTCAGTGGGGAGCATAGCTGTCAACCTTTTCCAAAAAAAATTTGCGGGAAATTCCCTTACTATAGCATTGGGAAACAGCAGGGAGGGTTGACAGCTATGGTGGGGAGGGAATTCTACTGCTTAGGGGCTCCCACAGAGAAGGCCCTCTCCCAGGCTGCCATCACACTGAACTTCAGGGGTAGGTGGAACTACCAGGACGACCCCTCTCTGCATATCTTAACATCTGACAAGTTCTGCAGGGAAAGAGGCGGTCTTCAGATATTTGGGGCCCAAGATATTTGGGGCTTTAAACAACAACGTGAGCATCTCGAATTGGGCCCAGAAACAAACTGACAACTAATAACATTTTTATCACCCTCTTCCAAAAGGAGCTCAGGATGGTGTATAGAGTTCTTCCCATGCCGCCCACCCACCCGCCTCTGCCATGCCCAGCCCAGCCCAGCCCACTTGAATCCTCAAAACAATCCTGCAAGGTAAACAATGCAGAATTTGAACCCAAGGTCTCCCCACTTCCATTCAGACACATCTTTAAGGCTCCCAACTTTTAAGGCATGGTAAATACTTTCCAGATGGAAGGAAAATGCTGGGTACTCACTTGCAGCAATTTGGGAAGAGCTTTCCTGAGAAGAACTCCATGCCAATGATGGCGAAACAGTAATAGAAGATGAGCAATGTCAAACCTAGGCTAAAGGAGAAAAAAGCAAAGGTTCAGCGAAGCTAAAATCATGGGCAGCTAGGCTTTTCTGTTAGGGAGTTTATGTTGATCTAAGGGAATCTGCTCCGTTCCTATGCCTTTCGCAGAGAAGCCCAAGGAAGAAGAAGGAGGAGAGTTTGGATTTGATATCCCACTTTATCACTACCCAAAGGAGTCTCAAAGCGGCTAACATTCTCCTTTCCCTTCCTCCCCCACAACAAACACTCTGTGAAGTGAGTGAGGCTGAGAGACTTCAAAGAAGTGTGATTAGTCCAAGGTCACCCAGCAGCTGCATGTGGAGGAGCGGAGACGCGAACCCGGTTCACCAGATTACGAGTCTACCGCTCTTAACCACTACACCACACTGGCTCTAAAGCTCGACTGTGCAAGACATGGAAGGGATCCCAGGAGAAAAAGAGGGAGCCAACAAGAAAGGCTTCAGAGCCCTCTTGACCTACAGCCACCTGCCATCAGAAGGGCCTGGTAAGTTTTTGTATGTTGACGCTGTTTATTGTGGTCTTTAAGAAAATAGGAAGAGCCAAAGGCCCATCTAGTCCAACTTCCTGTTCTCACATGGTCAACAAGATGCTCCAATCAGAAGCCTGAAAGTAAGACCCAAGTGCAGCAGCGGTGTTCACACCTGATTCGAGCAACTGGTATTCAGAGGCAGAAGACAGCCATCATGGCTAGTAGCCTATGATAGCACAATCCTCCACGAATCTCTTTTAAAGCTAATGTAAAGTTTGTGGCCATAACTACCTCCTGAGCACAGCCATCATGGCTAGTAGCCACCAGTAGCCTTATCTTCCATGAATTTGTCCAATCCACTTTTAAAGCCATCCAAATTGGTGGCCATCACTGTCACCTGCGCCTTCCGCTCTCATTTACCTGGCCATTCTGGGGAACAGCTCAAACATGGTATCCAAGACATTCCGGTAGCGTTTCTTCAGCTTAAACAGCCTGCAACAACAACAAAAGGAAGCGGGAAGCAACATGCATGAGTTGCAGAAGGTTGTTTACTCCCCAGGGCACCCGGCTGACTCTGATCTTTAAATGCGTTACTAATCTGGGGCAGCGAAAGGAAGACACAATGCAAATTATTACAATATAGAATCATAGAATTGTGGAGTCAGAAGGCACCCCAAGGCACCTGTCCAACCCCCTGTAATGCAGGATTCTCAGCTAAAGCATCCTGGACAGACAGACGGCCATCCAACCTCTGCTTAAAAACCTCCAAGGAAGGAGAATCCATAACCTCCCAAGGGAGGCCGTCCTACTGTCGAACAGCTCTTCCTGTCAGAAAGTTCTTCCTGATGTTTAGTCAGAATCTCCTTTCTTGCAACTTGAAGCCATCGATTCAAGTCCTACCCTCCAGAGCAGGAGAAATCAAGCTTGTTCCCTCTTCCATGTGACACAGCCCTTGAGATATCTGAAGATGGCTATCCTATCTCCTCTCAGTCTCCTCTTTTCCAGGCTAAACATACCCAGCTCCTTCAACCGTTCCTCATAAGGCTTGGTTTCAAGGCCCTTGATCATCTTGGTCCCAGCTTGTCAACAACCTCTTTACATTGTGGCGCCCAGAACCTGGGACACAATGTTAACATTCTTTGTTCTATACCGCTTACATGCCAAAATGGCTTCTAAACCATTTGCAAGCAACAACAGAGTCCATATGAAATTAAAATGAACAATAATACAACTGCTCTCCCCTTTCTCCTGACCCCAGACTGGCCTCTCGGCATCCCTCAAACCTCAGTTAGGAACGAATCATTCCAGCTTTTCCATTTGCCATACCCTCTGCACATATTCAACCAATTGCTCACCTCAATAACTGCAGAGGCCGCAGGACTACAATGAAGTAGAACGGCTCCATGTTTAACGCCAGTGCCAGGAGACCCAGGAATGCAAACAAGGTGACAGAAAAATCAAAGCTGGAAAAGAGAGAGGGGAAAAGAAGAAGAAACATCTTCAGGGATGAACTTGTAAGCCTGTATCCCTGGGGAGAACCTTTTTCAGTCCAAGAGCAGCATTCCCCTATAGGCAACCCCCCCCCCCCGGGGCAACAGGCAGGTGGTAGGTGGGGCCAGAAGGAAAAGTGGGTGCAGCAACTAATGTTTATGTTGTTGTTTTTTAAAGATTTTTTATTATTTTCCAATAAGACAAAGAATAAACACAGCATAAACATAGACATAAACACAATAAAAACACAATACATAAACACAATAAAAACAATAACAATATCAACAAGCATAAAGAAAAACATACAAACCTTAACAAACACCTGTCTTTGTACTTTTCTTGTTTCTAACTTCTCTACTAGGGGACTTCCCCTGTTCCCTCCACTGCCTTCAAAATCATATATACGTTATAGGTAACTTTATGTCTTTTTCCATTAACATTTACCGTATTTCTTAATACTCTTAAGTATACTTAATCCAATATAAATCATGACTTAAACACAATATCTTAAAATATTCTTTAACAATTAAATCATTCACAAAAAGTTTCTTCTAAACAATTTTATCTAACATTAACCTGCTAAAGCCGATCTTTGCTTAATTCTGCTCAAATATTCAGTTTTTCAGATTTAACTAAATAATCCTTAAATTTTTTCCAGTCCTGCGACACCTTCTCCTCCCTCTGGTCTCGGATTCTAGCGGTCAGTTCTGCGAGTTCCATGTAGTCCATTAACTTCATCTGCCATTCTTCCACTGTTGGAATCTCTTCACCTGCAGCAACTAATGTTTATGGACTCTATACCCCATTCAGGCAAGGAAGGTGCATTACCAGAGTTTGCAAACATTCTATTGTCCGATGCGGGTTCTGCGGCTTCCAATTGGAAACTGCGCCTTAGTTTCCGAACATTTTGGAAGTCGAATGTATTCTGTTCGACTTCCAAGGTACGACTGTACTTAATATATAGGGCTTGACATTTGTATCCTCTATCCCCTCACATCTGCAAAAAAATTGATACTGATACATTGGAAGGACAAAAATATAGCCCTCTTCAATCAGTGGATAGATATGACGACAACTCTTTCAGACAAAGATTATGCATGGACAAATTTAATGATATTTGGAACGTATTTGTCGAAACAATTAGTTTATTCCTCTGTATATTTTCGTAAACTTAATTACATTTTATGTACATTTTATTTTGTTATTGCCGTTTTCCTCTGCTTTTTAAAATGTATTTTATATATTGTCTTTCTTTTTCCTTTTTCTATTTTTTTTTAATCACTACAATAATCTCAATAAAATATAAACTTTTTTTTTTAATAGTTTATGACACAGAATGACGACACACACTTACAGGTTCCAGCCAGACGACAGGTATTCAATAGGCCCCAATCCAGTGATCTTCAGGAGCACTTCAACCCCATAGACTGTTGAGACAAGAGAACATAACATTACATGCAGGCTGAAGATCAGGTGTGACCTTTGGCATTTAAATTCAACAACAGACACCTTCATTGGCTCAGGGAAGCAACCCATGTCTGAGGGGAAAGTGGACCAGCAGCCAACATGGGAAGAATCTGGAGCTCCTTTAATAGAGACCAAAAGCTCTTGGAGGACTTGGTGAAAGCAGAGAACTGTTGTTTAACATCCTCTCCCAAAGACTGATCTAGAAGTGTTTTCTTGCAGCCTAGTTATCCTGCCTTTCAACTCCCCTCCCCTCAGAAGAGGAGGGCACCAAGAGCTGGCCTCTAGCAAGGAACTTCTACCATAACATAACAATAACAATAACAACAACAACAATAACAATAATAATAGAGATTCAGCAGACACTTTCCATGCAAACATTTAAACACCTGCTGGACACTTTCTATTGCGAGCAATTAATAATATATCTTTCCATAACAGCTTCTGCTTATCCACACTTACCTCCCCTCTGTGTTTCCAGGCATGGTTCACAGTTTAAAACTCTTGTGTCCCAGCACCTTGTTTTTACTCCAGAGCTTTCCCCGTGAAAACCCGCTCTTTAAAGCTGAATTGGAGCAAACGAAAAATCTGCAGAAAACCCAAATTATCATTTGTTGTGCTTCAGCTTTAAAGAGCTCGTTTTCACGGGACAAAAAGAAAGGAGCTTTAGAGTGTGGGCCTTTGTGGGGCGAAAGGTTACGTGTGGATATTAACTTTTTTATAGGGTTTTTGTTCTATGGTTTTAGGCACAATTGTTGTAAACCACTCTGGGGTTGTTGTTTTTTTTTTAAAATGAATAGTGTTATATACATATTCTAAATAAATGAATGCAAATATCCCAACAAGCACAAATGTTTGGAATGAGTACCATATTTTTCGCTCCATAAGATGCACCTTTTTCCTCCTAAAAATTAAGGGGAAATATCTGTGCGTCTTATGGAGCGAATGGTGGTCCCTGGAGCCGAATTGCCCAGGGGCCAACAGCAGATAGTGCTTTTTATTTTACAAAGAGAAAATGGGGTGTTGAAAGGACCCCGCTCAGCAGCTGATCAGCAAGAGATCGGGAGAGAGATAAGAGTCCCGGCTCCCTTTCAGCCCCACCCTCCATTGTTGAATGTGATGCAGAGGGAGGTTGTTTGTTTCCCCAGCTACATGTGACTGGCTGATTAGATTATCTGTCTGGAAACTGTAGAAATGGCTCCCTTTCCTTCAGAAGCTACAGAAATGTGAGTTGAACCCCATAAAAATGGGGCTTTTCCTCTTTGCTTTTCCCCCTTTGCAAAAGGAGCTTTGCTTTTCTCCCTTTGCAAAAAAGCTGCAAAACTTTTAGCTGATCCTCAAAAAAACCAGGGCTTTTCCCTTTACAAAAAAGCTGCAAAACTTTTAGCTGATCCTCTGAAAAACAGGGCTTTTCCCTTTGCAAAAAAAGCTGCAAAACAGGGCTTTTAGAGCAGGAAAACAAGAAAAAATTTTTTTTCTTGTTTTCCTCCTCTAAAAACGAGGTGCGCCCTATGGAGCGAAAAATACGGTATATTCAGAGATCACAACATGGAGTGCCGGGACTTACTTGTAAGGAAGACAATGTAACTCCAAGGGACATCTCGCGAGAAGATCCCGTCTGAAAAAGCAGAGCGAGAAGGAGGGAGAGAGGGAGGGAGGGGAAATACCATATCAGATGGGGGCACTGAAACCTTAATAGGAAAGAGGGTCAGCAAACAGAAGGGAGCTGTGTTATTCCATACCTCGCAACATAAAGGTTTCCACTAAGATCCAGAGGCCGTTCACTGCCAACAGAGTATCTACAAAATGCAACAAAAGCCCATGAGCCTATCTTTCATACACAGCACAGAGCATCCAAACACATGGATTCAGCTAATATGTCACCTTTGGGTTGCTTCACACAGGAACCAAGATTTGGACAGGTTTTAAGCACTTTTAACCTTGCTTTTAAGCTTTTTTTAAAAGAACTTCAGCCCCCACAAAAGGACCCCAGAGCAGCGTACATAAGATCAGTACAGTGGTACCTTGGTTCTCAAACGCCTTGGTTCCCAAACACTGAAAACACGGAAGTAAGTGTTCCGGTTTTCTAACGTTTTTCAGAAGCCAAACGTCTGATGCAGCTGTCGGCTATTGTTTCCGGGGCGCCTGCACCAATCAGAAGTTGCGCCTTGGTTTTCAAACATTTCGGAAGTCAAACGGACTTCCGGAACAGATTAAGTTTGGCGCTTTTGTTTTTGCTATTTATTTTGAGTTTTTGTTTTTGAGGCTTTTTCAGTTAATTTGATTTTGTGACTGTGTGGAACCCAGTTCAGCTACTGATTGATTGATTGATTGTGTGACTGCAGAAATGGATAAAAGCCACCCATCCAAACAATGACTATCGTCAGTGCAGATAAGAAAAAAATAATTTTAATTTTTCTCATCTACAATGCTGTCTTATTCATTTTATAGTACAGTACATTGATTATTGCTTTCATTTTATGGATCAATGGTCTCGTCGGATAGTAAAATTCATGTTAAATTGCTGTTTTAGGGGTTTTTAAAAGTCTAGAATGGATTAATCCATTTTGCATTACTTTCTATGGGAAAGCATGCCTTGGTTTTGGAACGCTTTGGTTTTGGAATGGAATTCTGGAACGGATTAAGTTTGAGAACCAAGGTACCACTGTATAACAAAATAAGACAGTCCCCTTCCCTCTAAGGCTTGCAGTCTAAACAGCATGACACAAAAGGAAAAAGAGATGGGGAGGGAAGAGGTGCAGCAAAAACCACCCTGAAATAATTTGACAATAGGTGGTTAATAAAAATTTTGAACAAGCAAAGTCAGGCTGCAGTTCTTAAAATATCTTCTACTGATCTTCTACTTGCTGAGCTGATTCTCACTAGCCCTGTAGCTCTGGAGCAATAGTTCCCAAACTATTTTCCTCCATGGACCACTTGAAAATTTCTAAGGGCCTTGATAGACTACTTCGTGATTTTTATCCCTAGTAATGCACTGTGTTAGACGCTGTACGGTTTTCAATTGCATCTTATTTCTTATATACTGTATTTTATTGCATTACCATTCCCACACCCCTTAGTGGCATCTGAAGGACACAGCTCCACAAGCTACTGCAGGTTTAGAATATTTAATTTTCTTGGAGAACACCCCGTTTCTGGGCAGCTAATGGGTGGAAATGAAGAGAGTTTGCATCAGACTTACACATGGCATACTGGAAGGCCCGGGAATTCACAAGTATATTAATGCCTGTTGAAAGAAGGAACGTGTTAAGGGGAAAACATGTTTAGAATTCTGATTTCAGACCCTTCCTTCTCACTACGACTTTCCGTACATAAATACATAGGGTTTAAAAAACAACAGCCTTAGTCTGCAGTGCTGCTAAATCTATTGTACCTGCAAGCGCTTCCCAAACTTGGGTCTCCAGCTGTTTTTGAACTACAATTCCCATCATCCTTGACCACTGGTCCTGCCAGCTAGGGATGATGCGAGTTGAGTCCAACAGCAGCTGGAGACCCAAGTTTGGGAAAGCCTGGCATAAGCCATCTGAAGCTGAACATTCAAAAAGACTCAGAGCTTATCCTTAGGACATTTTGGGGCTGCATCCAGGAACCCACTAGACAGTGCAATCATACAAAGATTTGGGAGCATGCTAGTTGCTGGGTGAGGAAAACACCTGCACTGACACACAATTGGGATGTGAATCCATCTTGTTCCTGAATGGGGCAACTGTGCCTCTGAAGGACCAGGTGAGCAGCCTGGGAGTCATTCTGGACTCACAGCTGTCCATGGAGGCACAGGCCAATTCTGTGTCCAGGGCAGCTGTCTACCAGCGCCATCTGGTATGCCAGCTGAGACCCTCCCTGCCCGCAGACTGTCTCACCAGAGTGGTGCATGCTCTAGTAAACTCCCGCTTGGAATACTGCAATGTGCTCTCCGTGGGGCTACCTTTGAAAGTGACTCGGAAACTGCAATTAATCCAGAATGTGGCAGCTAGATTGGTGACTGGGAGTGGCCGCCGAGACCATATAACACCAGTCCTCAAGGACCTACATTGGCTCCCAGTACATTTCCAAACACAATTCAAAGTGTTGGTGCTGACCTTTAAAGCCCCAAATGACCCCAGCTCAGTATCCCTGAAGGAGCATCTTCAGCCCGGACACCGAGATCCAGTTCTGAGGGCCTTCTGGCGGTTCCCTCACTGCAAGAAGTGAAGTTACAGGGAACCAGGCAGAGGGCCTTCTTGGTAGTGGCGCCCGCCCTGTGGAATGACCTTCCATCAGATGTCAAGGAAATAAACAACTACCTGACGTTTACAAGACATCTGAAGGCAGCCCTGTTTAGGGAAGTTTTTAATGACTGGTGTTTTAATGTATTTTTAATCTCTTGTTGGAAGCCGCCTAGAGTGGCTGGGGAAACCCAGCCAGATGGGTGGGGTATAAGTAATAAATTATTATTATTATTATTATTATTATTATTATTACTAGGAGCTTGAACCAACTCCTGCCAGTTCCTCTTCCCATGTAGGATGAGAAGACAGCTCCTGAGAAGCCACAAGGAGGGGGCTTGTCTTTGGAAATTTCTTTATTTATTACATTTTTATCTCTCCGCATTGCCTCCAAGGTGCTCAAGGCGGCGTACATAGTTCTCCCCCCTCCTTTTTTGTCCTCACAACAACCTTGTGAGGTATGTTAGGCTGAGAGTGAGTGGCTAGGCCAAGGTCACCCACTTCAACATGGCTGAGTGGGGGTTCGAGGCCCAGGTCCTAGTCCAAGACTCTAGCTGCACCAGCTCTGAAACCCCAGGCCTTTACCTTTAAAAATAAGGAACGCTGTCCGTGGAAGATCATCAAACCAATGTTCCCGGTTCCTTTTAGCCTGGAAATGGAACAGGCCACAGAACAGCCTTTATTTAAGATGCCTTGGTTTCCACATAGTAGCATTATTGGCAGTAACAAGAGCCAAAACAAAACTGCACAAGACGCCTCTTCCAGGAGTTTCCGCTATCTCCACCAAAACAACTCTTCTTTGACAGCATATAAATCTATGCCCTCATCCTTCCCCTTTCCTAAGAATGGGCAAATCTGTCAATTTCTGTCTCTCTCGGTTCCTCATTTTTCAGCTCTCATCATTTCCACATCAGTCTGCAATGGGGTTTTTTTTTAAAGTCCTCATGGAAATTCACCAGCAATTCACCTAAAATATAGGTTTGCATGCAATTTTTGCTTCACGTACATTTTTGCAAAGCAATTCCTTTTAATACCATGCATTTTGTGTGCTGTTTTCAGTGCATGCCTCACCCTGGCTTATGCATTTCTGTACACGTTTTACTTGTCACTGCGAAATTCAGAGAAGTGTGAATTTCAAAGGTTGGCTGTGTTTCGATTTGCGTATGGTTTCAGGAAGACCAATCAAGGCAGGTTTCGCCTTCAAATGCGAACTGAATAGAATGTCTCCCCCCATCCTTAGCTACCCCACATCCATAAACAACAACAACACTTACCTTCCATTTTAAACCAACAACTTCATAGAAATTGTACATATCCTTTAGACTGAAAGAGAAGATTGACCTCTATAAGAGTTGGATTTTACAATCAGGGTATCGCTCTTGTGAAATCACATTGCAGAACGTTTCCGAGCACAATTCAAAGTGTTGGTGCTGACCTTTAAAGCCCTAAATGGCCTCAGCCCAGTATACCTGAAGGAGCGTCTCCACCCCAATCGTTCAGCCCGGACACTGAGGTCCAGCTTCAAGGGCCTTCTGGTGGTTCCTTCACTGCAAGAACTGAGGTTACAGGGAACCAGGCAGAGGGCCTTCTCAGTAGTGGCACCCACCCTATAGAACGCCCTTCCATTTGTTGTTGTTTATCTGAAACAGATAAACAACTATGTGACTTTAAGAAGACATCTGAAGGCAGCCCCGTACAGGGAAGTTTTTAATGTTTGAGGTTTTATTGCATTTTTAATATTTTGTTGGGAGCTGCCCAGAGTGGCCGGGGCAACCCAGTTAGATGGGTATTGTCAGGAAAAAACCCTCCCCGCGACTGCCGGCATCGCGGGAGCGTTTAGCATACAGGGATCCACGTCCGCTGTTCACGAGCTCCTCCTCCCCCTCCTCGGCCAGAAGCGACCATTCCTCAAGCGGGGAAGGGGAGGTGGAGCCAGGAAGGCGGTGCAAGGGCTTGGAAGGGGTCAGAGAGCCTCAGCACCGCAGGGAAAGTGGAGAGCGGGGTCAAGTTCCCACGCTCCGAGGTCGGATGCAGGAAGGACATGGGAGAGGGAGGCGGGGGTTCAGAATCCCGCGGCTTTTTTGCTGGACAAAGAACCGGAAGACTTCATTCCGGGACTCTGCAGATGATTGAGATGGACGTTTGATGTTTTGCTGCACTGTACATAGCTTTCACAATAAAGAACTTAGTTTTAGAAGTTCGCCGTCCTGGCACGTTACTCACAAGCAACCACTGAACATCCTTACAGGTATTATGGTATTATGGTATTATTATTATTATTATTATTATTATTATTATTATTATTATTATTATTTCTTCACGAAGTTATCCAGTCCAAGGACCTGAGAGTTCTTGGCTGAAGCTCCCTCAAGTTTTCATTAAGACTTTGCAAAAACCAGGTACTCCCCATCATCAATGAAAGCTTCTACTGTGTAAAAGTATAGGCTATCTGCATATTAACATTACTGCTCAGAAACCTGCACTCATTGCCGATTTGCTAGTTGAACACCATCCTTTATTTCAGAATTAGGGGTTCTTGATGCTCTTTTAATTCTTCATGGAATCCATTTCTGTTCTCAGTTTCTCCCCACCCCCTTTCCCCCACCCCTACCACCCGACACAAATAGAGGGGTCCCCACCTGACGAAAGGGGTATTGCTTTGATTCAGTGCTTTGAAGGTAAGGTAACGGTCTCGAGCGCTCATCCGAGGTTTATAAAACCGCATCAGCCCATCAAACTGCTTGAAGGAGATTCCAGAGGGTCTCTAGAAGGGAGAAGAGGAGTTCCCTAAGTGAGTTGTCCACAGAAACGTCTCAATCTGCCTTCCTTTTACAGCCAGGGAAAGAAACTGGAGGATAATATGTGCAAGTCGATATGCCCTCCGTGTTCAGAATTGGGTAGGGCGATAAGAGCGGTTGTCAGGAACAGGTCCGCAAGGACTTGCACATCAGTGAAGTTAACTCTTTATTCAAAGAAACAAGGCAGCTCAGGGAGCTAGGCCTATTGAGCACAGCAAACCTTTCCAGTAGCTCTTGCCCCAATGAGACAGTTGCAAGGATTAAAGGTCCCTACCTTCCCAGTGTTCCCAAAGTCTCCTCCTCCCCCAGTTCCTTCCCAAACAATCTGAGGCTCCTTAGTCTTGCCGGTCTTTGCTCCACCCTCTTCATACCTCTTTTGGTTCTGGGAGACCAGGGAAGAGGGAAGCTGGTTGCAGCAGGAGGGGGAGACTCCCTGGCTTCTCCAGCAGCCTTCCTCATCACTGCCTCTTGGCCCCCCTCCTCTCCAGCCGCCTCTTCTGCCTCTGATTCTGGATTGCTCTCTGCCACAGACTCTTCCTGCTCACTAAACCCTGTTGCCTCTTCGGTGTCCAACATCTCCTCCCTGTCTGCCTGCTCTCTCTTCTCCCTCTGACCACTCATCGTTGTCCCACCACCAATCCTCTGGCTCTGAGTCTTCTTTCCCCAGCTGGTTCCCCCCATCATTCCACGGCATCCAACCAGTCAATGACATCAAGATAGAAAGGCACACACCTAAACACTCTGCTCACTGAGGACCACGTGTGCAATTGAGACCAACGATAAAAGACGCTGTTTATCAAACATAAAGGGAGCTTTTCGGTTAAACATACAACCTTCCATTTCGTTCCCAGATCTAAATACGCAATTCCTTGTGCTACCTTACTGTAATGACCCTGTGCATACATCAACGATACTGATTTCTTGTAACTGCCTGTCTGATCTGTTACGTTTACTGTTTGAATGCTTATAAAAGCTAAATAAGTAAGTGCTTTCTCAAGTATAAACGAAGCTGAACATTATCAGACACTCAACAGAAGTGCACGTGAAGAAACCAAATCTAGCAAGAAATCCAATGGCTGTTTGTATATTTTGGCAATACAATTTGATATGCCAGTTACAACAGCTTTTCTATCAACATTCACCTGCATGTTTTGTAATACGTGGGTTTTTTCCCATTTGCTGCACAATGCGACAACCTTTTTTGTTTTCGAAGGATTTTAATGCAGATTTTTCTGCGACGGATTAAAAAACATTTTTTTTTAAGCGATCTTGGCTGTAGCAATACTTTTAAAAACTGCTCCGATTGTATCTTTTATTGATTGTTATTGTTTTTATTGATTATACTGCTTTGATGTCAAGCCTTATCGGTCGATGAGCATCATCCGCAGGGTGAAATATACCCTTCTGTATATATTGAGATCCATGAGGACCTTGGAGCTTCAGATCCACTGAAAGCACCAGATTCCTGGAACACTCAAAGATTATAAGAGCAGTGTTACTTAGCAAGAGTGCTGCCTGCCACGGACAAAGAATGGTTACCTCGTTCACATGCACACGCGTGCAACATGGAGAGAGACACATACCTGTTTGCTGACGAGCAGTTGGTAGGCGTGTTGTATGGCTGTGCGTTTGTGAAGCAGCAGGGATCTGAACTTCTTCTTTTCAATATCATTGAAAGTATCAAACACAACGGCGAGTAGCTAAATGAAGAGGGAGGGGGAGAAGTCTAACTACAGTCTGCAACTGGCAGCTGTTAAGTTCTACACAGCACCAGAATGTGTTGAAAGAAGCACCCTAAGAAGGAACTTTTCCCCATTAATCAGCAACAAGTCATTGATCAACAGAACAGGAAGCACTTTGAGCAGGGTGGATAAAAATCAATGGGTTTAAAAAAAAAAAGAATTAAAAAAATTGGATTTTTTTATTTATTTAAATCGGATTCTTTTGATTTAAATTGGATTTTTAAAATAAAATGCTTTTGGAGGAAAAATCTTTCTAAAAATAGTTTTCTGTTTAAGTTACATTATAGTCCAAAGGCTACATTGTATGAAATAAGAATTTGTTATAAGTTTTTCATGTGTGCTAAAAGTCAGTCTAAGTTTTTAAAAAACAAACAAACAAATGTTTAACCACATCAGTTAACAAACATGGATCCATATGCTATAATGTTATCGCTTTAGTTAAATAAATTGTTTAAAGTGTTATTAAGGAAATGATTGTTTTTCTCCTTCCAATAAAGTACAGCAGAAAAGTTGTCCAAATCTAAACCTCACAATAATTTCATAATTATCTGTCCATGTATTTCTAATAGTATAACCAAATCTGCATTTTTTGATATAACTGTAAAAACTACTCTGAAAATTTATTATTCCAAAAATGAAACCACCTTCTGGTTGTAAATATTAAAGAATATACCAGCAAGAATGAGTCTTTCTGTAAAAAAAAAAAAAAAAAAGATTTAAATCAAGTCTTATTTACTAATGATTTAGATTGTGATTTAAATCAAATCCACCCTGACTTTGAAGTTGGCACTTGAATTTGGCTGCGGGAAGAGGCCACACAAGGGATCAGCGTTTGGGACAAACTTTGGAATCGCATCTGTACTGAATAAAGTTCTCCAATTCAGGCTGTAGCAGGCTCAGAGGAGGACTGGCAGGTCTCAAATACCTCCCTCTGCAGCTGCAGCCTTTCCCATCATGGGAAGGGTCATATCATAGTGGTGGAATACATGCTTAGCATGCAGAATGTTGATGGTTGAACCTCCATCATCCTCTGATAGGGCTGGGAAACTCTGCGGCCTGGAAAGCCCTTGCCAAGCTGCGCACACTTTCTGGGATCAATTTCCCATGCCGACCCCGACAGGGTCTTCTCAGTGGTGGCTCCTCAGTTGCTGAATGCTCCCCCTAGTGAATCGCACCTGTCTCTATCATTATTAGCTTTCGGGAGGAATTTTTTAAACATTCCTGTTTACCTAGGCAATTGGTTGGCCGAAGAATACTTGAAGGGGAACCTCCCAGAGAAGCCCCATGATGGAAAGCCACCGTTATCCCTTGAAGGAAGGAAGGGAAGCACACTGGATTCTAAGGGCACCTGGTAAATCACAACAGTTCAAAAATAAGCAGTGTCTGATGACAGACTCTGTTGGAATATTTGCAAGAAATAAAAAGTACCAAAAAAAAAGAAGAGGAAATGGGCCCCATCCATAAAACAAAATTCCAGGAGTAGCTATTCCATACATCCCATTTATGCGTGAAAATGGTCTTGTGGCACCATAGAAGGCCTGCAAATTCATTACAGCATAACCCCTCGTGGACTCGATACTTGGAAGTGTTCTCTGATGACGGGGAATTTAGTTCGCAAAAGCATAGGCCAAACAAAGTGTGCCCATCTTTATGATGCTACAAAACGCCCTCGTTTTTGCTGCCGCAGATGAACACAGTTCCCCCTTTGGAAGTTGCAGCTATTCCAAATATCAAAGGCTGTCCCCCCACCTTTGGAATTAATCACCAAGAAATCACGGCAAGTCTGGAAAGAACAGTTGTTCTAAAGGAGGTGTGGTGAACCTTTGGCCCTCCAAAAGTTGCTGTATTACAACACCCATCATGCCTGACCATTAGCCATGCTTGTCGTGGGGGGAGGGGGCGCAGATAGGAATTGTAGTTCAGCAACATCTGATGGGCCAAAATGTCCCTCACCCCTGTTCTAAAGAGACATGTGGCCATCTAAGGTGGGCAACTGGAAGCTCAACGGTGATGGACGAAGAAGCGTCTCAATGAGAAGGTCTGATCCTGCAGCGACTTACCAAATTCATAATGAAGTACAGCTCAATGGAAAGATACACGATAAAAAAGACACAGGACCAGGAGCTTCTGGCATAGGAGGGCATCATCACATCTGGGAAACTGTAACCCAAAAGAGAGATAATCTAGTTTATTCGCAATAAGTCACGGGAGCCGTAGCTTGTTCCCTCGCAGAGCTACAATTCCCAGCACGCTTAACAAACAACCCTTTAGTTTAGAGAGCAGGAAGGTAAGAGGTGACACAACACAAGTTTGTAGGATTATATACAGCATGAAGAAAGCGGCAACTGAAAAGTCTTTCTCCCTCTCTCATAATGTTAGGACTCGTGGACTTCCAATGAAACTGAGCGTTGGAAGATTCAGATTGGATAGAAGAAAGGACTTATTTTGATGGAGCTTATTCCCAAGCACGAGTGACTTGGGAATCGTTTGCTGGAAGATTCAGGGCAGATAAAAGAAATCCCCTCTTCGGGCAGTGCAGAGTTAAACTATGGAACTCACTGCCACAGGAGGTAGTGATGGTCACCAACTTGGCTTTAGAAGAATGTTCAGCCCCCAGGACTGTAATGTTCAGCTCCCAGGATTCTTTTTTTGGGGGGGGGGGAGCCACAACTGTTAGTCATGTGCTTTAAGTAACATGTGACTTAAGAAACATTTCTCAAGCTCCAGCAACTTACTTCGCTGTAGTCAGTAGAACGAAAAGATTCACAAGGCTGTTCTCTAAGGTGCTGAAATACTGCAGAAGAAGAACATCTATGAGATGATGGAACTACTGCTGATTGTTGTCGCACAACACATCCTGAATCATAAAACAACACATTGCTTCCAAGGGCTCCCTTAGAGGCTGTGTTTATAATAATCCCCATGGAGTTTGTTTCCAATACAAACTGCAGGGAAGTCCCCTACAAAAATGCAAGAGCAGCAGCGAGAGCTTCCTTCCCTAATTAGAAGACCCTCTGGCCGCAAAGGCAACAGCTGCTGCCACCTAGTCTCAGGCACGATGGCAACCTTGCCCCTTCCCCATCCACGGAGGCTGCGGCCAAGAGCTGCAGGCAGTTGCCAATTTACGCGTTGCCCGTCATGCTTTGCAAAGAACCCCCAAAGATCAAACCTTCAAGAGCCCATGAACTGACGCTTTACTTACAGGATCAGACTTGTTAGGAGAGAACAAATAAAAGCCTAGGGGGGGGAAGGGGGAGAAGAGAGAGAGAGGAAAAAATTAAGCATCAAAATGATAAAGGAGGGGGCACATAAATGGGACATTCAACCAGCTGGCAAGTAGAAACGATGTTGCACCATCACTTTAACGATTCCCCCAGCCTCTCATCTAGGTGGCCTGCATTAAGTTTATTTGGACACCTTGTTAGAATTGCCACCCACCAGGGGCAGCCTGGTTGGTTCTGGCCCACAATAGGAGAGTCCTTGCCAATCAGCACACACTTTGCGGAATCTATTTCCCATGCAGGCCCACGACAGGGTTCCTTGGCTTGTGGAATGCCCTTCTCAGGAAGGTGCCCTGTCTCCTGTGGGATGTGATCCATGAGAGGCAGTCAAGTACAACATTCCTTGTAATGCTAGAGAAGACATGCAAGGGAATGTTTGGTCCAGCCAGTCGAAACTTCCTGTTCCTCCTGGGCTGGAGCATCCTTCCTTTTGCATGTGATAGAAGGTGGGCGTGACCTAACCTGTCCAGGTAACAAAAGGACAAGTCACACAGCACCCTCCCCTTCTTTTTGACTTCCTTCTTCGTTTGACCAGCTTTTAGCTAAGACTGCTCTGCTAGCTCTCAAGCTAGCAGAAGCACTGGGATTATTCCCCTATATGGGTAGATCCACATGTACATATTTGTAACTAAGTCTGCCTTCAGGAATCCAACTGTGAATTGACGTGAGTAAACTTCTTTTATTGACTTTGAATAAGATTGTCGCATCTCTATTCTTTTAAGAAGGATTCGAGGAAACTTACCAGGAACGTACATTTCAATCTGTCTCTATAATAGTGAGAGGCTTACACGAGCCTGCAACCAGCTATCTGCTGCGCATGTAAAAAGGGGAATGTAACTCTGCTACATAAAGGAACTTGCTAGCGCAAGTTAGGAAGGATATTAATAAGCAATATATCCTCTGCTACCCCCCTAAACCTTCCCACATCTCATTACTAACCCTCAGGAGGAATTTGAAAACACGCCTGTTTACCCAGGCATTTGGTGGCTCAAGAATACCGCCAGTGGCCACCCCGAAATTGTTGGATGGAAGCCTGCTTTTAACTTCAACTACTTTTAGAAACTGATTTTAGATGCTTTTAAAGGTAATGGTTTTCAGACTGTTTAACTGTTCTAGAATGGTTTTTTTAAAAAAAAAAACCCAACACTGTTATCTGTTTGCTGACCTGAGCTCCTTAGCTTCGGCCTTTTACATCATCTTCTGTCCCCATCCCCAAACCTGTTTTCACCTTGGCAAAGAAACTATTTGCTTGGTAGCTTGTGCCTTTCTAACACAGCGCTGCCTTCTTTGCTGAAAACATCTGCGAGGGCGAAACTGCTCGTGAACAGATAACTCTCAAAGGTACACACCAAGGATAGCAAAGATGACCATGAAGAAAAGCAGCAGGAGGAGGATGTCAATGAACGGAGGAAGAGACTGGAAAATCTGCCGTAGGTTCCTGAAATGAAAGCTGAGTCAGGAGTTGGCTCAAAGGAAAACGTTCTTCCCTAATATTCCTTTCCATGCTTGAAAGACAAGGGCAGCCAATGGGGTGCCTCCGGATGTGGTTGGACTCTCACACACATCAGCACCAATTCCGCACAGCAAATAGACAGGGATAGTGCGAGCTGTAGTTCAACAACGTCTGCAGGACCCCTTGGTTTTTCCCTTTGCGCCTCTACATAGCTCCATCCTTATTTCAGACATCGTGAAATATTGGTACATCACGATGTTTAGCTGCTGATATATCGTGATGCTGAAAACCAGATTATGGGAAGGCCTGGGGGGGAAACCGGAAAAATGGGGGGGCAGTTTCCCCGTTTTTTTCCAAAGCAGTTTTTTCAGAAAAAATGGGGGGGGGGGAGTGTGTGTGGAATATTCAAACTATATCAAACTATTTTTTTCAATTTTTCAGGGGAAAAAGGCGGGGGGGTGGGAAGAACCGGGGAGAAACCTGTTTTTCCCCCAATTTTCCCGGTCTTTTTCTACGCCCAACCCTAGCCAGGAGTGCTACACAGAGTTCAATGGAGGCCAGCCAGCCCATTACCTTCTGACAGCTCCACAGTAACGGCAATCCACTAGAAAGATGCATCTCAAGGCTCTCGTGATCCGGACATGGGATGTCTGACGTACCAACACCACAATTGCTTCTATAAACTGCAGCAACAGAACACAGCTCTGCAAGGAAACAAGACAAGAGATGGTGGCGATAAAATTTATTACCTGCCCTTCACCAGCAGATCCCATGCCGGGCTATAACAAGTCAAAGTTCAAAAGGGGGGGGGAAGGTTTAAAGTAAACAAATTAGTATCGCAGGAATAGGCTGAAAACGCACATATAACCTAGAACGTCTACAGAGTAAAGGTCTACAACATAAAAAATTATAACATAAAATTTTTGAATTATAATGCATTAACGTAACTGGAGCGAAGCTTCTTAGCTGCCAGAGAAAATTTGGCTATCAGATGCATAATCTGTGGATATTTATCAGCGAAGAGTTCAACTATCACTTCCTGGCGGGATCGGTCTGAGAACCAATCAGAGGCGGAGCTTCATGCTCCGGCACCGGGGGCGGGAAGCAGGCGGGGGCGGGGCTGGTGCACGTTCTGGGGGCGTGGTGCACCGCCCGCAGGGGCGTGGCGTGCATTCTGGGGGCGTGTCGTGCATTCTGGGGGCATGGCGCCCCGCCCGCAGGGGCATGGCACATGTTTTGGGGCGGGGCAGCCAAGATGGAACCCTACCGGGATCACGCTGCCTGGGGTGCCCCGCCCCCTACGCCCCACCCTTCCCACCAATTAAGAATAGGAAAAAATTCTCTGGGCATCGTATATGTGAGCAAATCAACAAATAGTGTGTAATATTCTCAACCTGATTACACTCATAAATGCATTTCCGTTCCATAGGAGCTATTCCAAGGTTTCTCTCATCTAAGTACACTGAAGGCATCTGTTGAAAACTAAGTTCAACAAAGGCCCTACGTAACTGTGCGGAAAGGTCAGCGTCTCAAGGTTCCAGGTTTGATCCCCGGCATTGTTAGATAGGGCTGGGAAGAGACTCCCTGTCTGGAAACCTGGAGAGCAGCTGCCAGTCAGTGTAGACAACATTTGAGCTAGGTGGACCAACAGTCTGACTCAGTATAAGGCATATTCCCATGTTCCTCTGATACAATAATAAAGCCATAGAGAAAGTAGCATCTGTTGAAAATAATTGGCCAAAAGTAAGGTTGCAGTGGTTTGGGAGGGTGGTTATGCACGACAACGGGAGTCCCCAAAGATGACAGTAAAAGGCTGGACCTAAGACTGATAATCGTAATCACAAACCACCTTTTGCTCTGCAGAGTAACCCATCAACATCTGTAGGAACAGAAAGAGCTGCAGATGCAAATGGCGAGTTGAGATAAGACAAGATTCAGAAGGACGGGGCATGGGACATCTTGTCAAAACACACACACCCCTCCCCAAATTGCCAAACCACATGGCTCAGACGCAACTGACAGACCCAGGCTACAGGAACGGTTTTCCTATCGAGATACAACAAGCTCCTGCTAGCTGCACTTTCCAGAAACAGTTGAAGACATTTTTTGTTCCAACAGGCTTTTCAAGCTGGATGAATGGGTCTTTACCATAGTTGGGGTTTAAGTCTTGTTTTAAAGGTACCGGTATTTCTTATTCTTGTGTTTAACTGAGATACAGTCACACAATCAATCAATCAATCAATAGCTGAACTGGATTCCACACAGTCACAGAAACAAAACAAAAAAGCCACAAAAACACAAAATAAATAGCAAAAACAGACAGACCTCAGCGTAACACTCAAATTGGAAGCGTAACACTCAAAACCAGGGGTCCCCAGACTAAGGCCCACGGGCCAGATGCGGCCCAAGGGGCTCATTTATCCGGCCCCCGGCGACCCCCACCGCCCGCTCTTACCGGCACAGCACGGCTGCCCACTTTCTGGTCAGCGCAGGTGTCATTTCCTGCGCACTTCCGGGTCTGCAGAGGCCCGTATGCACGCTAACAAGCTATTTCCGGCATTCCACCAACCCGAAAGTGTGCCGGAAAATGAAGCTTGCGCATGCGCACAAGCTATTTCCGGTGTTCCATCGACCCAAAAGTGAGCCGGAAATAGCGTGTGGGCGCACACTCCCCCGCCCTCCGCGCGATCGGTGCTGGAGGAAGCGGCCCGAGGTCCAGTAAGTCTGGGGACCCCTGCTCAAAACACAGCATGTTCGGCTTCCAAAAAAAGTTTGCAAACCAAACACTTCCTTCCGGGTTTGCAGTGTTTGGGTTCCAAGTTGTCTGAGTCCCAAGGCGTTTGAGAACCAAGGTACAACTGTACTGGTTTAGAAGGCAATACATTGTTTAAATTAAAAGAGAAGGTGGAGGAAGAGTGGGATTTGTTTTCGAGTAAAAAAAAATGTTGTAGAGGGTTACACTCTGGTTCCCGCAACAGTGCAGATCAATTAGGCGAGAGGGTTACTAGCAGTCTACCTTGACCATGGTCCTTTTGTGTCGAATGTAGGTGTGAAGGCCCAGCCACCTCATCTTCATAGAGAGCTCAAACACCACAACGGTCAGGGCAAGCAGCTCCAAGGTCGCATGGACCTGTAACCAGGCAGGCAAAGAACAAGAACATGGGTTCAACAAACTGGCTTTGTTGTTTCACCAATTTAAATTTGTTAAAACCTAGTGCTCATGTAGCAACCCATCATTCTGTGGAAATCTGTTCCTCTTCCCCCACACCCACCACCAGAGCTGGAGAACATCGATATATATTAGCAAAGTGAATTATCCTTTCCTTTTTTAAGAGATCAAACTATATGCAATGTGAAATACAACCCAGTATACCTGAAGGAGCGTCTCCACCCCCGTCATTCAGCCCAGACACTGAGGTCCAGCTCTGAGGGCCTTCTGGTGGTTCCCTCACTGTGAGAAGTGAAGTTACAGGGAACCAGGCAGAGGGCCTTCTCGGTAGTGGCACCTACCCTGTGGAACGCCCTCCCATCAGATGTCAAGGAAACAACTACATAGCTTTCCAAAGACATCTGAAAGCAGCCCTGTATTGGGAAGTTTTTAATGTTTGATGTCTCCCTGTGTTTTTATATTATGCTGGGAGCCACACAGAGTGGCTAGGGCAACCCAGTCGGGTGAGAGGGGTATCGTCGTAGTTAAATGTTGTCCTGCATTAAACACGCCATTTTTTTAAATTCAAACAGCAGCTGTTGGCAGATGGGAGGCTGATAATAATTAGAAAGAAGGTGAGGCCACAGAGGATAGGCTCCTAGGGTCACTCTGGAGAAGGTGTGCAGGAAGAACACCGAGAAGGAGTTGCTCTCTATGCTCCGGAGCTAAGCATTTGGGAACAATGGAAACACAAGGCCCTTTAGTTACACCGTACCCCTGTATATCACCCAAATTTTACGAATAAACATGGTTCGAAGATACAGACAGAGCAGACTCAGCTACACAGCTGCAAATAAAAATGTTTCAAGTGTGTTGTAAAGTGCATCACACAAATGTGACACTAGATGGCAACAGTGAGTTATGGAAAATTCAATATATTTTTCAAAACGTGGGGTTTTTTAAAAAGCATTTTCACAACTTTTTAAAATGTGTCTAGATTCCACCAGCGGCTGCATTGGCCCGTTAATTGCATTGCATAGCCAATCTTCAATTTTCTGCCGACGTCTGCTAAAGCCCACCCCCTCCGCCTGATTCTTAAGATACTTACATAGATGCCGAGGCGAAGCATAGGGACCGCGGGCGCCTCACAAAGGGAGAGCATCAGGAGCATCAACGCTGTGGTCAGCTCCATTAGGTAGAAGGGATGGTTGTGTACAAAGAGGTAGGCAGAGAGCGCTTTGGCATCCTTGGGGTGCGTGAAGAATTTGTCGTTGTTTTCTCCTTCCTGATTTAGGGTTTTAATCAACAAAATCCACACACATATAAATACGCTAGAGGGAGCAAGCCCAATGTATTAGTATGTAAGCCAGCAGTTCCCAAAACCTTTCTTCCACATGGCCCACATGAGGGTCTTGGCAGTCCACTTTTGTGAAGCGAACAAAGAAAAGCTTTTCTCCTTATCTCGTAACGCTAGAACTTGCAGACAGGATTCAGGCTTTTTAACAAGTTATTTTCAACAACTCATTATATATCATTTCCCAAAATCCCTTTACCACCTTGCAATTCCATCACATATGATCAAGGATGCCTTATTTTTCTTTACATTTCCAGCATACATTTGAGCATGTTTTATACATAAAGGAAGTATTTTCTTTTATCTGGCCTCCCTCCAAAATACTAGTCTTGGCAATGTCCCTCCTTTAAAAAGCTCAACAACTCTGGGCAATTTCCCCCCATTTTCTCAATTTTGAGTCCCAAAAGAGAGGGAGCATCTTATACATTGGGGCGTCTTATACACAGAAAAGTACGGTACTTTCTTTTATCTGTCTTATCTACTGGTTGTATCTTTATCCAGCACTGAAGTTAATGCCTGGAAACAGCCAGCCCAAACCAACATAATGTGGAAACGTGTTTAGGCCGTGGAGATCTTCCTTAGCTTGCAGAGTGGTACAGATTTAGGAGGCAAGAAAAAGGGAAGTCCAGCTGTCGAAGCACAAGTTTGCAAGCGCAGCACTGGATGCAACTCTCTAATAATGTTATTACGTCCAAGTGACAAATGCAGCACGACGTTCTACTTGCAGGGACAGGAATAAGGAGCAAGGAGGGAAACCAACAGCAAGCAGCTTCGGTGAGGACCACTGAAAGAAGCTGGAATCTGTTGCGCTTCAAGGAATTCAGTTTGTCAGCCATACACTCTCTTAATTTACACCCTCTCCTTTCTCTGCCAGGTAACGCAAAGAAAAGGGCCCACCTGGAGGTAAATTGCCGACTCCTGGTAGTTCATTTCCCAATTTTGTCGTCCTCCGCAGCTCCGTCGAGGGTGGCAGTCCCCAGAGGCCGGGCTGGACGTGTCACTAACCAAGTCATAGTTGCCTCCATCTGGGTCGAAGCGGGAAAAGAGAGGGGAAAGGTCTCTTTATTGTCACGCTTTAAGCCTAATATGGCTTAAACGGCTTCGGGCCTGTATACCCGAAGGAGCACCTCCACCCCCATCGTCCAGACTGGACCCAGAGGTCCAGCTCCGAGGGCCTTCTGGTGGTCCCCTCACTGCTAGAAGTGAGGTTACAGGGAACCAGGCAGAGGGCCTTCTCAGTCGTGGCTCCCTCCCTGTGTAATGCCCTACCATCAGATGTCAAGGAGATAAACAACTATTTGACTTTTAGAAGACATCTGAAGGCAGCCATGTATAGGGAAGTTTTTAATGTTTGAGGCTTTATTGTGGTTTTATAATTTACTGAAAGCTGCCCAGAGTGGTTGGGGAAACCCAGTCAGATGGGCAGCAAGCAAGCAAGCAAGCTAACAAATAAATTATTATTATTAGGTGGAATTGCCAATCTTCATTCATTCACCTTTTTATAAAGGCATCCACAATGGCACCAGCCTGCATCCTTGAACACTGACAATGCAGCTTGCTAGCCAGGGTGGAGGAAACGTGTGTGTGTGTGTGTGCGTGCGTGCGTGCGTGTGTAAACCAGCCTAATGTACAAAGGTGAAATTTACACTCGTTCTTCTGCCCACTTTTGCCTCTGGGCCACATCCGTTGTTGTTGTTGTTGTTCAGTCGTTCAGTCGTGTCCGACTCTTCGTGACCCCATGGACCAGAGCACGCCAGGCACGCCTATCCTTCACTGCCTCTCGCAGTTTGGCCAAACTCATGTTAGTAGCTTCGAGAACACTGTCCAGCCATCTCATCCTCTGTCGTCCCCTTCTCCTTGTGCCCTCCATCTTTCCCAACATCAGGGTCTTTTCCAGAGAGTCTTCCCTTCTCATGAGGTGGCCAAAGTACTGGAGCCTCAACTTCAGGATCTGTCCTTCTAGTGAGCACTCAGGGCTGATTTCTTTAAGAATGGATAGGTTTGATCTTCTTGCAGTCCATGGGACTCTCAAGAGTCTCCTCCAGCACCATAATTCAAAAGCATCAATTCTTCGGCGATCAGCCTTCTTTATGGTCCAGCTCTCACTTCCGTGCATTACTACTGGGAAAACCATAGCTTTAACTATATGGACCTTTGTTGGCAAGGTGATGTCTCTGCTTTTTAATATGCTGTCTAGGTTTGTCATTGCTTTTCTCCCAAGAAGCAGGCGTCTTCTAATTTCGGGGCCACATCCACCCCACATTTTAAAAAATCATTTCCCACCCCCGAGCTAAAGCCTTGCAAAGTTTGTGGAACACAGAGAGAGAAGCTGCGAGGAAACGCGTGTCGATCCACCGCACAGATGGCAACGCTGCCTTCATGCCCCTGTGACTTATCCCAAGAGGTCCATCCAAGCCAGCTGTCTCGCTTACGCCAGGCCTGTGGAATGATAGTTGTGGGATGCAAGCATCTCCATTCATCTGAGCGTTGGAAGCCATTCTGGCAGCCCTCTAGATAGGAACAGCTTCCATATGCCGTCATAAAAAAGGAAGGGAAAAGCAAATGTTTACTAACTCACGATGTTCAGCTGGCTAACAGGCTGAACAAACCCCTGCCTTTGAGATTCAAACAAAACGTTACACGCACTGTTCCCAATTTAGGTCTCGGCGCCCGGCCACGTAGACCGTGCAATAAATTCGAATACTAAAATAAAATAAACCGTCCATATGATGGGAGCACGAGATGGGAGTACTGTAACTGGTGGAGGACAAAGACAAAATTATCATGTCACTGGGCACTGCCTCTTTTATCTGTCCCTGCACAGAAACCTCTAGCCTTTCCCAATTGCATTTTGAGACTTTCCAATACCTCATCGCTCCCAGTTAAGACTTCTGGATTTTATCAATAGGCAAAACAATCTTTGATCTGCTTAGGTATTTCATAAGACTACTTGATTGTAAAAAAAAAATTAAAAGCCCCAAAGCATTTGCCAAAGAGGTGCGGGAAAGACAAAACCACGAGGAGAACCAAGCCTTGCTGAATACCTGGTATGATTATTGTGGCACAACCCTTCTAGCAAGTGAAAATACATGCAAACAGATAGGGAGTACTTGTAGCTGGCTGTCGGAATTTAGCAGCCAAAGTAAGCAGGAATTCTTCAAACCTATGTAGAAACGATTGCCAAAGGGAAAATAAAATAGTTCCTGTCTTCCAAATGCAATCAATTCTGTCCAGCATACACATTCTCTCTCTCTCTCTCCCTCTCCACCCTGTACTAAATGGGCCAAGCTTGGGCGAGTCTGTCAAAAAGAGATCGTGCAACAGGCTTGCTTCTCTCCGGCATTGCAGAGTCAGGATTTCTTCTTCTGAACACACACAGAGGAAAGACAAGATGACAGAAGCAGATCGACCTGTTTGAAAGCTGTTGCTTGGCTGACAGAACCACAACACAGGATTTATTTTGGAAAACTCCTGTGGCATCTTTCAGGATTTAAACTTTCAGGGAGGCAGACACCCAAAAAGGTAGCTATAGATATAGATTTTAAAATAGTTTGCATCTCCTGAGGCATTAATCCAAGACCTTCAAGTTTTTTTGCTCTGTTCTAAATTCATGTAGGGGCACGCGGGTGGCACTGTGGTCTAAACCAGTGTTTTTCAACCTTTTTGGGGCAAAGGCACACTTGTTTCATGAAAAAAATCACGAGGCACACCACCATTAGAAAATGTTAAAAAATATATTGACTATATATAAAGTAATTCTCTTGAATAGGAATCAAATAAACAAATTTTTCCCACGGCACACCAGACAACATCAGTGAAAAACACTGGTCTAAACCACTGAGCCTAGGGCTTGCTGATCAGAAGGTCGGCGGTTCAAATCCCTGCGACGGGGTAAGCTCTCATTGCTCGGTCCCAGCTCTTGCCAACCTAGCAGTTCAAAAGCACACCAGTGCAAGTAGATAAATAGGTACCGCTCCGGCGGGAAGGGAAACGGCATTTCCATACGCTGCTCTGGTTTCGCCAGAAGCGGCTTAGTCATGCTGGCCACATGACCCGGAAAAACTTTTTGTGGACAAATGTCGGCTCCCTCGGCCAGTAAAGCGAGATGAGCGCCGCAACTGTCAGGGGTCCTTTACCTTTTTAAATTCATGAAGATACTGATGATGTTTATACGGAATTCCAGGCTCATTTACTCAATCAAACACCACTCTGAAGATCTATCCCAGCTACAACTGTACACTTCCAAGGCACATCTTTCTGTGGGGATGTTTGCAAATACAGTGGTACCTTGGTTCTCAAACTTAATCCATTCCAGAAGTCAGTTCCAAAACCAAAGCATTCCAAAACCAAGGCACACTTTCCCATAGAAAGTAATGCAAAATGGATTAATCCGTTCCAGACAAACAACCCCTAAAACAGCCATTTAACATGACTTTTACTATCTAACAAGACCATTGATCCATAAATTGAAAGCAATAAACAATGTACTGCAGTCACACAATCAATCAATCAGTAGCTGAACTGGGTTCCACACAGTCACAAAAAAAGAGCCGCAAAAACAAAAACACAAAATAAATAGCAAAAACAGACAGATCTCAGCATAACACTCAAAACGAAGCAGGTTCGACTTCCAAACAAAGTTCGCAAACTGGAACACTTACTTCCGGGTTTGCAGTGTTTGGGTTCAAAGTTGTTTTGAGTACCAAGGCGTTTGAGAACCAAGGTACAACTATACAGACTATACAATCATTTATTGTCGGCCTAGTTTAAATTCTAGTACAGCAAGCCACTTAAGACTCCACACACCCGCTTCTTTGAAAAGGTGAAAACTCCCTGGTGATTCAGCACATGTGTTGCGTTTATAGGTCTATGAAGTAAGACTCTAATTTTCAGTACAAAGCCAATGCAGGAAAGAAAGCTCTTCTCCACACAGGAACCCAAAATGCTTTTTCTGTGCAACCTGAGCAGGAGCAGTGAAGAACGTTATCGTTAATTGTTGTAGCATTTCTTCATTTGCCCCCACCTCACTGCCCTGCTCACAGTTGTGTAGAATATCCCTACATTATGAATGGTCTGTGTCACCATAAAGAAAAAAGAGGTTAGAATAATAGGCCAACAGATATGTGGACAGGATCAACTGGCTCTTCTTCTTTGAGGTTCCAAAGTTCTGACCTAGCTCAAGTCTATCATCTAAACTAGCCAGATATTTAACTGCAAATGAATCACAGTCAGTCAATCATTTGAAAAATAAGACTTTAGAGCCGTCTTGCCCCCCGTTGGCAACTAGACATTCCGTTTTGGTGACCGTAACTTTGGTTTAAGGAGCCATTTGGTGTCTAGCTTATATATCTGAGTTTCTAACACTGGTATGACTAGATAGGCTGTTGCTTTCATACAACAGGCAAAAAATCGTATTCAGCTGTCCTTGAGAACTTTATCCGGAATACTTGAAATAGGATCCTTGCGTGCAAGGAGGCAGCATGACTTGGGCACCTTCAAAACACTATACTTCAGGGGTAAAGGAATTTATGAGATGTATCAGGATGGCTAATCAAGGTACTCCTACGTCAGAGGGAAACAAGCGATTTGGAGAAGGGAAGAAATATTTAGGCTCTTTATGATAATGTTTTGATTATATTATTAAGGTAGGAATTAGAAGTAATAACAGCAATAGTTTTACTAAGTTAAGAGAAAAAAGGATATAAAAAGTTAAGATTTGAAATATGATTTTATGTGATAATAATAAGTTGAATGATATAAGTTGTATAAGATGTTTATTTGAAGATTAAGAAGTATGGTGAATGATTGTTAAACTAGTTACAAAGTTACTAAAGTAGATTAGAAATTGAACGCAGAAGAGAGAACGGGGGAAGTCCCCCTAAATAAGATTCAAAATAAGAATTTAATTAATAGATTCCTGTGTTTCTGTGTTGTTGAGGTATGTATCAGTTTTTATTTTATTGTCATTAGTATTGTTTATTGTATTTGTTTATATGTTGATTGAATGTTTTTATCTGTTGTTTTTTCTATTTGTTATTTTTTATGTGGAAGCACCAATAATTTTTTTAACAAAACACTATACTTCGGTGCATTCCTTTGCTATAGTTGAAAATGAAAGAGTAAAGGAGTTTTCCCTTTTCCGTTTTGCACTGAGGGATGGGCGGGAAAGCAATGTTAATATGCGACTGCTGTCGTTAAACGGCTCCATGTTGTGGGAACAGGTGGTTGTGAGACGATAAAAGGTTTTCAAAGCACTAGGAGACATTCAAACTGCAGTTCTGAGATGACAACGTGGGTGTTGTTGTTTTTCGCTCGTTGTCGCTGACTCGGAACATTTGACACACAGAGCGGAACAACGGCTGGAAAACAAACAGAGATTAGATTTTCATGGCCTCCCAGGGAACGCATCCGTTTGGCAAGGTTTGATTGCCATGTTTCTGCTTCTTGTCAGTTTTCAGGGCATTTTGGATTTATTTATTTTTAAAAAAATAGAAAAACGATGGGTTTGGCCAGCATGAAATCACAACATGGGCCTGCTGGATTTAGTTGCCTTAGTCACTCTGACGCTGGTAAGAAACTCCTTTGCCCAAGGAAGCGCAGGCGGAAGATTTGTCCTGCTGCTGGTAGCCCCCCTGCCTTGAAATCTCATTTTGCCCATCCTAGTTCCATACGTAGTATTGTATAAATACCAAACAGAAACATCTGTCCAGTGGTTAGAGCTGTGGCTGATTGCTGCTGCCTTCTCTTTCTTCCTTCCACTTTCAGTGCCCGAGGGGTTCCAAGCGCAAGCTACTGCCAAGTCGAGCTTATGAGCCAGAACACTGCATTTCTGTGCTTTTTTGAACAGGGAGGACATGAAATTAGTTTGGGAAGCCTTGGTACTTAGAATCCACTCCTCACGCTTTCGTGTTTGCATGTGTGGTGAATACCTCTAAAAACCAACTGGCAGTCTGAACGAAAGCTAATATTAGGTGTACCTTTTGGAAGGTGGCCAGGAGGGGATAATCCAGGCTGGTCCCTGGAATGTATCTGTCTTTCTTTCCTCCTCCTCCTCCTCTCTTGCACTCCATTCATATTGGAACAAACAAGGCCTCCTCCGTATTGGCTCCCCATGTGTGCAACCAGGGCCGGATTTAGGTTTGATGAGGCCCTAAGCTACTGAAGGTAATGGGGCCCTTTATATGTCCAGCTGTCCTTTGTCAACAACAAATTGTTGCCGTTTTTTGTGTTGAATATATGCTATATGGTAATTTATAGACCTAATAGGTATCTATAACCATTTGCACATAACAAAATATGTATTTTATCAAAGTAATTGTTGAACTGAAATACAGTTAAGAAGAATATAGGCACCTTATATATAGAGAAATGAGCAAACCAGTGATATTTTAGAGAGCAGGCTAGCAGGCAGGGCCCATTACTTACATCATAGGAGCCTACACAACACCAAACACGGTTGCTGTATGTAGGTTTTATTTTATTTGTTTTTTATCTTATATTTTGGAAATGTACATCCAGTTTTTTTCCTTTAAATTTTTTGGGGGGCCCCAAGAGAGTGGGGCCCGAAGCTATAGCTTGTTTAGCTTATACGTAAATCCAGCACTGTGTGCAATACCCTCTCTGACGTGCAACGCCTGTCTCCCTCATTCTTTATTTGCAGGAGAATTTTTTAAACAGTCCGGGGAAAATTTTGGCTGAGAGATACTGGCCACGGCAACCACGACATTACAAATCGAGAGGGCAGAGCCAGCCCAAGACATTTTAGCACCTGAGCTGAACCACAAAATGCCCTCCGCCCCCTCAATTTGTTTTTTGAGGCTTTTTCGATTAGTTTGTTTTTGTGACTGTGTGGAACCCAGTTCAGCTACTGATTGATTGTATGACTGCAGAAATGGATAAAAGCCCCCCATTCAAACAATGACTATCAACAGTGCAGGTAAGAAAAAATAATAATAATTTTGATTTTTATCGTCTACAAAACTGTCTTATTTATTTTATAGTACAGCACATTGATTATTGCTTTCATTTTATGGATCGGTGGTCTCGTTAGATAGTAAAATTCATGTTAAATTGCTGTTTTGGTGGTCGTTTTTAAAAGTATGGAACCGATTAATTTGTTTTGCATTACTGTACTTTCTATGGGAAAGCGCGCCTTGGTTTTGGAACGCCTTGGTTTTAGAACATACTTCCGGAACAGATTAAGTCTGAGAACCAAGGGACCACTGTACTGTCTACACTGACTGGCTGCAGCTCTCCAGGATTTTGGACTGGGGTTCCCTTCCCATCCCTACCTGCAGACACCAGGGATTGAAGCTGGGGCAAGAATTCTGAATGCAAAGCAGACAGCAGAGACTAGAAAGGTAAAAGGCCAAGAGACCAACAATGAGTGGAGCCAGAGCAACTGATGGCAGGCAAAGACACCCCCCTGACTGGTTGTAGGAAGGGAGGAAGGTGAGGGCTGGCTGAAGGCAAACTAAGGCTGGTGGAGCTGTGTCCCATTTGCCTTAATGGACCAGCCTCCATGGAGTAAGCTAATGTTCTACAATGGAGCGGCAGAACGTCTCTGATCTATGGGCCTTTGGGTGCCCACATCAAGATGTACAACATTGGGGAAAGGGCCTTTCTTGCAGCATTGCCTTGAATTTGGAACACGCTCCGCAGAACTGTTCACCTGGCACCTAGTCTGTTACACTTGAGCCAAGGGCCCAATAATTCCTCTTGCCCGCCCCCCCGCCCCCCGCCGCCCAGGCTTTTAACTGGTAAGGAAACATCAATTCTGCTCATCATTAGAGTGGTTCTGCATGTTCTAATTTTTACTTTCTCAAATTGTTTTCGGTTGCGCTTGCATCCCGAGATCTCAGCAAAATCTCGTTATAAAGGTTCATTTTTTAAAAATAACTTGTAGACGTATCTGCCCTACCACTTAGCTGTGTACACACCATACTTTTAAAGTTATGTTTCGCCGTGGCCACCAAAGATCCCAGGGAACTGTAGTTTGTCAAGGGCGCTGGGAATTGTAGCTCCGAAGATGGAGAAACCACAGTTCCCGCAGGATCCTTTGGTGGAGAAAATGGGCTTTAAAAAGTATGGCGTGTGTACGCAGCTGCCAAAGGACACCAGCCTCGTTGCAGGGGGTGCAAACTGTGCAGCAAACAAATGAAGGGAGGGAGTTGAACTTACTTTCGCTGGGTAGCCCCTCCGGCTCGGGACCCTGACTTCTGCCCTCATCCAAGGTGAGAATGAGGGGGACGTCGTCATCTTCCGGATTCACAGCCATCCCCAGGAAGACTTTTGCTTTGCTCCAGGGAATCCCTTTAAACCCAGGCTCCCGTCGCCGCTTCGTCCAAGATCAGGCGCATCTTGCAGACCTGAGACTGTCCCGGGTGCGTGGAGGAAACGGCACCCATCTCGGCGGAACCCTGGCCCGCATCATGGAGCCCCCACCAGGTACCCTACCTGGCTTTTTGGGCAGAGGGTGCTATTATTGGTGCAAAAGAAGCGTCAACTCTCGACTTGCGCCGTCATTCACTTTCCGCGCAAAAACGCCTTCGCTGTCGCTGCTGCGTCCCAAACTCAGCTGGCGTCTTTCTCTGACCTCAGCAGCCCTTCCGACTTAGGAGGAGGATCATCCCTGGAGGGAATGGGAGGGAGGCGGGGAGAGAGTGAGCGGAGGCCGAGGTGAGGCGAACCAGAGAGATGTTGCTCTTCTTTAGCCGGCCTGGGGCCAGCCAGCATCGCTAGGCGCCTCTCTTTTGAATAGCGCCTCGGTGGTCCATCGCTGCGTGCAAAAAGCAGGGAGATCCGTTTCAAAACTTGGGGAAGGGAAAGAGGGGGAGGCCTCTCGCAACTGCAGCTGGACTATCTTGCTCTCGGGAATGTTTCCGCCCACCCTGTTTTCAGGGCTCGCTCGGTTTTGCAACGAGATCCCCTTCTTCCCCCTTAGTCCAGTATAATAAAAGCGCAGGGGTCTTTTATTTTGCACGCTTCTATAAGACCCTTTACTTTTAAAACAGTAAAAGGTGGGCTGCTGTTGTTGCTGGTCTGGTGTTTTTTTTGGGGGGGGGGGTACCCTTCTTTCCAGCACTGTTGGGTTTCGATATTGCACGCCCCCAACCCCCTCCTCCCTGCCCTTAACCAGATGTTAAAAGGCATTCTTTGTAGCCACTGCTCAAATTTTGCACCCCCAGCTCTTCCACCTCTGGGCGTCCTCTTTTATTAAGACGGAATTGCTTCTTAAGAGGCTCTTTTTTCCTTTACCTGCCAAACGACGCATTCTTAATAAAGAACGCCTCTAGGCATGGGCAGAGTGCCGCCCAGCCTTCGGCACTTAACACCTGGATCGTGCCGCCACCACTTCAACTCCAACCTCTGAGCCCCGTTTAGTATATACGCCATTCTGTCCGATCCCCCCAACTATATGATTACCATTTATTCTCTTACTATCAATTATGGAAGGTCCGAACTTTTACAGCGCATAATGCTGCTCAGCCTTCCTTGCCTGCGAGGCCGCTGGAAGGCAAGGGGCTCTCTTTACCTTCCCCCTCCCCGCTGCCCTACTTCTTGCAACCGGCGGAAGCAATTCCTAGGCCGGCCACAGCCTTTTTGGAAGGCGGGAGTATTGGGACGACGACGACACGGAACACAATTGTTGTCTGAAACCGCCCCCTTCCTTCGCTTGTCGCTGCCGCCCCTCACCTGGCCTCAGCCTGAATACCGCTCTTTTAAAGACAGCGACACACGCACATAAAACAAAGCTCGCCATTTGAAACTGCGGGGAGAGGAACACTTTCCTAATTGCCCTATTATTTTTTTTCTCGTGGTGCCTTTGCTTTATGAATTTTGAAAGCTTAAAAAAAATCATCTTATTATGTATATAAAACAGAGAGCAATTATAACAACAGAGGTGGGAAACAAAACTCTAAAAGAGGCACGTGGAGTGAGTACAGTTGCACATGGGTTAAAATAAGAAAAGTTCAAGTAAAGGTTAGCATTCTCAATGATTTTTATATTTTTTGTGTTATTTCTTTGCTGGACCATCTTCCTTGCAGTAGCTCGGTGGCAAAGCATTTGTTTTGCACGCAGAAGGCATCGGGTTCAATCTCTGACGTCTCCGGATATGGCTGGGAGCAAGAGGGATCAATGGTCTGACTCAATAACAACAACAATAACAATAACAAACTTAGTTGGTCTCTAAGGTGCTACTGGACAAATTTTTTATTTCCACTGCGTCAGACCAACACGGCTACCTACCTGAATCTAGAATAATGATAATAATAAAAGGCAGCATCCTACGTTTCTACGTAAGTGCAGTAAGGCTAACTTCACGAGCCGAGAACTGCGATCCTATGACAACTCGGAAGAAAACACCATTGGTTTCACTGAGCGCTTACTCCCATGCGAGTGTTTTACATAATTGCAGGCTCTGTCTAGAATTGCTGCCGCAATCATCGTAGGGCAGGATACACGTAGAAACCGGAAGTTGCTTATGCACTTCATGGTAGTTTACCTCTATTTCCCTCGCCCATGCCCTTTACAAGGAAAAACAAGCAGTGCGCACGCACCATCCGCTTACACGCCAGCAAACTTTTTAGCTCCGCCCTAAACGCGTGCACAAAACCCAACCGAGCTCTTCTGTGATAGGCGAGATAGCCCTATTGACCCACCCCTGCGTTCTTAAAGAGCTGGTAGAGAGACTTCCGGTCCTCATATGTTGAACTCCACCATATGAGTGGCAAGGACCATCCAAAGACCATCGAAGTAAAGTTGTCAGCATAGAGATTGTACGGGGTAGAGCGGCCCTCCCCATACGGTCAAGAAGGAACCTGAACCACAAAACGCCGCTTTATTGCGTCTATGACCCCTTGGTAGCGAGTGGAATGTCGAAGGAGGGTTGGGGGCGGGCTCAGAATACTCTCCTTATACTTTTCGCACTGCTATTGGACAGCCCTTTTATATGATGCCAACGATAGGCAAAGAAGCGTCGGAGATTGTAATTGGTGGCTTCTCCCACCACCACGCTAATTGGAGTTGCCAAGCAACAGGCAGGCTGGGCCTTGTTTGAAAAAACGAGGCGGTGGTAGCGGTGACCAATTTTGGGGGTGGGGTGGGGTGCAAGGCTTGTTTTGGGGTGAGTTTAAGGAAAGTCTAAATTGTTTTAATAATAGATTATTATGTTTTGTACTGCATATTATAGTGTTGTTATTATTGGTTATGTTTTATATTTAAATATTACCTTTGAAATCTATGGATGGGCATCTGTACAAACTTAATAAGCAACATGCATAAATTTAGGAAGCTCTCCTAATCTCCCTGGCAAGGTTGTTGCTTGGAGGAGGTTGCAACTGTGAGCTGCCTTGAGTGTGCTGACCAGAAAAAAACAACATATATATGTGGGAAAGAAAGTTAAGGTGTGGAACTGGGTAGCTGCTGTGCGCTGTGACAATACTGTATCTACAAACTTTAATGGTTTCAAAAGAGGATTAGACAAATCTATGGAGAGAGGTCTGTTAAGGGTTATTAGCTGTGATGAAACCTCCATGTTCAGCAGCAGTATAACATCAGTTTGTGGGGATGGGGAGCAACAGCAAGAGAGGGCTTATCCTTTTTAATAATATTTTTTATTGTTTTAATACACAAATACTACAAAAGAAAAATGAATTCTCACATAATCATCCATATTTTCCACCTTTCGGCTTTCATAGCCGTGACTTCCCTCAGACCTTCCACATGGTTTTCAAATTTCTATCTTTTTAATCTATACTTCTTTAATCTATCATTGCTTAAACTATCATATACATAATAATCACTATAAAGGGGGGGTTATCCTTTTATGCCTTGCTTGCTGGGTTCTTGGATGCATCAGACTGTGTCGGGAACTATCTGGACCCTATGGGACTTCTGAATAAATAATTAGTATAGGGCTGAGTTGTTTGTTTGTTTGTTTGTTTTTTAACTGTGGTGGCGTGTGTGAAGAGCCACAGAAGCGTGAGGAAAAAGGAAGAAGAAAGAGATGAATAATGCAGTTACTTTGGCTTTGTTTCAGTAGTGACACAGTAGAGAAGTTTGGGGTGTGGCACCCCAGGAAAACAGATGCCGTACCGCTGAGCTGGACTAGTTTTAAGTAAGAAGGCCGGGGGGGGGGGGGCTGGCTGAGGGTAAAGCCTGAGGTAAACGTTTTTTCACCTCTTGTGGACCCTAAACCATCCCTTTACAGTACCTATTACAGCTGTTCTGCTTTCCCATTCTTCAGTTTCTTTCCTCACTTACCCCCTTCTAAGTTGTCTGTTCTAGGGCATATAAAGCACCATATTTCCTCATTATTCTGTCCTGGGTTGCGTGAGGACCACAAATGGCAAATAGGTTTTGTTTCTCCTGCAACCATGGAAGCAATTCCTTTTTTTGCATCAAGTAGAGCTAGGTGATATATCAATATATTGTCCGAAACTGGTTTGAAGTCCGTATTGAGATGTTGGTTTCATTATTTTTGACCTAGCAATATATCGTGAATCATGATGTGTGTTAGGGCTGGGCGATATATCTTCCAAAACCAGTTTGATGTCCATATTGTGATAATCGGTTTCATAATTTTTGACCTGGCAATATATTGTGAAGCTTGATGTGTGTTTGTGTGTGCTGTGCAACAGTCACGATGCTGGAAAAACCATGAAGCCAGCCAATGCCTCTACATTGTGATATACCAACATATTGCAATGTTTAGCTTGAGATATATTGCAATGTTGAAAACCAGATATCCAGCCCTAGAGTCAAGTCTCTTTTTAATATATTCTGTACCTGTGATTCTGGGACCAACATGTGTGCATGTGCAGGTTTTTTATAGTCCATTTGCCCACAGAAATTGACGTGTCAGATGCGCTGGAGCACCTGCTTACTTGGTACTGAAGAATAAAGCTACTTGTGGATCTGAAAGTACACCCTGTGAGGATACCTGGCTGAAAACATGGCAACCCAAGTAGTCCAACTGTCCAGCCGTCAATCAGATGCCAACCTGACCAGAAAGGTGAACCTCAGAATGCCCCTGAAGATCCTAGAGCCTGGTCGGTCAAAGCTATCCACTGTTGAGACCAAGAGGATTATATCTGTGATGGACGATACCATCTTTAAGGTTGAGCTGGTCAGCGCATTCTCTTACATCATCAAGAACCTTGAGGATATGAGTGCAGTGTTGGGACCTGAACTTACAGGGGCTCTTAAGGAACATCTGCGGCTTTCAAACGTTATGGAGGCTACGCTCACCCGCCTTGAAGAGGAAGGGGTGTTGCAAAAGGGCACTGCCAGGGGGTGGCTCATTGACACTGAGGATCCAAGTGGCTACCTTGTCTTGCACATACAAGGCTTAAGGTCTTCTGTCCGAAATATTGTCCGCCTGTTTTTTGCTCATCCCTTAGCTTATCAGGCAATACACGATATTGCCAATTTCAGGCAGCTGGCTGTCTCACAGTTCATTAAAGGCCTTGTGGAGCTCAGGGGGTTCCTGCTTGAGAAGCTTCTGACTACCCCATTAGAAGAAAGAGAAAGGAATCGGTTTATACATGAAATAAGTCAGCGAGACAAGAAAAACACGGAGATGATTGCAGCTTTGGAGGAGGAACTGGCAGCGGAGATCAAGAGTCGTGATGATGAGGTACAATGGGGTGGCAGCAGTGGGGCAGGCAGTTCGGGATTTGACTGGTCCAGACAATCGAGCAGTCATGTAGCCCAAAACTGTACCAAAAGGATTGCAAAATATAACACAACCAGAAAGGCTGCTGGCAGAAAAAAAAGATGTTGTTGGACTACAATTCCCAGCTGCTCCAGCATGGCCAGTGGTGAGGGATGATGGGAATTGTAGACCAGCGACTTCTGTAGAGTAACACATTGGCTACCCACTGTTAGAACAGGAGTTATCTCCCAGCTTCAGCTTTCAGCTGTGCCTTTTGCAAGGCTATAGGATCGGTAAACAGCTCCAGTATAATAAAGGCTGGAGGTGCCATTGGTTGATATTGATGATTTCTTAAAACTTATGCAGCTGCCCATCAATAATTATACAATATATCTTAAAGTCAAGGAAATAAAACAGATTTAAAACACAGCCTGAGTGGATAAAGAGGTGCCAGAAAGACATAGAGAAGGCACTAAGTGAGCCTCTTTAGGAAAGTTCTCCATAGTTGGGGTGCCGACAGCGGTGTAGGGAGTGCTTTGCCGCCCGGGGCGGCAAACATGGGGGCACCCCGTGGGGGCGGGGCGCCGCTCCCTAGCGCGCGCACGCCCTGACAATGCGCACACAGCATCCCGGGTGGACTGTGCATGTGCGGACATGCGCAGTCCACCCAAGATGGCGGGCGCGAGTGGCCGGCACCCTTCTGTGCAGCCGTGCAGCAAGTTTTAAGGCTGCAGCGTGCGAACAGCAGCACAGACGCTGTGCTGCTGTTCGCACGCTGCAGCCTTAAAACCTGCCGCACCACACATGCGCTGGCACCGGTCGCGGGGGCGGGGCCTGCCCTGAGAGTGTCACCCCCGGGCGGGGCCCGGGGCGCCCCACCCTACGCCCCCTTGCTCTGCCCCTGGGTGCCAATACCAAAAAGGCCCTCCACGTTACTTCCATCAGGCTTCTGCCGTGTCCGGTCTCTACTTCCCAGATCCTCAGCAGCATTATTTTAAATTGTTCTCTTGACTTGTGTTGTCATTTGAAATGAATTGGTGTTTGTGCATTGGATTGCAAAGTCCTGCTGACCCAGCTTGGTGCCATTCAGATCTCCAGGAAGAACGCCACAATCAAGGACCTCAAAACCCACTTGCACAGCCTCTCCAAGGTCTCTGAAAACCAAATCCTGCGCACCCGAGCAGAAGCGGAGAAGGCGCAGAAGACGGAGCTACGTGGGTCCCAGGGCAAGTGTGCCAAGTTGCAGCAGGAGCTGAATCAGCTCAGAGCCGCATTAAATGCCCTCATTTTAGAGGACCGGGAGTCTGAACTTAATCTCCGGAAGGTAAGCAGATGTGATCAAAGCAAATATTCTCAGAAGAGAATAATTCACAGGGCTGCCAGTCTGAGCGTTCTTACTAGAACAACAGCCCAATACCCTCCAGATATTTTGGACTTCAAGTCCCATGAGCCCCAGCCAATGCAGCTGGGAATCATAGTCCAAACATAGTCCAACCAGGAGACCAGGTTGGCAAAAACTGCACTAGACCAGGGTTTTCCAAACCTGGGTCTCCAGCTGCTTTTGGACTACAACTCCCATCATCCCTAGCTAGCAGGACTGGTGGTCAGGGATGATGGGAATCGCAGTCTGAAATCAGCCGGGACCCAAGTTTGGGGAAACCTGCCCTAGAAAATGAGCTCCTCTGTAGTTAATATAGAGATGTGTTTCCAAGTGATGCCGGAAGAAAGAGCATCATCTAGCACAAGCATGTCCAACTCCCAAGAGACTGTGATCTACTCCCAGTATTTAAAAAAACAAACAAACTGGCAGTGATCTACCCATTGTCATTGGAGGGAGGAGCGTGCATGGGGTGGGTGGATTGAGCTTTTTGGGGGGAGGTTTGTGCAGAGTTTTTTAACTTTCTCCCATTTACTTTTTGTACATGATAAGGATCCCGCAATCGACCAGGATCAGCCAGAATCTACTGGTTGATCGCGATCTACTGGTTCTAGCACATGGCAGGTTGTAGCATACATCTGGTGAACTGATTTGCCCACAGTGGCTTAGAAGTGCAAGCCTGGGATAGAGCTGGAATTAAACAGCCACCTGGGCCAATCCCCTTCCTCCATTGCAACCAATGTTATCAAACTGGTATACTGTACATTCTTCCAGGGCTTGTGGTACTCAGTATCTGAATTAAGAATACTTTCCAATTTTTAAATTGTCTCCCAGCCAAACTTAAAAGACAACAATTTCTTTATGACTGGAAAGGATTGTTGTGCATTTAAACTCTATACCTATTCAACAAGTCAATTTACTCTGAAGGTGGCTAGGCTTAATAAGTTAAAAAAAAAAAAGCTTTCCCTGGGGAGGCCTACATGCATTTTCAGAACACATTTGGTTTTGTGCACCTACATGAGCACTTCAACTGCAAAACCATTTGTGGCTCTAGAGAAGTCTTGCAGGAGTCAGTTTAGGCCAGAAAAGACCCAGCCATGGCCTGCTGCTGGCTCTAGAATGGAAACCACAAGTGTACAGGAGATGGGCATCTCTGGTGCATATAAACGGGATGAACAGCACCTATCCCAGGTTAATAAACTCAGCTGGTTGCCATCTTTGTAACTAAATGACTATGCAAGTGGAGCCAGCCAGCCACTTACTTGACTTTGCAAGGCTACACAAACGTTCTGAGTTTGACTGCGTGCATTGTCCAAATTCAGAATCATAGCTCTCTCCTCACTAACCACAAGTTGTAACTGAGGAGGGAGCTTTAACCATGAGTTTCTGCTTAGACAACATGCTAAGCCAAACCTTGGTTTACTCAGCGTAGTAAACTGTGCCCCCCCCAAAGGTTGGGGGTGGGGAGCCAAGTAATTGTGAGCTCAGCTCATCCCCAGGAGCCTGCAATTTCACGTAGTCTCATGATGCCAAAGTTTGGCTCAGTGTGGTTGTGTGAACCAGACGACTGTGTTAACAGGCCCAGAATATCCAAACACTTAAAGCTGTCCAGAGACTGTTGGTTGCCTTCAATGGAAATGTCATCTACTACCGGTAGTATAGCCAGCCGCCCCAGCTCAACCGTGAAACTTTGGAAATGATTTTGTTCTCTTATTTATTCTAGAAAAAATACAAAGTGGAGATGGAAATAGAGAACTGGGTCCAGAAGTATGATATTGAGATGCTAGAAAAGCAGGTACTGTTGTCAACCCAAGTCTAAGCTTTTTCTCTGCCAATTCTTTTTGCCCAGAAGAGGTCATTTCACAAACGTTAAGCGGCAAAACCTCCCAGGGCACTGATGTAGGATAACTTTCCCACTTTCCTTACATCAGCTGGGTTCCCTTTCCTACCTCCATGATTGCAACATTACCTAGGAAACCGAGCTGTTTCAGCCTCCTCACAAATTATTTAGAATTGCTCAGCCAGCTGGTCTGGCATTGCTGGTTTGGTTAATTGGACCACAACAAAAGCATCCTCCAGTTCATATTTTCTCTTCTTTTCAAGCCGGGATGTGGGCTTGTACAGGTGTGCAAAAAAAAGTATGGTGCCGTCCAGATGTTTTGGACTCCAGCATGGTCAAGGATGATGGGAGTTGTAGTCCACAACATCTGGAGGGCACCATGTTGCCTATCCGTGTGACTTAAGTAGATTTTTCATTGATGGCTATCAGGGAAACCAATAACAGGGTCCTATTGCGCTAATGCGTCATTGGCAACTTGCTATCTGCTAGGGAGCATGCTCAGGCTACAAAAGAAGGTGGTTTGCCAAGGCCCTTTCTGATGCTCAGACTGGGTAATAGGGGTTTACTTTTTTTTGCCCTATTTGGGCTTGTGAGAGAACGGGTCGGTGGGCAGAACCACTGGTCCCCTGTCTCTTTCTTGGTTCACAATTCAATTCAAGAATCTTGTAGCAACTTAAAGGAGTGGTCTCCAACCCTTTGGGGACATGAATTGAGAATCTGAGAACCTGCCGTGGGCACCACACAATACTGCTTTCAAAGCACAGTGCAGATGGGACCATCGTCTTTAAGGCACCACAAGACACTTATCTGCAAGGGGCATCACATCCTGCCGCCTCCTATAGCTCACAATATGTCCGAATTGTTTCAGAATATGTCAGAGATCAATTCCGTTAGATGTTGAGGCAGTTGCTTAAATGCCTGGCCTTTGTCCATCCGCAGGAGGAGATTGAGGAGATTGACGTGGTCTATGTGGTAGAGAAGGAACAGCTGGCAGAGCTGAGAGAGAAGTATGCGCTGCTGGATCAGGAATACAGCCAGATCAAGGAGGAGAGGAGGGTGAAGCAGGAGCAGAAGGAGAAGGCCGAGAAGGAGCTGGCCATCCTGGTCCGAGCCGCCACCCTCATCCAAGCCTTGTGGAAGGGCTACCTGGTGAGATCGCTGCTACGGTCCAAGAGGAAGAAGAAGGGCAAAGGGAGGAGAGGGAGGAAGTGAGCCTTCAACTCTTCCTGCCCTGCCCCGTCCCCAGTCACAGGCAGCCGAGTCCATTCCAGATCGTCCAGAATGGATATTTAGCACTCCCAAGGGAGGTTTGTCGTTCCTCAATAAATGCTATCAGCCAAATAGGCAAAGTTGTAAAAGAGCTGTTCTCTCCTTTCTCCAGGTTTGAGAGGAAACTGCAGGGGCAGCTTTGCACAGAATTTGTTCTAACTGTGCTCAAGAATTGCAGGGGCAAAACTCGTATTTCAGGGGTGGGGAACCCAAGGCCCAGGGTCTCTCTCTGGCCCACAGAAATCTTAGAATTGTTGAGTTGGAAGGGGCCTCCAAGGATCATCTAGTCCAATCCCCTGCAATGCAGGAATCTTCCCCAAGCCGCATTTGTTAGGGTCCCTGCTTTGCACTCCCGAGTGTTTTTGCCTGACTGTACTGTCTCCTTGAACTCTGGGATATGCCTCCTGCTTGCATGGATGGAGGAGAGGGGTGTGTGTGAGTGCATGTAGAAACTAGGCCACTGTAAAAAGTAAAATTTGCATTCATCGCTCCACCCACTTTTGCTTGTGGCCCTGCCCACCCCTGGCATGTGGCCCCCCCAGAAGCAAATGTGGTCATTGGGATGAAAAAAAACTTCTCTCCTACTTCCTCTTATTTCTTCATTCATATCCTTTTCACCTCTCCAAGAAGTTCAGCTTTTTATGCCCAAAACAAGTTGGACAGAAACATGGATCTGCCTGAGGCCACCCCATTAACCAACATGTATGAGGCAGGGATCTGAACCAGTCTCTTTGGCCAACATGGTGTCCTCCAGAAGTTGCTGGACTACAACTCCCATCATCCCCTCTGACCCATGGCAGGGCCTTTTCAGTGGCAGTTCCCCATTTGTGGAATACCCTTCTTGGTGAGGTGCGTCTGTCTTCCTTATTACTGACTTTCATGAGAAATCTAAGAGCATTCCTGCTTACCCAGGCATTTGATGGCCAAAAAAACACTGTTCCTGGCAAGTGTTTTGAGAAAAGGTTTTAAACAGTTATGCTGCCCTGGGCTCCTTTGGGGTTATTATTGTTGTTGTTGTTGTTGTTGTTGCAGGAATACAACTGATATAAGAAGTCATTTACTGTTTGAGTTAATCTTTTAAATTGTAAACCACCTTGAAATCTACAAATGAAGGGCAGTACTGCTGTCACTACTACTCTCAGCTCCAAAGGAACAGGCAAAGACTGTTATGGCTAGCTAGCCCACCAGCTAAGATTCCTTACGGAATGTGGGCAAACAGCACTGCCCATTCGGTGGTCATTTTGCATGCACAACATGTGAGAACAGCAATCTTTTTATTTAGTTATTTATTTATTTCCAGGGCGGCCTGGGCTTACATGAGCTTGTAGCTCTTATGACCCTGGCAGACAACAACCCAGACAAATTATTCGAACGTGGCCTAGGCAGAGACCCCTGGGAAGCCACAGTGCATTGGTGATCCTGTTCCATACTTGTCCTTGGCTTGCTTAGGTGGGCCTGGGAACCCTCAGAAGTTTTATACAGCCGGATAACAGGCTGGGGGGGCACCCGCCCCAGAAAGTCCTGGCTGTCTGCATCTAAGCAGTTCTCAGGATGCCCCCAAGAACTTTCTCCTCCACGCCAGGTTCCAAATGCCTCTTTGGCCTGGATGTCCGGTGTCTCCCGATGGAAGGCTCTCAGTGGCATGTCCTTCGGACGAGGGGAAAGGACTGGCCGGTCCCTCGCAGCAGAAGGTGGAGTCAAAAGCAAAGGGCGGAGCTTAGCCACTTCCCCCTTCACCATCCAGGGAGTCGCCTGCTCCTGACCCCCTGGCTTTGGCCCAAACAGAGTCTCATCGCAGTAGGATGGGGTGTGATTTTTTAGCCTTCATTGAGAGATGAGGGGGGAGAGAAAGAGAGAGATGTTTACTGCCAACAGGAGCCACACCTAGAGAAATCATTCTAAGTACCACAAAGTTATTACCATGCATAAAGTGTTGCTGGGGCAACCCAGCCAGATGGGTGGGGTATTAATAGTATTATTATTATTATTAGTAGTAGTAGTAGTAGTAGTAGTATAGTGCCCTATACCCGTAGGTCTCAGGGCGGTTCACAACATAAAATTACAATATAAAAACAAAAAATACTTAATAAAAACAAAATAAAAACAAAACCAAGAATAACCCAATAATCCCTCCCACCCCAACACATTTTTAAAGAACGTTGGATGTCAATCAGCCAAAGGCCTGGTTACAGTAGAACGTTTTTGCCTATCACCTAAAGGTGTATAATGAAGGTGCCAGGTGAACCTCCCTGGCGAGAGCATTCCACAAACGGGGAGCCACTGCAGAAAAGACCCGTTCTGGTTTTGCAACCCTCCTGGGCACACAAATAAGGGCCTCAGAAGTCAATATCGGGACAAATATAAAGAGGAATTACTCATTTATTAAATCAGGTAGGGAACATCAGGGTAGCAATGCATGACCTTGGGCCAGCCACAAGTCTCTCAGCCTAACCCAGCATTCTTCAACCTTGGTTTTCCAGGTATTGCTGTACTAGAACTCCCATTACCCTCAATGGTCAGGGATGATGGGGAGATTGTTACTTATTTATTGCATTTTTATCCCAGGAGCTCAAGGTGGCATGAGTGGTTTTCCCCACCTGCTCATTTAGTGCCCCACAACAACCCTGCCAGGTAGGTTAGGCTGAGACCCTAACTCAGACGTCTCCAAACTAAGGCCCACGGGCCAGATACAGCTTGAGGGACTCAATTATCCGGCCCACGGCAACCCCCACTGCCTGCTTCCCGGTCTTACTGGTGTGGCGTGGCGCGGCTGCCCATTTGTGGGTCGGCGGAACACCGGAAATAGCTTAAGCGCAAGCGTCATTTCCGGTGCACATCCGGGTCTGAGGAGGCCCATGTGCACAAGCTATTTCCAGTGCTCTGCTGACACAGAAGTTCGCTGGAAATAGTGTGTGCACATGCATATGGGCGCACGCTCCCCCACCCTCCGGCCCGCCACACGATTGGCGCTGGAGGAACCGGCCCGAGGCCAGGTATGTTTGCTGACCCCTGCCCTAACTGGCCCAAGACCACACCTATTGAGCTTCCTGGCCGTTTAGGGGATTCGAACCCTGATCTCCCAGGTTCTTGTCTGACACCACTAACTGCTACACCACTATTGGCTCTGACATTCCATCACGGACATCTGGGGGCCCAAGGCCGAATAAAATTGGCCTGAGCTGCCAACTGTTGGGAGGGTGAAATGAGGTGGCGGACACAACTGTTGTGCCAGATTCAGCTCCTTGGAGGAAAGGCAGGATATAAATATAATAAATAACCTGGCAGGGCAATCTCACTTTTGCTGGCTGTCAGAGCTCCTTCAGAATCTCCCCTACCTGTATTTATTTCCCTTTCTCGGAGTGCTGGTTGGCGGAGCAGCTGTCGAGGGGCTGGTGCCCACCTCCCATTGCGTCGTCTTGGGACTCCACAAAAGGGGTCTCGGAGAACTAGCTTTCTTACACACCCACGGTGGGTCAAACTCTGCTTTGGTGTTCAGTCGTCCTGCGGGGCTGCCGAAAAGCGACTCGTCCACGTAGGAGGCTTTGGCCGTGACCCTGTAGCCTCTCCTCCCACTGCGTTGGAACTGGCGGGGCTGGATCCCCAGCTCAGCAGATGCCTTCATGGATCCGGTTAAGCCACGCAGGGTCAAGCCCTGCCATCCAGGTCTGCAGGAGACTTAGGGGCTCATAAGCAAGATCTGAATGAAGCAAGAAATCACAGGTGAATGCCAAGGCAGACTGATAGGGTAGAGCAGAAGCGAGGACACATTTCGCCATCTTGGCATTTCATTTCACTTTTTAATTTGCATACCTCCTTTCTATATTACAATACACAAGCTGTTCACAAGCTGAACAAACAAAATCGACAGCAAACATCTCACCCATAATAGCAATCTGATCCAATACCAAAAAGAAAGTCACAATAACTTTAAAAATAAAGCAATATTCCAATAATCCGTTAGAGTATATTAGTATTTTAAATGGTAAAATTAAGTATCAGCAAATAGTAATTAAACAGCTTACAACGAATAATTACTAAACTTTAATCAATAAAAACGACGGCAAGCACAGTGCATAAAATACTGTACCACACAACGTGCAAAACTATGTAAAAGGGTCAAATTGAGAAACAAGGACACACAGCTTGCAATAAATAAATAAATTATCCCTGAACATCCAGGGGCCACATGGCAGTGGTGGGCAGGGGCAGGGGCAGGGCCAAAAACGGGTTGGGGCAATGGATGTCAAATGTCAGTAGGCTAGCTTCTACTCACCTCTCGATCCTCCATCCAGGCAAAAAAGTTGCCTGATCAGAGTTGGAGGACACAATTTCAACCAGGGCAAATGCAGGATGTGGCCTGGGGAAAGTCCTGAGAGCCAAAATAGAGAGGACTTGTAGGATTAGACACAAATTACACTTTGCTTGTGAGCGAAAAGGCTCCTTAAAAGCCTTGCAAGAGGCAGAAATTCAACAGGCTGATTCAAATTCAACCCTCCAACTTGATATGAAGAGTTGCTTAGAACCGGTTTTCGGCAAAGATTTGTTGTGCTTCTTTTGTACCCCACCTTTCCTCCAAGGAGGTCAAAGTGGTAAAACTAATCCTCACAACAACCCTGTGAGGTAGGTTAAACAGAGAAGACTGTGACCCACCCAGGTTTTGCGGCTGAGCAGGGATTTGAATCCCAGTCTCCCAGGTCCTAGTCTGACACGCTTTAACTACTACAGTACACTGAACACAAGAAAAGCCTGCTGGATCAGACCAATGGCCCATCCAGTCCAGCATTCTGTTTTCACAGCGGCCAACTAGATGCCTCTGTGGAAAACCCACAAGTGGGATCTAAGTGCAAGACCAACTCATCCTTTCTGGGTTTCCCAGCAATTGGTATTTGGAAGCATTGCTAGTAGCAATTTGAATTTGTCCAATCCTTTTTTAAAGCCATCCAAGTTGGTGACCATCACTGCCTCCTGTGGGAGGGAGTTCCATAGTTTAACTCTGCACTGCTCCAAGAGGGGTTTTCTTTCATCTGCCCTGAATCTTCCAGCAAAAGATTCCCAAGTCACTCACGCTTGGGAGGATGCCCCGTCAAAATCAAGCGGGGCTTGCTTTCCGATAAGCAGACATAGGATCGAGCAGTATAACTGCCTTCTGCTGTAGTGCGTTGTTTGGATCTCGCTTCCCTGGGAGACGCAAGCATCACAGCCCGCTCTGAATGCAAAATGCAGTTGCAGAACACGAAGCAGCAATTTGCATGAAGGAATGCACATTTCTGCAACCGGGCACGAGCCCCGCAAACCTGCTCGCCTCCCCTCCTGGACTTACGGATTTGCAGCTTTCCTCCTCGTTCTGCTTGCCGTTCCTTTCTTCTCTCCAGCACATCAAACAACCAAAGAAATGCCTGAGCAAAGAGGTCAATACGGACCTCCTTTCCGGTTCCCATTCGCAGCCAGAAACGCAAGCGTAGAGCCCAACCACCGCTGGTGTGGAAATATTATTTCAAAGCACTGGAGCGAGAAACTGCCTTTGATTCTGCCTCAAAATATTGATTCAGATAATCGCCTCCTATCACCAATGCTTCCTCTCCCGTACTTACGAGTTTCACTTCGGGACCTGAAATGTATGGTGAAAACTGTAGAGACTGTATCGCCTTGCAGTGGGGAAAAGCGAACTGGGCGAAACCATTCTACGGAGGAGACAGGGACCCCCAAGAGGAGAATGAATCGATTGGCTCATACAGTCTAAGCGGCTTCCGGTTGCTCAAGACTCCCTCCCCCCTCTTTTAGACAGGAAGGAAGAACGTCCCATATATATCCTTGGGGAAAAGTAGGGCTTTAGAGTTTAATGGGTGTGTGCAATTTTTTAGATAAAGGAAGACATGCCCATTAAATGTGTGCTGGATCTTCCGTGTGCTTTAAATATATGGCGTGGATCTGTCCTGACACTTTATTACGGCGAAAGCTTTCATGGACCGGAGCCCATTCATCAAATGCTTGTGTTTAAAACGAACAAATAAATGCGGCGCTCTAACTGAACCCGGAGGTTCTTCCTCAAGACACGAAATCAGCTTATCTACATTTTTTATCTCTAAAGAGTCTGGCGTCCAAGCCGTGAGTGGCAGAGAAAAGCCAGCCACTCCTGGAGCGCTTGCTATGGAGAAGAGGCGGGGCTTAATGGATGTCCCGCCTCCGATCACCGGGGCCCCGCCCATTCGACGCACGTGGCTCCCTGCCTTCCTGGATCCGGAGTGACTTCTTCGGCCGGGAGGTTGTTTGCGGCGCTTCTCCCATGGCTCCTGCCCAGGCCACGGGGCGGCGAAGGAAAAGGCAGAGGCGGTGCAAGGATCGGGACTTGGACGAGCAGCAGGTAAGTGGGAGACACCCCCCCCCCTCACAGGAAAGGAGAGGTGCCGGGGCTTAAGGGAAGGATCGGGAGCCTAGGGCCAGTACAGTGGCTAGAGAGTGTGTCGGACTAGGACCTGGTAGGCCAGGGTTCAAATCCCCCTCAGCCTAGCCTGCCTCGCAGGGTTGTTGTGAGGATGAAATGAGGCGAGGTAGAGCCATCCTTGGAGAAGAAGTTGGGACATGAATGGTAAGAAAATTGTAGAGCAACTCTTTGCCAGAAACAAACAAAACAGCTCTTCAGCCTAACCTGCCTCACAGGGTTGTTGTGAGGATAATACATGGTGGAGAAAACACTGGGTTATAGCCCACTCGGGGTTGGTTCTTCCTGTTGCTGCTCTGTATTCAAACTCACTCTTTCTTTTTTGGTGTGTTTCAAAGGACTATGAGATGCCGGTTCCAGATTTTCCGGCATCGGATTGCACTTCTGATGTCGAGCTAGACACCCAGGAAATGGTTCGGGCCCAGAACAAGAAAAAGAAGAAATCGGGGGGCTTTCAGTCCATGGGTGAGTGAGAGAGAGCTTTTTTAATGTTGCAAAATCAGCTGTTCTTGTATGCTAGCAGGGGCCAGGCCAAGGTTTGAGGCGGCCCTCAGCAAAGTGTCCTCCACTCTCCTAGATGGGTTGGTCCTTTTAAGGTTTATGTATGGGTCGTGAACAGCAGGGTTCTGGATCAGGCCAAAGGCCCATCTGGTCCAGCGTCCTCCCTGCCCTGCATTCCAGATTTTAAAATAATGGTGAATCTCAATTAACTGTTTTCTCCCTTAGGTCTGGGGTACCCTGTGTTCAAAGGGATCATGAAGAAAGGGTACAAAATACCGACTCCCATCCAGAGAAAGGTGAGGACCCAGGAAATGCCATGCTGGATCGGAAATCAAGGGTCCATCTAAGCCGATCTCTTCATTTTTGCTTTAGAAATATTCTGTTCATGCATTGCAGGGGGTTGGACCAGATGACCCTCAGGGTCCCTTCCAACCCTACAATGATACGATTTTATGAAAGGCCCCCAAGGGTCATCTACTCCCAACCCTCTACAATGCAGGAATGTCAGCTAAAGCATCTGTGACAAATGGCTATCCAACCTCTGTTTAAAAACCTTCAATGAAGGAGAGTCCACTACCTTCCAAGAGAGGCCATTATGCTGTCAAACGGCTCTTATTGTCAGAAAGTTCTTCCTGATATTTAGGGGCAACCCAGCCAGATGAGCGAGGTATAAATATTATTATTATTAGGCAGAATCTCCTTTCTTGCAACATGAACTCATTGGTGCAAGTCCTATCCTATGGAGCAGGAGGGGAAAAAATGCTTGCTCCACCTTCCAACTCTACAATATTATGAAATCTTATTCAGATCTCTCTCTAGGCCTCCTTCCCCTCACCCCAAAACCTGCAATATGGGGACAATCAAGTTGTTTTTTCATCATTATCTTCATGACATTTTGCATGTAAACTTGGTTTTGTGTTTCCTAGGCCCCATCCGAATTTTACATTGTAGTTAAGGGTTTTGAGAGTTGTGATGAGATTCCTCATCCTCTTAGAGAGCTGCAGTCCGCACAGTCCCTGACTTACAAGTTTGCTGCTGTCGTTCGATTTTCCGTGCCTCCACTCTGAATCGGCTTGTTTTGCAGACCATCCCTGTGATCCTGGATGGCAAGGATGTGGTGGCGATGGCAAGGACGGGCAGCGGAAAGACGGCCTGTTTCCTCATTCCCATGTTTGAGAAGCTGAAGGTGCACAGTGCCAAGACCGGGGCACGGGCTCTTATCCTCTCTCCGACCAGAGAACTTGCCTTGCAGACCCTCAAGTTTACCAAGGAGGTAATCCAAAGATGCGTCGAGGGAAGGCTGGGACTCAAGAGCAGGGGTCAGCAACCTTTTTCAGCCGTGGGCCTGTCCACCGTCCTTCAGACCATGTGGTGGGCTGAACTATATTTTGAAAAAAAATAAATGAATGAATTCCTATGCCCCACAAATAACCCAGAGATGCATTTTAAATAAAAGGACACGTTCTACTCATGTAAAAACACACCGATTCCCAGACGGTCTGTAGGCCGGATTGAGAAGGCCCATGGGCCGCATCTGGCCCACGGGCCTTAGGTTGCCTACCCCTGCTCAAGAGTCTTTAAAGCCTTTTAAACATTCTGCTTATGGAATAGTTACTTTACTCTTCTTTGTTTGTGACTCCCTGCACATATTACACGTCTTCTGTTTATGAATTTTGAAACAGTTTGATAGTGTTATTTGAGTATTGTCAATATATTATTAGCCTTCGTGTTGTTTTATGTTGTTCAGATGGGACTCAAGAGTGGCAGAAACAGTTTTGGTCGCTTAGAAGCCTTTGTACTAGCTGCATTTAGGCAGTGCTTTATTCCATTCCCCCCTCATTTCCTTACTTGTTAATTCCCACGTATCATTACACACCAGGCAAAAACACATTCCTCTTCTCCCAGGCCTTTGGCTAATTAGCCAATCTATGGTCTTTTAAATGGTGGTTTTGGGGGTTGTTGTTTTTGTTTGTTACTATGCTATTTATTTTTGCATTTTTATATTATTAGCTGCCCAGGGATCCTCGGATGAAGAGTGGTATAGAAATTTAATAAATAATAATAGTACCAATGTAAAATGGATGTTCGTATCCATGTTGTTTCCCAGAAAAAAAAAATCTGCTTGCAACCCTGTTCACTTGGGAAATTGTGGGAGTTTTTTCGAGTTGCAGTTTCATTTAAAAATAAAATAAAATTGGAGCAGTTATCCCAGCATACGAGGGTCTATGTTGTTTAAACTTTAGCACTACGTGGCGGTATATTAATCAAAAAGCCGCAGTTCTATAACACAACAGGTGCTGCAGTGCAAAAGGGTTAGAAGACAGGGGAGAAGTTCATTCAGTAGAACCAGCAAAATGAATGCTATAAGCCTGATGTCTGGATGCAGCCGCTGAAGCACTCTGAGGCTGCAGAGATCTATGGACAATGTGCAGTTGACCAGAGGAACATACCACTACCGGATTTTGTTGCGAGTTTAGCAGGATTCCTCAGAGAGCTTGGGGTCAAGCGAAGGTGGGCCTGTTCAAGCCTGAGGCTCATCAAGTCCCTGGCTTTCTTTTGGTTATTAGACAGCTGGGAGGATATCTTGGGACCAAATGCAAGTTTTTGACTGGTTTTGTTTTGTTTTTGTTTTTTTACTCTTCCCCCCGCCTACTAAAGCTTGGCCGATACACAGGCCTGAAAACGGCTTTGATCCTTGGAGGAGACAAGTAAGTTTGACATTAAAAAACACACACAAAGATTTTTGACCTGCCCCATGTTTAGGCCTCACAGGAAGTCACATTGTTGAAGAACCAATGCCACATTCACAACTTATGTTTGAAGCGCTACAATGCCACTTGAAACATTCACAGCTTCCCCCAAGGAATCCTGGGAACTGTAGTTCGTTATGGGTTCTGAGTAGTTAAGAGGTCCCCTGTTCCCTTACACAGAGCTACAGTTCCCAGAGAAGAAGGATTGATTGTTAAACCATTCTGGGAATTGTAGCTCTGGGAAGGGGAATAAGGGTTTCCTAATGACTCTCAGCCTGAGCAAACTACAAGTCCCAGAATCCTTGGGGATGGTGAGTATTGTCTGTTTAAAGTAGTATCATATGCTTTAAACTTATGGTTTGACTGTGGCCTTGAGTTCCATCTGATTTGGCATTGTAACTCATCTCCCTGCCTCTCCAAGGAGTGAGCTTTCCATAAAGTTGATTGCTGACTAGGAAATCTAAATTTCCTAGCTTTGGAAGAAGAAAGAAGGATATGAATTGAAAATTGGGTACCGGTTGATATTGCAGTGTAATAAAGACATACATGAAGATAGGTGGATATGTGGAAATACACTCATAAGTAAGAGCGAATCATACGGTTGGGCTTGATAGGAAGTCGGATGGGTTTGGGAAATTCATTGGTATTGGGGGTTTTTAATTTTGGGGTGTTCTGGGGGGGTTGTTTATTTTTTTCTTCCTTTTCTTTTTTATGTTTTCCTTTCCGTTTAATGATATGTTATTTTTGGTTTATATTACTTAAACTATTATGGATTCATTTGTAGTATTCTATAAGGGTATAGAATTGGATACCGGTTAGGGGTAATAACAAAACTTAGCAAATATAGCAATTGTAATTGTATTATTATTATTTGTATTTGGAACGTTTATTCAAAAGAGAGAGCCAGTATGGTGTAGTGGTTAAGAGCAGTAGACTCGTAATCTGGTGAACCAGGTTCGCGTCTCCGCTCCTCCACATGCAGCTGCTGGGTGACCCTGGGCTAGTCACACTTCTCTGAAGTCTCTCAGCCCCACTCACCTCACAGAGTGTTTGTTGTGGGGGAGGAAGGGAAAGGAGAATGTGAGCCGCTTTGAGACTCCTTCGGGTAGTGATAAAGCGGGATATCAAATCCAAACTCTTCTTCTTCTTTTTCTTATTGTATACTTTTGCCAAACATTGTATATCTGATAAATAAACGATTATAATAATAAAAAAGGAAATCTAAATAAATAAAAACAAATATCCAGTGTTGATGCTTAAAAGTGCCATTGAAGCAATACATTTTGTTTCTGAAGTTGTGGACCATATGGTGTTAAGCAGGCAAGCCTTTGTCCTTTCTAACATTCTAATTGTTATACGTAATAAAAAATATTTTTTTAAAGAAAAGACAGGACATAACATCTGAGTGTGGCAGCCAAGGTTAGGCGCAACGGGGGGTGGGGCAGGGAGGTTTTTCTGCTTTCTCTAAAACTAAATTTGCCTTCCGCCTCTCCTCTCTTCCAGGATGGAAGACCAGTTTGCAGCTCTGCATGAAAACCCTGATATGTAAGTCCAGTGCTTTTTTCGGGGGGGGGGGGGCGCATACCCCTAAACATTTTGTGAATCTTTGTACTTTTGACCATTTACTATATTTATTTTCCCCGATTTGAACTATAAAATGGTGATTTTCTTGAGTCAAAATGGGAGTACCCCTAAGCATTTTTTTTAAAGAAAAAAAAGCATTGTGTAAGTCTAAAAACTTGGGCTGGTGACTATGAAACAAGGGGCTTGTTTTGACAGGCCTCCTGAGTGCCCCTTTCATTCATCCTGATGCCTCTCCCATAACAAGGTTTTGTATAAGCCCATTTCAATCTGCCGGGCTGTCACAGGTACAATGCAGTATTCTTTCTGAACTTGTAACAAAACCCTGCAGAATTCCCTTCTTACCGACATTGTTCAGGCACATTTGCTCTTACCTCTTTTCGGCACCTGCTGAAAACATTTTTTTGTTTAGGCAACCCCTTCTGGACACCAACTTCAGTTGCTATGTGCTTCAGCCTGTTTTTTAGCCTAACTGTGGATTTTTAAGTGTACATTTTTGTAAAACAAAAACAAAACCTCCTGTTTCTTTACTTTGTCTTTCATTGACAATTTTAGTGTTTGCTCTGTTTGTGAAAACGCTTAGGGGTTTTGTTTCCCACCATGCAGTATGCAAAATAGGTTAAATGAAGTAAACAGATAATAAACCATCATCGGCTGAGTCAGGGGTGGGGAACATTCGGCCCTAAAATGTTGCTGAACTTCACCTCCCATGTGCCCCAGCAAGCATGGCCAACGGCTAGGGAGGATAGGAGTTGTAATTTAGCAACTTTTGGCAGACCGAAGCTTTCTCACCCCTGGGCTAAGACCTCCATGAGTGGAAAACCTGCAGCTGGGCTGTACCGCATCAGATTTCAGGAGGATGCGCGAGGAGGAGGATCCATGCACATCGAAAGCTAGCATGCCAAGAAGTCTTTCCTGAAATGCTAGCTTTCAGTTTGCAAGTTGATATGGAAGAGTTAATTAATGCGTGCTCCATTGGCACCAGTGTTAGAAACTCAGGTATATAAGCTAATCGCCAAATGTCACTTGAAACCTAGGTTGCGATCATTTAGGAGCCTTTTTTTGCAATGAGATTTATTATTATTCATTTTATTTCTATATCACTTGACTTTTTTAAAGAAAAAAATCTCAAAGTGGTTTACAACACTTTAAAACGTCAAACGAAACAATCCAGAATAAAACAGACTCAAGCTTCAAGGAAAATATTTCAGATTCTTCTCTAGGTGACATTCTGCTTCCCCCTTATTTACTTACTTGATATACCTGCCCCATAGCAGAAGTAGTCTAGGAAACCAGTGTGGTGTAGTGGTTCGAGTGTTGGACTAGGACCTGGGAGATCAGGGTTCAAATCCCTTCTGGGTCATGAGCCTCGCTGGGCGACCTTGGAGTCAGCCACAGGCTCTTAACTCTACCTCACAGGGTCATTGTAGGGATTAACTGAGGAGGGAGACGACCCATGTACTCCTTGGAGAAAAAGGTGAGCTGTAAGTACAATAAATAAGCTCTTTTGCTGACCTGCTTAAGCAAGCTGCAGGGACCAGCCAGATGCAGATGTCTGTTGCCAACCTGGCACCCAGAGATCTCCACGTGGTCGCCATTTGACCCGTGCCAGTAGCAAAACGCGCCTGGCTAATTTCTAACACTGACTTTCTCTATCCTCTTGGTATAAAACTTTATAAAAGAATGGGGGAAATTTACAAATTATCTAGGAGACCACTGCAAGCAGATGGAAACGAGAGCAGAATTTTGACACACTTGTAGTAGTGTAAAAAATATAATGGATAATATGGTTTGATACAAAAACTGGAGTACAGACTAATATGCAGTTGTTGATGTTTTAAAAACAAGACTCCGTGGATGGGATGGGGGAAGTCGCGAGATTTGGAGAATCTCCACATATAGTACTACTTTATTGATGTGTGTCCGTTTGTAATTTTTATTTGTAAAATTAATAAAATGTCTTTCAAAAAATAATAATCCAACCCTGACCTGCATCCTGAACTTGCGCAGTCAAGACACGCTGATAACCTCAGTGAGAGCTGACCCTTTGTGGCTCAGTGGATCCTTCACAGGTAGGCAGCTGACGGCTGTGCCCCCCCCCCCACCTTGCCCCAAGCATCCACTGTGTCCTTTGCTTGCCTCCCACAGAATCATTGCAACTCCTGGCCGGCTGATGCATGTGGCCATAGAGATGAAGCTCAAACTGCAGAGTGTGGAATACGTGGTCTTTGACGAAGCAGACAGGTGAGTTCCTGGCCACTTGGGGGAGCGCCTATTTTTCCAGGCAGGAGATCAGGCCACAGCATTCAGAAACGGGAACGTAGAAAGCCAGCTGCTGCTGAGACAGACCTTCAATCCATCTAGGTCAATATGGTCCACTCTGATTGGCAGTGGCTGTCCAGGGTTTTGGACAGGAAATCTTTCCCAGTTTTACCTGGAGATGCCATTGGGCATAGAACTAGGGATCCTCTGCATGCAAGGCAGATGCTCTAACTACTGAACTTCCCTTCCCTTATGCTGAGTCAGCCTCCTGGTCCACCTAGCTCAGTATTATCCACACTGCCTGGCAGCAGCTCTCCTGGATTTGTAGAGTTGGAAGGGACCACAAGGGTCATCTACCCCAACCCCTTGCACACTTTTTGCCCAACGTGGGGCTCGAACCTACAGCCTTGAGATTAAGAGTCTCACACTCTACCGACTGAGCTATCAAGAATTTCAGAGAGGGATTCCTGCCTGGAGATGCTGGGCTTGAACCTGGGACCTTCTGCATGCAAAGCCAATATCCTGCCTCTGAGCTATGTTGCTTGGTTCTTCCATCTAGGGAAGAGGAGCCTGGTGACAGCCATGTTCCTGTGGGCAGTTTTGGCTTTTTTCAGTTGTGATTCTTGGTGGTGGTGGTCTGAGCCAAAATAATTCAAATTCCAAGATTAGCCAGCTGGGGTTGATGGGAGTTGTAGTCCAAAATATCTGGAGAGTTGATGAAGGCTACTCTTTATGATGATGATGATGTTGTTGTTGTTTAGTCGTTTAGTTGTGTCCGACTCTTCGTGACCCCATGGACCAGAGCACGCCAGGTACTCCTGTCTTCCACTGCCTCACGCAGTTTGGTCAGACTCGTGTTGGTAGCTTCGAGAACACTGTCCGACCATCTCGTCCTCTGTCGTCCCCTTCTCCTTGTGCCCTCCATCTTTCCCAACATCAGGGTCTTTTCCAGGGAGTCTTCTCTTCTCATGAGGTGGCCAAAGTATTGGAGCCTCAACTTCAGGATCTGTCCTTCCAGTGAGCACTCGGGGCTGATTTCCTTCAGAATGGATAGGTTTGATCTTCTTGCAGTCCATGGGACTCTCAAGAGTCTCCTCCAGCACCATAATTCAAAAGCATCAATTCTTTGACGATCAGCCTTCTTTATGGTCCAGCTCTCACTTCCATACATCACTACTGGGAAACCCATAGCTTTAACTATACGGACCTTTAAAACTATATAGGTTTTCTTTTTAATGAAGTACTGTTTGTCTTCATGAGATGTCCTTCCATAGTGTGTGGCTTTTTAAAAATGAAACTTTGGTTTGCAAGGTATTCTTATAGCTTCTCATCCCAACCCTGTCCCTGTTCTTCAACCATCTTTGTATAGGAAATCAACAACTTTTTTCCAGAGTGGCGTCACTCTGGAATTCTAAGAACTCACCCCCCCCCCCACAAAAAAAGCTGTCTTAATGTTGCTGTAAACTGCCCTGATGTTTTGCGAGAGGAAGATGTAGAAATACTTTGATCACTAAATACATAGCAAAGAACTTTCTAAAATATATAACAAAAGAACACTTGGTTTAAAAAAAAAAGATTCCCAATGGGTGCTCTGAAGTGCTACAGTCCTGGGGAGAGGGCTGTACCACGTTCATAGAGATGGCTATACCACGTCTGTAGCCAGGCGTTTGCTTGGCTGAATCTTGTTGCATATTTTTTCAGATCCTCTGTCCTGCCGCTTGTTCTGTTTGCTTTCTGTGCCTCCTCAAAACTCATTTTGCCGCTTACCTTCCTAGGCTCTTTGAGATGGGCTTTGCAGAGCAGCTGCAAGAGATCATTTCGAGGCTGCCCGAGAACCGCCAGACCGTTCTCTTCTCTGCCACCCTGCCCAAACTTCTCGTGGAGTTTGCTCGAGCCGGTAAGGAGATGCAGCTGGTCGCAGGTTCCGCCTTTTCGTACCGGAGACCCAATCTCACAGTTCCCCCAAGAGAGGGATTGACTGTGAAACCACTCCGGGAACCGTAGCTCTGTGAAGGAAATGGGGGAGGTCTCTCAGCACCCTTCGCAAATGGCATTTCTTGGGATTCATGACTGTTTTTAGTGGTTGGAGATTCCTTTAAAATAAAAATCCCCCGGTCCCATTTATCTAGATTGCCGAGAGCATCTGGAAAATACCTTTATCCTCATTCCAGAGTGAGATGTAGCCAGGGTGTATAAAAATCAACGATTTAAATAATAATAAAATCAAATTCTTTTTTCTTTAAATCAGATTTTTTTTATTTCAATCAGATTTTTTCAAAAAAAATGCTTTTGGAGGAAAAATCTTTCTAAAGATAGTTTTCTGTTTAAGTTACATTATAGTCCAAAGGCTATTCATCAGGAAATAAGGATTTGTTTTAAGTTTTTCATGTGTGCTAAAAGTCAGTCTGGTGTGTGTGTGTTTTTTAAAAAAAGTTTAACTACATCAGTTAACAAACATGGATACATAGGCTATAGTGCTATTGTTTTAGTTAAATAAATTGTTTAAATTGTTATTAAGGAAATTATTATTTTTCTCCTTCCAGTAAATTACAGCAGAAAAGTTGTCCAAATATAAACAGTTAACTCATTAAACCTCACAATAATTTCATAATTATCGGTCTATGTATTTCTAATACTATAACCAAATTAGTAATTTTGATATAACTGTAAAAACTACTCTGAAAATTAATTATTCCAAAAATGAAACCTTCGTCTGGTTGTAAACATTGATTATACCAGCAAGAATGAGTCTTTCTGTAAAAAAAAAAAAAAAGATTTAAATCAAGTCTTACTGACTAGTGATTTAAATCAATAATAATAATAATAATAATAATTTATTTGTACCCCGCCCATCTGGCTGGGTCTCCCCAGCCACTCTGGGCGGCTTCCATCAAATATTAAAATACATTTAAAATATTACTTACTGACTAGTGATTTAAATCAAATCTACCCTGCTTAGAGCATCTGGAAAATCCAGAGCGAATATGTAGTTTCATATTCTCTCCCCTCTGCCCAAACTTCCTTTCTACAGGTCTTACTGAGCCGGTGTTGATCCGATTGGATGTGGAATCCAAGCTGAGCGAGCAGCTCAAGGTAAGCAGGAAGTATGGATATCTTGAAAGCGGCAGTTTGGGGAAGGGGAGGAGTTTGGCATTGGGATCTGACAAAATTGGAAAGCGGGGTATACATGGCCGTTCATGTGGCTTCCCTGTTGCTGCTCCTCTAGTCCGCTTGAGCCAAATTGGCGGTTCTGTTAACTCAGGGATGGGGAACATCTGGCTCAGTGGCCAACTGCGGCCCTTGAGAGCTCTCTCGGGTATTTTTTGCTTGGCTGGAGTGTGCCTGTCAGGATACCCCAGTGGGTTGTTCACAAGTAACGACAGAGTCCTCTTACTCTAAAGACTACTTTATTGTGCATACTTATTTACAGTGCAGAGCTAGCTAAAAACATGACTGCTCAGTCACTTGAAGAATCCGGAAGTGCTCCTCTCCGGTTTCCCGCCCAGCACCAAAGCCTCGGCACCCTGAAACGATGTCTTCTGGGTCTCCTAGCCCCCCTACGCTGTGCCTGTGCCGGAAGCTGCAACTTTCCCTCCGACCGCGTCTGGCTGGCGGTGCTGGGTCTCTCCCTTGCATCCCTGACTGTCTGCTCCTCCTCCTCTTCCGGGGGAGAGAGCTCTGGCGACGGGCTTTGAGAGGAGTCAGATGACAGCAGTGGCTGGGGATCCCTATACCTAAGCAAGACCTTCTCTCGAGGAAGTTCCCTGTCCTGATCCTCCCCCCTCAGAGGATCTCGTTCCCCTGCCCTGGCTCTCCTCACAAGTAGGACCTCTGCCCGGGTTCTCCTTGTGAGGAGAAGGCAAATCCCTGACAGTGCCCTTAATATTGCTCCTCCCTTGCCTGAATGGAGGATGGAGAGGAAGGTATAGTTTTGTGCGTCTGCCCCCAGTATCAATGGGCAGAGAGTTCCAAAAATGCAGGCTTTGCTGTACTGACGGATCATTATTATTATTATTTGCAGCTTGAACTTTATTTGGCCCTTGTAAAAAAAGAAGAAGCCAGTTTTCATCCTTGAGTTTGGGGTTTGCGTGTGTGTGTGTGGTTTTAAAATGGGGTTTTAAAATGGCAGCTTTAAACAACAGTGGAGGTCTGGATAAAGCAGGGATGGAGGAGCACAGAAGATAATACAGGGGCTTGAAGTAGCTGTGAGGAGATGGTGGGTTTGGGGAAATGTAATGGGGCAAGGTGGGGGGCTGGCAAGCAGTGGGTAAGTGGGGGTTGGTGAGCAGGGGCAGCAGCCCGTGTGTATGTGTCTACCGTATTTTTCGCTCCATAAGACGCACCTTTTTCCTCCTAAAAAGTAAGGGCAAATATCTGTGCGTCTTATGGAGTGAATGGTGGTCCCTGGAGCTGAATTGCCCAGGGTCAAAAGAGGATCATGCTTTTTATTTTACAAAGAGAAATGGGGGTGTTGAAAGGACCCCGCTGAGCAGCTGAGCAGCAAGAGATCGGGAGAGAGACAAGAGTCCTGGCTCCCTTTCAGCCCCGCCCTCCATTGTTGAATGTGTTGCAGAGGGAGGTTGTTTGTTTCCCCAGCAACATGTGACTGGCTGATTAGATTATCTGTCTGGAAACTTTAGAAATGGCTCCCTTTCCTTTAGAAGCTACAGAAATGTGAGTTGAACCCCATAAAAAACGGGGCTTTTCCTATTTGCTTTTCCCCCTTTGCAAAAGGAGCTTTGCTTTTCCCCCTTTGCAAAAAAAAGCTGCAAAACCTTTAGCTGATCTAAAAAAACCAGGGCTTTCCCCTTTGCAAAAAAGCTGCAAAACTTTTAGCTGATCCTCAAAAAAACAAGGCTTTCCCCTTTGCAAAAAAAGCTGCAAAACTTTTAGCTGATCCTCAAAAAAACGGCTTTTAGAGGAGGAAAACCAGAAAAATATTTTTTTTCTTGTTTCCCCCTCTAAAAACAAGGTGCGCCCTCTGGAGCGAAAAATACGGTATATCCTAATCTGCAAGGAGGCATAAAAGCTGCCTTATACCAGATTAGGTTGACTTTGAGTGCTTAGTCTCAGGGCAATTTTTCTAGAAAAAGAGGCTCACCATAAATGCCTCCCTTGTTCTCTTATCATGGCAATGATCCTGGAACTGAGTTTCGGTGAGTTCTGGCTGCGGGGGGTGGGGGCGTGAAGCCCTGGTTCAGCCAATCTGTCACCCTCCAGTTGTCGGAAGTGTCTTATTTGGGGGAAGGTGTCAGATAGGCGAAGACTGGGCTAGACCCTTCCGAGCTGGGAGAAAACTCGGCAGGCACCAACACTGACAATTAAACACCTAATCATCCCCACAGCTGTCTTTCTATCATGTGCGTGCTGATGACAAGCCAGCCCTCCTGTTGTACCTGCTGAGGACGGTCGTAAGACCGCAGGACCAGACGATTGTCTTTGTGGCCACAAAACATCATACAGAATACCTGAAAGAGGTATGCGGCTTGTTGAGTTTGGGTGTGTGTGTCATTGGCGGCATTCACATGGCGATTCACACAATTTTTGCTGCTGTCAGCAAGATTTTTACTAATGATTTCAGGTTGGTAGGCATATTGTCCTCTATTAAACAGGACTAACATGGGGCTGAGTCTCCACGTAACCCCTGCCATATTTGATGGTTATGTTTTTAAGGTTTCCTTTAAAAGTTGGATTGTCTACACAGGACAGGAACGGGTTGTTGTTGTTGTTGTTGTTGTTGTTATCTCCTGCCCTTTCCCCAGAATCAAGGTGGCTTACAGATAAAATAGAAACAAGTCAAAACTTAGGGAAAAAGTCATAGAAAAGTTATTAAACATCTGTCTCTATATATAAACACAACTTACACACATGTGCTTTAGGCACATGGCAAAAAAGGAAAGAATAGAAAAGGGATGGGGTTTTAGGAAAAATGACTTTGGCAATCCCCACCCATCATTGAAACCAAGGTGTTTTCACTACACACGATTTTGGCTTTAGGCGCATTCCCCAGAACATAGCCCCCGCCTAAGTTGCAGGCTTATTGTATGTACATGCAAAATATCTTATTAAAAACACAGACATTTACAATACAAGCATCACGGCAGCAAAACGAATTTTCTTCGAAACGATGAGGACCAGAAACTTGCCGGGTTTTTAAAGAAAAGGGTGAAGAAGTTCTAAAGCTCCATTCCCAATTCAGTCCTGTTCTGTACCCCATGGACACCTGGGGAACTCGAGTGATACTTTTGATTTCTCCTCACTTGCCGACCTTCAGTTTGCTTCCTCTCACTGATGCTCCTGCAGCTGTTGACAGCCCAGGGTGTGAACTGCACGCATGTCTACAGCTCCCTGGACCAGACGGCCCGGAAGATCAATGTGGGCAAGTTTATCCATGGCAAATGCTCGGTGCTGATCGTCACCGACTTGGCTGCCCGGGGCATCGACATCCCTCTCCTGGACAACGTGGTCAACTACAGCTTCCCGGCCAAGGCCAAGCTCTTCCTGCACCGTGTCGGTGAGTTCTTGAGGTCCGGCACCTTGCGCAGCTTAACTTGTGAAAGCTGCCTTAAGTCGGCTCAGACTTCTAGTTCATCTAGGCCAGCATCTTAAGGGCCTGGGTGCAGAGGAGGGAAGAAAAGCAGCTTGGGTAGCAAAGCATACACTTTGCATGGCCTTTTGTGAGTGCCTCCCCCCATTGGCTACTGTCAACCAGGAACTGGAAGTGCTTGTCAAACTGCATAGGGACTGGGACCCCTTGACTGCAACACATGTGGCTCTGTAGCTGTTCAGCTTTGCCCAAATGGTCACTCTTTTTTACAGCACTGGTTGGAGATTCAAGCTTAGAAGACAGATTAAATAGACCTTTTGTGCCATCCAACATTTCTCTTCTCTGTTTTGCTCTCTCCAGGCAGAGTGGCCCGGGCAGGGAGAAGTGGTACGGCTTACTCCCTGGTGGCTCCGGATGAGACCCCCTATGTTTTTGACTTGCACCTCTTCCTAGGCCGGCCCCTTGTCCTTGCCAACCCTCACGAGAAGCCTACAGGTAGGTCTGCCCTCGTTAGGTGGCAATAATTAGCAGGCATGCCTTTGGGAATTGATTTTTCTTTATTGCAAGCATAATAGATTGGTCAAAAAAAGGTTACCGCTGCAATTGCTCATGGCTTTCGTGCAATACGTTGCATGTTTTATTCCTTTGTTCTGTTTTATTCCCCGCCGATATCAAGGGGAAAGAGTATTCCACAGCTGCGGCACCACCACCAAGAAGGCCCTTCTATGGCCGCCACCCATTCCTCTGTCAGCGGCCCTGAAACAGCTCCCTGACTGCTTCTCTTTCCCCCCTTTCAGACACAGACGGCATCTTTGGCCGTGTCCCCCAGAGCATCATCGACGACGAGGAGAGCCTGCTGCAGACGGACCACGAGCGCTCGCTGGAACTGCAGAGCCTCCGGCGAGTCTCTGACAATGCCCAGAAGCAGTACCTGAAGTCGCGGCCTGCACCGTCGCCCGAGTCCATCAAGAGGGTCAAGGAAATGGACTTCAGCCTGCTGGGCATCCACCCCTTGTTCAGTGAGTGGCTTAGTGAAAAATAATTTTTATTATTATTTCTACCCTGCCCATCTGGCTGAGTTGCCCCATTCCTAGCCTGCTGCTGCTCCACCACACGGGTGTAACCTTTCCCTCCCCCCTTTGTGTCCCCGAAGGTCTTCGCTTTGAGGGGGAAGAGATGGAGCGGCTGAAATTCGTGGACAGCATCAAAAGTTACCGTTCCAAGGCGGTGAGTGTTGCGAGCGACCCCTAAGAGCAGACCCCGTGCCTCTTGGCATTAAAGGAGCCCTGGCACCCGCCCGGTGGAGCTGCATGCCAGCGCCAGGGCAGGGTTCGATCCTGCTTTGCCCTGGCCAACGTCGACACCCCCCTTCCCCCGCTGCTGTTTCTAGACCATCTTCGAAATCAACGCCACCAACAAGACTCTGGCCAGCGATGTCATGCGGGCCAAACGTAACCGGGACCGCCAGCTCATTGACCGGCACCAGCGTAAGCAGCAGGAGAGGCTCTCCTTGGCGGCAGAGAAGGTCCAACGTATTGCTTTGCCGGCGACCGCAGAGCAAGACCCAGAGGAAGAGGAGGAACGCATTCAGGTAGGGATGCGGTCGGGGCTGGTGGGCTTCCTCTCGGCTTCAGGACAGACTTTTCACTGGGGAACCCGTATCCTTGCAATGCGCCGGAGCGTGGCTACCCTTGGATGCCTGTTCTGGAGGCTCCAACTGGAGCAAAACACTGGACTACTGGTGTGGACAGACATATTGCCAGCACATGACTCTGGTGCCCCCAAATCTGCACTGGCTGACCATAGGCTACTGGGACAGGTTCAGGGTTCTTGCATTCTTTTTCCAAGTCCCTTAACAACTCTGGTCCAGGACACCCGAGGGACCTCCAGATTCCTTAAATCCATGCCAGATCACGGAGGTCATTGGGGGAGCTGCTGTTAGTGGTCTCCCAAGGCTTGGATGCATGGCTTATATCCACCAGGATCCGAGCTTGTGGTCAAGCAGTATATAAATTGTTTAAATGAATTTCACAGTAGGAAAAACTGGATTCCGTAACCTCTGAACCTTAATGCTAATCTGCTGACCATGGTGAGGGTCTGAGAGCTACTTTAAGATGGTGACAGTCCCACCATCATCACCACCTCCTCCTCCAGTGGTTGGAAATCAGTCTCCACCTGACGTTGACTTTTGAAAATTATTTTTATAGGTTGTTGTTATTATTATTATTATTATTATTATTATTATTATTATTATTTATTAACACAATTTTAACAGGACAAAACCCCTTTCCCACCCCTTAGAGGAGACAAGGGGAGTTTATAAGTAAAATATTAAAAACAAGAAATCCAAAAACATTAATTGGTCAGTACAGCCCATCAAGAAGCATCACGGTTCTAGTCCTCAATGTTCGTAGCAGCCGGAGAGTTTTGTAAGCTGCTGGGAGATGTGATGATGATGATGATGATGATGATGATGATAATAATAATAATAATAATAATAATAATAATAATAATAAATTTTTATTTATACCCCGCCCTTCCCAGCCAAAATCTGGACTCAGGGCGGCTAACACTAATTAAAATCACAGCAAAAACATAAAAACAATCAGTTTAAAATAACAGATTAAAATACAAATTTGAAAATTCAATATTAAAACTGCAGTCTCATTTTCAAATAACCCACCAATAAAAGAATGAAGCAGAAACCAACCCAAAGGCCAGGTGGAACAGCTCCGTCTTGCAGGCCCTGCGGAAAGATGCCAAATCCCGCAGGGCCCTGGTCTCTTGTGATAGACTGTTCCACCAAGTCGGGGCCAATACTGAGAAAGCCCTGGCCCTAGTTGAGGCCAACCTAGCGTCTTTGTTGCTCGGGACCGCCAAAAGATTATTATTTGAGGACCTTAAGGTCCTACACGGGACATACCAGGAGAGGCGGTCCCTTAGGTACGAGGGTCCTAAGCCGCATAGGGCTTTAAAGTTCAAAACCAGCACCTTAAACCATTGCGTTCCTCTTGAACGCGGAGGGTGATCTTGGCCTTCTGTGCGGCATGCGAGCACTCGCCTGTTGGAGACGGGGGATGGCAGCCCCCTCAAGGGGGGGGGGGCTCGGACCCCTGTCCCAAAATATTGAGGGGGCTGAAGCCCCTTGGTTCCCTATTGTTGGCGCCCCTGGTGGTGTGCTTGGGAAAAGCGCAGACCCCATGGCACCCTCCCTGGGAGTAATGCAGAACCACAGAGAACCATGAACCCAGTGGAACTGGCCCGCCTTCCTGCATATTGAGGGTTGCTAGCCGTTCTCAGGAACCCAGGTGGCGCTGTGGGTTAAACCACAGAGCCTAGGGCTTGCTGATCAGAAGGTCGGCGGTTCGATTCCCTGCGATGGGGTGAGCTCCCGTTGCCCAGTCCCAGCTCCTGCCCAACTAGCAGTTCGAAAGCACGTCAAAAGTGCAAGTAGATAAATAGGTACCGCTCCAGCGGGAAGGTAAACGGCATTTGCGTGCGCTGCTCTGGTTCACCTGAAGCGGCTTTGTCATGCTGGCCACATGACCCGGAAGCTGTACGCCGGCTCCCTCGGCCAGTAACAGGAGATGAGCGCCGCAACCCCAGAGTCGGAAATGACTGGACCTAATGGTCAGGGGTCCCTTTACCTTTACCTTTTAGCCGTTCTTAACATTTTCACACACACACCCAGGATGTTTTCTCCAGCGTGGTGGGAAGGAAGCGGAAGCAGCCCCTGGATGGAAAGGAAAACGGGAAGAAGCAGAGGCTGGCAACGCAGCAGGAAGGAGAGTTCTACATCCCATACCGGCCAAAGGACTTTGAGAGCGAACGAGGGTAGGTGGCAGCAGTGGGAGTACACTAGTGGCCAAAATTGTGGAAACCTCTTGGGGAAAGTCTATTTCCGAGGTTTGATGGCTCATAACACCTGATCGGCTCTCTAAACACTCATGCTCACTGGCTACATTCAAATGAAGGAAAGCTTCTGCATATCAACCAATCTAAGCAAGTTGTGCTTTCTTTTTCCGGTTATTTGGCTATAACTTTTGATAGAATACAGATAATTGAACAAACGTTGTTGCATTACATTCTTCATGAAATCATCTTTCCATTGATACATAATTTTGTGGTGTTACTCAAAATAAAAAAAAAGTGGCGTTATGTGCCATCAAACCTTAGAAATACACTTTCCCCAAAAGGTTTCCACAATTTTGGCCACTAGCGTAGCCTCCGGTCTGAAGAGTCCTAGCTCAGTGGTAAAGCATGAGAATATAGGGGAGGATTTCTAGGTTAGAGACCAGGAGAGTTAAGAGGCAATAGAATACAAATTATGCATAGCGTGCAGAAAGGGGATAGAAAAAAGTGTTCCTCCTCCTCTCTTGTCCCAGGGTTAAGATTCCCATCTGGGCATCTGGCTCGGCTGGTGTGAGAACAGGATGCTGGACTAGATGGGCCATTGGCCTGATCCTGCAGGTCTCTGCTCTGCTTGTGTTCTCACAGGTTGCTGTCTCTGCCAGTGTGGTGTAGTGGTTAAGAGCAGTGGTCTCGTAATCTGGTGAACTGGGTTCACGTCTCCGCTCCTCCACATGCAGCTGCTGGGTGACCTTGGGGTAGTCACACTTCTTTGAAGTCTTTCAGCCCCACTCGCCGCACAGAGTGTTTGTTGTGGGGGAGGAAGGGAAAGGAGAATGTTAGCCACTTTGAGACTCCTTTGGGTAGTGATAAAGTGGGATATCAAATCCAAACTCCTCCTCCTCCTCCTCCTCCTCCTCCTCCTCCTCCTCCTCCTCCTCCTCTTCTTCTTCTTCTTCTTCTTCTTCTTCTCTGAGCTTGGTATTGTCTGCACAGACTGGGCCCAAGGTTTCAGACAGGGGAGCCTTTCCCTGTCCTTACCTGGAGGTGCCAGGGATTGAACCTCTGGCCTTCTGCCTTCAAAGCAGGTGCTCTACTGCAGAGCTGCATCTCTTCTCCCAAGCAGAAGACCTTTGACTGTAGAAAGTCCTAGGTTCGAGCCCCTGGCCTCTCCTGTTAAAAGGCTCTAGAGAGCCCCTGGCAGCTAGGGCAGACAGCTTTGAGGCAAGCGGGCGAGTGGTTTGACCCGGGGTACAGCTGGTGGCTTTTCTTCCTGACCTCGGCCTCCTCTCAATGCCCAGGTTGTGCATCGGTGGGGAAGGCACAGCGTTCGAGCAACAGGCTTCCGGAGCTGTCCTTGACCTGATGGGCGATGAGAATCGGAACATGAGCAACAGCAAGCAGCTCTTGAAATGGTGAGTAGGACTCATAATCGAAGGGGTTTGCGTGGCTGTGCTGTTTTGTTTTTGTAAGTGTGGCAGGGCGGCAGAAATGTTACCATTCAAAAACATTTTTCGTCAACGGAGGGCTCCTAATACTGATAATTAATGGGCTGGATTTGTGTATGGTGAATTTATGTCTCTCCCCGGGGTGGAAAATGCACCCACAACTGAAAACCAAATCAAGCATTCTAGAACGTTCTGGAAACATTCCTTCATCCCTTGATCTCAGGGTTCTTGAGCCACAGCCATTGGCACCACGACACAATTCAAACGCACACATTCGATGCCTCCCCTTCCCAAATTGAATGTGGTTGTGCAGGGGTTGGTTATGGAGGTTTGCCTGTTTGGTTTTTTTTTTTTTTAGTCTTACATTTTTTTATTTCTTTCATTTATATCCTACCTTTCCTCCCAGAGAGTTCAAGGTAGTCTGCATACTCCCCCCTCCCCCATTTTTATCCTCACAACAATGTCCCTGTGAGGTAGGTTAGGCTCAGAGATGATTGGCCCAAGGTCACCCAGTGAACTTCATGCCTGAGTGGGGATTCAAACCCTGCTATCCCAGGGTCCTAGTCCGACACTCTTAACCACTACACCATACTGGCTCTTGAGAGGAGGTGGGGGGGGGGGAGATGTAGGTATTCTGCCTGTTTGTGGTGAGGAGAGTGGTGGAGATTCTGAGCACTGCCAGTTTCTGTGCCATGAAAGGGGTATTTTGTGGTTCCCACAGCAGTTCCTTAGATTTTCAAATGGGACTCTGGGCACCAAACAGCTTGGAGTGGGAGCTGTGCTGTACAGCGAGCTTATTCTACGTAAGATCATTATGTTGCCAAAACAGCACCATCTGGATGGTATCAGCAGGTTTCGAAGATTTTCAGAAATAAAAATTTTAGCTGGGGGAAATCCTGACAAAACAGCTTACTTGAGGACTCCACTTGCTTACGGAAAACACCTGGCTGTTCGGAGGGTAGGGGGAGCAAAACAGGGTTTTTAACGTGTGTGTGTGTGTGTGTGTGTAATGGAGTATTCTGGATAAGGGCCTGGCTGGCTGCGTCAATGGAATCCTGAACAGGAGAACCCCCACAATGCACCTTCTTGTCTCGGATCTCATTTGGTAATCTCTACAATGAAGTCGGTGCTATCTAACAGCAATGACATCACAATGTGTGTGTGTGTGTGTGTGTGTGTGTGTGTGTGTGTGTAATCACCACTATTCTCAAATGACCTCGAATGGTTTTATCATTTATCATCATTAAGTTTCCAAGGTTTGGCCATGGGCGGATAACCTTTAACGGTAACCTATTACTTCAGTGAAAGCTTGATTAACAACAAACATTGTCTTTTACTTCCCACAATGAGCTACTAATAATAAATTTGGTGGGCCGTTAGGGGGGGGGGGACACAAGGCCATCTGTTGATACATAAAACATTAGCCTGGGTTTCCAGTCAGCCTTTGCTAGGTTGCTCTGAAGCTGCTTGTGTGCCATTTTGCGTTTGTAGCCAGGATTGTGATGGCCTAAGCACACTCGGCACCCTGAACAAACAGCTCCCACAATTCCTTAGGGGGAAGCCATGACTGTTTAGAGTGTATGCCATGAATGGGGCCTAGCTTAAGGTGCACGTTAACTGATAGTTAGTGTATCCATAATGCAAACTGATGGTGGCTTCTTTTTTTCTTAGTATTATTCATAGATAGTTATTTTCTTTTTTTTAATTCCCCTTCTTTTTTTAATTTGCAAATTCCAAAGTTCACTCCTTTGAATGACAGGGCTGGGACCGGAAAGCAAGGGTTGGGGAGACCCTTCAGATGTTGCAATTGCCCTCCCGACGCCCGCTGAGGCTGCTGGGAGTTGGAGTCCCAGCGACACCTTGAGGGAGCACCCAGGCCTAACTGTTCCTGCCCTAAAAGACTTTTCATCAGATCAACCAATGGGTGGTGGCGATTTTTTTTTTATTAAATCTGTATACCGCCGTTCATCCGTAGATCTCGGGGTGGCTCACAACACAAATGTACAAGATGAAAACATAAAATACATAATGAAAACAAGAACAACAACAAAAAAACACAATCCAATGAAACCTGCTTTCCCCCCTCCCCAACAGTCCCTTTCCCACAAACACATTTAAAGGGCATCAGATGTCAATTGGCCAAAGGCCTGGTTGAAGAGGAACGTTTTTGCCTGGCACCTAAAAGTGTATAATGAAAGTGCCGGCCGAACCTCCTTGGGGAGAGCATTTTGCTCTACAGTCGTACCTCTGCTTACATCCACTTTGGCTTACGTATTTTCAGGTTACGTACTCCGGTAACCCGGAAGTGTTTTTTGGCGCGCAGGCACTTCTGCGCATGCTCAGAAGCATTCTGTGCAGTTCGTGCATGCGCAGAAGCGCAATATCGCGCTTTGCGCATGCGCAAAATGGACGCTTGGGTTATGTACTTTTCGGGGTGCAAACGGCACCCTGGAACGGATCGGGTACGTAACCCGAGGTACCACTGTATTTGTGTGTGTGTGTGTGTCTCCTCCTCTCCAGGGATCGGAAAAGGAAGAGGTTTGTGGGGCAGACAGGCCAGGAGAATAAGAAGAAGATCCGAACTGAAAGTGGTGCCTACATCAACAGCTCCTACAAAGGCAACCTGTATCCTTCCAGCTGCAAATGGCTCCATGGTAGAGCATGCAGGAGATGTCAGGTCCATCCTTGGCATGCCCAGGCAGGGCCAGGGGGAGATTCCATGCCTGAAATCCTGGGCAGCTGCTGCCAGTCAGTGAAAACAACACTGAGCTAGAGTGACCAATGCCCTGAATCAGTAGAAGGCAGCTTCCTATAGAATTCCTGTGTCGTACAGAAGGGTGGAGAACGCGAACAGATAGGGGCCACGTAGCTGTTTGTTTGGGGATAGAGGAAATGAGCCCGGAGAATAGATTATCGAAGACAGGAGGCGATACAGTCATACCTTGTGTTGCGATAGGTTCATGTTGCATCTTTTTGGGTTGCAAACGCAGCAAACCTGGAAGTGTATATTTCCAGGTTTCGCCGCACGCGCAGAAGCGCCACTCTAGTTATGGACTTTTCAGGGTGCGAAGGGCACCCCGAAACAGATTGAGTCCTTAACTAGAGGTACAACTGCAGTACTCTTCTTCAGAACCCAAAGCACTCTCATATCGAAGAGGGCAGTGGCTTTGTTCTGTACTATATTATAGCAGGGTAGATTTCAGTTGAACGAGAGGAGAAGCTTCTTAATGTCGAGAGAAGTTTGGCAGGGGCAGCCGTTCCCCACAAGACTTGCCCAAAGAGTTGCTGTCCTCTCGAGCTCCTCAAGCAAACAGTGGGAAGCCACCTACTCTTTTGACGAGGTTGGGGAGGAAGGGTGCCTGGTGAGCAGCCTACAGTCCATATTGGTGCGCTGCTTAAGAGTATTGATTGTGTGGTTTCCTGACCTCGCGTACCCCAGCTATGATAAATGGAAGAAGAAGAACAAGATAGATGATCAGGATTCGGATTCGGATCCGGAAGGAGAGCGCAGAGCCGGGAAGAGGCGGAAAGGCAGGGGTGAGTGTTTTTTCCAGGGAGGGGACGTGGTTTCCCCAGGCTCCCTTTGAAGCTGTGCACAAGTCAAAGGCGGGTGAATTGTGTGTGTGTTTTCCCCTGGCTCCCCCTTACAACTTAAGAGTCTATTTCAGCATCCCCAAAGAAAAGGCATTATGGATGGTATTTCCTTCACCCTACCATTTTTGGCAGGAGGTGGAAAATAGGCCCATCTTTTAAGGTGGAAGTCAAAACCTTTTGCTCTTTGGAGAGGTTGTCGTGTTGGCATATGGAGAAACATGTTTGAGGCAGGGTAGTTCTTCAAGCTTTCAAGTCTTCTGGGAATCCTGCCATCAGCTTGTGGACCTAATGATAGTAGTAGTAGTAGTAGTAGTAGTAGTAGTAATTAATCAGTTAATTAATTAATTAATACCCCACCCATCTGGCAGGGTTTCCCCAAGCCACTCTGGGCGGCTCCCAACAAAATTAAAAGCACAATAAAACCTTAAACATTAAAAACTTCCCTAAACAGGGCTGCCTTCAGATGCCTCCTAAAAATCAGGTAGTTGTTGACATCTGGTGGTAGGCCGTTCCACAGGGCGGGTGCCACTACCGAGAAGGCCCTCTGCCTGGTTCCCTGTAACCTCACTTCTCGCAGGGAGGTAAGCATCAGAAGGCCCTCAGAGCTGGACCTCAGTGTCTGGGCTGAACGATGGGGGTAGAGATGCTCCTTCAGGTATACAGGACCGAGGCCGCTTAGGGCTTTAAAGGTCAGCACCAACACTTTGAATTGTGCTCGGAAACGTACTGGGAGCCAATGTAGGTCTTTCAGGACCAGTGTTATATGGTCGTTATATGGTCTCGGCGGCTATTCCACGTCTACAGTGAGTGGAACGTAACACACACGCCCGGTGTTGCATTCTTACTGTATTTCAATGGAAGAATAATGCACACACTTGTGATTCCCTCTGAAGGTGCCCACCCTGCCCCGTCTTCCCGCGGCCCCCATCAGGGGAAGGTCCGCTCCGAGCTGAAAACCAAGCAGCAGATCTTCAAGCAACGGAAGAAGGCAGCCAAACACCGCTTCCTGCAGAGCGGCAGCTTGAAACGCCTGAAGTCGCGCAACCGGCAGCGGGTGCAAGAGATGCGCCAGACAGCCTTTGGGCGCGGGGCAGCCAAGAAGGGCAAGATGCGGAAGAGGATGTAGGCGGGGGCAAAGCCAGTGTGAGCCGGCTTCCGAGAGCTCTGACGACGCGCGTCACTTATTTGCTGTGTAAACTCTGGGAAAGATTAAAAACACCTCTTTAACTTGCCTGGCATTTCCACTTCCTGCGTTGGAGAAAGCCTCCTTTTACCAGGCTTCTACGAGCGTCCCTCTCTCCCTCCTACCTTTTCTGTTAATCAGTTTGGATCGATGCCACCTTCCACCCCCAAACCTTCCTCTGCTGTACCCACAGCTGCTGCCCTGAATTTGAAGCTGGGCTGGGCTGAATATTTATGCTGCGCGTCTCCCCCACCCTCACCTGTTCTGCATCAGTTACTGAGCCCCCCCCCCCCCAAAAAAAATCACCAGTGAAAAATTATCAAAGGGGAGACAGTGGGCTGCATCTGATGTGCATTTGATGTGTGCGATTTCAACCATGCACCCAGATGGAGAGGCACAAATTAGATCTGTGCAAGGTGGAGAGCTTAAAAGCTCTGTTCGCACTGGGGTACATTTGGGGCTACCTGGAGCGGAAAGAGCTTTTAAGCTCTCCGCCTCGCTCGGGTGCGGGGAGGCCAGCTCAGTGCACCAGCTCTGGGATGCATGTGTGACACCCAGCATGAGCATCCGTAGCCTCCCGGGTTTGGCGCACCTTGGCACTGCAAGCAACCCTAACCAGACCCAGCTCAAAGAGAGCTTAGAAACTCTCAGCCTCACTTGCTTTGGGCAAGGGCTGCTTAGCAGGCTGGCTCTGGGAGTTCTCTCTTTCTGCCCCTCACACAAAATCCACTGGGGCAGTTCCAGAGGTTTGGGTATACGTGATTTTCATGTATATGCACCCTTGGGAGCAAACCACTCGGAATGCACCTGTTCCGGAATGAAGGTGGCACTATGGTCTAAACCACTGAGCCTCTTGGGCTTGCCGATCAAAAGGTTGGCGGTTCAAATCCCCGCGACAGGGTGAGCTCCCATTGCTCTTTCCCTGCTCCTGCCAACATAGCAGTTCAAAAGCACACTGGTGCAAGTAGATAAGTAGGTACTGCTGCGACGGGAAGGTAAACGGCGTTTCCGTGCGCTCTGGCTTCCATCATGGTGTCCCGTTGCGCCAGAAGTGGTTTAGTCATGCTGGCCACATGACCCAGAAAGCTGTCTGTGGACAAATGCCGGCTCCCTCGGCCTGAAAGCCAGATGAGCGCCGCAACCCCATAATCGCCTTTGACTGGACTTAACCGTCCAGGCGTCCTTGACCTTTTTACCTTAGTCCCATTTGGAAAGCACCTGTTGGAATTGATGGAGCTCACCATCTGGTGTCTGTTAAAGTCAATGGGTTGTCTCCAATGTAGCGCCACAGCAAAGTCGCCTAGCTTTATACTGTCTCTGCTGGCAAAATGGTTTTGTGCCAACAGAACGGAGACTGCCTAAGCAAGAGGACCAGCAATTTTGCTTGAGCAATCGGTTATGCAATCCGTTTGTACGGCGAGCTCCCACCAGCACAGCTGCTCTGCGTGGTTCATCAGTTGCACAACATTAGCACTCACCCACCTGCTGGTGCAATAGCTCTTTGTGCCAGCGGACAGAGAACGTTAGGGACAGACTAGGGAGTTTACTCTGATTAGAACTATAAGGGTGGATTTAGACATGGGGAAGAGTGCATTGGTTTTACTGGTTTTAAAGCTACTGGTCCTGTCCTGGTGTTTGGAGTGGGCAACAGATGTCAAGGCAACAGATGTTAAAATAAATGGGACTTGTGTCAAACTCTCCCTTGTTCAGGATTCTGACCACTCAGTTCCATTCCCCCTTTTTACGTTTTACGTTCTCCCTGCCCTCAAGATTCAGTGGCCACCGAGCACATTCTCTGTAGCAGTCCCTAAGTTGTGGAACTCCCTCACAAAGTTGCGTCTAGCACAGAGGTCGGCAAAGTTTTTGTGGCTTGGGCCGGTTCACGGTCCCTCAGATGCCGCGGTGCGCCAGAGTGCATGAACGCACTCGCGCTATTTCCAGCGTGGAGGAGGCGTGCACAGCTTCCCATTGGCTGCAGGAGCTTCCTGCAACCAATGGGAAGCCGGCCAGCGTCACAGAAGGCGGTCCCCGCTCTGCTCCGAACTGGTTTAGCGCAGTGCACGGGAGTCGGGCGGGGGGGGGGGTCCATGGGCTGGTTAAACGACCCCCCATGGGCTGCTTGCGGCCCATGGGCCTTAGGTTGCCGACCCCTGGCCTAGCACCTTCACCGCAGAGCTTTTGGCAAATGCCAAAGGCACACGTCTTCTCCCTGGCCTTTGGCAGCCGAGATCTGAGGTTTCAGGGCCCACCTTATTCCTGTGACTGTAACCTGTTTTAACTTTTCTTAATTCTGAATTTTAAAGGGCCCTGGGACCTGCTGGCTGAACAGCTGGTAATAAATTTGATGGTGATGATAATAAGCTCGCCCCAGGTGGCCGAGGTGGTTAGCTGGGGTCTGTCTCGGATCGAGATGCCACTGTTGTTTCTGGCTGAGGGACTGGCGTGGGCTCCCCTTTGCGGAAGTTGGCCAGGATGTCGTTCAAGTCCACGACGCAAAGCTCGACCTGGTGGCAACGGAGATTGATAATAAGGTTCAGTCAGGGGCAAACATTTATTTCATGATTGTAAAACAAAAAACAAACTCAAAAGTGGTTTACCAAAGAGATAAAAGAATAAAATTATCAATAAGAACAAATAAGAATAACGGAAAGACCTTTGGAACAGGTCTTAACAATAGACTAAATTTTGCCAATTTTCTGCCAGGCGAACTTCAAGGCATTTGCTATTCATAAAAGCAACCCTTAACAGCTTGGAACCAGTTTACTTGTGGGATCGCCTTGCTCCTTATGCGCCCACCTGACAGCTCCAATCTGCAGAACTGACATGATTCTGCAGATTGCACATCATAATAAATTGATAACTTAGTGGGGCAGCACCCCAACTTGGGAACTCCCTGCCTTTTGACATCGGGCAGGTGCTTCGCTATACTCTGCTATAAATATTTTTGGTTAGGCAAGCGTACCCAGACACGCAGAACGCCAGCAAGAGTTTTAAACTAGCTTTTTTTGTTTAGCTTATTGTCAATTATTTTTACATAGTTGTTGTTTAAATGTGTATATACTGACCATTTCATTGTTTTATTCTTTTTGTAAACCACTCTGAGGGTGGGGTTCTGGGGTTCTTTTCAAAAAAAATCAACCGAGGTAATCAATTTTTGTGAAATGAATAAGTGAAATGAAATAATTCAAATAAATCCCGCCCCCTGCTGAAAAACCCTATTGCCATGGTGAAGGAAGTTTTTGTTGTTTTTTTGTGAGGGGTGGTAAATGCCACCCCCTACCCCATTCTGAAGGAGATTCATACAAACAAGACCTCTTTTGGTCTAATTCTTGGGGAAGGCTTTGGGGTTTTTTTTTTGGTAAGGAACAGAGGGTGGGGTAAAGAAGGAAATTAAAGAGGAAAGGAGCGAATGTAAGAGCACTGCTGAATCAGACCAAAGGCTCAGGCAGCTGGAAAGCTGCCATTTTAAACTGCCAACAGAGCAGGCACAGTGTCGGGCGTTCAAGGACAGTGTTGGAATTTAAAACAGCAGCAGTCCAGGCCCATCAACCTCAGCGGGCCGAATATTGGTGTCTGAGCTGGTGGACCTTTCTGGGGCCCTGTTAGCTGCCCACTGCTTGCAAAGCTCCCAAGGAGCTGCTTTAAAAGGGGGGGGGGTACTTGTGCCTTCCTACTGACCACATCGAGTTGGGCTGCCGTGTCTTCCATAGGAACGTCGGCCGGCAGCTTCCTGTGCTTGGCAGCCATCTGGAAGAGGTTCAAAGCTGCCAGCTTGATCCGTCCAAGCTCCAACGTCTTGTCGGCAGCGGTGTTCTGGATGCAAACCCAGCTAGACTCCTGCAGCGGGCCGGACAAGAACAGAGAGTTAGGGGCACCTCTCGCCTCTTTCATGCATATATGAGAAACCTTTGGCCCTGCGGGTGTTGCTGAACTACGACTCCCATCAGCCCCAGCAAGCGTGGCCCATGAGCAGGGATTGTGGGAGCTGTAGTTCGGCAAAACACCTGGAGGGCCAAAGGCACCCCACATCTGCCCTGCGTTTATTCTGTTTATTTGTTCATTTATATTTGTTTATTCTGTTTATTTTCCACCTTTTTCACTATAAGGAGCTCGAGGCAGCCTGCTTGGTTCTCCCTTTCCTCATTTTAATCCCCACAACAACTTTGTTAGGTAGGTTAGTCTGAGGGGCCTTGACAGGCCCAAGGTCACTCTCAGTGAGTTTCATGGCTGAGTGGGGATTTGAACCCTGGTCTCTCACAGGTCCTAGTCTGACCCTCTAACCGCTCTACCCAAATGGCCACATTACTTTCATGCACAGAGTTTCTGAGTGCTGGGTGGGGGCAAACTACCCCAGAAGGCGCACGACGTGTCCCACCCTAGAGTTACTACCCTCCCCCCCCCCCAACATCCCCATATGCATAAAATTCTAGAAATCAGTTAGCTATTAGGGGAAGATGTATTCTACATTGCCTAGGGATGTCCCCAAAGTGAAAAGATCAGGGACAGAGTTGTTCAGCTTTTTGGGGGGGGCCCCCCCAAAAAAATGATTTGGGGCTTTTCTTTGATTTTTAAAGAATTTAAAACAAAAACAAAAATAGCCCAACTTGACATAGGGTTTTCCCTGCTATTTTGCCGATTCGGCAAAAACCCGCCTGAACGCCATTTTTCTGAGCAATTCCCAGATGTATCTGGGGAAACCCAGATGTATGGCATCCCTAGGATTGCCTGCCGATCTCTGATGGAATAGAACGGTTTTTGGCCATTTATCCTGGATCGCGTCGTCTTACCAGTTCCAGGACCCTGGCCTGGGCTTGCTCCAGCTGCGCCTGCAGTTCCGCCACCCGGTTGTTTTGCTGCAAGATCTGGTTGCTGCTTTCCTCCGTGTAGCGTTGCAGGCGGGCACGCTCCTCCTCCACGGCTTCCCGGCCAAAGAGCTCCCTCTGGGCCAACGTGGCCTGAGTGGCCATCAGAGCCTCGAACCGGGCAATCAGCTCTGGGATGTCCTGAAACTGGGATGGATAAGAGGATGGAGAGTAAACGCATCCTTGTACAGTCACCATGCAGGACTACAACTCCCATTATCCCTGACCATTAGCCATTGCTTGGCTGAGGGTGATGGGAGTCGGAGTCAAATGGGCAGGGTGCCATGTTGGCTATCCCAGCATTGAGCCTTTTGCCGGGGGGACGGGGACGGGGGAAGCTCGCAGAGGTGGATCATAATTTTTATTTTAATATTATCCTTTGTTACCTTAATTTTCTCTGTGTAATACGAATGTAACTATGGTTGATTTTAATAAATAATTTTATAATTTCAAGCTTCAAGGTGTCTTACAATATATTTCTTTACTATGTTACAGGACACAGGTAGAAATATAGATACATAAAAGAACACAAATTTCTCACTCCAAGCATTTCTGTTTTTTCGCTTAAAGAAGCTAGATTCCCAGAGGTAGCGGTGATTAATTTTTTTTCTGAAAAGGGGGCGGTTGTCCAAATAAATTTTGGAACCTCCAGGCTAGACAAAACAGTTTGACGTGGTAGAAGGCAGCCTCCACGTTCCTAAGAGGAGAGGTCCCTGCCCTGGTGAGCATACAATCTAAAATTTGACACAGGAGAAAATAAGGAATGTGGAGGAGGCTGCCATATCAGGTAAACTAAAGGCTTACCTGCCTCAGATGGGTAGGCAGTTTTTGCACCAGACTCTGCCCTGGGCCCATCACAAGCCATGAGGTTCCAGCCCTGACATCTCCAGGCAGACTTTAGGAGAGCTGTTGCCCGCTTGTGTGGACAATACCGAACTAGATGGGCCAATGGTCTGAGTTGGTATGAGGCACCTTCATGTGTTCTGATGCAGTAGGGTTTTAAAATAGATATGTATTTGAAGCTCAAGGCTGGTACAAGACACTTTGCTGCCTGAGGCAAAGGACAAGGGGGCACCTCCCGGTTCCACAGAGAGAAGCTGGTGATCAGGACAGTCGTACCTCAGCTCCCAAACGCCTTGGGAGTCGAATGTTCCGGCTCCCGAACAATCGAAAACCAGAAGTGAGTGTTCCGATTTTCAAATGTTCTTTTGGAAGCCGAACATCCACTAGAAGAAGAAGAGGAGGAGGAGGAGGAGGAGGAGGAGGAGTTTGGATTTGATATCCCGCTTTATCACTACCCAAAGGAGTCTCAAAGCGGCTAACAATCTCCTTTCACTTCCTCCCCCACAACAAACACTCTGTGAGGTGAGTGGGGCTGAGAGACTTCAAAGAAGTGTGACTAGCCCAAGGTCACCCAGCAGCTGCATGTGGAGGAGCGGAGACGCGAACCCGGTTCCCCAGATTACGAGTCTACCGCTCTTAACCACTACATCACACTGGCTCTCCGATTGGCTGCAGGAGCTTCCTGCAGTCAATCAGAAGCTGCGCTTTGGTTTCCGAACGTTTCGGAAGTTGATCAGATTCCTGGAATGGATTCCGTTCGACTTCTGAGGTACGACTGTACTAGCCGTGGGAAAGCATCCTGGGACATAGCTCAGTGCCAGAACATCTGCTATGTGTGCAGAAGGCCCCAGATCCAGTCCCCAGCATCTCCAGGTAGAGCCAGGAATGTCTGAAATACTGGAGAACAACTGATATTCAGCACAGACAATACAGTGCAGGCAATGTTCTGACTTGGTAAAAGACAGCAACCTATGTCATGATGGCCACAGCTCAGTCGTAGAGCTTCTTGCATGCAGAAGGTCCCAGGTTCAATCCCTGGCAACTCCAGGCAGGACTTGGGCAGCTGCTGCCAGTCAGTGCAGGCAGTACTGAGCTAGATGGACCAATGGATCCAATACTATAGCACAGCTTCCTATGTTCTGGCTGAAGGCCTTGACTTGTGCCAAAAACTTCACACAGGGTTTTTTTTGGGGGGGGGGGGTTCCTTCTAGCACCTCCTCTCAGGCTCAGGCTCTCTCATCTCCCCACCCTCTCACCTGCTCCGTCTTTTCCAGAACCTTCTGCAGATACTCCGGGAAGACCTTATGTCTCTCCAGCTGCCACTGCAGCTTGTCCTTCACGGCCAGCAGGTGTGCAATCTCCTCCTTGAGGCTCTCAGCTTCCGCCACTCTCTGGGCCGCTTGTTGCTTCTCCTCGCCAGCCTTCCGCAGAGCCCGGCTACGCTTGGCATCATTGTCCTACGAGAGACGGGCCTACGGATCACGAGAGCCGCACAGAGAGGCCTAGCTGCGTCCCTGCCGACCACACCACCACATAACTCATCCCCTGAGCGCTTACGGACCTTCAGGAACTTGTCAAACTTTAAAATGGACTTTTTGAGCTGGCCCTCTTTGAGCTCCAGTTCCTTCCGTCGTTGCCGCAGCTCTTCCATTTTCAACTGGAATTCCTTGGAAGGGGGGGCAAAGGAATATCAGTTGGGGAGGAGTCAGGCAGGCGAGTTTTCTCTTTCTCTTATTGGGTTACTACCTCAGTGGACGGCGGGAATGCTTTGGATGTAATTTATCTTGGTTACAGCAAAACATTTCTCAAAGTTCCCCGCATTGTTGTCGTAGTTAGCAAACTGAACACATTCAGACTAAATAATAACACACCATCACGTGGAGCTGGAGCCGGTTGGAAAACCACCCTCATCGAGGGCTGCCAATCAGTGTAAATCCACACTGAGGTACACGGGCCAGTGGCATGACTTGGTATAAGGCAGGTTCCTATGCTTGTTCCAAAGTCTAAGAAAAGGCATAGGCAAACTCAGCCCTCCAGATGTTTTGGGGCTACAGCTCCCATCATCCCTAGCTAACAGGACCAGTGTTCAGGGATGATGGGAGTTGTAGCCCCAAAACGTCTGGAGGGCTGAGTTTGCCTATGCCTGATGTAGGTTTATTATTATTATTATTAAAGATTTTCTTGGTTTACAAAGTGTGTGTAATGTCTCTCGTATTTTTCCATAAAACATTTTTACAGATCAATTTTAGTTGTTGAGACATTAGGGAGAGAGGGGGGGAAGGAAGTGGGTGGGATGGGTGGGAGGGTGGGGTGTGGAGATGATGTTTCTATTTCCCTTAATATATTTAGGATTTGGTATCAGCGTCGCTTGTGTTGTTTGCTTGTGTTTCTTTGGCGGTGAGAGGTCGCGATTGGCGTAGGGTTTGATTGTTCATTTGCGGTTGGCTGTGGTGGTCTTTGGTTTCCTGTGTGAGTGGGGTGGGTGGGTGTTTTGGATCAGGTTAGCCATATAGATTTGTATGCTGTCGGTAGATTTTTGTCATTGTCTTGTTGGGCTGTGTGTGCGATGAAGGGGGACCATACGGGGGTGAAGGTGTCTTCTTCTGTTTGTCCCCGTGCTAGTTTTAGGTTGCTGGTTAATTTTTCCAGTAGGGCTGTTTCCCATACTGCTTGGTACCATTGGTCCATGTTGACTCCTGACAGGTCTTTCCAGTGTCTGGTTATGATGTTTCTGGTTGCTGAGAGTAGATGGATTATGAGTTCCTTGTGTTGTAAGTGGGCATTATTGTCTTGGAAGATGTTTAGTAGAGCCAGTTCTGGGGTGGTTTCTAGCACTTGTTTGGTTAATTTGCATATATGTAGGTTTTTTAATATGAAGCCAAACAGTGAGGGATGGTCCATGAGGTGAATGAGGAACTGCCTCACTAACCTCATCAGCCCTCTCCCCTGACTACCTTCTTTCTTACAACCAGTCCAAAAGTTAGCCCTGGCTGTCATCTTCTTCCTCCTCCATTTCTGTGTTGCCCTTCTAGAACTCAGCAGGGAGGAGGAGGAGGAGGACAAAACAGGATCAGTCACACCTGCCTTTCAGTGCCTGTAGCACCATCTACTGTTGAACTCCCTGCCTTCTCCCCTACCACTCCCAACTGGCGCACAACTGGTCCAAGAGATGGTTTGGAGTGGTTCTCCAAAGACTTTGTATTACCTCTTTCTGGGCCAACAGAGTTTTTTCCACCTCTGCCAGTTCCCTTTGTTTCTCCAGCAGACAGCAAGCAGGGGGCAAAAAGTCATCTTCTCTTTCGGGAATTTTCCTGAAACAGGCACACAGAAGGGTGTCAAAAGCCCCGTCCAAACCTCATCTGGGAAATGCATAGTCAAGCGTCACACCACTGTACCTGCAGGCTGCATTGTCTAAGGTCACATCCACTATACACAGGAAGTGCATGGCTTCCCCCAGAGAATCCTGGGAACTGTGGTTTGTTAAGGACGCTGGGAACTGTAGCTCTGCACATTTCCGAGCACAATTCAAAGTGTTGGTGCTGACCTTTGAAGTATACCTGAAGGAGCGTCTCCACCCTCATTGTTCAGCCCGGACACTGAGGTTCAGCTCCAAGGGCCTTTTGGCAGTTCCCTCACTGCGGGAAGTCAAGTTACAGGGAACCAGGCAGAGGGCCTTCTTGGTAGTGGCACCCGCCCTCTGGAACGCCCTCCTATCAGATGTCAAGGAAATAAACAACTATCTGATTTTTAGAAGACATCTGAAGGCAGCCCTGCTTAGGGAGGTTTTAAAAGTTTGATGTTTTATCGTGGTTTTAATATTCTGTTGGGAGCTGCCCAGAGTAGCTGGGGAAACCAAGCCAGATGGATGGGGTATAACTAATAATAATAATAATAATAATAATTAATGTTTTATTATCATCTGTCAAAGTTGTAGGCCACATTCACTTTATACACTTAATGCTCTATGACACTTAAACAGTCGTGGCTTCCCCCAGAGAATCCTGAGAACTGTGGTTTGTTAAGGATCTGTGACACACACACACACACATACACACCCCCCATTCCCCCTCACAGAGCTACAGTTCTAAAGCTTCCTGGGAAGGCAGATTGCTTGCAAAAACTTTCTGGAATTGTAGCTCTGCGAGGGAAATGGTGAGGATCTCCAAATAACTCTCAGCACCCTTAACGAACTTCAGTTCCCATCATTCTTTGAGCGAAGTCCTGCTTGTTAAAGTGGTAAAGGTAAAGGGACCCCTGACCATTAGGTCCAGTCGCGGACGACTCTGGGGTTGCGGCACTCATCTCCCTTTACTAGCCAAAGTAGCCGGCGTACAGTTTCCGGGTCATGTAGCCAGCATGACTAACCCGCTTCTGGCGAACCAGAGCAGCGCACAGAAACGCCGTTTACCTTCCCGCCAGAGTGGTACCTATTAATTTACTTGCACTTCATGCTTTTGAACTGCTAGGTTGGCAGGAGCAGGGACTGAGCAACGGGAGCTCACCCAGTCGCGGGGATTCGATTCTTTCCATGGGCGTAGTCAGGATTTTTGTTGGGGGTGCAAGCCTTTGTTGGGGGGGGGGGCAGAACCTCATATTTGTATTGATTTGTATTATTTTTTTCCTGATTTAGGGTGGGGGGGAGCAACTGCCCCCTGCCCCACCCCATGGCTACGCCCATGATTATTTCAATGCCCCACTTGGGAATCGATCCTGCGTCCTGGGACTTTTTGCACTAGCAAAGCGCGTTGCTCTATCGCTGAGCTAAGGCCCTTTCTTTTAACCCTTGCGGAACCTTCTCCCGCTACTGTACAGTCAGTACAGTCTTCAAGCCCGTGTCCCTTCTCTCTTTGACCCTTCCCCGCCCCCCCAAAAAAACACAACAACCCCCACTTACATCATTTGCAGTTTGTCTCGTAAAGCCGCGCGCACTTTTTCCTCCAAATCCGATTCCGAAGCCATCGCCGCTCGTCCAAAGCCTCCCTTTCCTTTCCTGCGGCCGAACTTGCAGCCCGCGAAAGAAGAGGAACAAAACAATAATAGGCGAAGCAGACTTTTTTTTTTATTGCCGGAGCAGCGCGAGCCCCAGCTGCCCGTTGCTAAGGAGACGGCCTGCACAACGTTCTGTTGCCAAGGCGACGCGTCCGCCAGAGCTGAGCTGAGCTGCGCGTGGACGTCTTTTTTTCCTCCCATAGTAAAGTAAAATAGCTCAATGGCGAAAGAAGGCGCGCCTTTCTCGCAGTCTCTTCCCCCCCCCCCTATTATGCATTACACTTTTTAAACATCTATTCATTTATTTTTCTATTATAAATGTGGGGTTTTTTTTCCTGCACCGCTGCCCAAACTGGCTGCATTCTAACATCTTCGCTCTAGAGCAGGGATGGGTGGCCTTTTGGCCTGCAGAACTACAGCTCCCATCAGCCCCAGCAAGTGTAGCCAATAGCTAGGGGTGATGGGAGTTGTAGTTTGTGGTTGCATTTGTAAACGGCTTTGAGGTCCCCCACCCCCACCCCTCAATGCAGCGGTGTATAAATCTGGTGAAATAAAACAAACACCTGGAGGGAATTCTGGATGCTAAATACACACTGTTCACCTAAAGCACACACACCAAAGAATAATGGGAACTAGTTTATCTCTCACAGAGCTTTCCTTCCCAGCACTCTTGAAAACTACAGTTCTCAGGATTCGGGACGGGGCAGGTGCTTTAAAATTGACACACACCAAACTGAAGCTCCTCAGATTCCTTTGGGACTCGTTGGGGAAATGTAAAGCGTGCAAAATGTTTATAGCGCTAATGTAGGGAAATGGCTGTGGCTCAGTGGTCAGAGCATCTGCTTTGTATGCAGAAATTGAGGTTCAAGTTGCAAGTTCAATCCTCAGTATTTCCAGTTAGGCTGGGGAAGTGTCTGAAAACCCTTGGAGAGCTACTGCCAGTCTGTGTAGACAATTCTGAGCTAGATGAACCACGGGTCTGACTCAGTATAAGGCTTAGATTAGAATGATTTGCTTACTGTAACAGTAAGCATGTGTCCTTTTATTTATCAGTCTAGTGGTGCGATCAATATGTTCATTAAGTAACTTAAGATAATCATTGCTATTATCTGGGCTACTCCCACTTCAGGTAGGGTGATTTTTTTTAATAAAATCAAATCAAATCCAAAATAATAATCAAAATATTTTTCGCACCGGACTTTTGAAAGCAGAGATAATTGGGAGAGAAACGCAGCAGAGAGATCCAGGCTGGCTGGATCCTGTCAGAAATTAATAAGTCTCCTGTTAGACACAAACCTCAAGCCTGAGTGCGTCTTCTAAAGTTTCTCACCCACGCACTGCAATTAAGAATGCCACTAATGATGAGTGAGAAATGGATTCCGGGGCCCAGGAAGAAAACAGGATGTTTGTCCTGTCAATTCCTCCTCCTGCAAAAGATCTCAGGGCCAAACGCAGAGTTGGAAGGAAAGCAAGGGCAATTTAACTCTTCACGTCTTCTTTTTGTAGTAAAATGGTTTTGTGGAAGTCAGCACAAGGGCCACATTTCCCCCCATGGGCAACCATTTGGGGGCCGCATGCCAGGACTGGCAGGAACCGAGCCACAGGCATAGAATCCTAGAATTGTAGAGTTGGAAGGGGACCCCGAGGGTCATCTAGTCCAACCCCATGCAATGCAGGAATCTTTCACCCTCAACCTTGAGATTAAGAGTCTCATGCTCTACCAAAGGAGCTGTCCTTCAGACATGGCACCTCTATGGAGCCAGCTGTATTCCAGCCACACAAAAGCCAGAGGTTTACACACACACACACACACACAAACCACACACACACCAACCATCTCTCCATCCCTCATCTAGGCAAGCAAAAGCCATTATCATGAGACACTCCAGATTCCAGCCGGATGATAGCACTCCAGAGAGCAGAGGAGGACTGGGGAGGGGTGTGGCTTGTGGGGAGACATGGCTCTTAGAGTCCCTGGAGGGCTGCATTTGGCCCCTACACCTGGGATTCACCAGCTCTGATATAAGTCAAGAGAGCAACAGCTATAGGAGAAACTAATCACAATTAACAGTCCATTAGACCTCATGCATAGACCTGTCCCCTAGATATTCCCTGTTGCATAACTGGCTGTGCAACACACTTCCACTGGTTAGGTTTCCCCCTAATGTTTTGTATGGTTGTTGCACTCTAGCACATGAACAAGAGGAATGGTGTTGCAATATGAAATCTAGTGCAACACTAGATTTCATATTGCAACACGATTCCTCTTGCCCTTGTGCTAGTGCAACAGCCATGCAGAATGTTAGGGGGGGACCAAACCAGGGGGACACTGCCCCCCAAAGCAGTCCTCAGTGAACCCAGAACACTGAATGTCTGTTGGCAGAAGTCATTGGAAAACTGATTTTTTTATGGACTGGCTGGATGCACGAGAGTGGTGGTGGTGGGGGGGTCACCAGCTGAGGAACCCCCAGGGGAAGGAAGCTGAGAGCCTGGGGAGTGCTGGTGGAAAGACTATTAGTGGTCAGAGGGAGAAGAAGGAGCAGATGGGGAGGAGGAGACGTCGGAAGTTGAAGAGGCGACAGGGTTTAGTGAGCAGGAAGATGCTGGGGAAGAGAGCAGTCTAGGATCAGAGACAGGAGGGGACAAGGGCCAAGAGACAGAGATGAGGCAGACTGCTGAAGGAGCCAGGGAACAAAGAGAGAGAAGAAAAGGGAGCCTTAGACTGCTGGGAGGGGAACTGCAACTGTCTCATTGGGGCAAGACCTACAGGGAAGAGCTGCTGTCATCACTGGGCCTGCACTGTTTCGGTTTCTTTGAATTAAAGAGTTAACTTCACTGACACCGGTGTTTGTTTTTTTATTGCTGACATACTTCTGACACCTATGTCCAGGTCCAGGGTGCTTAGCTGAACAGGGATGGGGAACCTGCCACACCCTTCAGATGTTATTGGACTCCAGCTCCCATCAGCCCCGGCCACGATGGTCAATGGTCAGGGGGTGATGGGAGTTGTAGTCCAACAGCATCTGGAGAAGCACAGGTTTTCCCCCCAGACCCCAGTTTGGGGCTTTAAAGGCCACAACCAGCACCTTGAATCAAGCTTGGAAACGAACTGGTAGCCAATGCAACTTTCACTACCCTGACTGGTCTGCGGCACATAGTTCCTCGTAACTGTTCAGATCTAGCTTTCCAAGGACAGCCCCTCCGGCGACACATTACAGCAGCAGCCTCTAACTTGGACCCTGTGATCATCCTCTATGATGGGAGCAGGGAGTTTTTTTCAGCCGGAACTCAGTTCCGGCATCCCTCAGGTGTGCACCATTGCCATTAAAAGAGAACAAGGGAGGCATACACTGTGAGTTCCAGCACCTCTTTTTCTAGAAAAATAGCACTGTATGGAAAGATCGGCAGGGCAGCAACACAAAACCCTTTTCAGTGGTGGCCCACTTCTTGAGGAATGCTCTTTTCAGGGAGGAATGTGTGGTGCCATCATTACTTATCTTTAAGCACCAACCCAAACTGTTTCTTTTCTGTCGTTTGGCTTCTAATCTGGCCTCTTTCGGTTGGGGGTTGGCGGGATGCCTGAGCCCTGCCTTTTAAAAAAAAAAACATGAAGGAGTTTTCGATTTTTCTGTGTTTTGCTTTCATGCCAGCCCTAGTCCATGGCTGTGGGGCATCCGGCTACCCCCTGCTGGAAGCAGAACACTGGGGCTGGGAGAACAGATCCAGCAGGGCAGTTTCTTAACACTCCGGAGAACGTTGCTTCTTCTTCTTCTTCTTCTATTATTATTATTATTATTATTATTATTATTATTATTATTATTATTATTATTATTATTATTATTATTATTAGCAAAGGAACAAACGCCCTCCACCCCCGACAACCAACGGAACGGAGCTCCGCCGCTTCCCTTTTCGGCCTCTAGGAGGCGGGCCAGCTTCACACTCTTCCGCCCGGCCACCTGTAGCCGCAGCCGAGGAGCGCCTGGCATTTAACAAGGGGAGCGAAGGCAGCCAGCTCGACAGGCGGGCGCTCTTGCCTGTTGAACTCCGCGGAGAAGGAGATCGCCACCTGGCCGGACCGGTTCCCCAGCCCAGCCTGCCTCTCTCTCCCGTCTTGCCTGGCTGGCTGGCTTCTGGAGGAGGAGGAGGAGGCTTTTCTGCTGACTGGAAAAAGCCCCTTCGCCTTGCAATCCGGCGGGAGGGATCAAAGGCAGGCGAGGCGCGGCGCGGCTGCTGCGGCTGGACGGCCGTCGAGGATCGGCGCTCCATGCAGCCCGCGGACCGTCGGTGAGCGCTGCTGCACCGGCCGCCGCCAGTGCGCCTCCGCCGGCCTCGTTATGGCCAAGAACACGTCGCTGCACTTCCGCGTGGTGGAGGGAAGGGACCTGCCGGCCAAGGACGTGTGAGTGCCGGCCCGCGTCGTCGAGACCCCCCCCCTCCTTTCCCCGCTAAACCCCTCCGGACGGCCCCCGCCTGCCGTCCGAAGCTGAGCTCCGTCTCCGCTGCGCCGTGGACTGCCGACTAGACGGCGCCTCTTTTTGTTTTCCCCCACAGTGGGGTCTGGCTCTTCTCCCTCCCCACCCAACCGCGACGGTCCAAGAGGGCGGCAGGGCTAGGAAGCGCCTCTTTTGGATCTGCACTGCAGGGGGTTGGACTAGACTAGAGGATCCTTGGGGATCCCTTCTATGACCGGCTGCTGGAGGGCACTGGTTGTCTTGGCTGTCTTGCCCCCCGACGGCACCACTGCCGGGGTTAAATTCCAGTTTATTTTTCGGGCTGGGTGGTGGAGGTGTTGGGAAGCTCATTTTAGTGGGCCGCTTCCTCCTGGCCATCCCTACTCTCTCCCCGCGGCCCCGTCCCCCGTCTGTGGTCCCCGATCCCCACGACTACAGAAGGTTGAGTAGGTGGTGGCAGCGGGGGTGGCGGTGGGGGTGGGAAGTTCCTTCTGTTCTTGCTCACTGCGTGGGCGCGGGGAGGCAGGTGGCGACCGCTCGGGAGCGTAAGACGAGCCCCTCTGCTGGGTCACAGCGAAGGTCTCTCTCCTGCAGCTCCTCGAGGGGAGGGAGCGGAGGGCTTCCGGGGGATCCAGCAGGCGAGATGAGAGCCCGGATCCTCTCCAGCCTCCTGACCCTCAGCAAACCGAGGAGCGTCATAGACTCGTAGAGTTGGAAGGGACCCTGAAGGTCCTCAGTTCAACTCCCTGAAATGCAAGAATATAATGCAGGTGCCCGTGACGGGGATCGAACCTGCAACTTTGGCATCATCAGCACTACTCAGCTGAGCTGTCCTGTCGGTGGCTTTCGTCCATCATGCTGATATTGACAGAGCGTCTGCTGCTCTGCGTGCAGAAGGCTCCGAGTTCACTTCGAGGCATCTCCAGGCTAGGGCTGGAAGAGTCCCTGTCTGAAACTGTGGAGAGTCGCTGCCAGTCAGTGTAGGCAGTGCTGAGCTAGATGGACCAAGGGACTCATTTAGTAAAAGGCAGCTTTCTGCATTCCTATGTCTTAAGGGAAGTGCCTTAGCTCAGGGGTGGAACATCTGCTTGGCTTGCAGAAGGTCCCAATGGCATCTCCACGAAGGGCTGGGAGTGTCCCCTGCCTGAAATGGCTGCCAGTCAGTGTAGTACTTAGATGGCCCGATGGATTTAATATATAAGGTATATATTAAGGAGGTTGCTCCAAGTTTGGGTGTGATTTTTTTTAAAAAATGTTTACAATAGTTTTTAAACTATTTTTTAATGCTGATAATCTTTTTAATATTTTTTATTGAGAAATAAAAAGTACACACTTACAAGGGCACAGAGTAAGACAGAAAGAAGAAGAAACAAGAAATAGTACCCAAACAAAACAGAAAAAAGGATATTGTGTACATTACAAAAAAGGGGGAAAAACTTGTTATTAATCTAATACGGTATTTATAAAAAAGAATTCCAAATTTTGTTAAATTTGTCCATGACAAGTCTACGTTTGCACACAACTTGTTTATGTGTAGAGAGTTTGTACTTATCTTCAATCCATTGAAGATGGATTTTTATTTTTCCAGTTCATCAATATCAGTCTTTTTGCCATAGTAAGAATCCATTCAGATTGTCCCTTTGTTAATCCCCTTTGGAAGCCATCCCAGGTTGGCAGCTGTCACTACGGCCACCTGATATAAAGTCCAATTAGATCATGGGTCCCTCTAGCTCAATATTGTCTACACTGACTGGCAGCAGCTCTTCAGGATTTCACACAGGGAGCCTCTCCCAGCTCGAGCTGGACATGCCGGGGATTGAACCTGAGACGTTCTTGCATGCAAAACAATTTGCCCTACCTCTGAGCCACAACCTTTCCTCAATTCTGTACTTTTAAGGGTGTGAAGCGGAGCAGCTTTGGCAGCTGCCCAGCAATCCTGCATTGCAGGGGGTTGGACTGGATGACCCTTGGGGACCCTTCCAAATTCTACAAGTCTATGCTTCTATGCCAGCTCCAACACAGATTCAAACACTGCTTGGCAGGTTTCCTGTTGCCACCAAAGGGTCGTTACCGAAGGGTCAATCCTGTGTCTGTTTACCATGCCCTGTTGAACACAGGGAGACCAACGCTTGAGTAAATATTATTATTATTATTATTATTATTATTATTATTATTATTATTATTAAGAGTTTATATACTGCCCTATACCCGGAGGTCTCAGGGTGGTTCACAAAAAAAGATCACAACATAAAGGTGTGTGATGAAGGCACCAGGCAAACTTCCCTGGGGAGAGCATTCCACAGACAGGGAGCCACTGCAGAGAAGGCCCCATTCTTGTGTTGCCACCCTTCAGACCTCTCGAGGAGGAGGCACACGAAGGATGGCCTTGGAAGATGATCTCAGGGTCCAGGTAGGTTCATATGGAAAGAGGCGAGATATTGTGGTTCTGAGCTGTTTAAGGCTTTATAGGTCAAAACCAGCACTTTGAATCGGGCCCGGAAACTAATTGGTAGCCAGTGCAGCTGGATCAGGATCAGTGTAATATGCTCAAACCGTCTTGCTCCGGTGAGCAACCTGGCCGCTGAGTTCTGCACTAGCTGAAGTTTCTGAAGCGTCTTCAGAGGCAACCCTACCTATAATGCATTGCAGTAATCTAACCTTGAAGTTACCAGAGCATAGACAACAGTAGTTAGTCTGTCCCTGTCCAGTCGCGTGTCTACGAAGAAGTAAGCCCCATGGACATCAGTGGGACTTACTCCCAAGTAAGTGCTTACAGGGTTGCAGGCTTAGCCTTTTTTGCCTCCGTGATATACAACCATAATAAGCTGTTTTATACTGAATTGGACTGTTGGTCCATCTAGCTCAGCTTTGCCTGCACTGACTGGCAGCTGCTTTCCAGGGTTTCAGGCAGGACTCTCTACCTGGAGACGCCAAGGACAGAACCTGTGACCTTCTGCTTGCAAAGCAAGAGGTTTCTCAGCAGCTATTAATCAAGATAACAGAATCTCCACATTCAGGGAAAGTGTACCTCTGGATTTTTATCTCCTTATGAAATGCATCTCGAACCCATCTTTCAGGGCACAAATGTGGGTTTTGATGTAACTCTAAGGCACACCATGGCTTAGCTTTGGGTACAATAGCAAGCAGGGCAGCAGCAGGAGTGTTTGCTCATTTGTGTGAAACTATGGTTTGGCTTTGCTTTATGTACAAACCGTTAGCAGTTTGTTAAGGCCACTGGGAATTGTTGCCCTGGCAGAAGGGGGGCATTAAATGGATTGGGACCAGCAAACTTGGGGGAGCACCTTACCCCACATGCATCCACTCAACGGTTTGTATCTGCAAAACTGGCACAGTTCCAGATGCCACACGATACTCATTGATTAATCTCTGAGTGTGGCAGCAGCTATACTTTGGAACTCCCTGCCTCTTGACATCAAGCAGGTGTCTTTGCTGCACCCTTTTTCAGAGCCCACTTAAAACTTTTTTGTTTAGGCAAAGCCTATCCAGACTTACAGATATTGACATGTCAACGACTGTTCATTTTAATTCTCTTTAAATGTTTTTAACTGGGGGTTTTTTTAAAAAAAAAATTGATAATTTTAATATTTCTCACAAAACCCTTATAGGGTTTACCATAGTCAAGTGGTATATAAAAATCTCTTTTTAAAATAAATAAGATTTGCAAATACAGTAAACAAAACATCAAACTAAAATACATCACATGACTGCTTTTAATTGTGTGTTTTAAAGTGAAATAATACAAATAAACTACGGTTCCCAGGATTTTGGAGGGAAACCCATTTGCTTTAAATGTGTGTTCCGAATGTGACTAGATCAGTCTCAGCATGTGAGTTGTTTTTAAAGTAGTTCTGTTTTTAAGGACACAATCTGAACCCAGATCTTGGGGGGGGGGGGGAAACAGGGCTTGTGTGCAGTCACACACACACACACACACACACACACACACACACAATCTCTCTCTCTCTCTCTCTCTCTCTCTCTCTCTCTCTCTCTCTCTCTCTCACACACACACACACACACACACATACACTTGTGTTCTCCCAAGCCAGCTAGCTAAGTAGAAAGCTGCTGTGAGTCGGGCTCATGGCATTTTGCTGTTTCCATGGATGTAGTGACATCTCCTTGAGCTGCTTGCTTCAGAGCCTAGCTAACAAGATTTCAGGGGAGGAGGGAACAAAGGGTTCCTCTTCAAAGCAGGGATCGGCAACATGCGGCCCTCCGGTGAATTTCAAAAGGCCCCTGTCTGTGTGGCTGCTTGGCTCGGGCATCTGGTAACCTGCAGGAAGCCTCTGTAGAGCTGCCAATGGGGATAGTGGCTGTTGCTTGTGGGCTTCCCCAAGGGGTGTGTGTGTGTGGTTGGACACTGTGAGAACAGGATGCTGAATTAGATGGCCTGATTCAGCAGGGCTCTTACTGGGCAGTAGGCGAAGTAGAGAAAGAAGGATGTGTCGGAGACAAAGGGGAAGAGAAAGAGAGGAAAGGGGTGTCGGGAAGAGGCAGGGGTGCCAACTAGAATAAAATATGGGTGGGTGGGAGTCCCAGGTAAGCACCGCCCTGCATAATTGATCACACGACATGGCGTGTACACAGCATTTGAATGGCAATGCCTATTCACTTTGGGGTGGGGGCAGGGGGCAGCCCCTTCAAATAATTTACTGGGGGTGGGGTGGGCAAAGGGACCCAGTACCGGATTTAGGTTTGATGAGGCCCTAAGCTACTGAAGGTAATGGTGCCCTTGCATTATAAGTCCAGTCTATGCAGAATGTAGGCATCCTATATATAGAAATGAGCAAACCAGTGATATTTTAGGGAGCAGGCTAGCAGGCGGGGCCCATTACTTACATCATAGGAGCCTACACAACACAAAACACGGTTGCTGTATGTAGGTTTTATTTTATTTTATTTTTATCTTATCTTTTGGAAACATACATCCAATTCCCCCTTTAATTTTTTTTGGGGGCCCCCCAAGAAAGTGGGTCCCTAAGCTATAGCTTGTTTAGCTTATACATAAATCCGGCACTGAAGGGACCTTGGCCCCTAAGAGTTGGCTCCTCTTGGGACAGGGAAAGAAAGAAAGAAAGAAAGAAAGAGAAGAACAGAATGAAAGGGGGGTCAGAGAGAGCGAGAGAGAGAGAGAGAGAGAGAAGAACAGAATGAAAGGGGGGTCAGAGAGAGAGAGAGAGAGAGAAAGAGAGAAAGAAAGAGAAGAAAAGAATGAAAGGGGGGTGAGAGAGAGAGAGAGAGAGAGAGAGAGAAAGAAAGAAAGAAAGAAAGAGGTAGTAGTCGTCCCACTGTCCCATTCACTGTGTGTCTGCATTCCCCCTAATACCACTGAGGAAATGCAACTCTCAACAAGAGGGGGGGGGGGGAAATTGGCTTTCCTACTGCTGCTTTAATGAACCAACTATTTAAATGGCACCAGTTCCCTAGAACAGCCAAACACTATTGTAGTGGCTTAGAGACAGCACTGCCAAGGCAGGGAGTCCCTGGTTCAAATCTTGCAACTACCACCAGCCTGCTGGGATCCTGGGGCAAGATGCCCCTCTCAACCTCAGCCCCTCCTTTCAATATGGGGAAATAATAACACCAGCTCACATTACATTGTTGTTGCGAGGACTGCAGCAAGAAAAATACAAATATGTATTTGGGTTGTATATCTAACATGCATCTTATTCAGAGAAGGTGCATTGAGGATAATGAACTCAGCTCCCTTCAGTCCATTGTTTCCAGTGGGTCTACTCTGAGTAGGCCTTAGTTGGATATTGTTATTATTAATTTCTAAGCTACAACACTCTTTTTGAGCAGCGATCTTGCCTAACCCCTTAGAGTTGAGGAGGCTGAATTAAGTTACTATTATTAGTTATCAAGTTACAATCCAGGCTGATATGAATCTATAAATAATAGAGGGGGCGGAGAGGTTGGCCATAATGATATGTTGCACTGCGATGGCAGCCGATGAGAATTCAGCCATGCATGCGGCAGCAAGGCTGGGAAGAGAGGGGCATTTTGTATTTTCCCGATTTGTAGCTCTCTAGCTTCTGGGTGACTTGTGCCAAATTTAAAAACAAACAAAGAAAAACTGCAGGAATGGAAACCTCCAGAGGTGAGAAAACCCCAGAGATGAATGGCAGAATTAAGCATTTAAAGCTGCAGCTTCAGGTCCAGCATAAGAACATCAGAAGAGGCTGCTGGATCAGGCCAATGGCCCATCTAGTCCAGCATCCTGTTCTCACAGTGGCCAACTTATTGCCTGTGGAACTCCTGTAACAGGATTCGAACACAAGAGCCCTCTCCCCTCCTGTGGTTTCCAGCAACTGTTATTTAGGATCATAGTAACTAAACCACAGAGCCAAGGGCTTGCTGATCAGACGGTCGGCAGTTCGAATCCCCACGATGGGATGAATTCCCGTTGCTCGGTCCTTGCTCCTGCCAACCAAGCAGTTCGAAAGCACGTCAAAGTGCAAGTAGATAAATAGGTACTGCTCCAGCGGGAAGGTAAACGGCGTTTCCATGTGCTGCTCTGGTTCACCAGAAGCGGCTTAGTCATGCTGGCAACATGACCTGGAAGCTGTACACCGGCTCCCTTGGCCAATAAAGCGAGATGAGCGCCGCAACCCCAAAGTCTTCTGCGACTGGACCTAATGGTCAGGGGTCCCTTTACCTTTACCTTTAACTGTATCTAACTGTGGAGGCAGAGCACAGGTGTCATGAGTAGTAGCCATTGATAGCCCTCTCCTCCAGGCATTTGTCGAATCCTCTTTTAATGCTGTCTAGGTTGGTGGGCATCATTGCCACTTGTGGGAGCCAGTTCCATAGTTTAACTATGAAGAAAGGCTGTCTTTTATCTGTCCCAAATCTTCCAACATTTAGCTTCGTTGGACGTCCACGAGTTCTACCGTTATGAGGGAGGGAGAAATGCTTTTCTCTATCTATTTCTCTCCCCCCCCCATGCAACGCTTAATTTTATAAGCCTCTGCCATGTCACTTCTTGCTCGCCTTACCTCTAGGTTAAAAAGCCCCCCCAAATGCTGCACCTTTCCTCATTCGGGAGTCTTTCCATCTCTCGATTGCTTTGGTTGCCCTTTTCCAAACCTTTTCCAATTCTGCAATATCTGTTTTGAGGCGAGGCGACCAGAACTGTAATACCGTATTGGCCTGAATATAAACCTCACTCCCCTCCCCCAAATTCCGACTGTGAAAAGTTAAAGTGTGGCTTATAATCACAACCTTATGGTATGAATCCAGGAGCGCGGGGCAAACAGTACCAGGAGAGCGGCAAAGCGGTGTCCGCCCCATGTGTAGTCTCCCCCATCCTCTCCCCCAAGGCCTGGAAGGGAGAGAGCGAGGAAGGGGAAAGGCCACCAGCAATGCAGCGTGGCTCCCTGTGTCCCCCCCCCCCCCCGTATGCAGCCAGGAGCAGCAAGGAAGGGAGCGGCTTATATTTTGGTATTTTTTTATTTTGCCCCTCCAATTTTAAAGGTGTGGCTTATTTTTGGGTGTGGCTTATATTTGGGCCAATACAGTATAATAATAATAATAATAATAATAATAATAATAATAATAATAATAATAATAATAATATATTACTTATACCCTGCCCATCTGGGCGCTCTCCCCGGCCACTTTGGGTGGCTCCCAAGAGAATATTAAAATCACAATAAAACATCAAACATTAAAAACTTCCCTAAACAGGGCTGCCTTCAGATGTCTTCTAAAATCCAGATAGTTGTTTATTTCCTTGACATCTGATGGGAGGGCGTTCCACAGGGCGGGTGCCACTACCAAGAAGGCCCTCTGCCTGGTTCCCTGTAACCTCACGTCTTGCAGTGAGGGAACTGCTAGAAGACCATCGGTGCTGGACCTCAGTGTCCGGGCTGAACGATGGGGGTGGAGACGCTCTTTCAGGTATATAGAGCTGAGGCCGTTTAGGGCTTTGAAGGTCATCACCAACACTTTGAATTGCACTCAGAACCGTACTGGGAGCCAATGAAGGTCTTTCAGGACCGGTGTTATATGGTCTCGGCGGCCGCTCCCAGTCACCAGTCTAGCTGCCGCATTCTGGATTACAGTAATTGCAGTTTCTGGGTCACCTTCAAAGGTAGCCCCATGTAGAGCGCATTGCAGTAGTCCAAGCAGGAGATAACTAGAGCTGTACACACAATACTCCAAATGTGGTTGCACCATAGATCTGTATAATGGCATTATGATACTGGCAGTTCTATTTTCAACATCCCAGGTCCTAAATGAGTGGGTCTTCCTGGTTGCTCCATCCTGTGGAACGACCTTCCCTCTGCCCTGTGTCAAGTAGCAACCAGCAGTTGCGTCAGATGCCTCGTAAAGACTTATCTCTTTGGCCTGGGATTTTCATGACCCGTAAGATTAGACTCTGATTTATATGCGCAAATCCTCTGAATTCATTCTTTTTATTTGTTTTTATGCTCTTTTATTGACTTTACGGCTGTATTTGCGTGTTAACGGAAATTGGTTCTTTGCATTGTACACAGCATATGCTGCTTAGAGGGGTTTACAAACTATGAAGTGGTTTAGAAAGGCTTTTTAAATGAATAAATGGCCACCAGCCATGGTGGCTGTGTTCTGCCTGCATGGCCTGCTGGAAGCAGTGATGCTTCTGAATAACAGTTGCTAGAAACCACAGGAGGGGAGTGAGATCTTGTGGTCAGCTGCTACTTGAGCATCTGGTTGGCCACTGTGAGAACAGGATGCAGGGCTAGATGGGCCATTGGCCTGATCCAGCAGAGCTCTGCTTATGCTCTTGAACCAATCTGTCCCTTAGATCTCTCTCCCTACCAGGCCATATGCTGTCCCCAGCTTAGGGGTGTAGTGTGGAGGGGCAGGGGGACTATGGCCAACGGGTACACAATTTTGAGGAGTCGCAAAGCAGGAACCCCGACAGAGCTGCCGGCTTCCACAGAGACTGGTACTGCTTTTTAAACATTTTATTTATGCTTTTCAGTTTCATACATTTCAGTCATTTTACAATCATTTTAACATTTCAAAACTTTACTTCCTTCCCCCTCTTTTTGCAGTTCCTTAAATTTATTTTGTAATATTTTTTGCGCATCCAAATTAACTTAATTTGCTCCTTTGTTCATCTCCTTTAAATATATACTCTTATAAAACTGCAGGCTATTATAATAACCCTTCCAATGTTCTTACCTGTTTACAATTTGTTTGTAAATATTCAATAAACTGTTTCCATTCTTTTATTAAAAAGTTTGTTACCTTGATTTCTTTCTTTTCCAGTAAGTTTCACCATTTCTGCATATTCCACAAGTTTTTGTATCCATTCTTCTTTTGCTGGGACTTTTTCTCATAGGGACTGATGCTGCTGGATTGTTTTTCCATCTGAAGGTTGCCCAGAATGGAACATGACCCTTAGGCTAAAAAAGACCCCCTCCCTCAAATTTCTGCTCTGTAGGTAAATCCCATCAGGGTTTTCAGTGGGCACCAGTACTACTGCCACCTACAGCTGTTGTGGCATTTTCAAAACCAATGATGCCCCCAACCAGCAATTTTTTTTAAAAAAATTTTTTTGCATTGGTGTGCGGAGAGTTTAATTCTCATCCATGTTTCCGCTTTGCTCTCTCCCAAAGGTCTGGCACCAGCGACCCTTATTGCATCATCAAGGTTGACAATGAGGTCGTGGCAAGGTAAGTGAGGCCGAGAGGACTGGGACGCCCACATCTCTCCAGTTTTAAAGATTTCCCAGATTTAGAGATTTTCCCAAAACGTCCCTAAACACTGCCAGCTTTCCTCGTAGGAGAGTTGTTCCCTCCATCCCCTTGATAATTTTGGTTGCCCTTTTCTGAATCAGTATCTCAAGCCTCAGGATCAGAAATATTCGTGGAAGAGGATTGGGCTTATTCAGGGCAGCGAAATGGTACCTCCATGTTCGAAGGCAGTATAGCTCTTACATGCCACACGTTGGGCACAAATAGCAGGCTTCCCAGAAAGTATCTGGCTGGTCACTGTTGGTTTTATTAGAGGACTGGACTATAGGAAATTTTGGTCCAGATGTTATTATGACTCTTCTTGTTCTAAGGTTTATCTGACTATCATTACAAATGTGCTCGAGTCCGGACTATCCTTTGCCAACCTGATGCCCTCCAGATGTTTGGACTAAAACTCCACCAGCCCCAGCCAGCTATGATGGGAGTTGTTGTCCAGAAAGGCCGCGCTTGGTGGGGCTAATGGGAGTTGTAGTTCGAAAGCATCCAGAGGGCACAAGGTTGGTGCCAGCTCTGGAAGGCTTGCCAGCTATGACCTCTTTTGGACGGAGGTGACTTGGCCACTGTGCTCTGTGCTCTGGGAACTTCCAGACTGGAATATCGCAATGTGGGGCTGCCCTTGAAGATGGCTTGGAAACCTCAACTGGTCCAAAATGTAGCAGCCAGATTACTAGCTGGGGTTCTGTTTAGATTTCATATAACCCCCGTTTTAGAACAGATACACTGGCTGACATCTTGTTCCAGGCCCAGTTTAAGGACTCAGCTACATTAGTCAAAAAACAGCGTTTTGTATGCATTATAAAATGCAACACCAGATGGCGCTGGTGAGCAAAACAAAAATCTAAGCAATTTTCCATAGCGTTTTTTCTTCTTTTGTTAGAACGATTTAATTTCTTTATTATTTATAGCGGGGGGTTCCCCCCGCTGTGTGTAGATCTACCCAAAGCAGCTCATGCTAGTGTTCAGAGCCCTAAATGACTCAGGCCCCAAATATCTGAAAGATGGCATCTATCCTGACAGACCGTTCCAGGTGCTGAGATGGGCAGAGGGGGTCCTCTTGGTAGTTCCTCCACCTTCAGAGGCTCAGGGTGATGGGCAGGTAAACAGCAGCAGCAGCAACAACAACAACAAAAACAACATGGTCTGGACTCTGCTTCCCTTGGGAAAAGCATTGCTTTGTGAAAGCTTCTCATTGTCAGGCTTCCGAATCCAGACTTTGTCGATGACGCATCCCACTTAAAGCCTGAGCCGAAAATTAAACTCCCTTCCATGGGGATTAACGAAAACAAGGGGTTTTTCCTAGGCAATTCAGGCAGATCTGTGGCGGTTGGTGCCTGGTTGCCAACAGAGAGGCAGCCTCCCTGGTTGCCAACGGAGAGACGTTAAAAGGTGAGCGCTAATATCCGCAAGGAATGTTAATCCGCCACGAGGTTTTCCCGCAGCTTAGTGTTGGCCCTTCTGGTTTCAGAGCAGGAGGCCAGAAATCTCAGTTAGGCTTTTTGCTTATGTTATTTTAAGGTCTCATGGACCTGCACATAGCCAGGGGAGCAGGCAGCACTTCAAGGGAGACTAGATAACGTTGTCTGCAGGGAGACTAGATATCGTTGCATCAAAACAAGGGTTATCCCCAGTACTATTTTTCTAGAAGAAGAGATGCTGGCAATCTCCATGTTCTCTTTTAATGTCAATGGCACCCACCTGAGAGGTGCTGGGACTGAGTTCTGGTGAGTTCTGGCTGAAAAAAAGCCCACCTAAGACAAACCTGCTGTATCAGGCTGATGGCCCCTCTAGATTTTGTTAGTTCTGTTTGCGGGGAGTTTAGATGATGTTGGCCGTTTAGCAAGTCTTCCTCCTGGTTTGTGGTCAGGGAGGTTAGCAGACCTTCCAAGTGTCCCTATTTTCCAGAGACATCCCAGATTTAAAGAAGACGCCCCAGTTTCTGGCTTGATCCCAGAATGTCCCACTTTTCCTTAGGACATCCCTTTTTTCATTGGAGAAATGTTGGAGGGTATGGAGTTAGCTGACTCACCGAGCCGTCTGAAGGCAGCCCTGGATAGGGAATTTTTTTTTTTAATGTTTAATGTTTTATTATGTTTTTATATATGTTGTAAGCTGCCCAGAGTGGCTGGGGCACCCCAGTAAGATGAGTGGGGTATAAATAGTAAAATTATCATTATGGATTGGGACGTCCCTATTTTCATCGGAGAAATGTTGGAGGATATGGTTTAGATGAAGCTGCATCAAAGTAAGGATGCATTTGTTTAAAGCAGCATGATATATCTTCCCCCAAAGAATTCTGTGAGCTACAATCCTCAGAGTTAATTTAACAATCAATTCCTCTTCCCAGGGAACTCTGGGAGTCAGAGCACTGGTCCATCAAGCTTAGTATATGGTTTATACTTACAAGCACCTGCTCTCCAGGGTTACAGACAGGGGGTCTTTCCTAGCCCTTCCTGGAGATGCTAGGGGCCGAACCTGGAACCTTCTGCATGCCAAGCAAGTGTCCTAACCACTGAGCTGCAGCCCAAAGGCGCTGTGTACTTTGGGATTTAAAAAGTTAAAAAAGAGAGGTCCTAATAGCTTCTATTAGCACCATTTAAACTATTCCTTCCTCCTCCACTCTCTCTTCTGTGGAATATGTGGTAGGATCACCATATTGGCAGCTTGTTAGCATGATTGACAGCTTGTCAGCCATTTGAAATTGCCGGGTGCCCAGAGGTGTTAAGGAACCCTGTGCTTGTCTTCCTGGGCTGGAGAATTGGCAAGAGCCTCAGAGAGACTCAGGCTGTCTGATTCCTCCGGCCTTGACACACCCTTCTCATCTTATCCCTCCTCAAATATTTGATCAGGAGCAAACTGACAACATTTTAAGTGGCTGGAAGACAGGGCAACATGGCTCTATAAAGATTTGTTCCATAGTATGGTGAACAATTAACCAGGCTGGGAAGAGGCGGTGACTGACTGCTGAGAGGAGGAAGATGAAAGGACATAAGAACAGAAGAATAAGAGAAAGCCAAAGTGGTGCAGTGGTTAGAGGATTGCACTAGGGTGACCTGGGAGACCAGGGTTCAAATCCCCACTCAGCCATGAAGTTCACTGGGTGTGACCTGGAGTCAATTACTGCCTCTCAGCCTAACCTACCTCACAGGGTAGTTGTGGGGATTAAATGAGCTCCTTCGAGAAAAAGTGGGATATGAATGCAATCAGTTAGTCAATCAATCAATCAATCAATCAATCAATAGCCTACTGGATCAGGCCAATGGCTCAGCTAGTCCAGCATGCTGTTCTCATAGCCACTGATGGGCTTCTGCTCTGCAAATTTGTCCAGTCCTCTTTCAAAGTCATCCAAGTTGGTGGTCATCACTGCCTCCTGTGGGAGGGAGTTCCATAGTTTAACGATGTGTTGCATAGAAGGCAAGAAGCACCAACTGGGCAGACTCCCGACTTGACCGCCCTCTCCAACGAAGCGTTCCCTGGTTAGCTCTAAAAACGGTGAATAAGAGCGAGAGGAAACATGAGAGATTAGAAACTGATGATCTGGCAATGCTTGCTGTATACAATTAAGTGTATAAAATGACACATGGCGTGGTGAAAAATGGATATAGGGAGGAGGTTTTTCTCCCACTGTTAGAATACTACACAGACCTGCTTCACACAGCACATAGCTCAACTACAGTGTAGTGACTGGCCTTCAACTTGGATGCCTCTAGAAGAGGATTTCTCTTGGGAGAAAAGCAATGACAAACCTAGACAGCATCTTAAAAAAGCAAAGACATCACCTTGCCGACAAAGGTCCGTATAGTTAAAGCTATGGTTTTCCCAGTAGTAATGTATGGAAGTGAGAGCTGGACCATAAAGAAGGCTGATCGCCGAAGAATTGATGCTTTTGAATTATGGTGCTGGAGGAGACTCTTGAGAGTCCCATGGACTGCAAGAAGATCAAACCTATCCATTCTCAAGGAAATCGGCCCTGAGTGCTCACTAGAAGGACAGATCCTGAAGTTGAGGCTCCAGTACTTTGGCCACCTCATGAGAAGAGAAGACTCCCTAGAAAAGACCCTGATGTTGGGAAAGATGGAGGGCACAAGGAGAAGGGGACGGCAGAGGATGAGATGGTTGGACAGTGTTCTCGAAGCTACTAACATGAGTTTGGCCAAACTGCGAGAGGCAGTGAAGGATAGGCGTGCCTGGCGTGTTCTGGTCCATGGGGTCACGAAGAGTCGGACACGACTGAATGACTGAACAACAACAACAACAGAAGAGGATTGGACCATTTTGAGGAGGATGGGGCTCTTTGTGGTTACTAGCCACTGCGACTATGTTCTCCGCCCACCGTTGGAGGCACTATGCATCTGAATAGGAATTATAGGCGAGGAGAGAATTGTGGAGCTCAGGTCCCACTTGCGGGTTTCCTATTAAGGCAGCTGGTTGGCCACTGTGAGAACAGGATGGGCCCCCTTTGGCGCAACCCAGCAGGGCTCTTCTTAGTGTGCATATGGTTTGAGCGCTGCTTTGCTGTATCTTCGCTGTATAAGCCATCCCAGACTCTGTGTTCATCATTTGATGCCCTTCTTTGAGCGCCTCCTCCATGTTAGGTCCAGAGGGCGGCAACACGAGAAGGGGCCTTCTCTGTAGTGGCTCCCTGTTTGTGGAATGCTCTCCCCGGGGAGGTTCGCCTGGCACCTTATATATTTTTAAGCACCAGGTGAAAACGTTCCTCTTCAACCAGGCCTTTGGCTGATTCATATTCTACCGCCTTTTAAATGTGTCTGTGAGAAGTGGGGGGAGGGTGTAGTATTGTTTTGCTGTTTCGTTTTCCTTATTTACTGTATTTTATTCTGTGAACTGCCCTGTGATCTTATGATGAAGGGTAGTCGTCGTCTTCTTCTTTGGAGATAATTTGTAGCCGAGTAAGATTGTCTCCCATAAACACAGTTTTAACAGTAAGTCCGTAAGTGACTGTGGAGGCCAATTCTGGATCCACATGTCCTTCCACAGTGAAAGGGCAGTATATAAATCTAATATTTTTTTAAAAAAATAAAAATACATTTCACCCATAGGCTTTATGTATATCATTCTGGGCTCTTTTGAGGAAGATTGATTAATTAATAATAATAATAAGTGAAATTATTATTATTATCATCATCATCATTATTATCACCCAGCCTTCACCCCACGGTCCCAGGGTGTGTTACAACATTAAATCACAAGATTAAAAACAACCTGCAGCCACAAAAATAAAGTGGATATATATATATATATATGTGTGTGTGTGTGTGTGTGTGTGTGTATATATATATATATATATATATATATATATATATATATATATATGGCATGGGGAACCTTTGGCCCTCCTGATGTTGCTGAACTACAACTCCCATCAGCCCCAGTGGTCTGGGATGGTGGGACTTACAAGTTCTGCAACCTCTGGAGGGAGAAAGGTTCCCCATGCTATACGAGTGAAACTCGAAAAATTAGAATATCGTGGAAAGGTTCATTTCTTTCAGTAATTCATCTTAAAAGGTGAAACTAATATATGAGATAGACTCATGACATGCAAAGCGAGATATGTCAAGCCTTTATTTGTTAAAATTATGATGATTATGGCGTACAGCTGATGAGACCCCCCAACTTAACAATCTCAACTTTGGGGTTTTCATCAGCTGTACGCCGTAATCATCACAATGATAACAAGCAAAGGCTTGACACATCTTGCTTTGCATGTCATGAGTATATCTCATATATTAAACTCCAGTAGCTAATGAAAACAATTGCTTACATAAATGGACTTTCCCACAATATTCTAATTTTTCGAGTTTCACCTGTATATATACTTGAGAACCTGACACCTCAAAAGACTGCCACACATCCAGTGTTGACCTCTTTTATGCTTCCTCTGCAGAACTGCCACAGTGTGGAAGAACCTCAACCCTTTCTGGGGGGAGGAATATACTCTGCACCTTCCAATGGGGTTCCACAACCTCTCCTTCTATGTTCTGGATGAAGACACCATTGGGTAAGTAGGGGAATGGGCACCAGAGAAGGTGGGCTGTAATGGGCTGTGTATGCAGAAGACCATTGAATTTTGAGGAGGTAGGAATGATACCCAGTAGTGATGTACAGAAGTGAGAGCTGGACCATAAAGAAGGCTGATTGCCGAAGAATGGATGCTTTTGAATTATGGTGCTGGAGGAGACTCTTGAGAGTCCCATGGACTGCAAGAAGATCAAACCTATCCATTTTTAAAGAAATCAGCCCTGAGTGCTCACTGGAAGGACAGATCCTGAAGCTGCGGCTCCAATACTTTGGCCACCTCATGAGAAGAGAAGACTCCCTGGAAAAGACCCTGGTGTTGGGAAAGATTGAGGGCACAAGGAGAAGGGGGCGACCGAGGACAAGATGGTTGGACAGTGTTATAGAAGCTAGCAACATGAATTTGACGAAACTCTGGGAGGCAGTAGAAGACAGGAGTACCTGGCGTGCTCTGGTCCATGGGGTCACGAAGAGTCAGACACGACTAAACAGCAACAGGAATAATAGCCAGCAATACCCCAAGCAATGCTTCGCTATTACCCTGTTTGGAGGGGCTACGATGGAAAAGACCTCTCTAGGCAACTGTGTGATGCGGATAGACTACAAGGGCATGTTTAAGAGGATGCTGATCCAATACAATCTATGAAGTTTTCTATATTCTCCCAGGGAAGTTCTGCTCTAAAGTCTGCTGTTTATCTGTCTACACGAGCTGAGATGGCTCTTGACTCGATGCAGATTGAATTCCTTACAGCTGACAAAGGTGAATGTGTTTTATCAGGCTCAGTGTGCTTAGTGTAGGTAGTCCATCTGGTTGCCTTAAGACAGATGACAGAATGACACTCTCCTGTTCTTGGATTTGAGGACCGCCATTTCCTGAGCGCCTTACTGTAGGAGTCACTAATAACTTCCCTTGTAGCATTACTTTATATTTATTTACCCATTGCATTTATATCCCACCTCTCCTCCAAGGAGCTCACGGTGGCATGCGTCGTTCCCCTGCCCCCCTTTGTCCTCACAACAACCCTGTGAGGTAGGCTGGGTTGAGAGCGCAGCGATGAAATCCTTCCAGCAGACTCCAATAAAACCGCCTTTACGAATCTCTTGAGAACAACAAAACAATTCACCGGAGCTACAATTGCCCTATAAGTGACAAGCAGGGTGGATAAAAATCAACATTTTTTTAAAAAAAATATATATATCAGGTTTTTAAAAATTTAAATCAGATTTTTAAAATTTTAAATTGGATTTTAAAAATGAAATACTTTTGAAGAAAAAATATTTCTAAAGGTAGTTTTCTGTTTAAGTTACATTATAGTCCAAAGGCTATTCATCAGGAAATAAGGATTTGTTTTTAAGTTTTTCATGTGTGCTAAAACTCAGTCTAATTTGTTTTTTTTTAAAGTTTAACCACATCAGTTAACAAACATGGATACATATGCTATAATGTTATTGCTTTAGTTAAATAAATTGTTTAAATTGTTATTAAGGAAATGATTATTTTTCTCCTTCCAATAAAGTACAGCAGAAAAGTTGTCCAAATATAAACAGTTAACTTATTAAACCTCACAATAATTTCATAATTATCGGTCTATGTATTTCTAATAGTATAACCAAATCAGTAATTTTTGATATAACTGTAAAAACTACTCTGAAAATTTATTATTCCAAAAATGAAACCTCCATCTGGTTGTAAATATTAAGATTATACCAGCAAGAATGAGTCTTTCTGTAAAAAAAAGAAGACTTGATTTAAGTCTTACTGACTAGTGATTTAAATTGATTTGATTTAAATCAAATCCACCCTGGTGACAAGTGTGCAGTTTGCGCATGCAAAGCACAAACCCTGATTGGGTTTGCTTAAATTGAATGGCATGAAACGACTCACAAATTTTCCCATTCCTGCACAATACTTTACTGGATTTTAAGGCCCAGGACACAAGACTGACCACCAGGCCATGAGGTTATTGTGCTTCTTGCATTCTCTTGTAAGCATAACTGTTTATGTGTCAATGGAGATGACACAGATGCGTGGAGATGCGTGTGCTGGGGGCGGGGGGAGGTGTTGTTTGGAGGGTAGTCCTATTGTGCAAGAAGGAAGTTGTGCTGCTTAGTTAATATTTGCAGCCCAAACCTGCAGAAAACTTGAAGAGCCCTCATTTTGGGTAGCAAATTTGAAAGCCAGTGTGGTGCAAGAGTTAGGTCACATTAGGATTTTGGGGGGCACAGGATTCAAATCTCTACTTAGGCCATGAAGCTCACTGGGTGACCTTGGGCTGGTTGCTGTCTCTCCGCCTCACCCACCTCACAGGGTGGTTGTGGGGATTGAATGAGGAGGGGGAGAGCCCTATACGCCAACCCTGAGCTCCTTGGAGAGAAAGTGGGATATAAGTACAATAAACAAGCAAACAAACAATAAAACCGGCTGCTAAATCTAGCTCATGTAAAACACCCACAGAACTGGAATGGTTTAACCTTGATTTACTTAGTGCAAGGGCCACATTCCATTTGGGGAAACCTTCTCGGGGCCACATGCCGGTGGTGGGCGGGGCCAGTGGCAAAGTGGGCGGGGCCACAATATTTAGCTTTGTATAGTAGGCTACTTTCTTCCCAGACTCACCTGCCCCTCTCTATCCTCCACCCAGGCAGGCAAGAATCATTGTCAAGAGTTTGAGGGCACATTTATTGCTAGGCAAAAACACACAAGGATGGGGCAATGCTGGTCCGATGGGGGTGCGTGGCTAGGGATGGGGTGTAGCCTACGTAGGGTCCTTGGAAGCTATGTCTAGCCATCATGGCTAGTAGCCACTGGTAGCTTTCCTGATCCGCCAAGGTTCCCGTCACCCCAGCAAGGCAGTGGCGCAGGTGAGAAGGTTCAGGACCCTGGACAGTACTGCAGGTTCTGGCCCAAGGATTTATTCTCCAGTCAAGTTGTGTGTATTGAAGTACATTTGCTGGAGTGAAGGGTAACATACGAAAATGCATTCTATTAGGGGGGATTTGACCATTTGAAACAAATACAAGAGCCATTAAACAATATTATGGGAAGCTTGGTTGCAAAAATGCATTATGTTAAGAGAAATAGCACATATAAATGAGAACATTGGGGGAAATTTGCATGAAAATGCTGGTGAGTTTTCATCGAAACCTTAAAAAAAAAAAAATTGCACACCGATGCAGAAATGCAAAGAACTGGGTTTAAGGTGGGCAAAATGAGAAATGGACAGAAACCAAAAACTGACTGATTAACTCATCCCTGCTGTGGTGGAGTTGGGGGCGACACCGGGAGCTGCCTGCCTTGACATCCTTCAATCACTCTTGGATGGGCTGAATGGGATGCAAAGCTTTCTCTGTGAGTGGAGACCCTCTGCCTTCATCTGCTTCTACAGGGCTTGGCGTTGCTCTTGAGAGAATTGGCTTTTTCTGTGGGCCGCCTCCTGGAGAAGAAGATGTATTGCATGAGAAGGACTAGGAACGGGTGGATCCATCCGTTTCCTCTCAACGCCTGTTTTGAGTTCGTCTGTTCAAAAGCCTTGTTTCCGCCACAACAATCTGCATTTCCCCTCCCCATTGGGCAGTATCCAGATAACTTGTTTGGTCGGCGCTAGGATTTAACCTTGTGCAATGGAACTTTCCCCATCCCCTCCCCCCCGTAGGTCCCTTACACCTCTCCTAGGGGTCCCCTCTGTGGGGCAGATCTGGGGAAGGCATACAAGGGGAAGTTCCATTCTGCAAACATGATTTTTTTCCACTGGTGGGATGAGGTATGTATCACTACAGTGGATACAACCCATTATTTTTGAATATATTCCCCCAAAATAGGCATTTTTGTATGTTAAACCCTTCCCCCCATCATTTTTAGATATGTGTGTCTGTGTAGGTTATATCTGCCTGCCCGATATTGCATTGCAGAATTCAGAGGAGTGCAAAGACGGAAGGGTAAAAGTTCCACTCTGCAAATTAGTCTGGGAAGGGCAAATGATTTGCTTAAAAATCAGGGTTGCACAAACTCCACAACAACCCGGTGAGGGGTAAGGCAGCTTCGTGTGCTCCTCTTTCAGCCCCATTATGTACCATTTCTGTTCTTTGTCTCCTTGCAGGCACGATGATGCCATTGGCAAAATCTCCCTCAGCAAAGACTTCATCTCATCTCACTCTCGGGGTAGGTGCTGGTGGGCACCCTAGTGGGAAGGGTGACCAATGGCTGCAGGGGTGGGGGTGGGGGCAGGAAACCTACCATCCAGCTGCTTCCCATTTCAAAATTGCTAGGTTGAGGGAGGCCTGGCTCAGGATCTCAAGCTTCTCTGCTTGAGAAGCTCTGGGGTCCCCTATAATTCCAATGTTCTGGGGGTGAGTGTCAGTGCTTATGCAAGCTCAGGGGAGTACAAAAAAAAGAATCTTCCCTTTCTCAAAACACCCCAAAAAGGAGTGAATGTGTTCAGTGGCTAGTACAGAATCCTAGCTGATCATTTGGAAGAGGGGAGATGAACTGGAGGAGGGCATAGTGACTGGAACAGTGAACAGCAGCATTCTACGCCGTAACATTTTTTTGCAGTTCCCTCTTGTGTAGATGCTTAAAGGAGCAGCGGTCAAAACTGGATTGGGCGGAATCACAATAAAAAAATTAATAGTGCAGGGATGGAGAACCATTTTTGCTCCTTATCTGTACCCAACCCCCCACAGACCAACTTTGACAGATATGGTGTGAGATGATTGGCAAGCGGATTGTCCAACCCACCTGTCAAAATCTCTTGTGCAACAGCGTTAGAAACAACAATGTTAAAAAGCAGGTTCCATCAGGGCAGGCCAGGATTAAGTCAAGGTTCTCCTGTTCCCAGGTCACTCCCCCCCCCAAAAAAGAATGGAAGTTACTGCAATAGAGCAGTTCTGCCTACAACCAAGCACCCCTTACTGTTAAAAGTGGAGTAATGCTTTTTGACTGGAGAGAGTAGCTTCTGCTTGGGACAATCTATAAATGGAAGTTCCTAGAGTGTGATCAGTGGACCCCCCCTCCCCCCGGTCTGTATGCTTCATCCAGGGCATCCTCAGCAGTGACTTCAGCATCTAGTGCCAAATGTTGCAATTTTGTAAACAACGATAAACAACAATGTGTTTTTAAAAACACATCTAAAGGCAGCCCTGTTCAGGGAAGTTTTTATATGCGTGATGTTGTATTGTGTTTCCTACTATTTTTGGGGGGGGCGGTAGCCGCCCAGAGGGGCTGGGGCATCCCAATCAGATGGGTGGCAAGCAAGCAAGCAAGCAAACATTGTCAACAAACAAACAAACAAATGTTGATGTCAACAAACAAACAAACAAACAAACAGTTGTTGTAGTTGTTAACAGATAGAAAAATCCCTAAACTATCTGCCAAGACCATCAGCAATTTTCATATGGAAAGGGATGTGTGTGTGTGTGTGTGTGTGTGTAATATATATATATATATCCCTTCTGCAAACTTCTGCTGTGTTTCCCTCTCTCTCTCTCTCTCTCTTCCTGCAATTCAGGAATTGACAGCTGGATCAACCTGAGCCCTGTGGATCCCAACGAGGAGGTGCAGGGGGAGATCTCGGTGGAGCTGCAGGTGGTGGAGGAATCCCACAAGAGGGTGCTGTGCTGCCATGTCATTGAAGCCAGGTAGAAGAAGGGTTTTTTCTGTGTGTGTCCTCCTCCCCCTCTCCCCTTTCTAGCTCAAGTGTGCATCTCAAGCTCTCTGTTGTCACACCCGCACCTTACATTTAAACTGAGCACTATTATACTTCGGAGAGCGCCTTCCTCAATATCAATCATCTTGTACCCTATGACGGGCAGATGAGGCCTTGTTGGTGCTGCCTGCTTGCTGCTGACCCACGGCAGGGCCTTCTCAGTGGGGGCTCCTCACTTGTGGAATGTCCTCTTTAGCATGGTGCACCCTGTCTCCATCCTTACTAACTTTCAGAGTGGATTTGAAAACATCCCTGTCGACCCAGGTATTTGGTGGCTGAAGAATATTGTTCCTGGTCACCCTGAGATCACTGGATGGAAGGGAACTAAAACTGCTTTTTAGAATGCTTTTTCTTCAGTTTAAACTGTGCATCTGCTTTCCTCCCTGAGCTCAAGGTGGCATGAATGGTTCTCTCCCTCTTCATTTAATCCCCACAACAACCCTGTGAGGTAGGTTAGGCTGAGAGACAGTGATCACCCAGTCAGCTTCATGGCCCAGTAGGAATTTGAATCCTGGTCTCGCAGGTCCTAGACTGACACTGTCCAATATAATACACTGGCAGTCTTGACAGTCACGACATCTCCCCAAAGAAACCTGAGGGAACTGTAGCTTGCCCGATTTGGGCGGTTGGGGAAGGAACATGCAAAAAAGTTACCGGTAACTTGCCTGTGCATTTTGAAATGAATATATAACTTTAGCTTAGTGGTACATTGGAAGCGACCCAAAAGCAACAGGTTTGGAAAAAGTCTGGGGAGCTGTTGTGGAACATCTTTTTTTGATGATATATGCTAGATTTTTTAAAAGTTGAAAAGCTAGAACAGTGCTTGGAGGTGTGCACTTTCCTCACTTCCCCCTCCCCCAGTGAGAAAAAGGAAGGCGGCTGCAATAAAAAGGTGTTGTGGCTGCTGAAACCGAGTGCGAATCTTCCTGCACTCTTGGCTGCCTCCCAATCCCTTAGAAAGTGAGATAATTAACACCTTATGAATAATCATAATAAAAATGAACACTGGGTCTGTGAAAAGATTTGGCAGGAGCGGAGGGTTGGGTGGGTGGTGGATTTAGAGACAGCTCACATTTATCTTGATTTATTTTTTTTAACGTTCTCTAGGGTTAATTTCCTTTTCGGGTCAGGATTTTGATTTTCTGTGACAAAATGCTTCTTTCAGATATTTATCTGGGATGTATAACAAAATGGTAGCCCTTGTGGTGGCTTGTTCCATTTTCGAAGGTTTTGCTTTTCGAGTCAAGGTGCTAGTCCTCAGGAAGATGCAGGGAGGTCCCAGTTTTGATGTTCACAAATGGCAAGCCTGCTTGGCCCTCAGGACTCTCTCCAGGGCCACTTCCACCCCATACATTTAAACCACTGACCTGTGGCTGGTGTTTTTATGTTTAAAATTATATATTATATAATCCCACCTTTTCCTCTAAGGAGATGAGGGTCGAATACATGGTGCCCACCCCAATCCTGCTCCTCATTTAATCCCCACAACAACCTTGTGAGGTAGGTTAGGCTGAGAGGCAGCGACTGGCCCAACGTCGCACCCTTGTGTGGCTGAGTGGGGATTCGAACCCTGGTCTCCCATGTCTTGGTCCAGCACCCTAACCGCTGCACCACATGCAAACTCAGGGCAAGACTGAGAGGCTATTCTGGATGAGATCGCTACCTTTCTCTCAATGCTCCACTTTGCAGGTGCGATGCTGCTGAAGGGTTCAGTGCGTGGGAACTGAGAGGGTTAGGGGAAAGGAACAGGTGGTCAGAGACCATGAAAAAGCATCCAGCTCTCCTGGATGCTCAGCTGGGAACCTAGGCAACCGGTTAGCCAATAGGAAATGGGTGGATCATAGGGGTGAGTGGGAAAAGGAATCAAATGAGTGGCTGCAGTCATGTCATAAGGGGTTGGCAGTGGTGTGAGTGTAATTGCATAAGTCCTGTTGCCAAAAGACATCTCTTTCATTTTGAACTGACACTGTCCTCAGAATGCGGGTACAGGGAATACTTATTTGCAAAGCGAAATGAATTGTGCGCTGGAAGGAAGCCGTTGGAGTTGGTCAGTGGTGAAGGGGAATGGCACTCTGTACATGCTCAGGGGGAGCTCTGCTAGGCTGGAAACAGATTTTTTAATTTTTTAATTGTTGACGGAGGCATATTTTCTTGTTCTCTACTCCTCTTTAGTCAGTTGCTGTTAAGCCCCTTTGAGTATGACAACAGGGGAGCAGAATAGAATTATTACTGTTACTAGGAAGAGCTGGTGGACAAGTTTACCTGTGAGGTCACCTTACCCCATAAATGTCCACTCGTCTGCTTCAATATATGGAACAATATACCTGTTAAAGGTGCCACATAATACTTATTCCACATTTGTAAGAAATCAATCTTTTAGCATGGCAGGGCCTGAACTTTGGAACTCACTGCCTCTTGACATCAGACAGGCCCCTTCACTGTACTCCTTTCTGTACCTGCTAAAAAAAACCACCTTTTTTTAAAGAAAAACTATCCAGATATGTAGAATCTTGACAGGTATTTTAATCTGGTTTTTAGCTTATCCACGACTTTAATTGTTTTTTGAATGCTTTAAACAGTTTTTAACTGTTTCGACCGATCATTTCCTTGTTTTATGCTTTATGTATACTGCTTTGAGGGTTTTGTTTTGTTTTTAATAACCAAGCAGTATATAAATTTTATGAAATAAAATTAGTAGTGTTAGTAGTACAGTCGTATCTCGGAATTCAAATGGAATCTGTTCCGGAAGTCCGTTTGACTTCCAAAACGTTCAGAAACCAAGGCGCGGCTTCCGATTGGCTGCAGGAAGCTCCTGCAGCCAATCGGAAGCTGCGTCAGACGTTTGGCTCCCGAACGTTTGCGGCGTTCAGGAGCCAAAATGTTCCAACTTGCAAGGCGTTCGGGATCCAGGGTACAATTGTAGTGCTGTTTACATTTTATCCCAACCTCCCTACAAATGCAAGCGAGCAGACATGATTTCTCTCTCCCTTGATTCTCATGACAATCCTACAAGGTACGGTAGGTTAGACTGAGATACAGGGATTGGCCCAAGGTTGCTCTGGAAGCTTTGTGTCAGAGCAAGGGTTTTTTGGAATCCAGATCTCCCCTGTGCAAATTCAACAGTCTTCCTGCACTACATGGGGAGGGGTGTCATCTTGAATAAAATAGGGTGGGGGCCCAGGTAATCCCCACCCCGCATAATCAATCCCATGACGCAGTGCACACACACACCATTTGAATGGGAATGTCCATCAGCTTGGGGTGGGGATCCTTAAAATATTTTATTGTGGGGGCCGCAGCCCCCATGGCATCTAGGAGTTGGCTTCTATGTCTGGTGGTAGTGACAGTAGTAGCTGTGTTAGGCTGTCAGAGAGTTCATGGCAGCTTGAAAAAGAGTTTTCAACTTGCGGTGTATATAATGCTGAATAAATGCCAAGCCACAGGACCTGCAGGCACTCAGAATTTTGTGGCAATTTTTGCATGCTCAGACAACCACTGGGGTGGTTTTGCCCCCTTACCTTGCCAATATCTTCTCCACTTCTGCAAATCTTGAGGTTCCCCCAAACCTGTTGATACCTTACTCTGGTTTCTCAGTAGCCCTGTTTTGGCTACGTAGCCATCGTCACTCAGCACCCGAGTTCGAGTTCGCTGTTAGAAGACAGCCACACACACACACCTAAGGCTAAAATGAACCCTCTGCTGCCACGAAAGGCCTGCTTTTGTCAACCTCATCAGCGAGCCCCCTTTAAGAAGTTTTTGTTTTGTTGATGAAGCTGCACATCATTTTTGTTAAATTAAAAATAAAGAAATAAATCCCTGTTGGAATATACTTCCTGATATCCATCTGTCGTCTTCCTCCGCATAGAGACCTTGCTCCACGGGACACCTCTGGAACCTCAGACCCCTTTGCCCGTGTCCTGTGGAATGGGCAGGTCCTCGAAACAGCTGTAAGTATAGCCCCTGATGCGTTTCAAGTGTCAGAATCATATAGTAGGATTTGAATCCAAGACCTGGGAAATAAGAACTGGAGAGGCTATTGTGTCCCAGGGAAAGTCTGAGTCTGAACAGGAAGTGAGGAACTGGGGAATCTTATCCATTTTCAGTTTCTCTCTTTCTCATTTTTCCTGTCTTAGTTCTTTATGTTTTTGCATTAGCTTGTGTGTAGGAGTTTTGTTTTTTCCAACCCTCATGAAAGTTCACCAGCATATTAGTATGATTTCTCCTAATATACACATTTTTTCGGGTGCAATTTTGCCCAATGCACACAATTTTTGCAAAGCAATTTCCCATAATATAAATGTATTTTTATTTTACTGTCATGGAGATGGATGCAGCTAGATCCACTATTTTCTATGCAAATGATTTGGAGTGCTCCAAAAAATTTTCTTTCAGGGTGTCTTCAGCTGCGTTTTCCATCATGTTCCAATGTACATAAAATAACTTGCACACCTTTCTTTTGAAACTGAAACTCCTTCTGTTTCCAAGTGGCCCTAAATGCTTAGCTTTGGAGCAGGCAGAACAACTCCTCCTTGGTCTTTTTCCGGTGCACCTTATCCAGAACAACCCTAGGAGCCAATCCTCAGTGACTGACTGTCTTCCTTTCATTCTGATTGGCTCCCATCAGCACAAAAGATGAGAAGAAGGCTTCTTCTCAAGGTCTAAAACAAGGTCCCCTTTTGTGCTGATTGAGTGACTATAGGATGCTGGAGACAGGCACCCTGCTGGAATCCTGGTGTAGAAATACTAACAGGTCTTTGACATGCACACCCTCTAGGAGCAGGATCTCCCCATCTCTGTTGTCCTCTTAACAACAACCCTGTGTGGTAGGTTAGCCTGAAAGAAAGCAGCTGGCCCAGGATCACCCAACGAGCTTTATTGGTTGAGTGGGGGATTTGAACTCTGGTCTCCAAGATCCTAGTCTGGCAATCGAACCGCTACACCACAAGCTGACTCACTCCACATGGCTGCGCACAAACGGGCGTGTGTCAGTCTCACCGTGGGCAAGGTGGCAGGGGTGATCGTGGTGGTGTTTTAACACAGTTTGCTCTTAAACGGAGCATTTGTTTGCTTGCGTTTATGCATTCTTCTGCCTCCGCAGATCATCAAGAAAACTCGCTTCCCGCGCTGGGATGAGCTGCTCGAGTTTGTCCTGGAGGAAGGGACCTCTGGGGAAACGCCGCTGATCGTAGAAGTGTGGGATTGGGACATGGTGGGCAAGAATGACTTCCTGGGACGGGTGAGTGGTGGGCACAGGAGGCTGCCCTGCCCTGGGTCCCCCTTTTGCAAGCTCTGAGGTGCGGGAATGTTGTGTGGATAGTAGGAAAGGATATATTGATTAAATATTATCCTTCCTCAGGCACGCTAGTGAGCTAGTAGCACATTCCCTTGCACATTGCTGGAAGCTAGCTGATGGATTCGTAAGGATCATTTGAGTTGAGTAATCCAGTCTGGCTTGTCCAGATTGGATTGTTCCTGGTAAATTTCCCCTTTATTTCCCTCTTAAAAACAACAATGACACAACAGTCTTCTTTTAAAAGTAATGGTAAAGTTTACTCACATTCAGTTCACAGCATGGTCCCGAAGGCGGCCTTTAAACTTGTACAGTGGTACCTCTTGTTACAAACTTAATTCGTTCCAGAGGTCCGTTCTTAACCTGAAACCGTTCTTAACCTGAGGTACCACTTTAGCTAATGGGGCCTCCCACTGCAGCCGCACCATTTCTGTTCTCATCCTGAGGTAAAATTCTTAACCCGAGGCTTCTGTAACCTGAAGTGTTTGTAGCCCGAAGCGTTTGTAACCCGAGGTACCACTATAGTTACAGATACATGCGTAGAGAAAAGAAGTATGAGCTAGGCCACAGACTTTCTACCTTGTGGCTTCCATCCTCTGTAAGGATGAGCCATGTGCTGCTGCTAAGAGCCAGCAGAAGAGTCCAAAAGGAAAAATAGAATAAGGCAAAAAGAGAAAGGTGGCTGCGTGGCTAGCCCTTTTTTAAGGGTCCGCCAGGGTCACCCCCATCTACCTGGTCACACGCAGGGGGAGGATGCTCCAGACCAGGTGTGACAGGAAGTCCTCATGGCTGGAGCAAAATTCCCCTGTGTGTACACTCTGGGCAAACAGGAAATGTTGTATTTGACTGCTTCATTGATGTTGCATCTCACATGAGGGGTTGTGGCTGCTGCTTTGACAGGGGTCAAAGAATTGTAGAGTTGGAAGGGACCCTAAGGATCATCTGGTCCAACCCCCTGCAATGCAAGAATACGCAACTGTCCCTTACGGGGATCAAACCTGCAACCTTAGCATTATCAGCACCACGCTCAGACCAACTGAGCTATCCAGGGTCGAACTATAACTTGAGGAACTGAATCAGGAACGGGGAAGATATTCGGCCTGAGGTCCGCATTCCTTTCTGTGCAACCTCATGGGGGCCACCTGCAAGCAGTGGGCGGGGCCAGAGGCAAAGTTGGGCGGAGCAAGACATGTGAATTTTACCTCTGCACAGGAGGGTAGTTTCTGCACAGGCTCATACACACCTCGCTGCCCTCCATCCCTGCAAGCAAGTTGTATCATCAGAGGCACATTCCAGCCTGTAGCCCTACCTGAATTAACCCTTGAGTGGCAAACAGAATGATCCCTGCTGTTGCACTTCCAGTACTCCTCTACCTCCGCACTGACCTGTCACTTTCTCTGATCCATACAGGTTGAGTTCTCATTGGATGCCTTGCAGAAGGCCCCTCCCAAAGGCTGGTACCGCCTGCTGCCTTTCACCGGCACAGAGGGAGATGCAGGGTAAATGTGGGACCTCTTCTGGCCTTCTTGGGTCATAGTATTGTCATGGAATTCTATTCAGTATTGATCCAGAGTAGATTCCACATGTATAGTTAGCAGAGTAAAAACTTAAATCGTCCCCAGCCACGCCCCCCAAGCGACCTGATTGGCCTGGCAACCTGACGGACGTGGCCGGGGTCTCCCCCAGCGTGACACGGGATGCTGTCCCACCCCGATGCTGAGGGGAGTGGCTAGGAGGCCCGACCACAACTCGGCCCAACCCGGAAATGGACCCGATATTCCCCAAAAATAGACCAGAGGCAGTTGTATTTCATCCAGCAGAGCTTTACTGCTACTGAAGGCAAATGAGCATAATGGTCACAAATCTAATACATTCAGGATTGGCACTGTCCATGAGAAATCCAGTTGCAGCAGACTTAACTTAAACTTACTATAACTTATAATAAGTCTAAACTTTAACACTAAGCATACTATGTACAGAACACCACACCAGACGGAAAGAGAGATAGAAGGAAATCGAGATAGAGATAGACAGATACTTTTATAGTCCGCATGACCTTGACAGAAAGAGATAACAGAACCAGTTTAAGGCGGCTGTACTTAGCTTCTCTGAAGGAACAACCCAAACATCACGAACCTTCTGCTTGCTTCTTTCACACAGAGAAGCTTCCAGAAGCCTCTTGAATTGAGTAGAATAGGAAAGACCTCTACACATCAGATCGATACTTTCTGTACTAAGAAATGCAAACTGACAAGTATGTCAGGGCTCGGTGTGGCCAGGTGCCCAGGAGGTCGGGTTTGGGGTCCACTGACAGGTTGGCAGGCTGAGGGGCCAGAGGTGAACAGCCGGATCTCGGGTGGGCAGAGGTTGAGCTGTGATACTCGGGGCCCAGGGGAGCATCGTAGTCCAAGGTGGATGGTAGCTCACCTGGTCGGCCACTGTGAGAACAGGATGGTGAAATAGATGGACCCACATTAGAGTTGTGGCTGTAATTTGTTTTAAGCTGCTTTTAATATTATGTTTTTAAAATTACATTTATTTTCAACTGCTTTCAATGTTGCGTTTTTAAATCTAAATTTATTTTCAACTGCTTTCAATGTTGCATTTTTAAATTTAAATGCATTTATTTTGTTTATAAAGTTATTTAAATACCGCTATATCATATATTTTTTTTAAAAAAAGTCAAAGCCGTTTACAACGATATCTCTGTGTATTAAAAACGCATACAAATTTGAAACCACAGGCAATCAGCTAACCGTTATGGAAAGATGGCTTCCTAATTGCCTGCGTAGGCCTGACGACGCAGGAAGAAAAAAAATTCTGCAGGCGTACAAAGTTTGGCACAGAAGGAACCTGTTAGATCTCTATTGGCAGGATATTCCACACGGCTGGGCTGATGCCACTAAAAGCTCGGCTTCTTGTTGCTGCCAAATGAGCCTTGCCAATAATAACTCACCCACAGATGAGTTAGACTTCCCCTAAGGTACCCCGAACCTAAGTTGCTCAGGGCTCTGTAAACTGTTCAGGGCGGGTTTTCTTTGCAGATGAGCAGCCAGCGCAGGTAATTTAACAAGGGTGGGGTAGGGGAGCTGAAAATAATGTCAATATATTTCAATAATGCCAATACAGTACGCCTCTTTGTTTTCAGATAATACATGGTTAAAAAGGTAAAGTGACCCCTGACCGTTAGGTCCAGTCGTGGATGACTCTGGGGGTGCGGCGCTCATCTCGCTTTACCGGCCGAGGGAGCCGGCGTACAGCTTCCGGGTCATGTGTAGACGAGTTTAAAAAGCAAGCGACACAAATTTTCACAGCCCTCTAGTGGCTATGGTGACTCGTTTACCAGAAGTCATGTATTTCGCATGAACTCTGGAAGTGTATAATCAATTCTCATCAAACTAAGCCTCCTGGTGTAGATTGTGCTCTCTGCTTGCAGGGGGAAGCTGGGGGCGCTGAGACTGCAGGTGCGACTCGCCGAGGATCGGATCCTCCCCTCCCGGTACTACCAGCCACTCATAGACCTGCTGGTGGAATCCGTCATGTGCCCAGCAGAGGTGGGCACTTGATGATTTACCCTCCTTTTTTGTGCATGAGAGAGACATGGGGCGAAAAAGAAGGGAAGTCAAGGCGGGTGTTTTGTGGGAAAAAAATGGATGCAAAAGTGGGAGGGGGGTTGGGTTGTTCCACTGGAGGAAATTTTTTTTTTGGGGTGGAATGTCACCTGACGTCTCCACCATCTGGAGGTGCATGCCTGGGGATCCTTGTATGTTGACTGTTTTCACATGCTAGCAACACACTCTGTAGAATTCTACCTGTGATATTTTATCTGCACAATCAGAATGAATTTCAGGAACCGAAAGGTCTTGTTGAAAAATACGACTTTCGAGCTGTGTGATTCCCCAGACAGCAACTAATAATTCATACCCTCCAACATTTCTCCGATGAAAATAGGGACATCCTATTCAACAACAACAACAACAATAATAATAATTTATTACTCTATCTGACTGGGTTGCCCCAGCTACTCTGAGCAGCTTCTAGCGTATATAAAATCATAATAAAATATCAAACATTAAAAACTTCCCTAAACCGGGGTGCCTTCAGATGTCTTCTAAAAGTCAGGTGTTTATTTCCTTGACATGATGGGAGGGCATTCCACAGGGCAGGCGCCACTGCTGAGAAGGCCCTCTGTCTGGTTCCCTGTGATCTCACTTCTCCCAGTGAGGGAACCGCCAGAAGGCCCTCAGAGCTGGACCTTGGTGTCTGGGCAGAGCGATGGGGGTGGAGACGCTCATTTGGGTATACTGGGCTGAGGCCATTTAGGGCTTTAAAGGTCAGCACCAACACTTTGAATTGTGCTTGGAAACGTCCTGGGAGCCAATGTAGGTCTTTCAGGACCGGTGTTATATGGTCTCAGCGGCCACTCCTTGACTGTATCCCTGGTTTAAAAAGCCATTTGGGCCTAACTTATATACAGGTGAAGCTTGAAAAATTAGAAAACTGTGGAAAGGTTCATTTCTTTCAGTAATTCAACTTATAAGGTGAAACTAATATATGAGATAGACTCATGAGATGCAAAGCGAGATATGTCAAGCCTTTATTTGCTATAATTGTGATGATTATGGCGTACAGCTGATGAGAACCCCAAATTAACAATCTCAACTTTGGGGTTTTCATCAGCTGTACGCCATAATCATCACAATTATAACAAACAAAGGCTTGACATATCTCGCTTTGCATGTCATGAGTCTATCTCATATATTAAACTCCAGTAGCTGATGAAAACAATTGCTTACATAAATGGACTTTTCCACAATATTCCAAATTTTCGAGTTTCACCTGTATCTGGTTTGTAACATTGCAGGCATGTGGCCCTTGGAAGGTTGCAAATAAGCAAATGTGTCCCTCGGGCTAAGAAAGGTTCCCCACACCTGTTTTAAATACACACACAGACACATATATGTATGCCATTTGCAGATGTTCTGCTTCACTACAGGAGAAGGAGGACGTCACACCCTTAGCCCTGCTGGAAGAGGTCTGCTCAGTGGAGAGTCGCCAGGACGTAGCCACCAAATTAGTCAAGATCTTCCTTGGCCAAGGCTTGGTGGTGCCTTTCTTGGACTATGTGAACCTCCGCGAGGTTTCGAGAACTAGTAAGTAATTCCTTCATATGTCACGTTGTGTGTCTGTGCGCCGTTTGAGGTTGGTTGCCCAGGATTGTGGCAGCAGGACCAGGTGGGCGCCTAGGGCTGGGTGTGAGCTCTGCAATTCCATAGCACAAAAGAGAGAATCTGGGTTTCTAAAAAACTTGGTTTTCATTCTTCGATACGAGCAAGTTTCTAGCCCTTAAGGTAGCAGAGAGCGAAGCTTGGAAGCAGCAATTCTGAGGGAGCATCTTTGCCGTACCTAAAAAGTTCGGTTTGGGACCCAGACACGGAGCAGACTGCTTCTGCGAAGTTGGCCAGTGGGCAGGATAGCAGATGGCGTGAGAAAAAATCCAACGCATTAATGTAGGGGAGCCAGCGTCATTCGCAGGTAGATTTTCTCACTTGTGGTGCTAATTGGAAGAGGGGCTGGCAAACCCCCTCTGTGTACTTTCAGCGGATCCAAACACCCTCTTCCGTTCCAACTCCTTGGCTTCCAAATCCATGGAGCAGTTCATGAAGGTGAGTAAATAGCAGAGAAAGAACCGGCAGGTGGGTATTGCTGGGTTCCATCTCTCTCTCTCTCTCTCTCTCTCTCTGCATTCTGTGTGTGAGTTTGTGTGAAACAGAAGGGGCTGTCCCTGAGCTACTGGGGTGGTGGGAAATAAACAAATCTGCAACATGTGCCACATTTTCGTGGGGTTTGGTTTCGGGTGCGAATGATGCCATTTTGAAGGGGGGGGGAGGCGGGGTGGCAAAACACCTGCCGTGAAATGAGATGAACCACCCTTTGCAGAGGAAAGAAAAAAAAATATTTTCACAGCAAACAGAACAAACCCCCTTTCCCTCCCTTTTTATGCAAGCACTTGGTGAAAGGAAAAGGGAGAAGTGTCGGTGATGTGTTGCGTTACACAAATCAGCTTGTATTTTCACACACACACCTAGCCTTCCCCCCCAGTCTGGGATTCAAGGCATCTTTCCCATTAAAAAAAAAAAGAACAAGCTAATCTCTCTCTCTCTCTCTCTCATTACAATGTAATTATAATAATAGAATACCTTATTTTTCTGTGTATAAGAAGATGTCTCCATGAATAAGACAACCCCTATTTTTTTCCACCCAGAATGAAGAAAACAATATTTTAGGGTTGCAGTTCGAAAGCACATCAAAGTGCAAGTAGATAAATAGGTACCGCTCTGGCGGGAAGGTAAACGGCATTTCCGTGCGCTGCTCTGGTTCACCAGAAGCGGCTCAGTCATGCTGGCCACATGACCTGGAAACTGTACGCCGGCTCCCTCGGCCAGTAAAGCGAGATGAGCGCCGCATCTCCAGAGTCGTTTGTGACTGGACCTAATGGTCAGGGGTCCCTTTACCTCTACCTTTAAACCCTAAAACAGAAGTGAAAATCTGGACGATCAGCGGTGGCTGTTGTTGAGCTTTCTTGGGCTGATTGTCGCAACCCCTGATCGCCCCACCAAACGCACACTCCGGCCCGCTCAAGCCAAAATCCAGGACATTTGCTTATTTTTTTTATTTAAAAAAATCCTCCCAGATGCCCATGTTCAGTGTATAAGATGACCCCCAATTTTTGACTAAATTTTTATAAAAAAAAAAAAAACTTGGCTTATACACAGAAAAATACAATAATCATTGAATTGTAGGGTTCCCATGGCAAGTGAAGGGGAACCTCTGACTATTCCTCTGACTATATCCTGGGAACTGCAGTTCCTATGGCAAAAGATGTGGGATCTCTGACTATTAATAACACAAGAAATCTCTGGATTCTTTGGGGTAAACCATGTGAGTTAGCATGTATATCCAATATACAAGTTTGCAGTAAGGAGATATATATAACCTTTGAACATTTCAGCACCAATGAGATGTTTTTAGTCATTTTTTTTCTTTCCACCTGGATGTGTGTTTTGGAAAACGTATTCCCCCCCTCTTCTTTTTCACCTAATCCTAACTCTCTGTGATGCATCAGGTGGTGGGGATGCCTTACCTCCACGAGGTGCTGAAGGCCATCATCAACCGAATCTTCGAAGAGAAGAAGTACGTGGAGCTGGATCCCTGCAAGATTGAGCCAAGCCGGACCAGGTAAGAGGAAGAACACTCAAGGTGGGAGCTGAGGTGTGTTTTGCAAAGGGCAGGAAAGGAAAAGCGGCTGGGAGGGAGGAGGAAAGGAACTCAGGTACTAGAGCTCAGCTTCAGGATTCCTTGAGAGGGACAGCTGGAATGGAAAGAGTTCGAGGAGAGGAGGAGTGGGAAGAGAGGGAAGAGCACATCATCGTGACATTCAGAGCAAGATTGTAGGAGAGACGAGGCCGCCTGCTGAGAAATGGGGGGTAGGGTGCCAAACGCGACGAGAAAATGATTAAAAAACAGTGGTGCGTCGGGACGGGTGTCATTTGCAGGTAGCGGTTTTTTCCTCACCCAACAGTGCTAATTAGAGCAGAAGCAAGCGAGCCTGCCTGGCAGATGATTTATGACTCCAAAAATAATGTTGTGAGTTGGATGGGGGGGGCTGTTAGGGCTGCGTGCCTGAGACCCTTCTAATTCCTGCATGCAGCAAGGGTTCAGTGGTTGAATTAGCCATATTGGTCCCTTGAGTATGGGCCGCTAAGGTAACAAAGGAAGTGGCTCTGTGCTAGAAATCAAATGGATGCCCCCCCCCCTCAATAGCTGTTAGTTAGAAGGTCAAATGCCAGAAATGAGTTAGAGGCAGGCTGCATAGCTGAGAGACAAAGCCATGCCTGATTTCTGCTGGGATGCAAGATTTCTGCGGGAGAAGCAAGACCTTCTTGGGGTGTTCACGCTGTGAGCCCTTCCATCATAGGCTCAGGTTGTATATAGAATCTTAGTGTTTGAAGGGACCCAAGGGTCATCTAGTCCAACCCCCTACAATGCAGGGATCTCAGCTAAAACATTCATGACAGATGGCCATCCAACCTCTGCTGAAAAACCTCCAAGGAAGGAGAGTCCATAATCTCCCAAGGGAGACTGTTCCACTGACAAACAGCTCTTATTGTCATAAAGTTTTTCCCTAAGTTTAGTTGGAAACTTTAGTTTGGAACTTGAAGCCATCAGTTTGAGTCCTACCCACCAGAGCAGGAGAAAACAAGCTTGTTCCCTCTTCCGTGTGACAGCCCTTGAGATATTTGAAGGTGGCTATCGTATCTCCTCTCAGCCTCCTCTTTTCCAGGCTAAACATACCCAGCTCCTTCAACCGCTCATTGTAAGGCTTGGTTTCCAGCCCTTGATTATCTTGGTCGCCTTCTTCTGCACATGTTCCAGCTTGTCAACATCCTTCTTAAATTGTGGTGTCCAGAATTGGACACAGTATTCCAGGTGTGGTCTGACCAAGGCAAAACAGAGTGGGACTATGGCTTCCCTTGATCTGGATGCTATACTTCTGTTGATGCAACCTAGAATTGTGTTAGCTATTTTGCAACTGCATCACATTGCTGATATCCCAAAAAACCCACAATCTCTACCATCCATCATTCCAAGCAAACCAAACCCTGGGTAAGCGTCAGGAACCCATGGAATCTCGCCCGCCTCAGAGATTGGGGTGGCATGCAACAATAATTTGTCAGAATGTTGTCAGAATCTCACCCCTTGCTTTTTCCTGTAAGACCAATTGCAGTCGTTAACAGTCGTCAACAGGTTTTCCACACCTATCAGCCAATCACCCATTCCCACCACCCTTCTGAGTAATACCCCTCCCCACTCTCTCACTATATATAAGGGTCTGGTGACTTCTGTTTCAGTGTATCTGAAGAAGTGTGTATGCACACGAAAGCTCACACCAAAAACAAACATAGTTGGTCTCTAAGGTGCTACTGGAAGGAATTTTTTTATTTTTTATTTTGTTTTGACTATGGCGCACCAACACGGCTACCTACCTGTACTTGTCAGAATGTTGTTCACCGAGATAAACAACTTAGCAGGGTCTAATTTGTTATGTATTCAGTGGTCTGAGCTTGAGTCTGGTCTAAAGATTCTGAGCTCCTGTGTTCTGATTCCATACATGATATCCAATCACAGAACATTTCAGGATTTGGGCCTCTGCCATTGGCCCTTAAACTCTGAGTTATGATTCGCAGCTTGGAAGTTTAGACAGCCAATCACGTTGGGAGTGGGAGTGGCCCAGGCCTTCAGAAATGTATATAAGCAGTTACTTGGCCCCTGTTGTCCAGTTCTGTTAGTTCCATAAAGGTTCTTGCTGTCTTGTCTCATGAGCACCCACCCGTTCTTCTCTCTGAATTTAGCTGCATTAAACATTGCAAACCTGTCTGAACTGGACGACATATATATATTTAATCTTAGCTGTATCACTGAGGGTAGATAACACCACTAATGTTTTCTCTAAATGTTGATACGTGGGTGTTTCATACAGTTTAAGGCTTTTTGAGAAAAGTACTAAGCTATCCCGAAGCTATCCAAAAGACTATTTCCTCATACGGACCTACCCAGGCTCTGAGATCTTTGGGGAAGGCCCTTCTCTCAGTCCTGCCACCCTCACAGGCACACTTGGTGGGGACAGGGGCTTTTTGGTGGCTGCTCCCAGACTTTGGAACTCCCCCCCTAGAGACGCCAGACTGGCTCCCTCCTTGCTGTCCTTCTGCCAACAGGTGAAGACTGTTTTATTCCAACAGGCTTTTGTGAAATCACTGGCTTGCTTAAAAAAAAAGAAAAAAGGAACAAACTTTTAAACGGTGGCATGCTGCATTTTAATCAATCTGCTTTTATCTTGTTTTAATTCTATAGTTTAATTACTTTTTCCCCAATTATCTTTTGTACGTGTTTTAGCCTTCTGTATTTTATATGTGTTGTCTTCATTTGGGTAAGCTGCCTTGAGTCTCGGTCTGGGGAAAAGGTGGGATGTAGATAAGAACAACAACAGATAATCGTGCAATAAGGCCGCTGTGGTGTGGCAAGTGTTAACAGCTGACATATTTGTACACTATGCTTGTGTTATGTGACGGATGACAGCCTCAGCCGTGCCTGCAGAAGAGCGTCATACAGACAGAGGGTATTTTTTGCTGAAATGGCTAATAGGACATTAGCACTGAGGATGTGGGGCTGGCTCACGGAAAGGATTCCGGCTGCTCCAGAGATAGAAGCCTTCCTGGGAGAGATGCTCTCTGTGCAGGTTGCTAGGCAACACCATCTCCGGGATGCTGCCAGAGTGTGACATTGGCAGGGATGCTCAACGTGGATTTGCTGAGGGTCTGACTGCTGAAAAGCAGGGAGGTTTGGGTGGAACCCAGCTTGCTGAGAGGGGTTTGCAGTGGGTTAAAACAAGCCGAGTAAGGGACCATTTACAGTGCATTGCAGGAACTCAGCCTTGAGGTTAACAATGCATGAACTTACAGTGGCGAGTCCAGGGACAGCCATAGCTGGTGAACCAGATGGAGCTGGTATTTTCTCACTCTGCAAACATCTCTGTGGGCGATTGCAGCAGGTAGTCTAATCTCTAGTCCAGGGGTGGCCAACTCCCAAGAGACTGCGATCTACTCATAGAGTTAAAAACTGGCAGTGATCTACCCCCTTTTTTGGGGTTCAGGTCAAAGTTGTTGAGTTTTTTCAGGGAGGAGGTAAAATGTCGAGCTTTTTTAAGGGGAGCCACAATTGTTCAGCTTCTTTGGGGGGAGCCAATGATCTACCAGTGATCTACCACAGACGTCCAGTGATCTACCTGTTGGACATGCCTGCTCTAGTCAAATTCACAAGCCATACACATACCAAAGAGCTGCTCCAGTGAGTAACTGAGCTCAGTTTCAATATCTTCTCTGTGTTAAGAGTTTGTAACAATCAGCAGGGGGCATCACTGTGTGGTGGTTGAGTTATCTCTTGGTGGGTCAAGGGTCTCTCGTGCACATCGCCCACCCATACCCACCCCACATTTTCCATTTCTCCCAGGCGAATCTCTTTCAAAAGCTCCCTGTCCGAGGCCCAGATCCGAGAAAGCAGCCTGGAGGTGCTGACAGGATACCTGGGTGACATTGTGGAGTCCATCGTGAGCTCTACGGAGAAGTGTCCCTCCATCATGCGAGTGGCTTTCAAACAGCTGCACAAGCGAGTGGATGACCACTTCCCGGAGGCAGAGAATCAGGTGTGACATTTTCTATCCCATAACCACTCCCTCTGCTGCCCAACAGCAAGTCTTGGGGAGGTCATTCATCATCCATACTTCCAAGGAACTTGGCATTCCGCCGATCCAAGCTGCTTCTGGTGGGATTGGTTAAGCAACAGTTAGGGAGGTCAACAGTAGGTGGCGCTGGACCCGATGATAGGCAGAGACAACTCAGGGCCCCTTCAGAAAAGTGATTACCCCTCCCTTTGTGTTTTCTGTAAGCACATCATTGGCCACATTCACACCATACATTGAAAGCACAGTCGTACCTTGGTTTTTGAACAGCCTAGTTCTCAAACGCTTGGGCTCCTGAACGATCGAAACCTGGAAGTGACTGTTCCGGTTTTTGAAAGCCAAACATCTGACAGGGCTTCCGCAGCTTCTTATTGGTTGCAGGAGCTTTCTACAGCCAATCAGAAGCTGTGATTTGGAAGTCAAACGGACTTCCGGAACAGATTCCGTTCGACTTCCAAGGTACGAATGTACTATGATACCATTTTAAACAATTATGGCTTTCCCCAAAGAATACTGGGAGCTGTAGTTTGTTAAGGTTGCTGAGATTTGTTAAGAGACCCCCTTCACAGAGCTACAATTCTCAGAGTAGTTCAACAATAAATCCTTCTTTGCAGGGAACCCTTGGATGCAACCCAAAGTTTGGTTTGGGTGTGTGGTGTGCTTTAGCAATGGCTGTTTGGCAATGGAGAACTTTTTTTTTTTATAATTGTGATCAATCCTAACTTCTGGATGAGACCCACACTGGGCATCTTTGTTTTCCTTTCAGGATGCCAAATACATTGCCATCAGTGGGTTCCTCTTCCTCCGCTTCTTTGCTCCGGCCATCCTGACCCCCAAGTTGTTCAACCTCCGAGACCAGCATGCAGACACCCAGACCAGCCGAACCCTCCTGCTCTTGGCCAAGGTAACAGTCAGCATCCTGCTCTCACAGGGGCCAACCAGATGCCCCAGTGGGAAGCCTGCAAGCAGGATCCGAGCACACGAGCCTTCTCTCATCATGGTTGTTAGCCATCACCAGACCTTCCAAGTGTCCCTATTTTCCAGGGACAGTCATGGATTTACAGAAGCCGTCCTGCTTTCTGATTCGATCCTGAAATGTCCCACTTTTCCTTAGGACATCCCCTTTTTCATCAGAGAAATGTTGGAGGGGATGTCTCTATTTTCATTGGAGAAATGTTGGAGGGTATGGAATAGGACATCTCTATTTTCACTGGAGAAATGTTGGATGGAAATTTCTATTTTCATTGGTTAAATGTTGGCGGGTATGCACCACTGCCTCATGTGGAAACAAGTTCCTTTTTTTAACTATGTACTGCGTGAAGAAAAGAGAGCCAGTGTGGTGTAGTGGTTAAGAGCGGTAGACTCGTAATCTGGGGAACCGGATTCGTGTCTCCACTCCTCCACGTGCAGCTTCTGGGTGACCTTGGGCTAGTCACACTTCTTTGAAGTCTCTCAGCCCCACTCACCTCACAGAGTGTTTGTTGTGGGGGAGGAAGGGAAAGGAGAATGTTAGCCGCTTTGAGACTCCTTCGGGTAGTGAAAAGCGGGATATCAAATCCAAACTCTTCTTCTTCTCTTCTGAATCTTCCAACATTCAGCTCCATTTGATGCCCACAAGTTCCGGTGTTACGAGAGAGGAGGGGAAACCACCACTTGTCTCCATGCCGTGCATAATTTTATAAACCTCTATCACGCCACTTCATACTTGCTTTTTCTCTAAACTAAAAATTCCTAAACGCTGTGCCTTTGGGAGTCACTTCATCCCCTTGATCGTTTCGGTTCCTGTGAAGACACAGCAGGCCAAGCTTTAGAGACTCTTCCCACTAGGCTTTTATGAACTGGCCCTTCCCTTCCCCTGGAGTCACCTCTTTGCCTGTGTCCAACCCCCCCCCCCCCGCAGGCAGTGCAGAGCATTGGCAACCTGGGGCTTCAGCTGGGTCATGGCAAGGAGCAGTGGATGGAACCTTTGCACCCCTTCATCCTGTCTAGCATTGGGCATGTCAAGGAGTTCCTGGACTGGCTCATCGACGTGGACTGCGAGAACGGTGAGCACCAATGGGCCACGGGTATCAAGGAAGCTGGGACTGAGGGTAGGGGTGGGAATTTGATTCTGCTTGCATCTAATAATAATAATAATAATAATAATAATAATAATAATAATAATAATAATTTATTATAATTATTTATATCCTGCCCATCTGGCTGGGTTTCCCCAGCCACTCTGGGCAGCTCCCAGCAAAATTAAAAGCACAATAAAACCTCAAACGTTAAAAACTTCCCTAAACAGGGCTGCCTTCAGATGTCTTCTAAAAGTCAGATACTTCTTTACTTCCTTGACATCTGATGGGAGGGTGTTCCACAGGGCAGGCGCCACTACCGAGAAGGCCCTCTGCCTAGTTCCCTGTAACCTTGCAGTGAGGGAACCAGCAGAAGGCCCTCGGAGCTGGACCTCAGTGTCCGGGCTGAGCAACGGGGGTGGAGATGCTCCTTCAGGAAACAGGGCCAAGGCCGTTTAGGGATTTAAATCTCAGCACCAACACTTTGAATTGTGCTCGGAAACGTACTAAATGCAATTTACAATTCACACTTTGCAAAACAATACATGCACCTGAATAAAATACATACCAAGATACACATTGTAGCAGAGACCACAATACTAAGGCCCAATCCACACCGTACATGGAAAGCATCATGGTACTACTTTTAAACACTCGTGGTTTCCCCCCAAGAATTCTGCGAGCCGTATTTTGTTGGTGGTGCCGAGAATTGCTAGGAGGCCCCTATTCCGCTCCCAGAGCTACAATTCTCAGAGTTCCTTGGGAAGAGGGATCGATTGTTCAAACACTCTGGGAATTGTAGCTCTGTGAGGAGAGGAGGGGTCTTCTCACAACCCTCGGCAAACACCCTTAATAAACTACGGCTCCTGGGTTACATTGGGGACCCCTATTCCCTTCTTAGAGGTAAAGTTGGAACAGAAAATGATTTGTTCTTCAATCTCTAGACCGGGAGCTCAAGAGTTACAGCCAGGGGACTCCTCTTCAGCATTTGCCACCAGAGGCAAGTGCCTCATTGTGCCTAATGTTAGGGCCGGCCCTGTACAATTTGCAAGCATGTATAATATAGGAGTCTTGGGGTGATTTTTTAGCCCTGGCCAAAGCAATAACGGGAGGGATGTTCGCAGGGTTCCAAGGCTTTTGCAGCATCTGAGAAATCAGCATGCCACCCCCACCCCTTCTTTTCTCCAGGAGCAAGTGAGAAGAAGCCCTGGGCGCTCTTCCATCCCTCGGCCACCATCAAGGAGGGCTACCTCAACAAGCGCAAGGCTGAGGGCCTCCACTTGGTCTCGCGGTTCACCTTCAAAAAACGCTACTTCTGGCTGAGCAACGAGAGCCTTTCGTATTCCAAATCTCCCGAGTGGCAGGTGGGCACCTTTCCCCGGGGGGCAGAGGGCGGAGGACACAAGGAGAACGCAAAAACTCAGGGTGGCAGGCCGTTCAAGGGTGTGCCTTATCCACAACAAAGCAAACAATCAAAGGACAGTGAAGTGCAGGTGGGTTCCCACGAGGCAAGACACAGTGATAACAGCAAGAACCAACAGAACTGGACAGCAGGGGCCAAGTAACTGCTTATATACATTTCTGAAGGCCTGGGCCACTCCCAACGTGATTGGCTGTCTAAACTTCCAAGCTGCGAATCATAACTCAGAGTTTAAGGGCCAATGGCAGAGGCCCAAATCCTGATATGTTCTGTGATTGGATATTATGTATCGAATCAGAACAGAGAGGCTCAGAATCCTTAGTCCAGCAAACACAGACCACAGAATACGTAATAGACAGCTTTTGCCCGAGGAGGCATTGCTTGTCAGGACCTCTCAGGAGCTGCACCTTGGCCAGGAGTGACGAACATTTTCCAGCCCAGGGGCCGCATTGCCTTCCAGGCAACATCCCAAGGGCCACATTCCCAAATGAGTGCGACCAAAGGCAAAAGTGGGTGGAGCAATGAGGTCATGTTTGCCTTTGTACAGTGGTCTAGTGCTTCTACACAGACACTGTTCTCTTCCCAGGCAAGCAAGAGGCATGAACAGAGTTCAAGGACATATCCCGCCCAGGCAAAAGCACTCAAAGGGGGTGTAAATAAGGGCCAGTGAGGGGTGTGGCTTGTGGATTAGGGGTGTGGCCTGAGAGAGAGGCCTAGAGTCCTGAAATCAATCACTACCTGGAACACATTCCTTAAAAACTACACTGCAGACCCTCCAAGTGTCCCTGTTTTCCAGGGACAGTCCCAGATTGGCAGAAGCCGTCCCGGTTTCTGATTTGATCCCGGAATGTCCCACTTTTCCTTAGGATGTCTCTATTTTCACTGGAGAAATGTTGGAAGGTACACTGAGTTGTGAGCTGGTCTCAAGCCTCTTTTTAATTGCCACGGGAGTTAATCTCACAGTCCTTTGAGAGGACCTCAGCTGTTCTGAAAGGCCTGGTTCCTTCAAAGGACTTCCAGGAGCAATTTCAGGTAGCAGAAGGTGCTCTTGGCTCCCCGCCAAAGATCACAGATAGTATTGTAAGGAAAGAGCCGTTTTAAAATCCTGTATTTGGAGCGAAATGCGTTCAGCATTAAGAGTTGGCTCAATCGTAACACCAGATGCTGTAAGTTTTGTCAAGAGTTTGCAAGTCCATGTCTAACTCTGCTTTGCATCTAAGCGTTTTTAATATGCTTTGGCAAAGGTTAGTTAAATGATGATTTTGCATTTTTGTTAAGGCAAGTAAGAGGTGACCTGGTAGAGGCTGGTAAAATGATGCGTGGGGTGGAGAAAGTGGAGAGAGAGAAAAGTTTTTTCTCCCTCTCTCATAACAATTGGAAATCACAGACATCCAATGTCCCAGGAGATCCAGGACAGAGCAGAGAAAGGACTTCTTCAGCCACAGTTGAACTGTGGAACTCACTGCCACAGGAGGCAGGGATGGCCACCAACCCTAGCTGGCTTTAAAAGAAGATGCAAGAAATTCATGGAGTAGAAGGCTATCAGTGGCCATGATGGTTATGCTCTGGCCCAATGGTCAGAGGAAATAATGCTTCCGAATACCAGCTGCTGGAAACCACAGGAGGGGAGAGGGCTCTTGTGCTCGAATCCTGCTTGCTGGTTTCCCACAGGCTGGCCATTGTGAGGGCAGGATGCTGAATCAGATGGGCCATCAACCTGATCCAGCAGGCTGTTCTTAAGTTCTCAGTTCACCATGTTGGCTGGGGTGGTGCCCGTAAATTGGCAAAATGTTTCCTGAGGAAGGGCTGGAGAATCGAGAGCTGTGTTTCCCCCTTGATGAACAGGGTGATGTGTTGGGTTTCTTCCCCCATGGCCAGGTTCGGACATCCATCCCTGTCCAGCAGATCTGTGCCGTGGAGCGTGTGGATGACAATGCCTTCCAGCAGTCGCACATGATGCAAATCACAACGCAGGACAATGGAGGGCAGCTGTCCACCATGTACATCCAGTGCAAGGTAGGGTATGGATGCGACCATCGTTAATCTGGCTTTGAGAATGTGATGGCTGCTCTTTTTCTTTAGGAATTCCCTTTGCATCGCTCTTCTTGACCTGCTATGAACTTATGATTCTTGCATTAGGGGTTTGTTTCTATATCTGTACACCCAGTGCAAGGTAGGATGTGGATGCGACCATCGATAATCTGGCTTTGACAATGTGATGGCTGCTCTTTTTCTTTAGAAATTCCCTTTTCATTCTCATCTTGTTTTCCTTTTTTTAAATAAAAAAAATCATTTTTATTAATTTTTGCATATGTTTTCCAAACAAAACTTCACATCACACCATCCTCATTTTGGCTATTATAGCCTGAGACTTCCATCAATCCTGTCTAGTGATTTTCAAATTTGCTATCTGATCTTGCATTTTTATTATTATAATTAATGCTTTTAAACTTCATTTCCTAATTATTTCCTTCCTAAATCATTTTACAATAATTTATATAGTCCTCCTTACAAAACTTCTTGCGAAAACTAGAGCAGCGCATGGAAATACCGTTTACCTTCCCGCTGGAGCGGTACCTATTTATCTACTTGCACTTTGACGTGCTTTCGAACTGCTAGGTAGGCAGGAGCTGGGACCGAACAACAGGAGCTCACCCTGTCGTGGGAATTCGAACTGCTGACCTTCTGATCGGCAAGCCCTAAGTTCAATGGTTTAGACCACGTTATGTTACTTCACAGCTAGTTACGTGTGTATTATGGTGTTCAAAAGATGGTTCATGTAATGAGGCAATAGTGGTGTTTGTTATTTGTTCTCTGGGTTTCCAGGCAGGCTTCTACCTGGAGATGCTGGGGATTGAATCTGGGACCTTCTGCATGGAAAACACATACTCTTAACTACTGAGACCTTCCCTTATCAGAGAAGGCTTCCTTATACTGATCTCTGGACCCTTGGTCCATCTAGCTGCATATTGTCCACGCTGACTCTGCGGGGGACATCCCCAACCCTACTGAGAGGTGTTGTTGGGGATCGAACCTGTGGCCTTCTGCATCACAGGCAGGCACCCTGCCACTGAGCTACAACCCTTACCAGGAAATGCAATCCATCAGCAAACAAATGAGTGAGGGGAAATGGCGCCACCTACTGACCGGTGCTCTCTTTTCTCCTGCAGAACATCAACGAGCTCAACCAGTGGCTCTCAGCTATCCGGAAAGTGATGGTCTCCAATGAGTGCCTGCTGCCCTTTTGCCACCCAGGTGCCTTCCGTGGCAGCCGGTGGACCTGCTGTTTACAGACCAACCGTGCTGGTAACTTAGCTCTCGCCTGTGCTCATGTATGCAGGACTGGGGGCATCAAAGGCACCTTAGCAAGGCTAACGCAGAGCCAACCTCTTTGTGCAATTCGGGTGTTGTGGTTTTTAAAATCTGAATTTCAACCAAGCTTTGTTTGCTGTGCAATTGGGATGGAGCCTCCCTCCCTAGGAATTGTCCCCTCTCCCTCCCCACACCCCTACCCCACTTCTCAAGGTTGTCACCTGACCTGCTTTCTTTGCAGGCACGCACAGTTAGGGCAAAGGGGGCACTGCCCCACCAACCTAGGCTGCTATCGGCCAGCTCCCACTTGCCTGCCCCTCTTCTGTACAACCAGCCGGGGGAGGGGGCGCTGACTGTCTGCTTATTCTCAGTGTTGCCCCTTGTAATACTCAGCAGGATTGGAGGAGGAGGAGGAGGTTGGGGATAAAACTAGAACCAGCTGGCTTCTCTAACCTCTCACTTGCTCTGGCGCCCCCTACTGTTGGGCTCCCAGGTGTCTGCCCAATGAGCACCATAGCAGTGGGGAACAGCAGGGAGGGTTGACAGCTGTGGAGCACCATCCACTGCCAGGCCTGGGGTCAGATACTCAGCACCCTTGAGCAGAGGCCGGGTCCCCAGTATTTTGGCAGATCCCGCCTTATTTTAAAGGATTCCCCCCCCCCACACACACACATAAGATCCTTTTGGGACAAGTGAGTCACCCAAATCCAGATCAGGCCCTGCACTGTGCAGCCGCTCATAGCTTCCCTCATGGGTTGTGGTTTGGTTACAGTTCGGGGCTGCAGCCGCACGCACTCGGCGGTGACCCTCGGCGACTGGAGCGACCCACTGGACCCAGACACAGAGGCGCAGATGGTGTACCGGCAGCTTCTCTTGGGCAGAGACAAGCTAAGGTGTGTGCAAGGCAATGCACTAGCAAGAAATGTCTTTGGGGGTCATGCTGGTGGCAGTGGCAGTCGTGGTCACGGGGGAGGCATAGGGCTAGTTCTACTCAGAGTAGACCCAATGGCGTTAACGGGTGTGGCGAAGAGAAAAGGACATGCAGCCAAAAGTCTACTTCAGGCTTCCTCAACCTCGGCCCTCCAGATGTTTTGAGACTACAATTCCCATCATCCCTGAGCACTGGTCCTGCTAGCTAGGGATCATGGGAGTTGTAGGCCAAAAACATACAGAGGGCCGAGGTTGAGGGAGCTTGGTCTACTTTTTGTGGTATCAGCTCTTTATCATGAGATCATAGAATTAGGTCCAACCCTTTGCCGTTGTAGGAAATCTTGCATATGAATAAAGCCTTAGAATAATATAATTATAGAGTTGGAAGGGACTATATCGAGTTGGACTTCTGGGTCGGAGGAGCACCGGAAATAGCTTGTGCGCATGTGCAAGTGTCATTTCCAGTGCACTTCCGGGTCAGAGGAAGCCCAT